>NC_071292.1:5647500-6273333 GCF_943737925.1 Anopheles nili
GTGGCTAATGGAAACAATAAAAAACAAAACCTTACTCCGGGTGGGTCACCATATGCTAAAATCCTTCCGTACCACACACGATCGAGGATGCGCACGGGACACGATCGAGTGATCTCTAGCCACGGGAGAAAGCGTGTGTGTTCACAAGTGGCTGCTCGGGTTACAAAGAAAGGATCCGCGTGCGGCCGTTTGGATCCTGTCGCACCCTTTCCCGGGCAGGACACGAACGGTATTGGCATGCGCACTCGATTAGTAACGCCCGTTTTTTGTGTGTTTTAATGGAGAATCGATCGATCAAGCGTAGGATCTCAAAAAAGCCTACAGAACGGAAGGAAGAACACCGATCGCAAGGGCAAGGACACTAGATAAGCAACAAAAAAAAGGGGAAGCGACAACCACACGCAGGACACACGCAATGCGTCGGCTGGACGGACGAGAAAGGACATAAATTACTTCATCACGTCAAGTGGCCGCCGTCCTGGACCCGGTGTCGAATGCACGGAGCCAACCTGCGAGCGGCATCCACTCAAAAGGATCTGCCAGACTCGTTCGCCACCGACGAAGCCGAACGCGATGAGCCAGAACGGTGTAAAGCGAAAAGAAACCCCCGAAAAGGAAAGTAAAACTTCGACCACCGCACGCGGTTCGCCATCACCATCGCCATCGTTTCGAAGCGTGATGGTGTTTGGGTGATGTTTTAATTTACGAGAAACACAAGGGCCGTCGAATTTCGGCCGCGCCTAAGGATGCAACTCGTAAAAGCATTAGCCGCGTCTAATTGCCCCGAGGCCGGTGAGCTTCCCGGCTGCACTGTGTGGTCTGCCGAGCCTGGCTCGATCGGTTGGCGCCATCCGCTTCGAACGCGTCCTAAAAAGGGAACCGAATGTTAACCCGAAGACCCGGCGGGAAAAAAGGAGGCCGCACCGTGAAAGGAAAATGGCGCTCTCGTGGCAGCGGAGTGGGAAAAGAAGTCGAGCGAAAGCAAAAAAAAACCAACCCCAAAACCACATGCCCACCGGCCAAACGGAAGCTACGAAAGTGACGAACGGTTCGTCGCTTTCGGTTTTCGCTTGTTTTACACCAAACGACGGGCGGCACGCGATCACGCGATCACCACAAAACGCAACCACCGCTGCGCATTGGCCGTTTTTTTTTGCGGTGTTCGCAAATGTCGCCTGCCATCGGTGTGGCAGTGGGCGAGTTGGAGCAGTTGCATTTTTAATTAACTACCGCTCCATGCCAGCTACCGATCACGATGGCCAGTTCGAGGAGCGCTCGCACGACGGTGGCAAATTGCAGTCCCATAAATTCGTTCGCACCACGGCTGCACTTGTCCGAAGGTGGCCACGGTGTTGTGCCGGCGATCGCGGAAAACCCAAGCACGAAAAGCTCCGTTAGCTGCCTGGCGAATGGGTTCCCGGCACGGTACTAACGGTCTGACATCTTTACAGCGTTCTATTTCATTTCCTGCAGCCTGTGTGTGTGCTTTTTTTTTCGTGCTCACCCCTTATGGGGTGAGTTTTCTTTCACTTACGTTATTGTTTGCATTAAAGCCTCCCTACTGGGGGGAACTACAGGCACACAAAAACGGCATCACTGACTAAAAAGTAGTCGCCTTCCACCCTACGATAACCTAACGCTAGCCCAAGCGTGGGTTGGGGCACACAAAATGGACGCCCGCCCGAGGTCTATTCCGGTGCTTCTCATTACGCCCATCCGCCATGATGGCAGTGCCGAGAGCGAGAATAGAGTTGTCCAACGGTGGAATCGTCTACGCGCTGCTAAACACGCGTAGTAGGCCAGGCAACGGTCGCCAAGGCACACTCGGATGTGGCGCTGTATTTCGAGACCTTTTTTCCTTCCAATTTGTAGCCAACACCTTTCACATTAAATATGCATCCATCATCATTTCCCCCCATGCGGGACGGAATGATCTTTTCCACCAGCGAAACAAAACCAGTTTGACGACGGAAGTCGCCAGCCAGAAGGGAAAAACGATGCAATAGAAAATGGCGCATCACTTACCTGCCCGCTAAGCTTGCCCCGCGGACAGCTCGGTTGATTTACGATCGAGTCCGAAACGCACAGTGCGGGCAAATGAAAACATTTTTCCTACCACCGGCTCGTAGCTCTAATGGATGGAGAATAATTAAAACAAAATAGCGCCTTCCCGAAAGATGGCTCCATTTTGTGGTGGTCGGGTGGTCGGAAAACCCAAACCTCCGCGAGGATGCAAGCCCCCGAAATGTCCATTATCGGGGGCCACCTAGAGCATCGGCATCATTTATTCATCATTTTCCCGCTTTTCCTCTGCCGAAGCAACCTCCAACATCCCTTCGCTTCCTTCCCGGTGGCAGCATTCAATGCAGATTTCGGGAGTATTTATACCAAAACATTTTACCGAAACAACTAATTAAGCAAAATATTTATACAACCCCCCGAACGCACCGCTGTGAACTGTTGGTGGGACGTGGGCGGCGTGCAAACGAGGGGACCTCTTTCAAATCCTGCCCCACTCCAGAACCCACCTGCTCCTCTTACGCGAGATTTAATGCTCGCCTCACCGACGCCCGAAGTTCCCGTCTTTTCCGGGTTCATTCGGCATGCAAACAGAAGCAACCACTCGATCGTGGCCTTTTACCCAGACCGCACCGTTCCGACAGTTAGCGTAAATTAGATGTTATCTTTAATTTAATTCAATCTTTCCTTCCATCAACTAATTTTACTGCCCGCCTGCCACCGCCACACCCTCACCGGAGAGGCTTCACGATTCGGGCTCGTCGAACGAAACTAACAACTTTCAAAACACTAAAAAATAAGCGCACAAAACGCAAACCCAGCCGCGAGAGCGCACTTTCTTATCAGTCGAAAAATAAGCCAACTGTCGTTCGCCCGAGTACCGGGAAAGGATGAGAACCAAATAGGTGCATACGAAATATGGTCCCGCGCGGGAAGCGCTGCATAAAATGTACGCTTTATTAATCAGATTATTATGCCTCGGGCGTTTGCTGCAACAGGTGGAGGAACGTCGGTGGAGGGAGCATTAATAATTTCTCAATTAAGAGAAGCCCCAGAATGGAGCAACGGCAAGCGAAGCAACGGGAGCGGAAAATGGGCGGGAAGTAAACAAAAAATAATAATGCAAAACAACGGATGGATTTTTTTTTGATACCGTAGCATCAGAGACAGGACGCGGAGTTTTTTTTTTCTCTCCTAACTCACGTTGTACAATTTTCCCACCGCAAACAATATTTCATTAGCCAATAAATGACGGGCTAAATTATGCTCTTCTTCTCTGCGTTTCTGCACTCGAATGGCTCGCTAAGCTAATTCTAATGCACTTCCGCGCCATTCCCGGACAATGGGTGGCTATGGAAAAACGGTTACACAAGTGAAATTGATTCACGTTGCCTCTGTGAGAAGGGGAATCATCCATGTCGAATGGCGATTGAAACCGTGCCGTTTAGTGCGATCGTGCGAGTTTCTGACGATTTTGGATGCCTTGGGGCATTCGGACATGCAAATAAGTGTACCTTTAGCCTTCCGACGATCGAGTGGCGATCGTCGATGACGACGACAACAGAAAAGGCTACCGATCGGTGATGTTTCCTGCTCGGGATGACTAATTGGGCTGTATTTCGCACGTTTAATCTGCTTTTACTGCCCCACTCGTAAACCGAACCGGGACGACCAGCAGCTCAGCCGGCGGATGATGTCTTCTTCTGTGGAGGAACAAAAAAAAACACACGCCACACTACACGGTCCGCGATCACCGGGACGATCGCGACCGGGAAAAGCGATAGTTTGTAATAAAGACATAAATTATTTAAATATAAATCTCACACAGCCAAGGGCCCCCCTGGGGGACCGCGCGCAGACAACGACGATGGCCGCATTTGTAAATGCCTTTCCGCGAGCTTCATTTCTAATCGGGGCCGTTTCGCTGTCAGCCCCTCCGGACGATTTAGATCGTATCGAATCGATGGGATGAGGTGAACCGTCCTAATCGGCCCCCTTTTTTCGGACCCGTTCGCGGTCAGATGTTGTCCATTTACGTCGAATCAAAACATTTCTCAACACATTCCAGCGGGCAGAGCTGCGCCACACACTCTAATCCCAGAAGGCTCTCCGGTTCTTTGGGGCTGGAAATCTGGTAACAATAAATCAGCCTAGGCGCGCCGCCGTGCAGCAATTATCGACGCTAAAAACCATCGAGCTCGCGATCGCACCAGCGAACGGCTGCCATTGCGACACCTGGGCCTGGATCGCATCGATTCTGCTCCGGAGGGGGCTCAAATTGGGGACAGGAACCTGGCCCCTTAGGGGTCCCGGACCAGCCGATCGAGAAGGCTACGCTTAAAAGGCCAAAAACGACGCATCCCGCAGGCAGATCCAACGGATGCGGATCATTAGTAGACCCGATTTTTATCTCACTCTAATTTGCTCGCGTAGTAAATTTCCGAGGGTTAAATTGTACACCCCTTGAGCCTTGAGACTTGAGCAAACCCCAAAAAACACCGTTTCGAAACGGATCGCACCTCGCTCGGACATAGAATCACCGAGAGAAACCTCGATCCTCGAAACGCGTGAGGCAACCCGCGCGCATGAGGCTTCGTGTATAATTAATAAATCAAATCAATAAATCTAAACATTTATAAATATTTCATTAAACGTGTCAGAAGGGCAAGATTCATAGCGTTGCGACGGGGGTCCGACGAAAACGGACCTCGTAGCGCTTCATAACTCAGCGTTAGACATCAAATCCGATTGAGACAACCGAACCGGACGGGGCCCGGAATTGGATTGAAATGTTTCGCGCGCACGTGTTTTTTCTTGTGTGCGTCCCTTGAGCGTCCGATCGTTAATGAAGATCCTTTTCGACCCATGATACCCTACTAGACCCGTGCTATGAGAGCTCTACGGTGCGACTTAGGCTTACCGGAAGCTGGTTTTAAGGAAGCAACCCGAAAAGCACTCCCTCGTTGGTCGCTAGCCGCAAAACCACAAACCTACTCACCACTGGACGGTTCCACTTTTGGAGTAAACAGAATTGACAGCTATAAATTTCCGGCTTAGGCTTGGCGCGGTCTCCAGGTCCGGGTTTTGCGGTGGCCACAAATAAAACGAAACCCTTCGCCATATGCACCCCTTCGTGGGTTCGCCCTCGTTCGCCATGTTGCGGCATGTTGTGACTGGAGGCTTTACTAATTTAGATAAAACATACCGATAAGGCACAGCGACGGCTTTTGGGGCCAGGTTTTTTGGGGGGGCTTGCGCGCAAAAAAATATATATAATATTGCCCCCGACCGAAGGCTGCTCACTGGTGGTAATTTATTTCCGCCAAAGGAGCCAAAGCAGGTAAAACGCTTGGTTTGGTATTTAAATTTCGCCGCGATATGGGTTCGTTTCGCTCGGCACCCGCTCCAGATTTGAGCTGGCTTCACGAGACACGAGACGGCACATTACGGTGCGGTGGTTGACTTAATTGGATTCGGGGCATAAAACTCGCCAAAAAACCCCCGCCGTGCGAGTGTCTTACGATTAGGAACGGTTTAGCGGTTGAGGAATTAATTTGTTCGTTCCTGATTGATCTTCGAGCGTTTTTTGGGTTGGAACCGAGATGGGGAGCCCTGAGTTGGGGATATAAAACCGGAAAATATATACGTGTTATGTAAAGGAGCTCGCACACGGATGGAGAGTGAAAAGAGACCAGTAACCTTCATCACAAGATTTTTAGAATTTTTAAACATTTAACAAATACCATACTCTTATCGATGTAACTTCGTGATACCGCGGTGCTCAGCCTGATACAACGCACACTGCAGCATCGTCCTTCGAAGACGATCGGTTTGCGATCGCCGCCAAAGGAAACATTCCTCGCATCTGGGGCTCATGTCTTATTCAGAATTATAATCCGAATCTGTTGAGAGTTTGAATGATCGCGGTAAATATCGCGTTCTCTCCGGTTGCAGTTTTCCCACTAATGAGCCTTCTCCTTTTGCCACCGTTTCTCTTCTCCGCGTCATCCGGCTTCAGGTCCGAGCACCGTAACGAACCTGAACAAAAATTGTGCCCTCGGTTGCGATAGAAGATGGGCCTCGGAGCCTCGGTGGCGTATAATTTTGATATATGCGTGTATGGTGCCCCAACCATCGTCGGGATTTTTGCTTGCCACCGTTTTCAACGGCACAACCGGGAAAGCGACAAGCGGCTCGAAAAAAACCCCCTCCAAATCACATTTCGCACTCGCGGCCACATCCGACCAAAGCAAGACAGTGAAAGGCAATATAAAAAGCTCATAAGCTTCATTAAGTAACCTCTACCGGTTGTTTGCATCTCTCCTCACACGTACACCCCATCACAAGCACACACACATCGTTGTGATGCAGCGGCATTCCGTGCGGAAGGAAAACGCACCAGTTTAGTGCCATAGACAACTTAATTGACCCAATCGAAGGCAGCACATCGTAATCACAACACTGCTAACCGCAACCAATTTGGCGACGACGGCAGCCAAACGATGCCGCCTTCGCAGGGCCCGCGGGATCAAGTTGCGGAAGCTGCTCAGCTAACGGCGCAGATCCAAAAACACCCCCTGTTCGGGAACCGGTTCGTCGCTTTGGGGAGGGTCGCTCAAGTCTCCGGTGAGGATCGCAATGAATTTCGGGGTGGCGGATGAGCGAAGAGCGGAATCATCCGGAAAGGGGAGTTTGCTTCGCTTTCTTGAGGGTTCTTCTCCGCTTCACGCTTAATTTCCGAGCTCTTGTAAAGTTCGTACTTTATTCCATATTTTCATCAATAAATAAAGCGACGAGCCGACTTCGAGCGTGGCCGCAAAAGGCGCGGATAATTCAGTGACGCATCCCGGGGGCTCTCGTGGTCCTTTTTGCATGCGGACCGTGTCCCGCAGCGATCGGCGAGGAGTCGAGGCACGCCGAGGACCAGCAATCATGTTCACATGGGGAAACAGCTTTATTAATCTTGCGAGAAACGGGACCTTTTGCTGAGTGCAACCGGTTGCACCGGCGATGCACGCTGCAATGGCTTCCATTTGCCGTATGAATTGGAATTGCACGCCACAAACACCTGTGGCCGTGGCTGCGGAACTATCAACTATTGAGTCATTAGTTGGCTTTTTCACCATCGAAGTAGACATTGATTGCGATTTTTATACATTGCCCAGCGCAGCGTGCTTGTACTAATGGACCTCCATTCGATGATCCTTGTTTCGGCTACTTGGATGAAGTTGTTCACTTATTTTTTGAATGCAGAAATGCATCGCAAACTAAAGAAACCCTTGCATCTGGAGATGGAAATGCACAAGAATGCAATCGTTGAGTGGAAAGAATAAGAAAAAATAAGTCCCACATTCCGTGCGGCAGCCAAAAATAATTGGCTAACAAATCCCCCGCTGTTCCGTACAAAATTTATACGGAAAATAAGAGATAACTCAAACGGCGCGAAACGAAACATTGCACCAAACCGTACGCTGCCGAAGAACGGGTTGCATTTCCCAACCAAATGGGGTGAATATGAACTTATCTTTCCGTGTTGCTTTCGCCAACGGACAGCTTTTCGGTGCATTTATAATAATTTGTTTCTTCGAGTGCTAACCCGCCACTCGTTCTTATCAGCACGCTTTCTTCAATGCGACTCCAACATTAAGCCGTTTCTCTCGTGTTGAGCGAAATTGGCCTAATTTGTCAACGTTAAAACGAAAACTGTCATCGGCCCCGCGCATCGGCCAGGGACGACGTCGACAAACCCCCGAAAACCGATCACTAGATCAATCGATCCTCGAGAATCGAACCCATCACCATAGCTCAACGGCACCAGCTAATGGATTTATCCCCTTCCTCGCCAACCACCCGACGTCTTGCGCCATACGTCCACGTCTGGTTTATCAATCTCCCCGGTCCGAGCCTGTCGAGTTATCTCGATCAGAAAGGGATATAGGATTAACAAATTTATGAATTGTGTGAATATGTTTTGTCAGCTTCTCAGTTTATGTTCCACCTCCTTTCCGAGCGCGGAATGATGGAGGCGAGGCCACGGCACGTTTTCCATATAAAATGCGCACGTCTCCGCCAAAAAAAAAAGCGATCGATCGAGTGACCATTCGAGCGGTGTCGGGTGCTGGGTTTTATTTCATTTTAATTCCGCTCCTTTCCGTTTCAAGCTACGCCGGTTTCCCTTTGTTGCTCGGCGGACATGCTGCTCATGTGAGAGCCGTTTCTGGGCTGCTTCTCGAGCGTGTGTTAGGCAGCACTTAGGGGATCCGTTTGAGCGTTTTGACAGCACCGGCAAATGGACCGCGAGCTTCGAAAGCGCAAGCGATCGAACGACGGCGAGCGGCCGAAAAACGAACAGCGACCCAGAAATGCGAACGCTGCCGCTTTATGAAGGCACGATGATGTTATTAGCTGTTTATATGGATGTCTACATTTACATACGCATTGACCCGCGACCGCGCGCGCCAAGGAAAGCCGACGCAGCGGTCGCCAGAGAACCAGCGATCCATTTCCATTTCGATTCGATCCGGATCGCTACAGTTTAATACACCCGGTAATGGGTCATTTTTTAAAGCATTTTATTTCCAGCGTCCGGCGGCCCAGCCCTACCTGCGCACAAACGTCCTCTTTGTCCGGGGTTTGGCCAACAAAAGGCCAACATGCTCTTTGATGGGCCAACGAATAGCCTCCGACACAATGGCCGCGGTGGTTCTTCTTTAATCCACCGGGAACAGATACATTAAATGGAAACAAAATCAGCTGCGAATGAAAATAAAGAAGATCGGCGCGGTGGTGATCGCTGGCAGGTGTTGAGATGTTTCCCAACAGTCAAGTGATTTCACGCCCCAACAGCAGTCGGTGGTGGCCGATCGATGCCAGCTGATCATGGTTGATCGCCTACCAGCCACCCGGAGCTGGTCTTATCTGCTGCCGATACACAGAAACAGCGGGATGGGCTGCTGGCTCACACAAACGAAGGTCACATCACATCACCTCACCGACAAATTAAGCGAACGGCTGCATCTGCATAGGAATGGCTACCGCTACCGATAAGCCTGGGCCGTTTGGCCGCAGCTTCGAACGCTAAACGCTCCCGGCACAAAGTGCGCAAAAATAATCCACTAACGCTCGGGCATATGGGCGGGAAAAGAAAACGAGCATCCCAGCGTTCGCCGCCGGTAAATAAATAATACAATTAATTAATTGAATTCCATTTCGCGCAGCCGCTTAACGCGGACAATTAAGCGTTTGTCGGGCGGTAAAAGCGAACCCGCGGATGAGATGCCTATTCCCGATGGTTGCCACCGGCTTATCAGCTGCCGGTGCCTTGGCTTTGGTGTGGGGAAAATATCGCGTAAATAGTAGTAAAGCTGTCTCGTTGTGGAACCTGCGGGAGATAGGTTACGGTCGAGAATCTTGTGCGTCCGGAATGCTGATCTTATTCCCAGCCAAACCACCAAGAACTCAAGGAATCTGGGATGCAGAGGAGGGCTAAGAGTTTCATCCTGACGTCATAAACAAACGATTTGATTTCGTTTTCCGATTGCTTGAAAGTCCGACATTTTGCAACTCCTTCCCTGCACCCTGCAATTCGGTGCAGTTTTGTTGCCTGTTTTTTATGGCCCATTGCCAAAGGGGGTTTGCTGCCATCGTACAAAATGGAAACCGATGTCAGGAAGCTGCTTCCGATGATGGATTTCTGCCCTGCAGACACGGCCACGACTGAACGCGCTGTCCCTTTTTGTTGCCTAACCGGTGGCCAATGTTTTGCTGCCGTAGCCAGAAACAACGCACAAAACAAACAAGAACCGAGGCCAGGGCTTCTGACACCGGTGCCTCGAAATCTGCCGTCGGCAATATTAAATTGAAACAAACGGCATGATAAGAATTATGTTCCCAGCGCGCGCGTTCGAGCCCACGAGTAAGGCGGGATCGTTTGCTTTGTTCTGCTTCGCGGATCCATTCCATAGCCCGAAGGAACTCCGCATGGGATTGGCCGTGTTGCTGTTGCTGCTTCCGTTCGAATCCTTCCAAACCGCTACCGAAAGGGCGATCTTTGAGTTTATTCCATTTCGCTGCTGCTGCTGCGATCAGCAATCCCTACGTGATCGGTGAGATCCGTCAAAAGGGTACACCGCCAAAAAAAGGATTCTTCCCGTGGGCACGCTTTTTCTTCAACCAGAACCGTTTCCACCCATCCGTGGAAAACTGGTAGCGGCGTGGAATAACAAACGCCACACAAATGGGCAACGCTGGGCTGGGAGTGTCGGTGCGAAAGTAAACCATAATCCCACTGCCGATGCATCTTCGATGCACCCATTTTATTCGATGCTCGGTTTTATTTTCCTCACCACTTCGATGCCATCCAGAAGGGTAACGCCATCGTCGGGGAAGATGCGTCCTTTTGTTTTCCCGAAGGATCTCCCCCGACACACAACGCCAACTACTCAAAGGATCATCTTTCGTGGACGGGTTTTTCTGTCTTTTCGTTCGAGCCCATTGTCGTTCGAGTGTGCGATTTTGTGCGGCTTTTCTAATCTCTCAATGTGATGCGTGTGTATTTTTTGTTTTTGCTACTTTCTGCTCGGTGCACCCACAAAAGCTCACTCCGCTGTCTTACGGTTCACTTCGCGTTTTACTTACGATCGTGTACGCCCCAAAGACACCCGTGCCGAAATGCGAAAGATAACACGATTTCGTAGTGCGGGTTGCGGAGTGCGACTTTTTTGTGGTTTTTATTTTTTGGCTGCAGACAAAACATTCGCGGTAATACAATGCACCTAAGAAGGCTTTCGGTAAAAGAGAACGCACAAAGACGATCGCTGCAAGTCAAGCGCGATTTTGGGTGCAAATGGCCTTAAAATGGCTCAAAGATGCACCGCGATTCGATTGAGTGCCCGTGTATACCGGCGTCACAATGCAGGTGATCGAATGATACGAAATAGAGCTGCGTATCGCGCGCTTCCATCGATGAAAGGAGTAGCTAAACCACGCTAGAACGTCTTACACAGCGCACGGGACCGAAAGAATGATCGCTATGATATCAATTATCAATGAAAAACCGTTCAAAAGCGTCGTAATAGCGCGCTCGGTGTGGATGGCACAAAAGGTGTACATTCTCGTGCAATAGTTACATTGTAAAAAAGTAAACCCCACGCGCTTTATAAACCACCGCCAATATGGTGCCGTACAGCGCGTCCATAAATACGATAAAGCCCAATATTTATCGTTCCATCGCTAAAGCTGTGAGACGTTTGCAAAATTCTGCACATTACTCTCCGCCGGCTGGTCGATTCGTTACAGTTGCAGAGAGAGAGAAAAACGATCCAGCTAAATCATCGATCCATGGCCGGCGCCGGTTCCCTTTGGTAGCCATACGTTATTCATTAGCAGACGTGGCCAAAGGGCACTGGTGCCGGCGAAAGCTAGCTACTTCTTTGCATCTACCAGCGGTCCGAGGGTTTAGAAGAGTTCGAAATAGAAACCGCACGGTGCAATTGCATCCCAGCGGCAGTAATTGCATACGCCCGGAATTAACCCTGCTGAACCGCGCGTCCACCGTCAGCCACCGGAACAAACTTCTGGACCTACGTACGTACGCGCTGACAGCTCATCGTTCTCCCGGTCCATGGCCCCCTGAGCCTCACTCGCAGATACTTCTTTATTTACTCCCATCGTGAAGCGCATAAATAACAATGGCACCAGGGCGAAAGACTCGTCCCTAGAGCTGTTTAATGGGCTGAATCCCTCCAGAATGCATCGTGCACACACCCGATCGCGACCGGTCCAGCCTTCTTTCGTGCTGGGGAAGAGAGAGAGAGAGCGAGAGAGAGAGAGAGAAGAACGAAAAATCGAAACAAGATAATTTAAATGTTTACACGCAAATTTACACCACATGTGTGTAGTTTGATTTGATTGGATTTTATTATTTATGCTCACCACTGCCAGCGCGGCTGAATGGGCTGTTGGGTTGTGCACCCAGAGGGGGGAGAGGGAGATGGCATGGGGACAGGATGAAGTGGTCACCGTCGTGCCCAGCTGCCGCAACCGGCCCTTGTGATAAATCGTTTTAATGAGTTTTCATTATCCCCACAGAGGGCGCGCGCATTGCGTTGGCGAGGTTCGTCGCTTATACGCTCGCAGAGTCACTGCCGCCAGTTCAACACGGGAAGCCTTTCGGTGGGTTGCAGGTAGCAACTCCACCACCCCATGGCATCGTGGCATCTCTCTCCACCCCACCGAAAAAGTTCCACCAGCCCCCCAGGTGGGGTGAAGATTATTCTCCTGTATTTCCCGTCGAGTTCCGCACGCACGATGCGTTTGCCTTTTTTGCATTTCTCTACCGCGGGTGATCAATATTTTACTGTGAACACGCAAACGCATGGCATGGAGGCCCCGGGATTGAGCGGCAAATGCACCCGACGGTTCCGTCGCACAGCACGAGACGGAATCGTGTGGATTATGATGACAAGTGCGTGAATTATAGCATATTTGAAAAAGCATCGTTACCGCGCGAGCTCACGAGCCCAGCGAACGTAATCTGCTAATTATAAGACCCAGCCCGAGCTTGAACCGTGGAAACCGTGGCACCCAACCCCATTTGGCGTGGTCTACAGGATCAATCAATCCCGCCATAAATGTGCCCGTTATCGAACTTATCTTTGACGCCGAACCAAGCCGGGCAATTTTCGCTGGCTCGCTGGCTTCCATTTCCAAATATTCGAATGGCTCGTTTTCGCGCCGTTTTACACCGGCCAATATTTTACTCACCCCCAGCGAGAGAGAGGGGCCCGATCCAGCTAACTGCTTCCCATTACTCGCGCGCACGCTGACAGGCCGGTTGGCAAATAAAGCCATAAATCTGTTGCTGAGATCTCAATCAGACGCGCCTAACTCCGTGCTCCGAGCATCGGTCACCTTCGCTGGCCACACCGGTTTAATCCTTTCAACCGGTGGGTACGATGGCGGTGTCCAATCGGGGTAGCCTAACGATCGGTGGAAAATCCGCTCCATCGTGGCTGCAGACGTGGTTACAAAGTAACCCAGCAGCACCGGACGATTGCGGCTAGGCGCTCGTAAATTTTCACCCATACGATGTCAAAATAATAACAAGCAGCCAATAATGCGCCGGAGCGTGATCGTAAAAGCACCAAAAAATGTGGAGAGGGAGGGAAAGCCTCGATGGTGGAGGGAAAAACTGCCCGAACTGGCTGGCAATCACTTCTCCGGACTACGCGCGAGCGGGTATCATAAAAACAAATCAAGCCATCGATCGCTCGAAATCGAAATAACTCCATTTACAACAATTTTTATTAGCCACGAAACGATCGCTGATCGCGATCGCGAGGATTTTGCGTCCCCCTCCCTCTGCCTTTACCCGCTCGCACTTCGGTGGCACGCTGTCAGTTAATTTTTAATCTGCCCGAATCCTTCAGCACGAGCCTAGCGCACAGGTTCCACCGGTTCGGGACGCTAACGGAAGCCGCGTGCGAAAAGCCCGGCCGGACTCGCCCTTTTGCTGGCAAGGGAGTGAAAATTTATTTCGATTTACATAAAATAAATAACAATAAAATGGCATATAAAAATTCCGCCGGTTGGGAGGGGAGGAAGTGCGATTTTTGCGCCATTCCTGCGTTTACAACACCCCCGTGACCATTGGGTTGCGTTTTGGGTTGGTAACTTGTTTTACTCGTGCTGCTTTCCCCGTTTGTCGAGATATTTTTCTTTCTTTCGATCTTTTTCTCTCTCTCTCTCCCGAAAAAGGAGTGTTGTTTTTGGGTAAAATCAATTTCTACCGATTGATCGACCGATGGAGGTCGCTAAAATACGAGAGAAAACTTGCACCCTCATTAACGACGCGGGAGATTTGATGTGCATACATCGAGGATCGAGGGTTATGATCTTGCCCATATTGCGAATATGATCGCCTTCCACCCTGTGGTGCACATTTTAAGCTTCGATTGAACGCCACTATAAGCTTCTGAATTGATCACTTCTTTGCGAGCGTGCTCGCTTTTTCGCTCACTCGCGGTAGCGCGAGCTTTTCTTCAATATCAATTTAGACTCGTATTTGCCACCGGTCGCTTAGCATTCGCATTCCTGCCGGCCACTGTTTAATCCCTCGCACAGCATACACACACACACACGATCGACAGGTTTCGTGAGCGCACCGCAACATCAGAAGTTTGCTACAAATTAAGAGGTACGTTTGTGTAACTTAATACCTTTCCACCGGCACCAGCGCCAGGACTCGGTTTCGTTTTTTGTGCTGCCGTCCCTGTTCTTTTGCCAACTCCACCATCCCGCGATGGGCGCCAAAGAGTGGTGGAATAAAAATATTTAAAAACCTCCCCAGCCGACCTCCGTTGCCAAAGGGAATGGGAGAAAAATTGAAATGTTTTAATAATAAAATTGCAATTATAATCAAGCGTCATCCTGGGGGCCAAGAAAGTTGCTACCTGTTGCGAGTCACCTCATGGGAAGGCTCACCTTGAAGAGCGCTTGATGGCTTAAGAAGCTGAATCGTTGAGGGCTTTTTTTTCTCTCCTGCTTGCCTGCCGTCCTGTTGTTATTATTCGTTCCTTCAATCAACCGTCGCAAGCCGGTGCCACGGACGGACGGCTAAACGACGATGACGACGATTACCTTAATGCGGCCCCGATGCAGATGAGATGCGGATGCCGCGGAGTGCCACTCGGAAATGGAAACGCGAAATGCACCACCACCACCACGTTCTCGGTGGTTACGAGCGGGCTGTATAAATGTTGTTGCCATTGTTGATGATGTTGATTGCATTTATGCTCCCGCGCCAGGTGCCTCCGAGGGGTGTCTCGGGCCATACGGCAGAGCCGTTGCTAATCGTTCGCCTGCAGTTCGGCCGCATGTCGCATCTCGATTACGATTCTGCTTTCCGGCTCGAGAACAACAAAAAACAGCAGCTTCACATAATCGCATTCACCTTATATCGGGCGAGAGAAAAGGAACTCGGAAGCAGCCGGGCAGCCGGAGAAAGCAATCGAAAGAGAGCTTTCGTTTTAATTTTCGGAATATTGTTGACGACATTACGGCTCCGATAAGGATCCTGTTGCAGCGGGAAAACCTGCAACCGCTGCTGGATCGTTCTCTGACCCACCCGAAGGGAAAAAGGGCAACACCGGAAAGAGGTGAACCGTGGCATTTCTGTGGTTTTGTGCTCCATTCACACCGGACGGAATGTGCAATCTCGGGTAGGTGCCACTTGAATCGATTGCGACCGTCGACCGTTGTGAAGAAAATGGATTAATTTATTCCATCCTTTCAACGCCGCGTCCACGACTCGCCTGTCCTCGTAAGGGTTCGAACGAAGCACGAAGGGTCTCGTCTGGCATGTTGCCACAACAAGGGCCGACCAGCGTCCTATCTCGTGAGCGGATGCGGGTGTGTGAGAGGTGCGATTAATGCTGCTTTTTTGCTGCCGCTTTTCTCTGCTCAACTCGCGCCCCATAAAAAGGGTCTGCACCCGAGCGCATGCAAAAAAAAAACACGGCCCCCGATGCAGCGGTTTTTAGCTCGGGACCTCTCGCAAGAACCGCAACAAACCCCCTTTTGCATGAACAAAAGGAAACCACGGAGCCGGGTGGCGGCAATGACGAAAGCGAGCGCCCAAGAGTGATAGTTTATGATGCATAGAAATTGTTTGAAATTACCACCCGGTCGCAACAACATTGCGGATTGCGAATGCGGCCCACAATCAAATCAAACCAACCGGCCAACCTTTTATTCTGCCCTTTTAGAACCGGCCGCTCGAGTGGGGGGTTTGCGTGCCTTTTGGTGGCGTGTTTTAAAGCGCAAACGGCCCGTGGTCGGTGACTGTCAATCGCAAGTCGCAGGTGTCTATAAAACTAACCAAACGAATGCGCTTTTCCACCGTGA
The DNA here is from genome assembly GCF_943737925.1 of Anopheles nili. Classification (NCBI taxonomy): domain Eukaryota; kingdom Metazoa; phylum Arthropoda; class Insecta; order Diptera; family Culicidae; genus Anopheles; species Anopheles nili. The sequence goes on from NC_071292.1 coordinate 5,663,425, forward strand.
TCACGATGGAACGTTGCCGGTTGCGAAAGGTCGCTTAATTCGAATGACTCTTGAGAATGGTGGCAGTCTTTGTGTCGAGAGGAAACTCGCAACAGAAAAAAAGTGCGCTTTTACGGAAAGAAAAGCGGCGCTAAATCGCTTCTAAAAATTATCACAAAGGGAATGCAGGTCCAGGACGTCTTCCTGGGAAGCTGGAGTCAATCGGTTGAGCTCTCCTTCGCATCTATTTTGAGCTGCGGTTAGTCGACCGCTTCGTGCTAAAGTGTTTTCAAACAGTCAGTTTGTCTAAAAATACATCAACCCATGTCTCCGGTAGCCTCCTAACCTTACTTTTTTAAGTTCCTGCCATCCCAGCAGTGCGTGAAACGTGCCGCTGACGCGTGACGTTTATTAATCTGGAAGTTGATGCTGATTTCGTGAGCGTTATTTGATCACCTCGCGCGCGATGAAAGTTTACCTTCAAAGCATTCCCCCCGTAGCTGCTTTGCATGCGGCATGCCAGGGCTCCAATAAAAAAAAAAGAACAGGGTAGCTTCAATCTGGCTTGGGCAGCATCTGACCGCCGGATTCCCCGCTGCGAGTGCCGCATTTATGCTGCGAAGGCATTTCTGGTTCGGATAAATCATGCGCAGGCTTAAGCCGACAACAGACCCGTCACAGCCTCCTTCTCCTGGATGCCGCGGGATTGGAACTCCCGAAAGCTGTGTTCAGGAAGGCCAGCAAACGGCAGGGAGAACGGTCGGTCACGGTGGGTTTCCAAAGCCATCCCGACATCAAATCGCGTCCAAAGAACCGTGAGGCACATAGGGAATCTTCCGGATCGAGCCGGTTTCGTTTGGGGTCCGTCGGTCAGCCATCCAGTTAGGGCTGCCATCCGCGAAAGCCACCGCAAAAGCCCCCCAATTGGGAGCCGTTTACCTGGTTGATAGGCTCCTGGAGTTGGTTGAGATATTGCCACAGCTCATCCACTATCATTCGTAAGAGTTGCAACTCCACAGCCTGCTACGACTGATCGAGCCACCGCACTAGATCGAAGGCGAAATTTTGCTTCCATCAACTTATCAATCCATCGCTCTCCTTCACAAGTTCGATGAGGAATTCGGTTTTGCGGTTAGCGCTCACCTGGAAAATCTCGTCCGAGGGCTGTTTTGTTTTCAATTTCCATCTATTCCGATTAGATTAGATGGTCCCGACGATGAGGCTGCCGAGCGATTCGGTTGCCCCAATCACCAATCCCTTCTCGCAGGTCGATGATGCCGACGTTTTATCTAAATATTTTTATCTGTTTATAAGCTACAAGTTAATTTCCTTCCACGCCGCCGTCGGTACGCCGCAGAACCGTCATCGGTCAGGTTATGATCGCTTCACGTGGTGCGAGTGATTTCGAGCCCAATTCCGATGAGGCTTGTGCCGTTTCATCCCTGCTCTGGGCGTCTTCCTGCTTGCGAGATTTGCTTTATGTTCCATGTTCCACGCCGGTCGGGATGTCGGTCGTAATCATAGAGCCGGTCAGCTCTATCGAGCATATTGCTCATTTGCATATCCCTCGGTGCCGCTCGTTCCCTTTTTGACGCTTCGATCGCCCGGTCGCCGCCCTTTCCAGAGGTGGGAAATGTTTTCCGCCGGTGATATCTTTATCACGCCGCTGGTTTATAGCTGTTGTTCAAGCTACCTTCTGACCTGGCTGTAGTTGCCACGGAGCATTGGGCCAATGGAATCGAACTGAAGCGAAATATTTCGACCGGTACGGGTATGTTTCTCTTGCGGAATTCCAGAAGACTGTAAGCCAGAGAGATCGTTGAAGAGAAGATTATTAAGAATGAATAGAGACATGTTTCTGAAGCTTTATGTTATTAGAAATTAATTGCTAAAGGCTTGAGGAATTGTCTGTAAATGACATATTGTTTTATGAATGGATTAATATTAGTCAGTACTTTTTTCAACGATACCACATCCCATGAATACCATAGTTAAGAAAGACAATCGAGATCCAATCACTCAAAAGTGCATCCTTATACAGCAAAAGGAGCGACAATCCATCGTCTATCAGCTCACATATCCTTTTTCGCAACCACTTTCCACACCATTGCAAGGACACAAAAGCAAAACAGGGCAACATTTTAACCTCAATGTCTGCAGAAACACCCCTACACAACGCCGGCCTCGTTTGCGCCAGATTCCAGCAATCGGATCCGTAATCGGAAACGTTGGCGGCCCCGTGACCAGTGAACCCTTCTCTGTGAAGGAAAAACAAATTCCCCAATCCTTCTCGACGCTCGGTACCTTTTTCTCGATCTGATAACAGGAACATCTTCATTACTGCGCACCCGGGGACACACCGGCAAACAGGACACAAACGGGCGTAATAGGAGATTTATTTCGAAAGCATGTTCCCGTTTGCTTCTGTTTTTGGTTCTCTCACTGGTTTTCTCTTTCTCAGTCTTACGTAGCCTGGTTTGTCGTCCTTTAAGAGCCGCCGTTCGAAGGACTCTTTTTCCAACGACGACTCAACCTCACCTCGTAGAGAAGAAAAATATCAGATATCAATCAGCTGCGACGTAATGCCTGGCAAAGGAGGCGATCGTCTGGGGAATTGGTAGGATGGAATCGAAGAAAGCCTATCTGCGACACACGCTCCCGCACAAGAAAGAGTGAATGCCGCCCAGCATCCGTGGGTGTTGTTCTGTTTATCCTTTTTCCTGCGGCTTGCATTCCAAAGGAGTCATTCGGGTGCGTTATCGGCACCAAACAGTAGCACAGACAAGTCCTTTATGTTTGTATCTTCTCTCCGTTATCGCACCGATCGTGTCGAAGCTAATGCACGGGAATGCCTACCCCAGGAAAAAGGACACACAACGGTCTCAGCGCTAGTGCCACTTTTCGGTGGGAACGTCCTCAACCAACCCTGAACCATAAGAATGCCATTTAGATTAGGAAGAGCCCTACCGATCGCCCATTGTATCACCGTGAGTCATCCTTCGGCTGGGAGGTGTTTTCCGTGGAACGTACACCTAGCGTGGCGTTCGGGAAGCTGCGAGACCTCACGGCTGGTGGTAATTAATGCCCGAACCCATCAAACGCATCCCGATAAGAAAAGGGTACCCAATTCAGATGGAAACTTCTGGGTGGCGAAACACGCATGGGTGGTCAGGGACTGCTGAACGTTTTTTATCCCGGAATGCACTCAATCGTCGATCGAAGCAATCGTTTCTTGATGCGGTGTTTACTATACGAAGTTGAAAGCTGCGCTAGATATTCTGGAGTAATTGACCCGTCTTTCATAGAATGTTCTTCGTCATTTACTTTCTTGTAGTATAGAAATAATGCTACCAACTCCGATCTCTTGCACAAGAACTTTCTTGCCTCCGTAAGCATCGATCGATAGCGGTACATCGATAACCCTATATCTTGTACATTTAATTGCCGTACCGGACTTGCAGTAGCGCAACATAATTGCATACCGCTGCAATCAGTCAATTACTGGCCGATGAATCGGCGGCGAGGTATTTTTTATCCACTTCCTCAGCTTCATCCCCCGACGGCTCTCAGCTAAGGCGCTTGTTCACACGCGCAACTCGGCATAAACATACACAAATACCAGCAACGTACTCACCAGGCGGCGCCGCATAATGTCGGAACATAACATTGTCTTCCTTCCGAACCGCCCACGGAAAAAGGGCGACAGGGCGCTACCCTACAACCGGGCACCGATTTCATGTTTGTTTGAGTCCGTGCCAACGTCTTAGCGCCATCTTCGGCGTGAGGCTTTGAATTGCGCCACCGGACCCAGCTCGCCGCCTTGTGTGCCCGCTCTTAATTAGTCTATAATTTGTTTCGGCCCCAGACCGGCCGAGTTCGGAAGAAAGAAAAGCATCCGACTCATCCTCGCTAATCCCGTCCCGAAGGCAGAACCGGTCGATGCGGGAGGAAAAATCCACCCCGAAACGGGTCCACCAATCCGGGCTGGACCGAGGCGATCTAACGGACCCAATAAACACCGGGAAAGGCCACGGCTTAGGGGTGGTTTTTTTCCCGTTCCGACGCGCGATCGGTCGATCAAACGGTGCGCGATCGTTGTGCGGCGCGGCTATCGGATCGATTATTTTGTTGTAGCGTTGCTCCTGAATCATGTAAATTAATGACCATAAACCGAATGCAATTTAGTACAATCAGCGTCGGGTCTCACATGGACATGTCCGGTTTCGTTTCTAATGCCGCGCGATTTGATCGAGAGCGATGGTTTCTTTCGATCGGGACGTACGGGACTCCAACGGGTGTAGTCTCAATTTCACTATGAAACAGATCAATCGATGTTTGTGTGTATTTTCTTATTCATACTCCTTTCATCTGCTCAGCTTGTGAAGATTCTTAAACCTTTGGAGCCATCTCCCTCTTGTCTAGCGAATGATCGATTGCCGCCACAAAAAAGGAAACTGCCCGGAAACAGCCTACCGATCACGAATCAACGTGTCAAACAGGCTGATCCTTCATTTCCGCCCGGTTACGATCGAATTGCTTCCTAAACAAGCTCATCAGTTTTACTCGATTCCGCACCAAAAAGCCTTCCCGAAACATTGTCACCAGCGTCCCTGTAATCCCTGTAAATTGATGTTTGTTTTGTTCAACCGTTTCCACACAGCCGGCCATTCGAGAATCCTTCCACAAATGATCCTCCCAAACTGAGCTCTTATTTGAACAAAGCTTAACTTTCGCCAAACCCAGTGTCCACTGATGAGTTTCTAGTTGACGGATCATTTACAATGTCTCTGCAGGACTGTCGCAGCATGTCGTCGATTGACGGTTTTAACGGCTCGCTAGCCATGGGACTGGGTCAATGTTTGACTTTCCAAACCTTCCTTGTCGACGAGCAAGGACACATTACACACGTAGAACAAAAATCACACATGCATCTCAACACTGCACTGTTTTATGCCTACCTACGGTTTTGCTTCCTTCACCGTTCGCCCGAGTCGTCCCTAATCCGACCCACCGAATCCGACAATCTGTTTGATCAACAAATTGTCAATAATTCGATCGGTTCAATCCAGCCGGTTTGTAGCCATTTATCATTGTTACATTACCTTTTAATAGTGATTCCGCATGTCGCCTTCGTTCCCGCTGCTATTCACCCCTAATAAGCGCACCTTTTTCCCGGTCTAATGCTGGGTTTCGATGACAATTCGCTTCCCGCTTTGCTCGACAAAGAGACCCTCCTAAGGGTTCCTTCTTCTTTGTGCTCTCACTTTCAGTTAATCCGAACACGGTCTCCTGCCATGCCGCCATTACCCCTTTTTTGTCCTCGGGAAAACCCTCCGAACTCGCACATCGTCACCAACGTCGACGGGGACACCTTTCCCGGTGCCCATTAATACCTTTCCGCAGCGTGATGGTTCCACCCTGTGGCTTGGTTTAACACTCGCTTAATTCTTGTTTCAAACTTGTTAAACTCTCCACTTTCATCCCTCTCAATATTTCATCGAACCATGCCGGAAACGGGTGCAAATGTGACATTCGAGGGAGACGCGCCAGTTCGATGGCCATCCGTTTCATCGCGACCTTGGCCGTGCAGCCATCTCGGAGGCCACTTCTCGCCATCTGCCACCAAGCGCTCCATAAATGGGATTGAAATCGGGTCTAAAAGCCAGCACCTCGGCCAACCATAATCCTGCGCCCGAGGAATTCCACCGCTCTAGGGCATGCCACATCAAAACGGCCAGGATTTCAGGCTTCAAGTGGAATTATCGTGCTGTTTTCCGTCGGTGGTAACACTTCCCGAGGGCCTGGGACGGTTTAACCTTCGCTCGTTTTGCCACAAGCGATTAAAGCTCTCCAGGCCGCAGATCGAAAGGACGCGTACGGGTTTTCCTTCGTGCCCGCATATGCAACTTTTGGCTAAACGCTGCTCGAATGGGCCAATTGGGACGTCGTAATCGATTCTCAATTAGCCTCATGCCTCTCGGGCTCTAATCTCAACGGCACGAGTGCCATTCAAGTGCAACCTGCAGAACGGCTCCGAGCGGAGGTCCTGGAGGAGGAAGGCAAAAAAATAACATACACCAACGGGCCGTCCTTTCTCAAGGTCCCGAGGATGCTTTCTCGGAAGATCGTCCTTACGACCCGCACCACGTAATGTTGCTAATCCATTTCCCCGAGTGCCGAGTGGCCCGAGGGAGTGTTGTGTTTACCTTCCAGCCGCTACAATTGTCCTGATTACCTCCATCAACACTGCGGAGACCCGTAGGGGACTCGCAGAAGGCTGTTCGAATGCCACATCAATGGTCGTAGAGGAAGCTTACGCAAAAGCGTATTCAAATGCACGAGACGGTTGAAAATGCGGGTTGTTGTCGACTGCAACATATGCCTTCAAATCCTTCCGAGTTGCTTGCAAGCAATCGGGGCGTGCGAGCAATCGAATGAGGCACAATTCTTAGGCTTAAGATAAACTAAGGAGCTTACCCAATGTTGTGTGGATTCCGGCTTACGCGACACTTACACCGAAAACGCGGTTATGCTGGCCACATCCAGCGGTGGACACAATTATCGAGTGGCCCTTACACTCACTGGTCCTGTCGGGAAATGGGATATGAAAGCCATAAGCCCTCTACGGGTAAACCAGCCTCATCACACGCTTCTTGACGGAAACGGACGTGTTTGTTCGGTGCGAGAACGCCACGGCAGGTCTCACGATCGCGCAAACCGAACGAATGCGCCATCATCCCCAATCTAAACGTCCATTTGTTGTGTGGTGCTTCACTTTCATGCGCCGACGTCATTGTCAATGCAAATCCGCAACCGTCCGGTCCCATTTATATTACTCACTCGCTCGCTAATTCCATTGAAATTGCACCAAAAGGAAAGGCAGCGTGCGCTGCGCGAAGGAGGCAAACATGGAAAGCAATATAAATAGCGTGCCTCCTGCAAGCAGCATAACACGAAACCCCCGGCGCGGGAGCGCAAAAACACACGCCTCATGACAAAGGCTTATTTATTTATGTGGAAATGTTGCTTTATGAAGTAAGCCATCGTGCAGGAGGAAAAATAAAAACCCGCCTCTCCGTACCGCGAGCGAGCGAACACGATGGCGATGACAAATGGCGGCGTGGACCCGGCAAAACCGCGACACCTTAGAACGTACAAACGTACACATACACGTTCAACCCAGAGCCCCATGGCCAACGTCTTCAGTGCAGGCACACAAAAAGAACGACCACAGCATAAATGCAATCGAAGCAGGCCATCAAGCGCACCGGTTTCTGAAGCCAGGATGGGATCCAAGGAGCCAAAGATCCCGAGCGATGAGGAAAAAGCGAGACAGCTACGACATCGCGCGTCCCTTTCGTACGGTGTCACCGATTGGCGTGTTGTGAGAGAAAATATTTTCATTAAAATTTACATATATTTTCACTGCCTACCGTTTCGGTCAGTTCGGTCAGCTCGGTCTTCGGAAGCCGCCCGTCTTGTGATTGTGCCACGCTAAGGCTCGAATTAATGAGGATTTCGCGTCGCTTCTTGCTTTTCTCGACCGCCGGATCTTTGTTCGCTCCCGCAGGTCGTACCGCTTGCGTCCACCAGCCGGTCACCCCCATCACATGGGGGGGGTGGGCGCGGTGAAGCATAAATTTATGAATCGAAACACATGTCGTAAGTACCTCTATTGTGCGCAACCACCAACGCCACTCGTCGTGGCAGCGAGCTCCAACAAAAGGGTCCCGTGAAACTGGAATAACACTTCGCGCATAATAGATATTGATAAATAAACAAACAATAAAAATATGCAAATCAGAACATGCGGCTACCGGTCGTCGGTCTCGTGGTGTTAGTGTTTGGTGGGAGTTTCTTTATCCGCAAGTCACCCTCCTCAACCGGATGCGGTGTTCGAGGCTTTGACATCGGCACCAACGACCTTCCAACTCGGCCACGGCACACCGTACTTGACACGATTAATTTTATGAACCCGAAAACTGTTCACACTGTTAAGCCGGAACGCTTCTGCCGAAACGCGCCAAGTAGAACGCAAAAGCAATGGCTAACAGGACGAGGGTGGCACCCACACGAAAGGATCCTGGCTGCGGAAACGGGCCCCAAATTAAGCGATCGAATCGCTCGGTTGGGGTGCTATTTTTGCCTCATTCCAAGGCTCATTTCGCCGGATTTGGGGTGCGCCACAAATCAACTCAGGTTGTAAAAGTGTCATAATTTACTGCGACATTGACACCGAGTGTAGTATGGGCACAAGGAGCACAGGTGTTAAACTACGAACCCGGCACGAAATGGTACAATTTTGCGTGTTTTATCTCGGTGGTTCTAACATCAGTGCAACGCTTCTGCACCGACGCCATTTTCTTATGCTGGAGGCTTCTCTTCTCGGACCATAGTAGGCCTTGAGAGTCAACATCGAGTGAGCGCTGGATGCAAAAAAAAAATGCCCCGACACAAAGCAAACAAATAAAACAAATGCGCTTTGATTTCGTTTGTTTCGACCAACAAAACACACAACGGTGTGTTTCGGGAAAAACGGAAAACTGCAACCCAAACTACCGGGCGAGCATAAAAGCACTGCTGCGAAACAATGCCTAACGCAGACGGGGCGAATTAAATCGAGCCTCACGCGGAACTGACCGCGTTCGAGCGAGAAACCAGCGGAAATAACCCGAGCATTGTGTGCGTGTCCAGTGTTGCCAGCTGGTCGCGACCTGCAGCAGCGCTAACAACCTGTTTTTGCCGCGAAAGGAACACAACATGGACGAACGCCGGTGTCCGGTTGGCCATTTTCTTCTCGCTTCCATTGCCATCCCGCTCGCAGTCACACCCGCGTGACGCAAACAAAAACAACGACGTGGCGTAGCGGTGGTGGAAAACAAAACACACAAAACAAAACGCTCAATCAAAAGCACCGGACAAATCGCGCTACGTCAAAGCGGCAGGACCTCGGTACGACGACGGTAGCGGAAGTCCGCCGGTTTGTGGTGCTATTTTCGTTCTTCTCCCAGTTCCGTGCTGCGATCAGGTGTCCGAGAAGGTGTTTCGAGGAATCGTGCGGAAGAACAGGAGACTGGATTTAAAATGGTTCCGTCCAGGGTTGAACAATCGAACACGATTCGTTCGTGTCCTGCGCGGCCTTTCGTGGTTTCGTTTTAACGAACTGCAGCATGGGTTGCATGTTTTTTTTTCTCGTCTTTTATTCGTCCTCGCCTCCTGCAAGTACTCCAAACATTTGCATACACCGGAACTCGGTGTCGGACGGTTCTCGAATTAATTACTTCCTGCAGTCGGTGCTGCAAACGGATGAAGTTTCACCGTTGCCGATTTTTTCTCACACAACCCACCCGAAGGACACGCGGCGATGGAAAAACCTACACGAGGTGGTGATGGTTTTTTCATCATCACGCGCTTTATGGAACAATTTATCAAACTCGTGGCAGAAATTTAACGACCAAACGAGGGCCACCAGTCACACCAACCAACTGCTTCTTTCTTCGATTACTTAAACGCTGGATCGTAAAACGGAGCCTTATTTCGAACGCGAAATCATACCAAACAAAGGTTCAATCTTTCTCCTGGGGGCAGGCAATTTTAAACTTTCATATGTGGCTTTTTTTTGGCTCACAATCACACGCAATAAAACTAACACAATGCGCGTTCGATTCGTCGCAACCACGCGACGATTGGGAAATGGTGTTGCCATTAAAGTGACTTATCAACTGCAACCAGCCAAACGCACGTGGCCATGAAAAATGACCATGGTTGGCTCTTTTTTTGTTTGCTTCTCTTTCACCGCGCCATGCTTGCAAAATCGGTAATAAAATTAACCGATAAATAAGACATCAAACGCAGGCTGTCGGTTGTCGATCGTGTCGATAATGGCGCTGACCCCTCTACCGAGGGTGCAATCGAGCGTTTTTGAGCCCAAAAAGCCCAACCGAAACACACGGAAATGGCTCCGGTGACCGGCAAACACACCACCGGTAATCCTCCGGCATATGCAACCGCCAGGAACCGGATGCGTAGTTCCGAGCGCATCACACAAACAAACCCTCGGCGCCGGAAGCCACAGCCCTACGCATGTACGAATGCGCAAATAAATAAATGTATCCCATGGCACATTTGTTATTGTTCGATTAGTCGGCCTTAAGCACCGTGGCCGCACCGGGCCGGCCTTCCTATCCTCGTCTTATCAACCGACTCGATGCCCAAGGCCACGCACATGGCCCTTTTCTCCCTTCGGGCGAACGCAGGACGATCTCGTCCTCGTAAGCCCTCGAATTATGACACACCGTGGCGGTACAAACGGATTTCGGGTCGATTTTGCCACAAAAATATTGCCCCTACCCCGGGAACAGTCCTCGATTCCCGCTTTTTCCCCTCTCTTGTGAGTTTTCCGAGCCAATGTGACAACTCCGCACCTCCATTTAACATCTTAATCCGAAAGGTTCCGCGTATCCGGGATTTGTTTGTAATGGCCGTTTATTCGCAACAGCTTCGTGGTTTCTGTTTGCGTTTTGGACTTCCTTTCCGGGGCGCACCCAACACAAACAAGCAGACAGAAGGGGACGCGCTGGAAAAAGATCATAAATTACTATCATCATCATCATCATCGTCGTCGTCGTTGTCGCCGTCGTCGCCGGCATCATCGCCATTCCCAAAGGACCTCAGTCATGGCCGACGGCTGGGATCGATCGGAATCGAACCCGAGCGCCATCCCTTCGCAGCTCGGGAAGAAAGCTATAAATATTTTCTAGTTCAACCCCGGCAAAAGTGGAAACCGTCGCGCACGTTTGTGAACCGTTGCGAATTCGCGAAATTAATTTTGCTCGTTTTTCATGCGATTCGTCGGCAAAATGGCGACTCTTGCCCCCTTGCAGGACGATGCACCCGAATGATTATTGTAGCACGATCATGACCACAAAAGGCGACCACGTTTTGTTTTTCCGTTAGTTTGTGATACACAAATGTTCGTGGGGAGAATTTAACGCTTCGTAGCAGGAACAGGCTTTGCACAAAAAAGATGAAGCGAAACTAAGGTGCAACACAAGGTTTTAATCGTAACTAATGCCAGTGCACTGGGAATCGGAAGCGACACTAATAGCTCGATTTGCATACGGTCTATTGTTTTTGAGCACCACCCCGGTTTAACGACATTTATACATCTCAATCCCCAGACCGTGAGATGTCTTTATCACATGCGAACGCATCCGAACGTCAAAAGGACATTCACCAACAAAGCACAAAATCACACCAAACGATCGTCCTTCACCGATCGACCTTAAACACGAGATCGCACACAATCGGTACATCGAAAGACGATTAATCATATCCACCCTCCGAGGTATTGGCGTTGTCTCTCCAGCCAGACAGAAGAACGATCGCACCAATAGCCGTGAACATGTGTCCGTTCGGTGGCCAATTCGGGTGGCCATTGTTAAACCGGTGGCGTGTAGAATTGTGGTCGAACAGTGGGACCGCTGCCGTGTCGGCTTCTATTCGCTGCGGTCCGTTGTTTCGGGATCGAGATCGCATTTATTTCCCGTTTTTCCTCGTATATCTCTTCATTGTCCCTGTTGTCGGCGGTTTGCTCCGGGTCTCCGGTGAGCATTGTAATCGACACTGTTGATACAAAATGGCGCAGCATGGGCTCGGAGTGCCGTTGCTGGCAGCTGCTGGTTGAGGTGAAGAAAATCCGTCACAATAAATGCGCCACCTTTTCGGGGTGAACTTCGATTAGGCAGAATATCGGAATAAGACATCCAACTGGGTTGATAGCGCTGTGAAGAAAAGATCACGATTATGGGACGATCGCTTCTGTTGATTTTTCAAGCTACTGCTCACGCAATGATCGGCGATCCTCACTAACGATCGGTCTGATAAGATAAGCCTTCAAACACCTTCTTCTGAGGTAGCAAGTATTGGTTTAGGGCACTTCACAGCTTCCATTCGGTAGCGGACATTGCGCACGGTCATTTTGCGTTGTATAATTACACATCCCTAGTTCAGCAGTTCAGGTTGCCCTTCCGGCTTAACCGCACCGAGCAAGTGCCCTCTGACTCCGCCCTGCACACCGTGCATTTTATCACACTTGAGCGAGCTGCAGGCGGCCAAAAGGGCTACCGGAAAGTGGGTTAGGTTAGGAGGAACTGAAAAAAAAAACAACATCCGAACACCCGACGCCCGAGAGACGAACCGAGTAATTATCTAATTATTTGCAACTCTGCAACCCGACTGCTCTGAAATTATCACCATTTGCGCCGAGCAGCTCACCTTTCACCACCGGGTCAATTATCGGCTTATCTCAAGTGGACCGACTGACCGATTGGCCACTTGGCCCAGCCGGCAGATTTTTCGCAGACTCATTGAGCCGCTCCCACGGCCACGGGATGACAATCTTGCACCCGACCTGCGGGAGAAGGAAAAACTCCCAACCACAAGGTATCATGTTCTCTTGGACCGGTCTGGCTTATCGGTGCGATGCGATCTAAATCCGTTCCGCGAAGGAGAGCTTTTCTGTGCTCTTGTCCTTGCGGACGCAACGAGTAATGGAAGTTTCGGTGCGCTATCCGACCATCTTCGGCCGGGATGATCCGGAAAAACACGTTAATTATGGACGACGGTGTTGTCTTTTCCTGCTTGCTACCGTCCACTGTCGTGAGGTGAAAAAATAACAACGAGCCTCGGTTTTGCGAGCGTTTTTGAACGTTCAAAAGCCACGAGCAGGATAGACGCAAGTCTCAAGCACACCATGGAGCAGGATTATTGGCACTACGCCGCCACCGACGAGTGCGTCGAGTTGTGCATGTAATTTTATCCTCTCGCCAAAAAAAAACAACATCACGGCTGAGATTTCGGATTTTTCCACAATCACTCTCGGGGGCGCATAATGGGAAAATTGAATAATTGCGCCGGAGCGTCTTTTCATTTCAAGTGCTCCGTTTTTTTTTTGTTTTCAAAACCGAAAGGCGTAGCAGTGCGCAATTCGGTGTGCCATTGTTGGATCGACTGCTCCACAATTCGTCCGTCTCGGTTTGGGCCGCACGCCGTCAAAACAGTTCACGGCTTGGGATGCGGCACGCTACAAACGCGATTCACGCAACAAAACCTCCACTGGACACCGAAGGACCAGGAACGCAGGAACAACGGCAGCCAAATCCCAGCCTCGGGAGTACCGGAAACCTGATCCCACCCGATGGCCAATAGAACTAGAAACGGGTTCGTCGCTTGTGCGTCTGTGAGTCTTTCGTCTTTGTGCCGACAGCCGCTAGCCGGCGGGGAACCCGGCATAATCCTCGCGAAAATAAGCAACACCAAACAAGCTAAGCCGCCTGAGAATGATCAGTTTTTGGTGTGGCGATGATCGTTCGTTCGCTTGCCAAGGAGGAAGTTGTTCGTTCCCATGCCACTCGGAACAGCCATGCGTGAAAAGCTAAGCACACGTTTCGAGCTACTTAAACATTGTACTAAACAACCTTTAGGACGCTCGTTTTACGACATAATGATGTCCATTCTCTCTCTCTCTCTCTCTCTCTCTCATTCTCTCTCTCTCTCTTTTTCTCTCCAAAATATAGCAGCATTCGCAGTAGGACCACTTCCTTATTTTGCTCTGTTGATACACAAACTAATTTTCGTCACATTCTTCTCACACTCGGTTCCGCATGGATCCGATTGCGCGGACGCCGCTGGGGCGCAGTGTGACATCAACATGATACCATAATTCGCCGATCCTCCTCCCGTGCGGTGGTAATTTTACCTCATCAATTATGCTTCCGATGCCGACGAGGGAACTCGGTGACCTGCCAGCCGTGGTCATGCCAGCACTGGCACAATGCCGAACGTCTGCCTCCCGGGCATATGTCCTGGCGTTCGCGCTTCCAATAGGGCGTGTGAGCTCCATACCAAAATGCTCTTTTTGCTCCCGAGGCCCTGGGCCTGCTTCAGGCGTGCAACCGAACACCGGGTTGAAATTTCAAACCGCAAAACATTGTGACTGCGGGGCCGCAAACTTACCCCGCCCGAGTTACCAGTTGTTGGTACGAAAAACCGCCCAAAGGCATGTAGCGCCCGACGGGTGTGTGGCCAGAACTCCATGCCAGGGCACGAGCAGGCCAAGTAAAAGCTGTCAGCATTTCGCTTTCTCCGGTTCCTTGTTTGGCTAAGCCCAATTTTCCTGTGTTCCGACACCGCGAACCCGATCGGGGCGCGTACGGTGACTGATTTCCCGAGAACGAGGCACCGGTGTTACATCCGATTGCACCAGCAGTAGTATTGCGCGTGAAACCCGACCGAAAACCCGGATGGATTTGCGGAATTTCGTCCAAAAACTCCCGAAATCGGACCTCCACTGGCGAAAGGACGTGAGGTCGAGAAGAGAAGAAGTAAAAAGAAACACCCCACAACGGAACACAAACATCCTCGATTGGGATAATCCCGGACTTCCTGGCCACAAATGCGGTGGTGTGTGGAAATGGTGCGTTCGTAAAGGCACGAGAAATGCGAAAATCCCTCCCCAACACGACGGTGCTTTCGATGCTTATCGCGAGGCACACGTCCATCGGCATCGACTCCGTAAATGGATCGTGAACGAGCGCCACCGTCGATGGTTGTTGATGGTTATCACGCGGTCATACCCGCCAACGCAACGTCGACGTCGACGATGGCACGTTTTTCGATGATGCGATTATTTGTGCATTCATGGCAGAAGCCGACGGGCCGATGGGAAATTGCACGTGTCATGCACCCTACGTACCACGCACTGGCACTGGCTGACTTTTGCAAATGATCTATCACCATTTGTTGCCGTTCACGCGCGTGTGTGTTTGAGATACGACCGAATGCGCAAATAACAATAAATAGACGACGTATCGAACACCGATCGAGAGAAGTGCATTTGACTTTATGCAGTTGCCATAGCAACGAGCAACCGGGACGGCCTACTCGGATTCAAACACTTGCTGCATTGCACTTACTCTTGCACGATTGTTTCCTTACGAATCCCCCCAGCGGATGGGTTAAAGCTGGGAAGAAAAACCCCTACCATTTGCTAATGTCGAGGAAATCCCAACGTTTACATTCCGATCGATCAAGCAAAGATCGATGACGCTATTGAAAGCGTAGCGTCGAATAAACAAACAACGGACATCGGAATGGAATCGATCATACGACCACTTTAACGTGCCCGTAAGCATCGGCTTCGGAGTGATCACTTTTCCTCGATGAAGACCTTCCGCGAATGCCGAAAGTCCGGCCGGGAGCCAGAGTGAGGCACACTTTTCCAATTTACGCGCCCGGTAAGGGATGAGAAAGGCACAGTTTGATGTCGCTGTGCGCATTCATCATACTCATGCTGGCTGGCCTTGTGCGCCTGAGCCCTGCGCCATATTTGGTGTGACCAACGGTGCGGGACCATGTCCAGCCTGCTCTTTGGCATGGTGGCAGAGATGATTCCTGATAACTACCAGTTAACCCCGTTGTGGAACGGCTCTCCGCACGTCGGATGGACGCATCAACCCCCGGGGTACGGTGCACAAAAAATGCTCGAAAAGATCGACGACACCCCAAGCGGCCTGCAGTCTCCCGCGGGATGTCATGTGGCGTTCTCGTTCCCAAACCCCGAGGAGAGTGCTGCTGCCGGTCGAACATCCTGAAGGAAGGCATTTTGGAGAGCCAAAGCCCATAAAAACAAGGTACACCCAAAGCTCCCAGGCGTTGCTCGGGGCTTTGGGTGAAGAATTTAACTTGGCCGTTGCCGAAGACGACGACAGATCCAATGAATGAAGGATTCATCATCCGCCTGTCAAAACTATCCTTTGTTTTGTCTCTTTCCTTCAATCATCGCTCCTTCAACAGTCGTTCGCTTCTTCGCCCATCATCCCGAAGGACGAAATGGAACAGGAACAGAGCCTTACAGCACCTGTATAAGAGAGGCAGCCGAGAAGACGTTCTGTGTATCCCGCACGTTGTCACCTCACCTCAGGAGGTCCCGAACGGACGCATACTCCGGCAGCAGGGGGTTCGTTGGTTGGGAAGCCTGCCTACTTTCACCCAAATAAACACGGACCCAGCACGGCTTGGAGTAGCACCCAGAAGCTGCCGGGGATGGCCCACGGGTTTTGTTTACCCTACCGCCCGTGGCTAAACCTCGACGATGTCAACTCCGTACGCTACCGTAGGAGGTGGTAAACCTGGTTCGCGTACACCGGATGACGCGTGATCGGTTCGGAACGGAATTGCGATGGTGTATGCAAATCGGTGCCGTATTCCCGGAGTCTTCTCGGAGCTGATCTCCGGCTGTGAAGGCGTGTGGCCGAATGAGGCGACGTGTGCGTTTCTAACAAACCGAACCCCACCGAGGCGAGTGGACAGCCTTGCACAGAGAAAACAAGTCCTCCACAGTTTAGACCACAGTTTGCTAAACAACTTCGAGCGGGATTTATTGACGGAACGCAAATGCAGTAAATCTACCAACGCTTCCCGAGCGGCCTGTCAGCCTGGGAACACGGTTTATGGTCCAGTGGCTCTGTTCGCTTGAAATACGACTCTATCGGATTCGAATACCTCAACAGAAGCATCTCAAACTGATATGAGCCCAAATGAAGCTGCAAGCAAACAACGCCCATTGTGAATGCAAAACATGCGGGATATTTTCACCATTTTCAAACGACAATTACCAATGTGACCTGTGAAAGTGCCTCAACGTACGAACGTTAATGAAATTTGAGTCCTCATGCCCACAGGCGTACATGTTGGTCGTTATCAGATCCGGGAGATTTGCATCGGAATCGGAACCGGCTGGATGGCATCAAACAATGGCGTACATAAATCTGAAACAATTACAATCACCCATCCTGGGGTGGGACGGGAAAATGGGCCAGATTCCGGTTCAAACCCGGTGGCCCTTCACGATGGTGGGTTTTCCGACATTGTTGCAATTTTTATTTACGACCAGATTGATGAAATTCGATCTTTAAGTCAACAGTGCAGAGAGGAGAGAGAAAAAAAAACGCATCAACGATGAAACTGTGAGGGATTATGGTTGAGCCATCGATACAAACAGCTTCGGGTCCATTCGTTAGTTATTTGGGTCGATTTTATCAATCGCAGCGATCATCGGCATTGTTCTGCAATCGAACGAAAACCCTCCTGGGTGCACTATCCCGACGGATTCCATATGTGCCATCGATAGCATTTGGGAGAAAAAATTGAATAATTTATAAAAATCGCATGAATTTAGGTACTCCTGATGAATCCTTTAATACTGAGTTGCGCTGATTCTATCATAGTACCGGTTTTGGGGATTAAACGAACGCACAAATCCCCGGAAATGAAGTGGTGCAGCACACGAAAATATTAACAAACAGCAAGCAGTCTTCTACAATGTAAATCCAACCTCATCTCGGGACACAATCGAAGCGAACAGTCCCACCGGCGGGACGAATTTATTCGCACATTCGTCCTTCGTCCCTACGGGTGCATGTACCGGTGAGCATTACATGAGCTTGTTTCATGTTGTGCTGCCCTAAACTTGCCCTTGGATGCCGAGAGTGTGCGATAAACTAGCCCGATTGAAACCTGATATCGGTCCAATTGTTTGTTTTTGTCCACTGCTACCATTCCACCGCACCCTTATGTGCCCGTGTTTCGGCACAGTTCCGGAAAATGCCCGAATAAAACCCCTCCCCGTAATCAGCTACTTTGAATCAAATTTATATATTTATTATTCAACCGTTCCCTCCCGAGAGAAATGGCTGAGAGAAGGAGAGGTTCCGTTGCACTAATGTCACCAGAACAGAGATAAACTGGAGTACGTCCGTTGACTCTCGGTTCCAAAAACCAGTACGGCTACGTCATTTTCTTTATTTTTTCACGAGCCACTGAAAATCACAAATTAATAACAAATGTCGCAGAACGCCCGGGCAACCCCGGAAAAACGGAAAACTCGCTCCGGAAGAGCATCCTGCGCACCGAAACCGGCGCTCCGGGCGCCGCCGTCAAGCGGCATGTCCTTTGTGGTCCTTTGGAGTGCGCCGCGTTGGGTGACACATTTTCGGCAAAACATAAAAGCATCCCAGGCCCGAGACATCCGATCGCGATCGGCGATAAAGTATCACATTTCGTGCGGGAACTATTTCTGTCCCGCTGTCGGAACAATCCGTTCGCAATCGGAATCCCGTTTGCTAAATTTGCTCTAGCGGAGGACGAATGTGTGGAGATGTTGGAAGCAAAAAAGAAGGCTATAAGGCGTTGCATTTCAAACCGATGTTTTGCATCACACTCTCCTTGTATTTCGGTACATTGTTTTCTATGCCTACGAATATCGTAAAAACAAATATCAGACGTCAGCTAGCTGGGCTACGTTTTCTTTCCTTTCTTTTCTTTTCTTGCGAGTTTGGCATCTAAAACGTGCTTTTTGTGATTCCTTAGCATTCTGTAAATATCCTCCTTAACAATTTTATTACACAACTGTTTCTTTCATCTTCATACTAAACGAAATCGCATTACCTCCGTAAGAATTTCGTTTACAAGTTATCATCCGATGACAGGCTGGATTAAATTCTGTTGAAAAGATCTGAAAACCTTTTTTTCCTTCGCTCCCTGTTGCACTCTGGTCCCATTCTTCACCGACCACAGTGTACTGTGCTTTCTTCGAACACGTTGAAACCGATCGTTTTACAACCCCCAATCGGACCTTTTTTTTCTGCACCCAACCCTCCAATAAACTGGAAAGATCGAAACCGAACCACGGCCATTCGGTTCGCTCAGTCTCGATTCATTGGCACCCGATGTGGGACACACGTCACAGCATGGGCCAAATCGCGTAGACGTGTCGTCGTTGTCCTGGGAGCTTCCGGTTCCCAATCCCACTGCCCCGATAGAACGCACCCTTGGTGTGCTTGTGTCGATTGTTTGTTAAACTTGAATCCCGATTGTCCCGCACAGTCGCGACGGGATTTTATGATGGGGTCACTTACATGCCCAGGAGTAAGCCATCAAACTGGCAATCGGTCAGAAGGCCAGAAACGTTACAATACGACGCCCCAATCCGTCCAGGGAATCGTTCGCTTCCACGTGGAATGCATTCCACCGGTGTGTATTGGCGAAATCTCGAACTTTATGATCGAGGTTTTGTTTGGGCATGAAACCTGCGGGAGAAAACATTCTCACCTCGCCATTTGAGCCGTTTGAATCACATGCAGCACAAGCTCTTCGCGGGATAATGGGCTTCAGGTTTGTCAGGTCTTGGTTGCCATGGTAATTTTCCAATGAAAACGATCTTTCGAAACGCTGCGTTGCTATGCCTCTAGACACATAGGCCGTAGCCAAGCAATACGAAAGGATCTGGCAGCATGAGATGCTTTCTGTAGCGAGAACAATCTGCTTCTTGCTTCAATGAACGACCATCTGTCATTTGAACAAACAAACAGGCGTAAACAAATTCCCCGGAATGGTGCAGATTATGAATCACTTGGCACAACGATGAGAATGAACGCTAGAGGACGAACGCGTTGTTGCGTTGAACACGCGTCAGAAAATGCACCATGCCAGTTGACTATTGACCGATCGTGGTCTGAAGATCGACCTCAGCAAGTACACTGCACGCAGTATAACACACACACAAAAAAAAGCCCCACATAAAGCTAACCCATCAAACAAACCCCCGGTCGAACAATCGCGCAACAGACGGAGCGGAGCGTAAGAGAAATATGTTTAATCTTTTGATTGCGAGTGCTAACGCTACACAAAATCCACATTCTGAGGGCTGTGAGGAAGAAAAATGATGATTGAAACATCAAAAACGTCCGTCCCTGTCGGTAAGTTTCCACGCGCCGCGTCCGAACGCGCGCTGAAGCCGACGACGAGATGAGAAATTGAAATAAAAACGCCATATATTATGACATATCGCTATTGTTCAATTTAATATTTATGGTGCGTAATTTATCTTCCCTCCATTCCTCGGACGGGCATTCGATGGTGCCGCAGTACCAAAGGCTTGACAGTGCGGGCGAGTCGTCGGGACTCGCGTCTTCGGCATGACTTTTATTGATAAGTGTAGTGTCGTCCGGATTCCAAACCTTGCCTTCTCGCCTTGTCGATGACGTTCCAGGCTGTTGTTGGTATGATGTGCCCTGCGTGAGGACGAACCAACGCAGCTTCTATTCATTTCTCACCATTTCCGAGTGCCCAGCGTGATTCCCGGGCCCGGTCTGAAATAGTTCCACACAACAACAGGTTGCTATGGACACGTTTGACCCAACGCAACGGCTGCTTCGCTGCTATGGGAATGCATTTTCCGTCTCCAAATCCGATTTGGCTGATTTATGGCGGTTCGGTGTAATTAGATTTCTCCTCAGAACGGCTTTTCAGCGGGAAACATATGAGACTTGGGCCAAACGAATAATCGTTCAGAAGCAAACGATGAAACGGGGTGAACATTTTATGGTGCGTTTTGAATAGGCCACAAAATCCAAAGGGATCTGCTCGCGATCATCAAATTAATCAATCGATATCATTTCTGGTAGTAAAAAGGGAAAAATAGACGACTCCCGAACTGTCATTATTCCGAAAATCCGTTGAAATGGGTGTCAGGATTGCCAGAATGCTCCTAAATCCATCGTTTCAACATGAATTCTTTGTCGTGCGATGCGTACCCGTATTTGTTCCTAATATTTGTACAATAGTACTCCTCCACGCCGAGTTGTTGTTAAGCTTGCACGTGTTGCTCGCCCTCTCGGGTGCTCAATCATTTTTGTCACCCATTGCCGATGGAAAGCAAAGAAGTGAGCTCACTAAACGGATCCACCCGGATGTCGGAATGCAACGAGCTGCATGCAAAGCGATCGCATGCATGGCTACGATCGCCACCAAAGCGGTAGCATTCTCAGCTCCATTCGAGCCATTTTGTGTCAGCATCAAACTCCCGTCGACGGCCCATCATCCCGTGCTCAATCATGTGTCTCAACAAATCAGTTCGCTTTTCAATTCGCTCGCCCAACAACGGAAAACAAAACCACGAACCACGACTGTCCGCCATCGGAAGCCATTTCTCGGTCACCTTTCGGTCGTGCATTCGAGCACCGTCTTGAAGCGTTTCGCATCGCTCTCTGGCCATCCGTCATGCAGCGGTTTCGATCGATTTGCTTCCCTTCACCCTCAGTAAGGGCTGATCTCCTGCGGTTCGATCCTCCTTCGGCACGGGAAGACTGCGAAAAGCGATGTATTAGCGAATGCGCAGGCAAAACAACTCGATCAGAAGGCGAATGGCAGGCCAGAGAAACGCTGCGCTATTATGATGCTAATGCAGCTGGATGCATCGATCGATCTCGTTCGCTCGAGGGATCTTGTTTGGTGACAAGACCACAAACAAAAACCTCCGGCACTGGCGAAGGAAGCGTCATCGCGTCCAGGGCTGCCCCGTGCGTTCGAGGACGTCAAATCGGTCAAGCTGACAGCGGGATACCGGACGCAGGTTGGCTAACTTGGTCCTCGAGCCACACAAAGCACGGGACTCGCTCGAGAGACGGATCACTCCGGATTGCTAATTATCGCTCTTTCCTGCTCTTTCAACTGCATGCTGCATCGGGTCCGGGATGAAGATGTATCTCGCATGCGAATCCCTCGGGAAGGACTCTGTCAGAAGGCCAGCCAGGAGGGCGTCATAGCAGGGGCGTTTGTTACCGCTTGTTCATCTTGGACGGTTTTGCCCACGACCCGGAGGTTGAATTCTCGGTAGCAGCGAATTGTTTACCTGTCATGTCAATGCAAATTGCCAACGGTTGCGAGACGCGATGATTGAGTGCTTTCGGGTGGATTTGCGACGCAAAACGATCCCGAACCGGTACCGTGCTGCTGAATGTCGGATATCAATGTTAATTAAATTTCATGCACATCGCGCATGCAGGACGAAAAAACACGGACATACGAGCAGAGGTCGAAGTTGGATCCAACCAAAAAAAAAGGGAGCATAAAAACATCGAGCATTACACGTTAGACAACCGCGCGCCGATCCACTTTTCTTTCCTTACTTTTCGACCCCCATTCCGATCTCGATTCTATTCATGCGCATTCGATCGATCGCGCGGTATCGAGTTTCCTTTGATCTTTTGGCGGTGCTGGCTCATTGATCGCGCGCGAGTGGCGTTTATTTGGAAAGCACAAATGAATACAATACCGCCGATCGGGAGGTAATAAGCAGATGGAGAGAGATTCTTACGTCAATTTCGGGGCCTGGTGAATTTGGTTTTAATTTGAGTTTGTAAATTAACATAGCTGTTTTACAGCATGTTTTTTTTGGATTCAGCTTGGTAAAATTTATACAACAAATTAATAAAGCCTTCTTTTGTAATAATCTTTTCCTTAACGAACACAACCTCCCGTAACTTGATCCACCTGATCCAAGTGCCGCACGGCTACCACGTGTTCCTTTTGTCTCCATTGAAGGCGCCATCGTGAGGAAAAAACCGCGCCGCCATCGTCGGTAATTATCAATATTTTCACAACAACGTAAACCCATTCAAAGGAGAGTTTCGAATGCCGCCACAACCAGGGCTTCCACTAGGGTTTCCAAAGCCGCGATCTTCTTCGCCAGCAGCCCGAAAGCCCGGAGCCCTCCTTCTTGGGGCTGGCGCTCAATTCGACCGACATTGCCTTCTGTGGCGGTTTCGCTGCCGAAAACCGCTCACTAATTTGGGGAGCAAATGTTGGCCTCCGGCCCCAACCGAAATGATCCGTTTGCCCTCTCCACCTTCTCCATCGTACGCACCTTTTCATTCATCATCACGCAGGGGCCCACAATGGCGCACAATGGAAAATTACAGCGATCCGCGACCGAAGCAGGAAGCATCCGGCGCGGCATCAGCGCCAGGCGATATAACAGAAAATTACAGACCGAAAGTGTTATACGCCATTTTCAAAACATTAATGCCATATAACAACAAAAAGATGCCGAAGCAAAACAACCGCAACCAGTGTTTGTGAGCGGGTTGCGTACGGACGGAGGCCACGGTGCTGACAATCTGTAATCTGGCGCGATCTGCCGCCAACGTTGGCTGATCTTGGCTGAGAAAGCAAACCATCGTACACCCCCGTACCGCGGTCGGCGAGGCTTTGAAAAGTGGTCCGAGCTGTCGAGGGACAATGGAGCTGGCGTGGAAAACGTGGCGCCCGGTGGCTGGCCAGTGACCGTTGACCGGCCACCGTGGCTACCATTAGACCGCGGTCGACCAAACCCCACTCGGTTGGTGGTTCATTAAGTAATGGATCTTATGATTAGGACCAAACCCGCGGCCCGCCAGCCAGTTGCCAATAAGTTCCCGAACAACTCCGGTCAATGGAACACCCCCCGGTTGGGTGTTGTGAAAGGAACACCGAAGCAGCGAGCAAGACAACACAATTTCCTCACACTGTGATCGACGGATCTGCTCGCAATAGCACAATCAAATAGCACGACGATCACCGATCGGTTGTGTTGCAAGCGAACGAAAGTGTGCAATAAATCGAGCGCAGGTCATTGCGAATGTTTAACCTCGAGTCTAAGCGACGCTTCCGTTCGATCGATAGAGCTAGCTGGAAAGCGCTCTGGATGGGTCGTCGATCCGTTCCACATCGGTGATGGACAAATCTGTGGCATTACCCACAACGGCAGCACACTTTCCCCACGGAAATGCCCATATAGGGCTTATCCGATGGTCCACAACATCGGCCAATGTTCGCTGGGACCATCAATTCGAATAATTGTCGAAGGTTTCTCCAATTCAAGCGCCCAAACCGGAGCCTTATGGTTGTGGGCTTCGCGCGCGGCTAATGATAGTGAGTTATGACACCAGCCCCTCGCGTGAAAATGGAGCGGGTGTTGAGTGAAAAATGGCGTTGTCTCCCGACAGTTGGCCGGCGATTTGTCCGCTCGATTGGTGCAACAATTATCCGACAGGCTTGCATAAACATCGGGCATTATGTGCGCCTTCTGCTTCATCCCCACCTTCGTGGTCGGGCACCGTTCTATGACCGTTATTTGTCTCCCATTTGCCAACACCTTCGCTGGAGGGTCGAAAGGGGTCACTTTTGGGTGGTTTCTAATTGAGCGTCTTGGCCGGTCGATTGGCGAATTTATATTATTATCCAGGAGACTATTTCGACAGCTCGGCAGAGTGGACAAATTGGACAATTAACACTACGGCCGATGACGGCGGTTTAAGGTTAGGTCATTTGGCTTGTGAAAGGGCTTTGGCGCTATTAGTTGTGCTGTACAATTTAAAACAGCCTCAAACTTGCACAAAGTCTTTGACATGCTTTCAAGGCGCATATGGGCACCAAATATTTATAAAACAATTTCTATTAGTTCCCAACAGTCCGTGCGAATCACAAAATACTGCCTCACTGTTAGCTCTCACTTCAAAAGTCCTGCAGCGCGAGTTGCAATGAAAATTTCCCATCAACTCCCAAGCGGACGCCAATGAGAGCTCTTCTTCGATTTTATTTTATTCAATTTTCATCACCACTTCATGCTTCGCTCTTTCAGGGTTGCATTTAATTGCTGCAGTAAGGATCACTCCGACCGTGGAGGAACATAAAAACCACCGTGCGGTCCTCGGTCGGCCTGATTGGTGTTCGATTTTCCCAGGAAAATACTCACCAACGACCTCCCACCGATTCACGATGTCGTTTTCAATAAAAAAAAACCCACTCAAACCATCCCGATTCGAATGGAAATCGAGCTCCTCACATCGACTAATCACGGGTAAGGTCCTGCTTACCTCGCGACGCCCTTTGATATGCTTATGACATACACTCACACGTACGCAGAAGGACTAGAAAAATTCCCCATATCCCGGCACCGTTCCCGGGAGACCGACCCCCTGCAGTGATCTTCTTCTCCGATCGGGAAAACTTTCCCCAGGCGCACGTTTCTGCCCGGCGGCCCAGCAGGGACACTCTCTTCCGGTGCTGCTTGATATTTCACTTGAAGTGTTGACAAAACCAATTGACTTCTCAACGATACGCTCCGTGGCCGGGCGTCTGCACCGTGCGCGACTTTAAGTCGTTCCGACAAGCTTCCTTCCATTGTTACGCGTGAAAAGTGCCCTTTCGCAGACTTCCTCTCAACCGGCCGCTTGATTCTGCTACAGGAGAGGGTCCTGTTTTAGTGCATTTCTTCAGCAAGATCACGCTTCAATATTTTCGCCCAATATTTTCCAAAATTGCATTGCTGCACCATCTGCAAGCGCATGGTGTCGTGCGTTTCCATGGAAACCTGGGGGACGTACTGCAATTAACCGATCAAAGCAAGCGCAAGGAAACTCGGTGATTCCGTCACAGATATAACCGCGTGCGTTCACTCGAACATGAGGATAATTTCTTAATGATTTCTGAAGAAATAAAACGAAAACCGTATAATTTGCCTATTGTTCGGGTCCGTGCATTAAAGGTACGGCCTTTCCTTTCTTTTCTGCACCTTTCTCCAGCGAATGTGGCTTCGAATCATTGGCTAACTTCCAAAGCCTTCTGACGGTTTGAAGGCAACTCTTCAGCCTAGACACGTCTCAAGCCAACGGGCGTGAGCCGGAAGGTGGCAAAAAATATATAGAAGCATGCCAGCTCGCCGTGTTCACAAAACAAAGGAAACATACTCGACTGGGTTGTTACATTTTTCGCTTCCCATTTTCCCGCGCCATCGCGCCTGCCAACAAAAGGGCTTCAGTGCCGTGAAATCTAAACTGGCTTCCGAATGGCGCTGCAGAACTGCTGGCCGGTGGCTCGAAAAGGTGTTTATTTATGCACCCGGCCGGATGGCGGCGACGCCAGGAACAATGACGGCCAGTCAGCAAGGGATTGCAACCTCGCACGGGATGGGGGCGGGCTCAAAAGGTGCCTCTTTGCTGGTTGTTTTTTTTTTGTTTTCATCTAAACCGCGATCGCGTTCAAACCGAACCCCGCAGGACGGCTCCCGTGGGACTAAATACCACGCGATGGCGGCGAGGCTCTAGCGCCTTTTGACTCTTTTGACTTTGTACCGCGGCCACGGTCGGTTCGGGCACGAAAACGCGCGCCGTCATCTTGTTTAATTCGCACCTGTACTTATCTATGATTTTTCCTAAAGTTTTGTTTACCCAAACGTGTTATTAGTCAGATTTACGGTTTGTTTTTGTCAGCGCGCCGACCGGTGCGGGTCTTTTCATGCGCGCTTGCCATTGTTTTTGTCCAAAAGTTGTGGAAGCTTGAACCATTCGGTAGCTCAGGTCAGAGGGCGTCCGAAAAACGTTATTTCGTACCGTTCAGCTCGCTTTGGGGTCGAGGTTTTTTCCTTGTTGTATTGTGCAACGTACAGCACGATAGCACACGCGTGATGTGCGAATTTCTGTTGACGACATTTTGAACGGACTTTAAAGCCCGGTCCGATCAGTTTTGATTAGAAAAACATCAATTACCCGGTCGCTCCGTCAAATCCCACAATTCAAATCGTCCCGCGGTACATCACGATACCCCGAAAAAGGAACGTGCTGGTGATGGTTCCTTAACGCCGAAAGCGCACCCAATTGCACGCTGCACTCTCCGCCATCGCGGTCACCGTTGTAAGCGCACCCGGGTAGGGGAGAGCGTTACAGAATTAAAACATGATTGTGCGCCGGTCGCACATAAATCAAGTGCCATAATTCGATTAAAGTCGACCGGGGCAATGGAAGATTTCCCCCTCGTGTGCAGGATGTTGCTATCGTACCGATCGGTTCTCGATGCACGGGACGGATGGATGATTTTCCGAACCCTCGTTGCCATGCCAAATGGCGCGAGCTCTTCCAGGTCGGTCCCGAAACGCGGGAACGTTGTAATTGACGGCTTCGGAAGCAACATTACGGAATTAGGATGAAAACGTGTGGTTCCCCAGCGCTGGGCACGATGGCGAACGGAAGAGACACTCCTCTATTTTACACCACTTAGGGAAGGGCTACACTTTCACCCCGTTTTCCACCGTGTTTCAACGGGAGGGTTGCCGCGGCATCATCCCTTCGCCTGCCGGGTGCAGATTCTTTCGCTCGAACACCGCGGAGGGAGCGTGTTTTGCGTTTTTGACAGCGACGACTTTCAATATTGATATTGAACAAATTTTACCAGCGTCACTGCGGATCGTTCACGCGGAATTAGCTACATTTCTTTCGCGCGTCATTTAAGGACAATTAATTTTAATGTGATGTCTCGAAGCCAGAGCTAGTTATAACGCTGCTTGCGATAAGAAAAGAGTGCTTCAAAACGCTTTTAAAATCTATTTTAGCTATGTGCTATGTTAACGGAAAACGCGATGCGAAAACATAGTTGGCCTTGGCGGATCAAACTCACATGCACGACAAAGCCAAACGCCACAAATGATAGTTTTGTCACATGTCTGCTGACTTTTGAAAATGGTACAAACTGTCCATCATCCGGTTTCCGTGCGCATAAAATACGGTTTCTTTCATCCAAACCATTCGTGCGTGAGGTTTTGGTCCTTTTTAATTTTCATTCGAAACATTTATGCTCTCGCGCACGATCACGCGAGGGTTGGGCTATCTCTGGTGCCGTACCGGTCGCACGAAGGTGTCGGACGAATGAAGCCCAATGAAACTAATGAAACAAATGCCAGCGAGGGAATCTAACGGGGAAAAATATAGGAAACCCTTTAAGGATTCTCTCCCATGGCCACGCAGAGAATAGCGCAGCCGGTCTCGCCTGTCAACCATAACGGATCGCGAACACTTCAGGACAAACACATATTCATAAGCTGTTTGGACGAATGGTGAAAATAGAACCCGAAACAAGGAGCGACGGGCTCGAAACGCATCTTTTCAATGCAACCAATGGATGGGACGGTTCACGGCCACTTTCTGATTCTCCGAAGAAGCACTGGAAAGGTATGAGCCGTTTTGGAATTCATTACGAATGAAAACATGCATGAAACATGCGAACATGGTCTTTCTCCCAATCCGGGCTGCCGGGATCTGGCGTAGATCCATCAAAATCTATCTCACAAACGGGCCATCCTCAACAAAGTGCAGCTAATAAGTGTGAAAATATGTGCACGCTTCGGTACGTTTGTAAGGATCGGATCGTGGAACAAAGCTTGATCGAGAAAAAAGGGTAAAAGTGCCGATGCGAATAAACGACAGTTTGAACCCGGTTTTGTTCGTTTCGGTGTTGATTTTTGCATCTAATCATTTTTCCAGGTGATTCACAAATAAATTAAGGTTCTCATCAATTTTGAGCACATTTTTGTGAGTTTTATTAGACCAAGAGTTCGTTAATAAATTGCTTGTTCGACTATATTATTTGAGATGATGATGTTAATATCAATTAACCGAGTCAGCCCGGGATAAGGCTCTTAGCTGCTGTTGGGAGGAAATGCCTTTCAGCTCCTAAATAACTATACAATCCTAAATACGGCCTGGCCGTCCTTAATAAAATAATAATAATGTTAATATCAGTGTTGCTAGTTATTGATTCGTGACAAATCCTCAACGAACATGATCCACATTCCTGAAACTTTCTTCGAACAAAATGGCGTGCGAGTGAATGCACGCGTTTCTACATTCCGTCGCTATTTTGTACACATCGAATTTCAACATTAACATCATAATGCCTTAATCTTCTTCCCATTTCCCACCGGATCGTGCACCTGAACACTACTGCGTCGACTCCGGGGACTTGCGGTTCCTTAGAAGCTGTCGCACAACTCGCACAAATAACAGAAAATAAACCGACACCATTCAA
The DNA here is from genome assembly GCF_943737925.1 of Anopheles nili. Lineage (NCBI taxonomy): Eukaryota > Metazoa > Arthropoda > Insecta > Diptera > Culicidae > Anopheles > Anopheles nili. The sequence goes on from NC_071292.1 coordinate 5,692,141, forward strand.
CGATCCGGTAACAATATTAATGAAAAGTCAATAAATTATTTCTACCTTGCGGCGATATTCGTTTGATCTCCGCCCGGCTGCCAGTCGGAAATTTACCATTTATTTTACTTCGTTGTTTGCCGCTCGGGGGCTACCTCCATGTCGCTCTATCTCGTGCTGGCTTCTTGTTAACAAATCACATACACGATGATGAGCTGTATTTAAAAGCAACTGGTCGCGTTTGGCCGCAACCAAACAGCGAGAAAAAGCAACCGATAAACGGAGTGACAAGAAAAAAGTAAAAACTTTATTCTACACACGGCGCAGGGAAACGGGACAGAAAATCAGGTTGACAAAAACTAGAATCGCTGCCGCTTAGAACATGTCTTCATCGTTCCACAGATGATCGGGAGACGTTCCGGCGACACACCGAAGCTGCGAAGAGCGAAAGAAAAACGCCAAATAAAAACAGCGGAGAACCGAAAGCACGACAAATGCGCACGTTTTCGCTGAGACATGACCTGTTCAAAAGGTTTTCCTTTGTTAATTCCTTTCTCACTGGATGATTTTTCTGTCCGCCATTGTTACGAGTCCTTACTCGCCGCTAATAGTGAGCAAAAATTCTCACGAGTGAGCAAACCTAAGCATGCCATGAGCTGGAACCATCTCACCGGCTGGCGCTGTCGGAAGGTCCTTGTCGGCGGAGCAAAATGCTTTCCTCAGAAGCCTTTCTCTCGCATTCTCGATTTGTTTCCGTTGCCGATTGATGCTTGAGCGGCATTTCTTTCATTTAGCTTCCACATCTCACTCGAGCGGTTTCTCTGGGAAGCCAGGATCAAAGCTATTGAAGATGCCGACCTTTCGACACAAACCGAACCGTTGTTCTCGAGCAATAATAGAAAAGGACACTCATTCAGCGCTGTTACAAGGATAAACCGCGCACGACAATGAGCAGCCCGGTTGAGGCCCGGAGAAATTGAGACCTTCGTTTGCGATCGTATCCACAATTAGGGCACGTTTCGAGCCGGTCGATCGGTCGGTCACGAAAAGTCAGACCAAAGCATCACGTTGGCGGCATCGTTTGTCCTCGATCTTCACAAGCGACACAAACAACAATAAACGATCGAAGCCAACAAGTCCCAGCAGGAGGACGTGAAATGCAGTGGCAGGTTTCGACGACGCGCGTCAATAAGGATATTTTTGTTTGTTTAGCATTAAGATCCGAGTCCTGGTGAGAACGGCTTAGGAAGAAGGGGCGATAACGGGGAAAGTCATAGGGAATGATTTAAAATCAAGCACCTTCGTAGCGAGAGCATTGTGATACTGAATCCGATCATCTCCAAAAGCATGAATGACTCGTCGTTAAAACGTATGTCCTTGCGATAAGAGAAACCATCGCACTTTGTTCGCTTGCAATCATTCGGGATTCTTTGATGACTATTATTTTTCGGTGAAAGTCAACCTCGTATGGAAGAGATGTCCTTTCTCACGGTCCAAATGTGCAATGATTCGATGGAAAGATTCATTGAAGCAAATGGGAGTGTATCCCTTCTTCCATTAATGAGCGAGAAGAGCCGAACAAACTGGCTACAATTTACTAAAAAGCTGTGATTTGCAGTGATTATTTTACACAATGTCCTTTATAGCTGCTTTGCATAATTTAGCACGCCAGCATCACGGAGCCAGAGGACAAATCGCTTCCGATGGAAGATCGCTTGATTAGATTGGATTCCGTGTGCAGCTAAGCCTTTCATTATTTAAACATGAGTCCCAACTGTTGGCAAACGCAAGCCGACTCGTCCATCCCATCGGCACCCTACGCCCGCAAACGATAATGGAATGGCCTTCGAATGATTATGGCCCAGTTTATCATCCATAGGCAGCACCCGTAGGCAGGGAGGCAAATGTTTGTCCTTGCCTAATCCACCTCCCCACTCAAAGCGCGATTCGGCGCTGGAAAGCCGCCGTGCGTCGTACCTAATTTTTCATTCCCATTTTCCACCAGATGCATCTCGTCGAGCCCTGTCCCATGGGTTTCCTAGGGAAATCGAACACATACACACACCCAGTGTAAAGAGAACCTTGTCACCAACTGCCCTTGTCAGCGGAACCAGTTGAGACAACTCCGCACCGCTCCAAAGAAGCGCACTCCTCGCAAACACACGTGCTGGCGCTGGGTGAAAAGGAAACGGGCCGCAATCGGAATCAGTCGCACACACACACGCACTGCCATTTAAATATGCAAATTAACCGAACCGCCATTTATCGCAGTTGTCAAACAAGCAGCATATTTTACGACGCACAAGGCACACTAATGCGCGCCCGTGGCGACCTCTCTTGGTAAGGGTACCGGAGCCAGGATTTCGTCCCTTTATTCTCACTCTTGCCAGTGTGTCCAATGGCGCGCAGCCTGTTTGGAGATGCGCACATTGACGCTGTGGTGTTCGCGAAGCTAAGGGCGGGCTGAATGTGATTATTTATGCACCTACCGTGTTCACGCGCGCGCGTACCCTGATTGATGACACCGAGCTTGAATGTGGGCCAACAACTCGCATCTATGCCCAAATCAGGGCATTCATGTGAGGTGACGATGGCCAACATAATTCAATCGATCTATCCATGACGCGGTGTTTAGAACGATGTTCGATTAAACGATACGGTTACCATTAATCAATCATAAATATATTTATAATTAGCTGACGTTACGCGAGCTTTGAAAATGTTTGAAATTGACAACATCTTGCCCGTTTTTGGGAGCTTTTTATAACCCAAGCATGATGTTCCCAAGCAACACCGGTCGTCCTGATCCCCAGGAGTGCATTGGTTTTGGCTAAGCGAAAGCCTTGGTATTATTTACAGAACCGAATTTGTTCCACCCTGGCGTCTGTTGTTACATCTACATTAACGAACGAATCCTTGCACCCTTTTGCCACCCGGTTGCATCCTTCTCACTCTACCCAACCAAGCGAGGCGTACTGTTTGCGTAACTCTTCCCACCGTGGACCGGACTAGGTCCTTTGTATCGAATTTATCGCGGCCATTAAACAAACGAAAACATGCACCCAAAACACATACGCCCGAAGCCCGCGTGACGTTCCCAAAGCTGGAAATGGAGATTTCCCGAGGGCGAGCGGCGTGCGCATTCGTCGTTACGTCGTGTTTTTTTTTGCGTACACGCTTTGTACACCATTTCATTTCCAGCTAAATCTCTGTAAACTGTCAAACTTTACTCGACTTCCCGCGAGCAAATCCCCTCGCAGTAGGCTGTGCCTCGTACTCGGCTTTTCGCAGTGCGAAAGGGGTGCGCTGAATCCCGCTAATGAAGAGGTTAGAATTTTTTTTAGTTCTCTTCATTCGCCACCGGTTTGAAGGGTTCGAAAATCCTGTTTTTTGGAGGGAGCTGAAACAACTGTTGTAACGAATTCAGCCCGATAGCAGCACGCAGTACAGTGCGGTACAAATGTAGCTCAATACGTCGTGGAAAACGTGGAAAACTCAACCCCATACACTAGTGGTACTTTGACTTCGTAGCTCGTGTAGCGTTACTCGCGTACAGTACTGTCCAATGGTTTAGCAACAGGCAACACAGTAGCGATAAAAACAACACCAGCCGGGTTGAACGCAATCTGTGCGCTTCGAGACCGATAGCATCGCGGGTTGTCCTTGTTCGTTTGCCCAGGACATGCGGGCCGACGATGATGGGAGGAAAAACAATGCACACGCCGCGAACCCTTTTTTTTGGAGGGGGAACTCAGTAGCACACACAAACAAATAAGCTACATTCGCCCGGTGGTGTCGACGAATATGCAGCGACGATTACAGCCGTAACTGATTCCGTCGAGAATAAACATAAATAAACAGAGCAACGGGCAGTTTTTGCGCCGCTTCGCTCCATTTCGTTACGATTCATTTTGTTGGGTCTTGTTTGACAGCAGCAGCACTAGTTTTTATTTAACAAGTTCTAGCAATGGTCGACGATGCGGGGCCCAAATTGCAACAAATGTCAAACAAAGATGGCCGTCTGGTGGAGGGATGCTTCGTGCCACGTGGAACGATCCTGCTTCGGGCTAATTCCGTTGTGTATGGTTTTGGGTCGCTAATCTGCTCGTGTGCAGTCGATACCAGCGTCGCTTCCGTATGTTTACAGAGTGCATCGCTATAAGCTGCTGTTTCCGGAATAAATAGAATTTGTTGTTTGGCTGGGACGCACCGAAATTGCAACAATCCCAAGCTGTGGGCCAAACAGCCCATAGACTCGTCCAATTTGCTGCAAATTCTAAAGCACCATTCCCATTCCACTTTGAAGTCAAACAATCGAGAGCTGTAGAGAAAACAAGCGAAACAATGATCCAATTACTCGTTGTCCGGTACCGTTCCCGAACGGGCGCAGGTCACACATGATGGGCCTGGGGAGGAATTCGCAAAAACGGTCCCGCACTCGGTCCTGCCCAAAGGGACCTCTTGACTTCCTTCGCCGGTCGCGCCCAAACGTCAACCGTTTCCGTTCCGCTGTGTGTATGTGTATTTTTTCTCCTTTTCCTGCCTTTCGTTTCGCTTCCAAAACAACCTAAAAAGAAAACCCGCAAAATACGCAAATCGGATTATCGGACCATCCCGGGTAAACAGACCGCCGTGGAACCGTTTTCCTGCCCGTTTCCCAGCCAAACAGGGTGCCCAACGTCCAACACGGGCGACAAATATCGCCATCGGACGGCGACGATCGTCACCGGGATGGATTAAGCGGTTCCAAATGAGATCAATTTCTCACGCACGCAGGCGCGCATCCATCGCAGGTAGGTAGGGTCCTCTGGGTCGCTGTGGAACACCTCAAAAGCGATGCCATACGCTCAAATCTGCGCCACACATTCGCTGCACGCACGCACAGCGTGTGTATCATTTCCATGCGTTAAATCAAACATGAACCGACTGGCGGTGGAAAGCGAAAAAGATCAAAGACCACCGATACCGCCCGGCTGCCGGGTTGGCTCGCGGAAGGAGGCCAGACTGCGAGGAGACCCGAATTTATGCCCCCCATCGCATACTGGAGCACGTAAATTCCGTATCGATAAATACGAAGCACCCTCATCGTCCCGTCCCGCAGTTTTGGGGTGGCAATTTTTGAAGCAATTTGCGACCTCTCTCCAGCTGAAATTTAGGGTTTCTTTGGCCGAGTGTCACCAAAGACAGACAGGGTAGCTCGCTTTTTTCTTTCATTTGTTCTCCCTCTCTCTCTCTCTCTCTTTCTCTTTTTTTCCAGCCACCCCCTCGAGAGCGCCATTTTGTTCGATCCATCCCGAGTTAATGACGGTGCGCCCGCCGATAAATCGCACCGATCGAGCTCCATGAATCGACGCAACAAATCGATCAACGATCAACAGTCGACCAATCGACGACGGTGTCCGTGTCGGTGTGCGTTCTTTCTGGATGGGGAGAAAAGGAGGCGCAAAAAAAAGGCACAAAATAACACGACCAGAGAAGTAATACCGACAACGATCACCTCCAGGGCGTCCAGCGTTATCCAACCACGATCGCAAGCGGGCTTTTCCGACGATCGAGTGGCTGCCCCTTCACGGTACGAGCTGACGATATTTTTGGCTGACTCTGCTGCTAAATATTAAGGCATTACACACGCTTATGAACTGCGCGCTCTCTCTCTCTCTCTCAGTCTCTTGAGTGCTATCTCTTCATCTCTCTATCACGCTGTCCGCTAAAGCCCGTTAAACACTTCATTATCCGCCGAATTGATTGCGCTTTTGGAAGGGACGATGACGGTTGCTCCAACCTTCTTTGCTGCTGCTGCTTCTGCCCTTCCCTTTGCGATCTCTCTCTCTTTCCCTTTTTCCACGGCCTTTCGAATGAACCCCCGTAACTGGCCCGTCTAGCCGCGAGGAGAAATGCTTCATATTTTTCCAACCAAAAAGGAGCAGCTCTGCTCGCCCCGAACCAGATGATGCCATCGCGACCAAACGGCCCGACTTTGACGGCTTGTGGCACCGACGTTGACAAACGAAGATAAAATAAAACAAATGATCACCGATTACGATCGGTCGGCTCGATCGGTGCTCGATTGGTGCGCGATTTAGGTAGGCAATTTCCCATTCTTCCCTCGATATGTTATCCGCGCTTTTATTCGCCGTTTAGATGACGTTGACGGTTGTCCAGAATGTTGCTGCGGCGATTACCATAACGATTGGATGGAAGGAAGGAAAAAAAAAGTAGCTCCGAAAACTCGATCGATTTCCGATGCCAGGCTCGTGGAAGCGGCGAAATAGTTTGATCCTCTTTCTTCAGTGCCGCCCGGTCGGTGTCGGTGTTTCAACAATTTGTTGCGACTTAGAAAACGATTGTTACGATAATGAACCACCGCCTTCCTTCCGCCCATACGCGCCCGTTTCCGTCTCTGTTCCCACACCGCCACGCGGTTTGTTTTCCGATCTCCCATTAGCCGGGTGGATTAATTCGGCTTTTGGGGCCAGCTGTTTCAAACTGTCTCACTGATAGGCATCTATTCAAAATATTTCTCCCCGCGTGCGCACGTGCCCCACCGTATGCCCCAATCCGCCCGAGAAGGACGATCTGCGCGGATGAAAAATATCGCCCCTAAATTGGCTCCGGGCTTTGTGGTGCAAAATAGGATTAAGCTGCGGGGATTAATAATGGCGGCTCATTCAGTCGGCCCATCGGCCGTGCTGTGATATCACAATTTAGTGTCCACTTTAACGGCCGTTTGCGGATGGGCACACACACACACACACTGTGAGGGGGAAAATAAAATGCCAACGATCGGTCGGCTCGGACAGGGGGGTTGGAAAAATCACATTAAGCTGTAAAAATGAGAAAAGTGCCTTCGAATTGTCCGAAATGAGCTGCGCCACCTGATCCGAAGCCGACGATGTTGGAATGCGCATGCTAATGACTCCTGAGAGATGTTTTGAACATGGAACAGCTTGCAAATGCAATCGAAGCAAGATTTTTACAAACATACAAAAGAAGTACCTTTAGTAAGTTCTACTATCATTTTCGTGTGGTGGACCATCGAAGACTGCTTTAACATTCGCGGCTGCTCTAATCCAATGTTAAGTTTCAACGGACATAAATTAAATCTAAAAGACAAAGCAAAGTGTGAAAGAAACAGACGCCCTAAGAGAGAGCAGGAACGAGGTAGACTTTTTTGTCTTGCCTTTAGTTCCTCCCATTTTTTTCATTGGTGTGAAAATATGCTGCGTCTCTGTTGTACAACACACCCCACTATGCTGGCATGCAACATAAGCAAAACATGCAACATGATCCAAGCATGATCTTTTTTTATAGCTTCAATTTTTGTCCAAACTGATCATACCTTCTTCTTGATCTTACGGGATTCCGTTCAGTAGCAGAGCCGGTCACATTTTTGTGCTTTGGTAAAAAACAATATATAAGGTCCATTAAAACCCACATCACCTGCACCGTGGTGATGAAAAGTACCGATCATTGTGTGTTTGACTCGGTGGCACAAGAATCACGTCATCGATCGATCTTGCCCCAGTTTCAAAATCGACAAAAAAACACACCTAAAGCGGTCCTATTTTTGTAACCATCCCAGAAGGAAATGACCATCACCCGGCACCGATCCCAAAAATTGCCCCAGCGAGTGATATTAACGATCGACAGCTGGCCAGTTTCAGCTAGATGCTTCGGGCTTAAGAAAAGAGTGCATCATCTATCGCATGCCTTGCAGTGTGTTTGTGGCACGCCGCAGAAACCAGATGCACCGAAACCGCCCGAGCACAAGCCACAAAGGTGCCAATGGTGGACAAAAAGCAAAGAATACATTTCTTCGCCAGGCTGGAAATAGAATGAAAGCCAAATAGACGGAAACCGCACGAGGACATCTCTTCATCAAAACGATTGAGACCATTCGTTGCCGGTACCTTTTCCCTGCCCGACCCAGCACGGTTTGACCAAGAAAGACATCAAAGTGTCGATGCAGCGCTTTTCCATGATCCCGCCGTGCCGCCAAAGGAAAACCACACCCCTCGGTGGCTCCTGGACGCAGCACACGCAATCACAATCACACTGCACACAATGGAACAATGCACACGATCGTCCTTGCGGAATGGATCGGCTCCGGAGAAAAGGATCCGTGGTCCTTTAGATGTCCTTACCGTCATCGCTTTCGCACCTTCCCTAAGGCGGACCGTCCTTACGCAACGATAATCGACTGCAAATAAATGGATTGCGTTGGTCGAGCCACCCTGCGAAGGAAGGACACTATTAGCACCTCATTGTTTGTGTCTGGTAGCGTTAGATATTTGGATTGACTTTCAAAACGGTGCGTCCAACTGTGCCGCCTTTGAAGGATGGTGACACGATCGATTTTCTTTTTCTCTCTTCTATGGGCGCGTTTGTGTTGTCCACAATCAAATACTGTATGCTCATCTCACCTCCCATCGAAGACCGTGGATGCGATCTCGCTGGCTTGCCCAACAACGGACTCATTAGGTGGGACCATATTTTATTCAATTTCAGTTGTCTTCGGCCCTGCGGGTCGATCATCTATCGACTATAACGCAAACAAAAACGATCGCTTTCCCCGGGGCAATCAAACCGGGCCAAAGCGCCGGAAAGAGGCACCGACGAGCAAAAACAAATCGATCGATTCATTATGATTTACGGCGCGAAACATTAATCAAACACACGCGACGACGGGCAGCGGTGGGACCGACTGGGTTCAGGGTTTAATTCACAATTCAGCACCTAACGGAGCCCCAAAATGAAGACACTTTGTCGGTGTCGTCCACGAAATGAAGGGAAATAGAAAGGCGATTGATCAGCGGCGATCGATCGTGTGATAATTTCGTTTTGTTTATGGATTTTGGGGATTCGGCACCATTGTTTTTTTTACCACCACACCTACGACTCACAATTGATCGTGTGTGTAAATGTTTTCTACCCGTTCGTCTGCTGGTATCTCCAGCTGAAGATCATCTATTTCGTGGGATCGTTAGGTGATCTTCTTTTGGGTTAGCATCCGGGCTACCGTTTGCTTAACCTCCATTGCAGGTGATTCGAGCGGAACGGGACCGATATTTGAAAACAAATCTCAAATATTATGATTCAAATTGTAATAACAGAGCGCTACTAACCGGGGCACAATCGAACACACCTCCTACGAACTCATATCAACTTGTCCACGTTTCGACGACAGCGCGAAGGCAAATAATAAAGGATGCCGAGCTGATCCCTTTTCTATGAATGTGCGAGCATACGCATCCTTTCGCGGCCGTCGTTTCATCCTTTATCATATGCTGAATGCTGCCCCGCCCGCCATAAAACCGGAGCGGAGCCATCGGCTGCAAAGTATTTCGATTTCATTATTCAATTAGGGCACAGGAAGTTGTTTCCAACCGCTCGAAAGGATTTGTGTGCACATTTTTCGAATTAACCTCCGAAACGTGGAGGCAACAGGAGAAATTGAACGAGGTATAAAAGGTTCCTTTCAGCTTTACGTGTGCCCGCGCGGCGTGAAAGTGTCAAATTTACCAAAGCAAAAGGCCGCCTTCCGTGTACCTTCATTACCCTTTATTTATCCCTTCCGGACACCGGGTTCAGGGCTGGAGTTTTTTTTTGGCTGAACTTTCTCCCCTTTACTTTGGGAGCGCCAAACCCTTGGATTTCGTCTTTCACTTCCAGCAGCATCTTGCGAAACAGGGGAGGTTATGTGTTGCGAAGAATTACACGCATCGCAGCAGCAAGGACGAATGCGCAGAAAATAACCCTTCGATGACGTGATCATAACGAGTCCTTCTGTTTTTTCTGCTTCCCTTGCGCACGTGATACTCGATACTTTGGTTGAATCAGAAACGCATTGGGGAAGGCATCGAAGGACAATCGTCGTTATTCAATCGGTCAACCAATTTGACTAGTTAAGCATCGTATCAAAGGATTCGGAATCTTCGCGTTGCATCCAATAAAACCATCTACAAATTGTAGTAGAATAACTATCGTTTTATTATCATAAAAGTACAATATATACGCAATAATTGAGATTCAAATGCAGCATATTCGTTTACTCCATATGCGCGATGTTTTGCGATGTTCTTTCTTCGGTGCTCTTACTTCATGCTCGAAGAGGTTCTTGTCCTTTATCTGTTGACTTTTGTTTATTGTAGCATTCTCGAAAGCATCACACGGTTTCGTTTGGCTTGTATTAGAAGCTGTGTTGTATTATATCGATTATAGCAAAAAACATAAGAAATAGACTGATGAAAGAGCCATCGGCATCGGCCCTAGCAAGCTGTCAAAATGTGCGCTTTGGGAGATTCTCTCACGATATGGTGTTCAGTGTCAAATTGTCGTAATTCAAACTGCTGTCAAACTTTGGTTTGAACTTTTCGAGCACTTTATAAAAATACATCTAATACGTCGAAAGGAGTTCGTTATATTACAAAGATGATCGTATTCAATGATGAAATTTTTGTTGTAACTGAAAAGCACAATGTGGGGAAAATTTAATTAAACTTTCACAAGTATACTGTTCAAGGTCAGCAATGTTCCTAAGCAATGTTGCACATATATTTGTCAACGTTTGTTGTATTTTATAAAGAATAATAATATATTAGTCATAGTTCAAGATATTTAACGATTGTAATAGCGCTTATATTTGCATATGCCGGCATAACATCGAAACGGACTCCACCCAAGACTTGAGTATAGCCCTGGTGTAAGAACGTCAAAATATGTAAAATGTCAATATATGTGAATGTCGGAAGTGGTTTGTTTTCGATCGCGCTATTTTGAAGATTTTCCTGCGTGAGTTTTTCCGCCGTAATCTAACAATCCGCCGTAATTAAACACCGTGGAAAACCCCGCGCTTGGCAAGTTTGCCAAACGTTCCGCGGCGGAATTTCGTGCGTGAAAATCAGTGCCAACTAGGTGAGAGGAACGCCCGTTGTCGGTGCTTGAATTTTGGATTTCGGTCTACGTACGCCGTCTCGCTCGACACGGACCACCATCATCGCGTTCGTCGTACGTTCGAAAATCGCAACCCATCATCAAAGCAGGCGGCGCTGTTGTGTTGATGAATAATCAGTTTTCTGAACGCAGTGTCCTTTTTGTTTCGCGGTCTTCATACTTTCGTTAGCGTAGTGTTCGAGTCAAATCGTAGTGTCGTAGTTAAAAATTTATCGTATTCGCCATACTTTCTGCAGGCGTTCCGGTTTTCTGTGACGCCTGCTTCGAGGATAGCGAGTACGCGCGCGGATGTTATCGGCGCGAGTGTGATAATAAATCCTCCCCGTTGCGATAAGGTGTTTCGGATGAGTTTGCGGCGTTAAAGCGAATCCTGTCTATTTGTGGCGAGACCAGAACCGCGCCGTCCCTCGTCGTCGCAAAAGTAGAAACCTGCGCCATTGTTCGAGTCTGGTGGCACGAGATTGCGACGAGGCCATAATCGCACAGAACATCGCCGCGTGTACGGATTCGCGAAGAAGGTAAGTAAAGCGCGAAGGTCGATCGGTTGCCGCCGTCGCCATCATCATCATCAACACCATCATCATCACCGTCGCAGCCGCTTGCTTTTGTTTTATTTTTCGTCCGCGGACTCGCCTCCTGCAGTGCCAGCGTGCCTTTTTTTCGACTTCTTCCCGCTCGCACCTATGGCGCGGACGCCTTTTTTTCCGACCGCCGCGCGGCGGTTGTGCTGCCCTTTTTCACGTTTATGAATGAATACGTTCGTGCTCGATACACGCGCGACGAGAAACGCCAAAGAGCGCCAAAAGAGCGCGCGCGCGTATAGTAAGAGAGGGAAACCCCTGGGAAAGAGACAGAGCGGAGAGCGGTGCATGAAAATGCGATTTTCTTTTCGAAAACACGTGAATTCCACGATGCTGGAATACGTTCGACGGCAGGCTCACGTCTGCTAAAATCAACAAAATAACCCGAACGATGATTTGTCGTTTTGTGTGGCGCACGTTCACCACCCTTGGCACTGGAACCTTATCAATGGGTTAACGTGCGAGATGAAAATGTTCCGCCAAGGATTCGTTTAATCGCACAGAACGTTTCTAAGTATTTTTTTAAGTAAATTATTTTCTCAAAGAATTTTTTGATTTACGAATATTTTCCGATATTCCTTTATGAGGAAAAGAATTTTTCCTCGAATCACCGGGTAACACACCTGTTAGATAATCATTGCCGCGATTCGTTATGCATACGGTGGGAATAGAAAACATCTTCCCGGTTTTCCACCCGGCCTACTACGTTGTCCGTTGTCATCGGTCGAGCTAGAAAGGACGATGTTGCTGCCACCTACGATCGCTCGAGGAAAATTGTGTTTGCGTACGATCGGGTGCGGTGATCTAATGCCATTGGAATGGAATTGGCCCGGACAGCAGCACGCCTAACCCCCTTGAGTCAGTGGAGGATTTTCTTTTTTTCGAATTTCCACCGTCTGGCTAAAAAAATACCATCCGGACTCGCCACAAACAATCTCAGGAAAATAGAACGTTTCGGAAACACGTCAACTACGGGCGCGTGGGACGATGCTTATGAGAAGAGGTGTGTTTTGGTTTTCGATGGAGCATTTTTGGATGATGCATGGTGCTGAATCATTTCGGTCCCGAATTCGAAAACTACCCTAACCCGCCTAACCCCTGCCCTAGTGCAGTAATGGCACGAGGAAGGAACATGAAAGGAATTTTCTTTGTGCCGGTTGTATCAGAAAATAAAATATATGGACCGCATCGGACGTTACAACATCCGTTGATACTAAAATTACATGATTGCTCGGGCTCGCTTTTGTGCCGTTGTGGATTTGTTTATAGACTTTGGGCTTTGTTAGCGATCGCCGGCAGAATTTCGCACTCTTTTTCGATTCGATGAGCCTATTTATTGCTTCCTACCCTAACCTTGGCATCGACTGCACATTCGTCGGTCAGTTGCATCGATTGCGTACCACAGTAGCGAAAAAAGACTCGTTGATGCGTTTGAACGATCGGTGGCGAAGCTTTTTTCGTATTCCTCCCCACCAGCATGCTTAATCACTCGCAGGGGGTTAAATCGGGTTAGGTTCATGCTTTCTAAATCAAGCTATGATTATGACGAACCATTTGAATTGAATCAGTACATGCATTAAGCATTTCTTATGTACCGTTGAGGTATGCATAGCTCACCCCAAGAAATTTGAATCTCTTCAAGGGATCATTTATGTCGAAACGTATTTTACAAAAATTGTTTAAAAACATTATTCGGTATGGGGTCATTCTGCGAACTATTTTTTGTCCTTAATTTTCACCGGAAGTGGCAGGAGCCATTTCTTTCGGTTGTGTTTCTTCCCCATCTGTAAGGAAATTGTTGCCCCCTTGTTTTCCGTCTCTTCGGTGGACTTTTCGGGTCGTTCTTTCACCCTATCGGTTCGACCCCGATTTCAGTGCACCGTTTCATACACGCGGGTTTTCTACGTTATTTTATTTGTTTGGCTATACGTCTCACATCAGCCACCGAGTCCTTGCGCAAACGATTCAATCGTGTTTTCGTCCCTCTTGGTAACTTGCCGGCCCCTTTCGACACCGCTTGAGCTCAACACTTGAGAGAAGAGTCGGTGCATGTGGTGGGACGCCGACAACTTCGACGTGATTCCTCACTGCCTTCGCAGGTTCTTTCTGCCCTACCCATTGGCGCTTGAGGGGGTCATACTGTAGCTTATTTCCTGGGTGCGTGTCCTAACGCGCGAAGGAGCGAAAGAGACCTGGCTTACCCCGCGCAATTTCCTGGGAAACCAACGGCGGAAAAGCATTCTACGCAGGGAGGAATTCGAACGAAAGCATCAGCGAGCAGCGTGTAGGAGGAAATGAGGAAGGATGAACCCTTCCCTCATGCTGCTTCTTCTTCGCCTTGCTACCGAGAGACCCCCATCGGTGGAAAAAAATGCTTTTCAAATTAGCACCACCAACGAACGATCGCGCAGACTTTGGCGGACGCAAACGAAAACGCAACGAAGCGCAGGTCACACCGTGCGCGCCCAGGATGTGGGCAATCGTTCACAGTCAGTCTTTTACCGTGGTCGTCGGCCGTTAGTCGCTGGTCGCGCTCGTCACCAGCAGGGTCGCGTTCGTTCCACGGATTTGCGATTTTGTGTGAAAGTTTCACCGTCGAGTGAGATTTCCGTTTTCCTGTGTACGTCGCTTGTCTTTCGGAAAGGCATCCCGAATCAAGGAAGCCCTTTTAAACCTTTGGCCTCGTCACTGCAATCCTTTGCCGCGAGGCTTTTGGACGTCTAATTTAATTATCAATGTGTATGGAACGATAGTTTGCTTGTGAGAGCAACGTGTTGAATACGCAGAAGAAAGGAAGAGAATACAGTCAAGTCCAGGTTTTTAATGAATTAAATCAAATAAATAGGCAAGCTTTTTCAACAAGCTTGTCAAAAAACAGCCATCAAGAGGTGCAATCTGTGAAGAACGCTAGAGCGTTGAATTGCTCGAATGATTGATGTCGAGAGTAAAAGAACGCATAATTTCCCGATACAATTGAACCATCATTTCGCAAGACCACCGTGCGTGTGTACCGTGAAACAGTGTCACGAGTGAACTTATCCTTGTCCCCAAAATCGGTTCTCCTTTGGCTTCCGGCCGTGCCGTGTGCCGTGATCTTTCAAGTAGCTATATAGAAATAAAACCTACCAGGCGTTGAACGATGGCTTGTCACGCGAATCTATCCTGCGTTTGCACCTACGTAAGTACCTCCTCATGGCATTAACGAATCCTTTCCCGAGACACGTTTGCTCTTATTACACCCAGAATGGTTAGGCAAAATCCTGCCCTATCCTTCGTCGATCGTACGCGAGGTAGGAAATGTTGTGTGTACTAGTATTGGCACGGATTTGCCCATTCCTCCGGCCATCGTAACGACACGAACAATCAAAGGCACATTCGGCAGGACGAACGGTAGACGGTAGAGAACGCTCAAGCTGGTTCGAATGCAATTGGCACATTGTTGGTTGTTGTAAATTTGCGCTTATTCGATAGCCAATAAAAAATCGCCTGCGTCGTTTTTACAGGCGAAAAGAATTCAAAAAAAGCTACCCTTCGATTGAACCGCCAGTAGGGCTGCCGTTTCGGCTAATGGTCGTAAATTAATCAAGCAAGAGCAATAGTTTGTTGCAAGCCCCAGCATGTCCCCGTCGTTGCGTTTGTGCCGTAACTATTATTTCAACTATTTTGCTCAAACTGCAATGCAGTCGAAATCGAATGGGTAGCGTGCCCAACGTTGGAAGGATCCAAAACGCCCTTCTTCTGTGGCGTTTTCCACGTGTTTTCAAGCCCATTTCCACCCATTTTGCCGTGAGCTTGGTGGTTGGGAATCGGCCGATCATTTGATTCCGCATGAGTAAGCGTGTAATGGTTTTGATAGGTCGAAACAGAATGCTTCGTACACTAAACCGTAGTACATAAATTCACCCTCCACATCCGTGGCTCAATGTCATCCTAGGGGTGCTCGTGCGTCGCTATATTTCACGCTTGATGGGCACTTGATGGGACACGTTTTTGTTTGCCGTGCGAGAACGGTTTTGGTAGTTGTTTTGAGTTGAAATTTGTAAATATGATACCACATGCAACCGGAAGTGCTGGCGTTTCTGCTCCCAATCGGATCGAAGGAACAAATATTGCTTACTGATTTAATGGAAAATGATTTAACGGCATTAAAGGTACGCTATATTATCTATATATTTGGAAGGTCATTTTTGATACTCTTACACGTCTATCTACAACACTAAATATTCGTTTAGATGTGCTATGTCCTTCATTGTTTTGCTTGCTTTGGTTGCTAATGCCAAAGCATAGTTGCCAGCCTTCATTTGTCATGAATTATCCTTCGATACGTTCGCGGAAGTCTGGCTTGTTTTTTTTAGCGAAGGTAAACGACCTTTATCTGTGCAAGAAATAAAAAATAATCCTTCCAACGGGCCAGATAGCCAGACGAAACTGACGCTCCCTTTGAAACCAGCGCTATAATAACTCTGCCAATCAACACCGAATGCATGAATTGAACGAGACACTTTCCAGCGCCGCCAATCGACGCTTCGTCGAGCTTTGAAGTGCGATTGTTTAATGTCCTTCTTTTTTTTTCGTTTGCGATTCGCGCATTCCACTGGTGAAAAGAAAGCGCCTTTCATTTTAACTACACAAGCCGCCCATCCGACAAAACAATTCTTTCTTCACTCTCCTGGCGTTTGTGTTGAATTAATCTAACAAACAAACAAAAATAGTTATGAAATAGTCTGTCTGGCGCTAAAAGAAAGCAGTTCCCCTGAGGGAAAGAGGTCACATTTTATGCCACCTGTCAATGATTGGATTGAACAAAACGAATAGCGAAAAATCCAACGTTGATGAAGGTTCCCGGTTTGGAGCTGTTTAGTCCTTCTTTTCACTACTATGCCTCTGGTTCTTTACCATAAAGTAGCGCGTCCCTAAATCTGGAGCAAAAGAATCCTGTAAGCTGGCAATAGAACGCTGAAATGGTATAAAACCGAGCGTTTATGAGCTTCCATGCAGCTCGTATGAACCTGCAGCCTAACAAAGGTGAACATAAAAACGAACGACACCTCGCCGAAGGGTTCTCCACGGAACAAACGGAAACGGGGCACGCTCGTTCACTAATGGAGACTAAGAAAGCTTTTGCAGACCGTTTGTCGCCGTACGTACGAGAAGGAGGGATTTGTCCCTCGTATGATGGCTTAATAGCCGCGGCGTGCAAAAAGACACATACTCGAAATACTCGGAAACGGAAGCCAACGGCAGAGAATGCTTCGCTATGTCGGAAGTGCTCTTTGTCGGTGTGCTTCCTTTGGTTGCGTAAGGTCGTTTGTTTCACTCCGCTTCACTGCTCAGCTGCAAAATCCCTGTCCACTGATTGGCATTTGCGTGGGCATAGGCTTGATGAGGAGTTGGCTGGAAATTAGGTCACACATTGCAACGAACCGAACGAACCACCTCGCGCCCTGTGAAAGCGTGTGGCTAAGGAGGTGGCAGTTCCTGGAGGCCTTCCTTCTAATTGACGGGTCTCGAACCCTGCTAGCGTCCTCGATGCCTGCCACAGAAGGCTGCATCCGACAGCAAAAGGGCCACCGGGAAGCCATATGTGGCACGTAACTTTTGACAAGCCAAAAGAGGGGCACATTTGCGAAAACCCCTTAACCATTATATCGGTGCTCAGGGAAAATGTGCCCGCCGTCCTTTTCACGGTTGAGGATTTTTCCATGCACGACGCTAATCGATACTGATCGATGGGCTGTGGTTGCAAATTATATTTTTATCTCCCCGTTTAATGCAGATGCAGTCCGTTTTTACACACCCGAGATCGGCAGTGTCGTCGTCTAACCACATTGTTGTAAATCGTTGCACTTGCATGGCGACTTGCATCGAGTGGCGCAAGTATCGAGTATTTTATTGAGTGCAAATATGCATGGCGCAGCACTAAATTACTGTGCCGCCGCGTGGTTTTGTCGTCCTGAGTGCAGAGGCGACAAAAGGACAGACAGAATAGACAGCAGAGCATGTCAGAGCAGAGGGATGGTTAGTTGTCGTCGGCTTCGCTCTCTGGTTCGCTCGTGTGGAACACGAGAATGGGCCCTTTTTGGCGGCGGTCTGTGTCTCATCAACTTTTGTTAAAGCGTCACCCCATTCGCATGGCGCTCACTTAATGCACAGAAAGTGCATTCGTGGGATGCCAATGGCCGGTTGGTCATATCATCGCCAAAGACCTAGATTCGCCGTGAGGCAATGATGAACGAAAAAAAAGGGAGAACCCGGTGTAACTTTCGGTAGGAGTCCCCGAAGTCAGCGAGTCCTTCCGAACTTGAACACCCGCGGGCTGTGATGGTTCATTCCGGAGCTTTTTGCGAGTGTTCATCGGCAGGCATTCCCGAATGGAGTGGTCGGGTTGTTGATGGCGCTCACTACTCATCGCTCCATGATTGCCCTGAAGAAGTGCCAGGGATAAAAAGTAATTCCGGCTCGATGGTTTGACGATGGAAAACGTGCTGCATTTGGCGTCCGACCTAGTGTATCTAGCTAACGAACGCAAAACCAGAACATCGTGGGTGTAATGATTTAATGCGGTGTTTGCTTGTGACGAGTTTTATTCCGAGGGTGTGTGTGTGTGTTATCATTGGTGTAATTTGACTGTCCTGTGTGCTGTTTGCTGGTTGTTTGCATTTTTATTCTCGCAGTGGTGAGTGGAAACTCTGGTGCAAAATACCGTCATCGTTCGATTGTTTTGCAGCAATGGTGAAGTGTGGGGTTGGTAGGGTGGCTCTCTTC
Organism: Anopheles nili; assembly: GCF_943737925.1. Lineage (NCBI taxonomy): Eukaryota > Metazoa > Arthropoda > Insecta > Diptera > Culicidae > Anopheles > Anopheles nili. Next base: position 5,710,419 of record NC_071292.1, read on the forward strand.
TGGGTGGTTTTTGCACGCTCCGTTGGTGGAGAGAACGGAGTGCTTCCGAGCACGGATGAGGCACGGTTTATTGCGAAAATTTAATTACTCCCGTGGAGAGGCCTGGCAGCATGTTGTGTAAATTATCATCTACATTTCGTTATGCTTTTAAAAGTGTGCTTCCGTGGGTCTTCACTATGAGATTGACCTAGTTCTCAATGAGAGACTTGCATTTTTCGATTCTGTGCGAAGTTCGGTGGAAATTGGTAGAAAATAAGGATGCGAATGAAGACCAGCATAACTGGATGCATTCAACAGTGCGTTCGTCCTGTGAGGTCCTTATTGTGGACTGTATCACGTTCAATCTACAGACACACATTGAACACAAATAATGATATAGCGAAAAAATCCTCCATTCCGCAGCTTTGGCTGTAGTAAATCCATTCACACGTGTTGATTGGTCTGAGCCAAAACTTTCCCATATAAATATTCTGCTAGCACGCGTCACACAACGATTCCGTGGAATATTAATAATTCCCATTTGACCTAGCATTAGCTTCTCGCCAGCCGTTCGTTCCATCGTTTGAATATAGCAAAGAGCACACGCCTGGTGGTGGTTCACCAGGCGCCTCCATGAGCTCTAGTGCCCTGAACCGCGCGACACCGGCGAACATTAATGACCGAAAAGATGCAGAGGTTGATGACTTACAGATTTTGCTTCTCTTCTGTTTATATTTTTCCCATGTTTTCGCTGGTAAATTAATGTTTTTTTCTCTTGTGCCTTTGCACATTCTGCTCCATTCCTCGCTGGTGGTGTGGAGAATGTCGTGTGGAAAATGATTCCCAATTAATCACTGGTCTGCGAATGGCAAGGAGAAGACAACCATTACCACACGACGACGATCCCTAACCAAGTTAGAGTGCATTCGAGTCGTTCTCAAGCTTGCGTGGGTTGTTTGTTTGTGACATTCGTTTGTATTTTTTTTTTTACTTTCCTCCCTTCGTCGAGAGGAAAAGTGTTGTTGCGTTCGTTGAAGAACGAAAATTCCTCGACGAATTTTCCAAGAACATTTTCCCAATATTTTCTACCCTACACCAAACGTGGCGTGTCGAGGATGGCAGGTGCAATTTTTCTTCCCTTTTCTAACATCCACATTAACTGGGCTGTAGATTAATGCGCGATTATCTCGAGCTCGAGAAGTGCCGATGGAAACGTTCAAGGAAACCACAATGTTGGACCGCACGAATATAAATTGCGACTATTTACTTTTTTGTTGCTAAAATTTTTTCCCCACCCTTTTTTGTGAGTTTTTTAATCGAGTTCCGTGAAAGTGAAATTTACGCTCCTTTGCGTTATTTATAGAAATAACAAAATCCCCGATGGAACTGCTAATGATGCGCGCAGCGTGTCATTAAAATGTTTTGCCTTCTCCACTGAGACTACGAAGAATCTCGTCCCCATCCTCGCTAAATGGGAACCGATACGCCCAACCCCCGTGACTTTAGGTCTCTTTCTCCTTCGTTCGGAATTCGTTCCGTTCGCAATCGCGTAAACCCGCGTCGGTCGTGGTGTAACCTTGAGTCGAACTCGCTTCCATATCCAGCAGCGACGAAACGGAGCGGATCATATCGCTAACAACACCCCAAACCCCATCGCAATCTTTCTCACACCCTTGTGGCGGATAACCGACGAAAGACGTGTGTCACCACTGACCGGGCGAATCGACGATCGTCCCCCTAAGGCACAATGCGGTCAATGTCGGTCTAAAGGCGGCAGAAGAGTGTCAGTCCTCTCACATGCAGCCACTTGCTCGTAGACGGGCGCCTCGTTGAGCGATGTTACACGTTGGCTGCGTTATGCGTGCAGAAGAAGAAAAAGGTACACAACACACACACACGACACACATTCGCAGCGAATCGCTGCTAATGGTTGCTTTGGCGCGCTACGATCGATGGGTGGCTTCTTTTTCGGCAACGCCGATCGCGAGCGAGCCAAATTCACAAAATCCGGTCACTCGATCGAGGGTCAATATTGGGGCGTGTGTGTGTTTGTGTGCTCGTGTGGCGTGTGTGCCAGCATCCCAATCGAAGGCGCGAAAGTCTCGATGCTGAAATGAAGCGATTTTTTGCCACACGTTGATCGTGACTCGTTTGGCTGGCGCGTTTTGAATGTGGCGCACGTTGTTCAAACAGCATGGCTTTTGAAATTGTGAGATTAAGTAGAAACTGTTCTAATAATGATGACTGCTGGGCTGCATTAATAAGAGCTTGACACAAATATTGAAATCTCACGGCAGCAAAAGTCTAACCTCCTACCAGCTGTGTAGAGAGTCAAAAGTGTTATTTTCACATGCACCATCTGGGGACCACCTGTGGGTTTCTTTCCTTTCTTCATTTTCCTACTCCATAGTGCGTGCCGGGCACCTATTCGGCGTAGTAAACATAGCGTCGAACGATCTCTTACAATCACTGCTCCATCTTTCATAGCTCTCCACAGCCCACTCCGTTCGACTTATGCTCTGTCGTAGAGAGCGAGAGCGAAATCCGGTCTCGCACCAAATCATAGGTAGCATTGATGGGGAGCTGTGAACCGCGTGTGTTCGTGTATGTGGAGAGTGTGGAGCTGTCAATTAATGGGACAAGCTCCACGCGGTCGCTATCGGAAGTTGTGCTCTCCGAGGCGTGGAGAGCTTCCCGTGCACGCGTTCGCGAGTTCGAATGAACAGGAAAAATAATAATAAACCTACTGAACGATCACGTTGCTGGCTGGTGTGTGATTCTTAGTTCGAGTGTATTATCGCCCGCCATTAGAGTTAGTGCAAGTTCTTCTCTTAGTCACTGCCGGGAAGAAACTACAGCCTTTCCGAGCGTGTTAATTCCTTGTGTTTCATCTTTTAACTATTTTGCGTAATCACTGTATGTGCGTTGGCGTTGTTGGCTGGTGTGTGATTCTTAGCTCGAGTGTATTATCGCTCGCCATTAGAGTTAGTGCAAGTTCTTCTCTTAGTCACTGCCGGGAAGAAACTACAGCACTCCCGAGCGTGTTAGTTCCTTGTGTTTCATCTTTTAACTATTTTGCGTAACCACTGTATGTGCGTTGGCTTTTCGCAGCGTTTAGTTTTTCGGGATACTTTTCATTTTCACGCCCGCGTGGTTAAGAAAACCGCGCCTGCGTTGCCGTTTCGTGGTGGATGTTTGACGCTAGAGTAAAGAGAGATAGAAAGATTTTGAGATGGTTTTCATCATTCAGTGGACTGAAAAAATCCCGTACATCGTAGTAATTTAGCGCGCACCTCACATTCAACATTGACCACTCAGCTCAGCTCACGATTCAGTGTCAGGGTCGCGGTGCTTCAATTGCTGCGCCATCCACGAAAGCCGGCCGACCGGTTCGCAGAGCGCACGTGAGAAAGCGAGAGAAAAGGAGAGAGATCCTTCACGCCTATAGGCCTTTACTCGGGCAGCCTCACAAATTGTCCATCGGGAATGAGCTAAGCAAGATAAGAGAACCGTCTGGGTCGGTTTTCCCTCTCCAAACGAAAGCAAACAGCTTGCACGGTTTATGGGTGAGACTCGTCACCATACAATTCCTCGCATACTACGGTGGCTGGTTGGCGAACCGCATGGTGCTTAGTGAACGGTGACGTTTGGCAATATTATTTTTGCCACTTTTATGGTTTCACGCGTGGTTCCTTTCGTGCTGCTACGTCGAGAAGTTGCCGGCGTGAAATTGAACGTGAAAAAGTCCCCAGAGTGGTTGCAGGTGTCGGAACATTGTGACCTGGGGTTGTCCGTCATCAGTCTCTGCATCTGCGCACCGACGTGGAGCTGATCCCGTCGGTCAGTCGCGCACATTCCGTTACGGTAACACACGGCCATTGGATTTTTGCACCGGTTCGGAAGGAGTGTTATACCGATAATATGTTCGAAAGCATTCTTAAAATACTCGTTACGTTGCTGTACTCCTGCTGTACATGGTTTTGGCAAAATGTATGTTTGTACTGTGTAACTACAAAACCTGTATTTTATTTCATCATTTCGTGTATGGCTCAAGTTATCACAAAGTCACTTTGTTGCCATGACAACGATTGAGTTTGAAGAAAGCAATATATGTTGATGCAAAGTAGGTAAACATTTCTAATTCAATTGTTTTTTCGCTCTTTTAGATAACTACCAAATTTGCGACCATTATGGACTTCAAACAAAACGGCTCAACGACATCGTCACAACCCCCTCACACCCAATCAGCCGTAAGCGGTGGACTTTACGGAACCGATGGCCGTAACGGAAGCTCAGCTATTCGCCTGCAATCCTTGAAACAACAGCAACCAGCCACGACGGGTACGAATGGCCCAGTTACGATGAATTCCTCGGTCACCGGTTCTGCTCCATTGCGCCGGAGATGCCGCAGTGAAAGTCTTCCAATGGCACCATTTCTCTACGGGAGCACGGATCAGCAGGGACCCAGCAAAACTAGGAAAATGCTTCCAGGGAATAGCCATCAGTCCCATCACCATCATCATCTCAACCATCATAAGCAGAAGCTGTCTGGCGGAGGAAACACGACGATGTCCTTACATGATCACCAAGTATCGATGTCGCCGGGCGGACTGTACATCGAATCCTTTTCTCTGCAACAGCAGCCTCATCACGGTAACCGAAAAGTGCTACCATTGCCCACCCACGATCTGCTGCCAACGATCGGCACAAACTCACATGCCACCGGAAACAGCGCTCAGCAACCCGCGAAAGAAAACGTTGCACAAAATCATCTCTTCGGTGGCGGTGGTGTGAATGCGAAGGACTTGTACATGAGTGAATTGGACGGTCTGCGGAAGGATCGTCGAAACGGTGGATACTTCGTCCCAAACGAATGGCAGCTTGAGTCACGATTTGCGCGCAATCTTGAAGCCAATTTTACCACCCGTGCCACCATTTTGGAGCGTAGTGGGCGCAAGATGCGTGCTCGAAGTGAATCGGAACCGCAGGAGTTTATGTACCACAGTGCCCACAGAAATAGCGGCCTAATTTCCGCCAACACCAGTCTGCTCACCGGACAGCGGACTATCGCGTCCTCCCAACGTGATCGACAAAGTAGAGATGTAAGTGTTGGTGCTGCTAACCGGTATCCTGGAGCTTAGTAACATGCATTTTCTATTTCCTCTTCTTCTAGAATACCTTAAAACGGACACGGGATACCATCTCCCCAACACTGGAAGCGGACGAATCCTTTGCCATGTACAGCAATGGCGAAGGCGCCTTTGGAAACGAGTCGCTATCATCTCCAGCCGTCATCTCGGTGATACCTCTCTCCAGCCAAAAAGATTCACCACCTTCGAAAATAGTGAATGCGGCAGAAGCGATGGACGTTAGTCCAACCGACCATCTTCAAACGACTGGTAGGGTTGTAGCCGGGCAACGCACCAAATGTTCAAAGGCCTTATCCGGTTCCACGACTGGCCAGCTTCGTTCCTCGAAAGTGGCAGTTAGGGCAAATCGAATTGCACACAATCGGCTGAAGCCGAAACTAGCGAGTACACTTACCAGTACTGGTGTCGTCGGTACGGCTGTACCTTCCGATGGTTGTCGGAAGTCTACTTCCCCACAACCGCTAGCTCAAAAAGGCTCGATGACTTTGCCTATAATCGGCATAGTGCACAATACAGGCAACTGTTCGCCAACTCCGTCGGGTGTTTCGATAGGAACGAGCGGCGGAGAATCGGTGCACACGCAAGATCTCGACGCGGAAACGATCGATCAATCGGATGCCGGTGACGATGATGACGATCTGGACGATGAATGTAACGGAGAGGATGATGATCTTGACGATGAAGTTGTGATCAGTGGCGATGAAGTGTTGGATGATTCGTTGACCGACTCGGAGGACAATTATCGCTCGTATCTGGCTGCGGCCTATCAGAAGCCAAAATCACAATCCGGTTCACCGTCTCCGTCTCTCGGTAGCAAAACGCCCGTAGTCACATCGATCGGTGGAGTAATGGGAGGATATGCACCGGAAGGTCCCCTTGCACCAAGCTTGTTTCCGTACGTTCCTCCGTATCTTACGTTTGCGACGCACGAGGAGAAAGGGCCCCCGATGCCTCCCGCCATCCATAAAGTGTTGAAATGGAAGCTGACACTCATTACCCCAATCGTAGTTCGAAAGGTGCTACTCAACAGTGGATTCCGTTTGTTGAAGAGTAAGTAGCATAAATTTATCTACCTTTGATGACAGCGCTATAGTTTCAACTACAATTTTGTGGGTATTTTTACAGAAACAAACGATTGGATTGGAACTTGGGGAAAACACATGAAGAGCACGTGTTTCAAAACCTTGCGACCGTATCAAAAGTTCAACCATCTTCCTGGAAGTTTCCAAATCGGCCGAAAGGATCGAGTGTGGCGTAACCTGCAGACGCAGATGAACCGCCATGGCAAGAAGGAGTTTGGTTTCATGCCTCGTACCTACATCATACCTCAGGATTTAAAAATGCTACGCCAATTGTGGCCCCGCTACAATCAGCGCAACTGCAAGTGGATAATAAAACCGCCGGCGTCGGCCCGCGGTACAGGCATTAAGGTAGTCAATCGCTGGTCACAGATCCCAAAGCGGAAACCATTGATCGTGCAGCGTTACATCGAGAGGCCGTTGCTCATTAACGGCAGCAAGTTTGATCTGCGACTGTACGTGCTAGTGACATCGTTGAATCCGTTGCGTGTGTACATGCACACGGATGGGTTAGCGCGGTTCGCGTCAGTAAAATACAGCGAAAAGTCGGAAACGCTGAGCGATCGGTATATGCATTTAACGAATTACAGTATTAACAAACTGTCAACCAACTACAGCCAGAACGAGGATGCGGACGCATGCCAGGGGCACAAGTGGACCATCAAGTCGCTCTGGTCGTACTTTGCGGAACAGGGCATCAATGTCGATCGGTTGTGGAGTGCACTGCGTAACTTAGTCCTCAGAACAGTACTCGCCGGTGAAGGGTCTATTCATGCACTGTCGAAAGTAAACGTGGGGTGCAAATACAACTGCTATGAGCTATTTGGCATCGATGTGCTGCTCGATTCAGAGCTCGTACCGTGGCTACTGGAAGTAAACATTTCGCCTTCGTTACACTCGGCTTCCTCGTTGGATCTTTGTGTGAAAGGACCTCTGGTGAAAGCGCTTCTAAATACCGTTATGTATCAGGTGTGTAATCCTTTGTTGCTTCTCGTCACGAAGTTACTCGTGGAAAACACGTTTGCTTAACGATTGTCGTTTGTTTCCGTTTCATAGATTCCTCCTAGAATACCAATGGCCGAACAGAAGGAAATTCTTAAAGAGCAAGGTCTCGAGGGACCACTGTGCTTCGATAAGCGCATCTACACGACCGGACTGTCCAAGACCGAAAGACTGAAACATAACCAATTCATCCAGAAAGACATGTCACGTGAGGATGTATGTTGAAGGGTCGTTGTATGCATTGGGCCCAAGTGGTTGATAAAATTCATTGTTTTTCTTTCGATTTCAGTATCTCAGCAGTATATTGGAAGAACTAACGCCAGACGATGTGCGATGTTTGCTGCTAACCGAAGATGAACTTGCCCGTAGTGCACCCCTGGAAAGGATCCTTCCGGCTCCGAACAGTCACCGATACATTGGGTTTACCGAGCATCCTAGGTACTATAATCGATTGCTAGATGCTTGGGAGCATCGGTACAGCCAAAACCGATCGGAAGGAGTCGCACTGCTGCAGTCACTTTGTGCACGAAAAGTGCATCTGCAGGTTCCTCCCAGCACATTGAAAAAGGTAAGTGTCGTGGGAAAGGGAAGCAAAGCGCTCTGGCTAGTTCATGTTCTCGAAAAAGTATCTGGGTGAATGAAAGTCAAATCAAAAGGTTTGCTTCAATTTAGATATTTTCTTGAGCTCAGAATTACATAAATATATCAACCACATACATACATACCTTCGCTAAGGAGCGACAAAAAACTACACCTTTACATCTCACGTTCCAAAAGAAGAGGGGCACCAAGTGCCAATGGAACCAGGCCATGTATGCCATTATGCGGCTAACCCTAATTCTAGCAGTACCTAAGCACAAACACGTAAAGCACACTCCTCCTTCTCACACCGAACCACACAAAATGCGTCCATTATTTATAGCTTTATGGTTTTCATGGACACGCTGTTGCATCCTGGCATTGCTAGAATGCGACACTTTTACATCTGGACTACAGATTTTCAAACAACTTTCATACATGGCTTTTACTCATTTTGTAAAGATTCTGAACACGTGGGCACTCCTCTATTTATTTTGGTTCTCTTTTACTACATCTTTCTCTTGTTACTCTCGTTACTTACATTTGAACTTAATATTTCGATACATTTTTCTTGTTATACTTGACCGTTTATTATACTCTACAAACATGTACATATAGCCAACAACAGTCAACACACTATGTTCTCTTTCTCTGCTCTTGTTGTACACTGCTCTATTATCAGTATACACACACTAGATAACAATCGATTCTGCTGAATCGGATCACACAAAATTATTGTGTTTACTAAACGTTTCTCTTTCTCTTACTGAATTTTATCGATCTCTGGGTCTACATTCTTCCCTCTTGTTGACTGCAAACGTAACATTTTTGCTAATTTTATACTACTGGGAAAACCAATTGAATCACAACCTAATAAATTTGATGTCTAAAACACTTGTATAATACCAACATCTGATAAAACGATTCCGGCTAATCGAACCGGGCAATCAATCGAATGCAAATATTGTTGTAAAAAATAAAAATGAAAATGAGGACAGGATATTTGGTCAGCATTCCGAGCCGCGTACTGGCGTTGTCGAACGATACGGGGTCGTAAGTGTGAAATCATCTCTTTCTAGGTTGATTTGATTTTTGACATTTTTTTTTGTTTAAGTCTTGTAATGTCTCGAAATGTATGTTTATTTTTTATCGTTTATTTCTTTTTCATTTAATTTATCTTCTTGTGTCTTTACGTCAAGAGAAAATTCGCGTAAAAGTGTGTTTCATTTACTTAAAAGTCCGTATGCTTACAATTGTTTAAAAAAAATTATCGCTTCGATCAACATTTTGGCAGTGATGTTTGCCGATCCAATGAGTTTTATTTGTCTTGTTGAATTGTTTCCCTTTTTTAATTAGGATTGTTAATATTGAGTTTTGATTATTGTTCTATTAAAATATGCCGTTTTTTGAATTAAACTATAGACGCCACACTTGTAACTATCGACCAGCTTACTCTTGGATATTGTATAGTTCATTAGCGTTGTGTTGAATTAAAGATGCATAGATTTTTCGTGAATACTAGTCTAGTGGGTTGCAATAAACAATTTTCGATTATAATCTAGAATGTTTTACATGCAGAAATTGCCACCAATGGCATTGTATTCATACTGCTAAGGAAGGTAGTTTGTTTTTACGTCTATTTTAGTGTTTCGTCGAATAGTCTTATAAATACAAGTACTATCTCTTAGCGTTATTTCTTCCTTCTAGAGTTAACAACAGAGCAAGCTAGTTTACACTCGTTACGATCCACTCCCATTGTGATAGTTCATATTCAATCAATTTTTCCAACTCAAATATTCTACTGAACAACAACAACTACAACAACAATTGGAACACTAATCAGGTTGGGAAATTCTTGTTGATTGTTTTTTTTCACGATTTTCCAATTTGCTACATGTGACTATACGCTGCAGCTGAAGCAGTGTATTCCATTCTAATCGAACCATTGCAAAATGCTCTTTTTTCTTTTTTCCTTTAAAATGCTCGTCTACCATGCGCTCAATAGGCGATCGAAGATATCATCGAAACGATCAATAATGGTGGTAACAATATTTGGGGAGTTCCAAATCCTTACTGAAACCATTGGACTCGTTTATCCACCCCTGAGACTGAAACGCATACCAACTGGGTCTCTGGGGGCAATTTCGGTTCAAACATAGATCCTTTCCTTGCACAACGTTTATCAGTCCGTCTACTTCAATGTGCCCAATATGTCCTTGTGTCCCTCTCAAGAGCCTTTATCTTCCTAAGGTAATATCGATAAAATAAGTTTCCGTAAAGTGACGTGAATAACTCCAATTCCAACTAGTCTAAACGGTTGCTTTGATTAAAGATACTGTGTTGGTGTTTTTAAACAAAATTCACAATCTGCATTCCGTTGGATTTTGAAAGTTTTTCCCAACAACCCTATAGCAAATTTCTCACTGCCTAATTTCGTAGCGTGTTCAACGTCCTCTTCATAGATTTTCGCATCGATGCCTGTTTAGTATTTAGTGTGTTCGGCCATATGGCCAATCAATTTTTTTTCGAATGTTTCCATTGTCTCTATTACGAAAGTAACCTTTAACTACGTTCAAAAATCGATCTTAGCGAACCAACTACCCATAATTTTCGTCATCTTCATTCACATAGTAGCGCAAAAAAAACGACATTACAACTCTCTCATAGTGCTGGAAACATGTCCTTATCATGTTTATTCATTCCTGTTACAATTGTATCACCCCTGTCCTATCGGTGTTGTAAAATGGCGGTTACTATTTGATATAACATAGCATTCCCTCGTCCTCTATCTCATGGTGTAACATTAGCGTATTTGCATCGTTTAATTCCATCATGCCCATCACATTACTATCATGCTACATCGTTTCGTGTCACTTTGGCATTGAACCGTTGTTATAATCTTAAACTTAAAAAACCGCAGCCATATCGCAAACGCATCCTTAGATCAAATCGTATTCTTCTCAGCCGTTAGCTCGGTTCTATTCTAATGTTGTGATGTTTTTTTCTTTCCCTCTTATGCTCGTTTCTTATTTCCCACCCATGGCATGTGTTTGAGCAACAGGACTGCAACAATAAGCCACAAACGGATAGTACAAACAGTGAGAATGGTTCACAAGACAGCGGGATCCACACGGACCTAACGAGCCTGTCCGAACTGCCATCGCAAGAGTCGTCTTCCGTCTATCAATCGCAGGAATCGATTGACCAACTGCCCGAGGACACGCCGCGCCGTACGGTGCCAGTGGGTTCCGTCAAAAGCACCGTAGAGCCGGCGACAAATGACGATTCGCTCGTGGTCACCGCTCAGCCGATAGTAATCCGTGCCATTTATCCGCCCGGCAGCGATAATCTGCTAAGCACTCAAACAATACAAGTCCCAGTGGCAGTGAGCACCGAATCTGCTGCCGATGCTACCGTGAACGATGCGGCAAGTGGGGACGTTCCAAAGACAACACCGACGCTTGCGGACGACGATGGCGACAACGTGCGGTTGGGGGACAAAATTAAGAAAATCCTAGACGATGCGTTACTGCTGAAACAACAAGAATGTGGAACTGATACGGAAAACGCGATCATTGTACAGGAATAGTACTATCGGGTTGCATTGTAACAAACAGGGCACGTTTTCCAGACGTGCCTAACAGCATACAATAATGCCGTGTGTTGTTAGGATCGGTCAAAATTTTCCGCACCCTGAAAAGAGATGTCTTTTGTATGCTTGTTAAAAGTTTGATTTTTCGTTCGGATTTTCCGTTTGAATGTTTTGTTCGATTGTGATGTTGTTTCGTTTCGATCACATTCGTGCGCATTGTTCCTGTTTGGAGCTTTAGGTGGCTCGGCTTTGTAGTATGCGACAAATTGCAGCACTATCGTCGTCACACTCCTCTCTACTGATAAGTTTTCGATAAAGCTCGCGGTTTACAGGGAAATTTTCTACATATACCATTTCCATGCTCATGTTAAATGTGTACGAGACTTGTGATTAGAATCGAACGGGATTCCTCATTGCAATGCAGTGGGTGTGTTTCCTTTCGCGAAAAAAAAAAACAAAAAAAACTGCCAACTGCTTAATCGTGCAGACAATGAAACGAACGCTGTTTGCGATGATCGATCCTTGACAAACGCACTGAATCTCTCCTTTTCGAGGGACAAATGAAATCGCGTACACCAACTGACGGCCAACGACGCTTGTGTGGTTAGCTAAACTTAAATTGTGAATTATTAGGCGTAATCGAGCGCCTGTACCATAATGTGTTGAAGTAGTAACACTCAACGACGGAACCGGTCGTTAGACTACGCATTATATATAGGAAAATATGCGACGGGCATTAGTATAAACCTCAACAGGTTTAGGATGTTTAGGATGGCATTAGTCAGGCGAATTGGTAAGCAAAAACATTTCTCCTTGTACTACTATTTTCTTTGGCACACGGAATTGCTCCCGGTATTAATGGTGTGGTAGAAGTGTGTTGTTAGTACACCATGTCTGAGTTGGGAAAGATTGTAATCACTTATGTCAAGCTCATACAACACGGAACAGACGCCTGGTTTACGCCGTAGGAGAGATTAAACACAGTATGGGAATAATGAAAAGAACGATATATTTGTAGTACATCAAATCCGAAACTTTGAATACGCGAACAACTCATATACATAAAAATTTACAACTTTCAACATTCCTCAGACCAGGCTTCTATAACCCCCGAACAGATTGGCGAAATTTCCCATTTCATATATTGGAGACATTTTCTTTGTCCTTCTCGTCCGATATCGTGCTTTGACCTACTAGTTTTCCCTTGGTAACATTTTTCTTGGCAAGTGCCGCTATTCTTTGGCGCAGCATCTTGTTTTCATCTGCACATTTAGTCGTGATCACCGCACGTACCATGCTCTCTTCCACGTGGCACCGCTTGCAAATGATTTCAACCACGTCGGCAACCACCTTCGGATCCAGCCGGTCCTTTACCGGTTTGTCCGATTGGGTTACATACGCTGGTGAGGGCCTTCCGCTGAGTGAATGACTGGCGAGTTGCTCTCGCGAGAACACCTCCAGCAGGAGCTTCCGGGTGGCACATTTATAGTTCGTCCACTTGATCTGCTCAAGCACGGACTTCCGGACGAGTGTGTTGTTTCCGCCGATCGCTACCCTGTCGCCCGATACGTCATCCATTTGCATTTCCACCGACAGTCGTTTGTCGTGCTCGTTTTGACCATCCGGGACGATGACGTCGTTCCGTTTTTCGTCCTCCTTCAGCGAATCATCCCAGTCGTGTTTGATCATATCATACACCTCTATGGAAGATGCGGATTTTCCTACCACCACCCGTCCGTCACCAGTGTAGTTGGAGTCCAGCGGCTCGAATTGCATTTCTGAGTTTGTTTTCAAATCGTCCATGCTTACGGATGCCACGCCGTTTCTCGAAGCATGGTCGTCGATCACGATTGCCGCGTTGACGGACGAGCTCCAGCTCTGGTTACTGTTCACGTCTTGCTGCAGCTCACCGACGCAATCTAGTCTCGATATGGTGGTCCACTGATCACTGTTTGAGCCTGTCTTGTGATCTGCCAACTCTCGATTCTCACAGCTTGTCTCGTACGCGCGCATAACCACAACTTCAGCTCCAGCGGATGGTGGTTGATAATTCTCGATCGTGTCGGGTTCCCGGTTTTCCCGTGTGGACATTGTCGTTGCATTGCGATCCTGCAACGCTGCCACCTGCTTGCAGAGGCTTTTGAGGAGCTTCTCTTGGACTTGCATCTTTTCGTGCAGCTCGTACAGTAGCTTCCGGTTGTACTCATTCTCCATGCGCGAACCCTTCTGTTCGGCCATGACACTCTCGAGGTACGATAAAATCTTGTAGAATTTTGCATTTTGATACGAGTTGTTCTCCGTCGATAGATTGGTCGTTTGTGTTTGCTGATCGAACGTCATTGGGGCGGTGGGTTGGCTCATTCGATTGATCCTATCTACGCGAGCAGCCATGGTTCTTCCCAATGGCGCTTCACCAGACGATTCCAACTTTACAGGTACAGCAACGTTCGCACCGGCCATACTGTCGCGGTAAACGTTGGACACGTCTGGTTCTGTTGGTCCCAAGATCCTAAGGTTTTCGGAGCCGGAATCGTTACGGTATCGTTTTGCCCGTCCATTTTCCTAAAATGTGAATAAACGAGATGTTGGTGGATGAAAAAAGTTCACCACGATCATGTGCACGTGTTAACGGAAACGTACATTCTCGTGATCATCCGGAAACTGTCTCGATGCTGGCTTCGTTGCTTGCGTCTGTTGAGTGGAACCAGACTGTTCTTTGCTGTAGTAAGGTTGTCCCTGTTGTGGCTGTTTCGGGTGATATTGATGACGGTTGCTGGATTTAGCGATCAGGTTATTCGCAGCCATGATTCTTAGCTGCTGGAGTTCTGTTTCGATGAAATTTTTGTCCTCTGCAAGGGGTTTGGTACGACATAACCGAATGTTACTCCTCGTAAAGAGGTGGGAGATTTTGAATGGATGATTGACTTACCGGAAATGATCACGATTGTTGCCGGCATAATGTACCGTCCCCGCATCACGTGTATCATCTTCCCTGTGTAGAGTGCCGAATCACGTTTTCGCTGCGTCCCCTCGTCAACCGGCCGGTTCGTATCACGTGCAATTTCAATGATTTGTGACGAGTCTATCACCGTGTACGCGCTGGGTTCGTCGTTTGTCGTTTCAAATTCAACCAACGCCCAGCAGAATGGGATGGAACATCCAGGTGCTGCTGGTATACTCCGTTCAGGACTTTTAGGCACCGTATTATGAGTAGGATATTGTTGCGACGAATACGTCAGTGTTCCGACAGCATTTTCTCCTTTGTAATCCGATGAGACGGTTGCTCCCGACCCGCCAATGGGCTTTCCATGTGGCAAACCGCTTGAGCACACGGGCAGGATCTTTGAAGGAGCCACTGCAGTTTCAAACACGGCACTGGGAGCCATTACGGTTGCCACGGATGTATTCACAGCAGACGGTGCGTCCGTGCCGGTAGATATGTACTGTACTGTGTACGTGGATGACGCACTGTTCGATCGCAACGACGGATTGGGCGGAATGTACTGCATTCTTGCACTTTGCTGATGCATTTTTCTTTACTAGCGGGATCGCTTTAACCAACCAACTCTGCACTTCTCACAGTCGTTACTGTTCTAATGAGAACTGAGCCAACTGTTCGATGAAAGCCAAAGAAACCAGAATAAGGACCCTCGTTGCAACTGATCCTGCAGCAGCAGCACACATACACATACACCACCCTTAATGTATGTTTCTCGCCAATTCTTTTCAATCTTTTTTTTCTACCCATCCCCTCCGCATAGCAGAGCATAAATCTTTTCTGTTGGATTCCTGCAGGAATCGAAGGGAGAATGGCGCACAGGTAAAGACCGATACCAAAAGTGGTACGTTACAAACATGAGGGGTAGAGAAGATCCTCATCAGAGAAGGGCTGTGGGAACACGCTGGTTTACCTGTGGTTTACGAAAGGAAATTTCTCAATCTTCTAGAAGCTGTCTCAATAGTTTCGTTACCTCGTTTTCTTTCCCTTTTGAAGAAATCACTGCATTATTTCGTGTATCTTATAGCATATTCGTTTATTTGCACATGCAATAAAATGGTAAAATTTTTATTTTCTATTTTGGTAGTGGTTATTTTTTGCTGCTACGATGAAAACGAGTTCTACCAGCTTCTTTTACTTTGATCGACATTAGATGCGGATTGTAATATTTGGAAATTTAAAGACTTATAACTAACAAATGGCGAATAATGTAAAATTATCATTTTCATTGTATCTTACATCAGTAGCATGCTTCATGGTGCTATGTACAACGAGCTGGTATACCGGGTTATACCACCCTGCATACGATCTCCAAATGTATCTTCGAGATTTATCTATCTAATATCATTTGCAATACTTTGCTACCACTTCCTTTAGCAGGGCGTGCTGGAATGTGGTTAAATCCGACCGAAGGCACAATTCATCCCGAACTGATACCAACGATTCAACATCCTTCGCCTGGCAGGACACGACAAGTGACTGGAGCAGGAACACAAGATCCTCCGGAAGCTGTGGCTGGGAGTGGCTCGTGTCCCGATGGCCACCGTCACCGATGGTAGAGTATCGCTCGATGAATTTATGGTCGTACCGTACGGACGGAGGCAGCTGAAGCAGGCATAGCAATAACAGCCGGGACACCTCGATCCGCTTTACTACGTCTTGGTACAGCATTTCGCATTTGCGTTCCGTTAGGTTGTCGTATATTTCCGATAGCTTCTCGAATGCGGCAACATAATCCCGCGCAGCAATACTTTCCTCTGCGGATTGTTCCAGATCCCATATGCGATGGCATGGCGAGTTGAAATCACTTGTGAGCTCCACGTTCGGGTTGACTTCTTTTAGTTCCCGTATGATGGCCGCGCCGATGACCGATTTGTCGGGGAGCCGGGAAAGTGCCAACGTGTAGCATCGAAATGCGCCCTCGTGATAATCCTGGGTAACGTTTGTAGCCCCTATTCTGGTTTGCTTCTCGTTCGCGATTCGAAAGGATCGAGCGGCTCGGAGCAGAGCATCGACCTCGCCCATATCGTTACCGATGAGCTTGTCGCACTTACTTTGGCCAATGTAACATTTTGCGGCATACTCTGGCTGGAAGGCTTCGTTGAAGCTGTTGGCCAACGAGCCAAACTCTTCCGATACATCAGATACACTTGGTCCAAAACGTCTGGAAGCATAGAACAACAGAAACACATTGTAAAAAAGGTCTTTATCACAGCAGCTTGCAATTAACTCACTTGATTAACACCCGCTGTATTTTCTTCAATTTATTGCACGTAGTTTTGTACTGATGAATCAAATCGGGGCTAGACATTTTAAAATGCTTAACCAATTGTGTCTTATCAGAATATGGTTATGTTAAACGAATCAGATGTAAACAAAAGGCTGTCATTTCATAAATATGAGAAAAAGAAACGAAAAACGTGCCGGAAGTGTTGTGTTTGTACACAGCGAAATTATTCCCGAATAAACAGTAAGTTGATAAATTAGACTAAGTTTTGTGCTTTAAACCAAAAGGCAAGCAAGTTTGCTTCCTTATGCGTTGGTGTTTGTCGAACTAGAGCGATTGGGAGTTGTGCAACGTTGAAACAAAAGAGCATCGTTTATGCAACCTCATTTCAGACCATCCTTCTCGAAATGCATCATGCCAAGTTTATCGCACGCACTGTTTTAGTGCAAAAGAACAACGTCGAGGAAGCTTGCCGAGTCCTGAATCGCATTCTAGGCAAGGAGGAGATTTTCGATCAATTCCGGCGTACTCGCTATTACGAGAAACCGTTCCAGGTATGATTGTGCTGGAACAGCTGTTTGCTTTCTGGTTTTAATGATCTTTTTTCGCCATTCCAGACCCGGAGACGTATTAATTTTGAACGGTGCAAAGCTATTTACAACGAAGATATGAATCGTAAAATCCAATTTGTACTTCGAAAAAATCGAGTAGAACCGTTCCCGGGATGTAATTGAGCAGTGTTACCTAACGCATTTTTACTCTGTATCTAGTTATCTTTTTGAAAGCCGAAAACATGGAAAAAGAACAATAGAAGATTATTTGATAGTTTCCAGTCAAACACTACCAAATCATCAAGCCAATGCAGATTATTTTAATATCATTCGATTACCAGAATCGGTAGAACTTTGGGTAGTGAATCACAGTGTGTGGTTTAAGGACAAAAGCGTTCATACATTAAGAAACTACAGTAAGTGGCGCAAACTTATATTTTAACCTCACAAAAGAGCAGTAGACAAAACAAAAATCCACAAATGCTCGTTCCAAATATATTTATTCCACAGCAGGATTTCCAAAGATATTACAGAAAACTCGTTTCGGTTGAGTTGCGTAAAACGGAAAGTAAAATATCCTACATTGTAAACCATCCGCCGATATAGAATGTCATCTGCGGCTCGGATGACAAGACAGAGAAAGAGTCAAATAGCAAAAAAAGGAGAAAGGAAGAGCGTGTAAGCAAGAAGATACGAAGAAGAAGAAACAACCGTAGGAAAAACGCTAGGAAAAACTGTGTCCCGGGTTCCGCTAAAAAAGGTTGTGTTTTCGTGCTAGATTTTTCTCTCCGGGAAAAGAAAAGTCGGGATAAATTTCGGCTTCCCTCTTGCGCCAACGTCTGTCTCCGGTTAATACTAATTTGCCGGGTGGGTGAGGTGCGGATTCGGCCTGTGCCGTCGGTTTGCTGCAACGCGTTCGGTGGCAGGTTCTTGCGTGATAATTAGTGGTCTTCGTCCCGGTGTTGGCCACCAGTAGAGAAGGTGCATAAGAATAACAGGAAGGTGGGCCGAAAACAAGCTGATTTTTCGCTTGCCAAGTCTGCTGTGTCGTGCAGAAAAACGCAAGGGAGGCATTTTTGTCCATGCGTGAATGTATGTACCAGTCGTTCCTGTGTGTGTGTTTGTGTGCCGTTGTGTGTGGCTAAAAGTTGGATCTATCAGCGAGGCAAGTGGGCAGCTCCACCATCAGGGCAGTAGTGCGTGTAGTGGAATCAGCCTTCCAAGCTAGGCGGCGGCGTTACAGTCTTCAGGAAACGGTGATTTTTAATTAATTTGCCCCGCATAGAATTGCGAATTGGTGGGTTTTTTCAAGCGAGAAAAACCAAAACGACCCTCGACAAGGAAAGCCAAAGATCAAGTGGTAGTGGTAGTGCTTTGGCTGCGAGCAAACGTGAGATCACGCACAAGGAGTGGCAAAAACATTCGCGAACCGCCGAATTAAGAAAGTCAACTGGGCCACGAAGCAAAAAAAAAGACGCTTCAAGCACGTACAGCCAAACCGAAGTAGTACACTACCTCCACCTTGCCAATCGCTGCCGTGGCATTGTAAAAGCAACATAGGATCCAGGGCAAAGGCGATTCGCTGTTTGGATGAGCAAAAATGATTCTGCTGGAGATCAACAATAGGATTGTGGAGGAAACGCTAACAGTCAAGTATAGAAATGCAATCGCAGGGTGAGTAATCGAGCTGCTATAGCGGCATCATCACGTCATCCATGGACAAGTCTCGGAGTTTTGCAGTTCTCTTTCCTAGCTACTACTCCACAAAGCCAGCTGCCGTTGCCAGCGCAACGAGTTACAAAATCATAAATGTCATTTTTTAACCACAAGCGCTGTCCCCTTGGTTTGCTTGGCTAAAAAAGTAGCGAAATGTCTTGCAAACGTCGATAAGCAGGACGTAATGCAGTTGCAATCGACACTTTTGGCTCGCGAGCGCATAAACATAGAGCCCCGTCAATGGCCTAAAATGGAAACTTGTGCTCCATCGGTGACGCATCCACATTGTGATATGTATGAGGCATAGCCGCCTGGACAAGAAACCCCAACCACCCGACGGTGATGTGTTCCATGTGCCCAACCCTCGACTCCACCACGGTAGCTAACATCGGGGCGATTTTCTCTGCTGAACGCCGTGGCCAACACCCAACCGGTCGGATCTATTGCAGAGGGGAAAACGGCCAAAACTTGTTCGTTATCGCGCGCTTATCAACGTAAATTTCCGCCGCTTAAATCGACACGAACACAGAGAGATCGCAAAAAAGGCGCTCTTCGGGATTGGTGTTTTCGACTGATAAAGCGCCACTTATCTTTTCCTGCTGCAGTATGTTCCTTTGATTGTCCATATCGGTATGGAATGGAAGTGTTGACCTAGCAAAAGGTGGTGAACATCGTCGTTTTGAGTTCGATTTAATCGAACTGATGTAGGGCTAGCCAAGACATTCGATGCAATCCTTTGGAGACTTTAGCTTGATGATTCACACGTGCGATGAGCATGCGACTAGAGTGCAGCATTGGGAGACATTAAAAGTATATTCGTTTCAAAATGTAATAATTTAACATATAGTATACCTCAACGACAGATAAGAAGTTCGTTTTTATGAATCTCTTTTGTTGAGCTTGGTCTTATCTTTCCGATGGCGAAGTATCTTTCGTTCACTGTTATCGATTAAGTAAAGATACTTGCCGATGCAACAAGAGAGCAAAAATTCCGAAACTTTGTCATAATGGGTATTGCTTTGTTTCTTGTTTTCATAGTCCTCAACAATATATGTAACGCATGGTTGTAATGCAAATACTTCCCATCTTAATTGCAGAAACAAAGCGGAATCCATCGATGTGACCGTAGCCGACTTTGACGGAGTGTTATTTCACATTTCCAATATCAATGGCGACAAAACGAAAGTGCGAGTACGTATTCCTTCTAGGCAGCATTATCGACATTAATCGTAAAGCTATTTGCACGGCAAAGCGCAATGTAGGCGAAATGCTGTTTCCATTATCCAATTGATGGCCGCTTAGTCTCTTGGCGACGACAAACAATCGACCCGCTTAACATGGGACGTGTCGCAGGTTTCGGTATGGAGAGAAGAGTAAAGACTTCCTGAAGGTTGTCGACCGAGGCCAACGAAAGCAATGCCTAACGACGATACTACTATCCCTCAACCAAGTTGTTAAAGCCAATTTCTTGTTGTCTGATTGTTTCTTCCTCCATTTGCTGTATATTGTTCCAGACAAGCATATCGCTAAAGTTTTATAAACAACTGCAAGAACACGGGGCCGATGAGCTGCTAAAGCGAGAGTACGGTGAGCTGCTAGTTGCACCCGAGGATGGCTACAATGTGTCGGTGCTGGTCGATCTGGAAAACATTCCGGAAAACTGGGAAGAGACGGTGCGAAAAATCGGACTCTTGAAGCGAAACTGTTTCGCGTCCGTCTTCGAGAAGTACTTCGACTTTCAGACACAAGGCGAGGGTGAAGGCGAAGGGCAAAAGAGAGCAGTAATCAACTATCGGAATGATGAAACAATGTGAGTGGTTCCACGATAAGCAGGAATTGGATAGGAGCCATCCTTTGGTTTTGTGTCGATATAAACGAAACCCATTTCTTTAATTGTTGACTGGGCCGTAAAATCTCAAAATAACTTGTTCGTCTTCCACGAACATAACAAAACAGCGTTAAAATCGTAAAGGAAACAGATGGATTAATGACCAATTTATTGACGTTTTATTGATCATAGGACCAAGTAAAAACTGTTTTGTTTCTTTTTTTCTTCTCCTTCATAGGTATGTTGAAGCCAAACCGGACCGTGTGACGGTCGTGTTTAGTACGATATTCCGTGATGAAGACGACGTAGTGTTAGGCAAAGTATTCATGCAAGAGCTGCGCGAAGGCCGAAGGGCATCGCATACAGCTCCGCAAGTATTATTCTCCCATAGGGAGCCCCCACTTGAGCTGGCCAACACGGGAGCTAGGGTCGGTGAAAATATTGGCTATGTCACGTTTGGTAGGTGTTTTTTTCTTCCCACCGTTAAAATTTTATTTTACTAATTTTGATTTTTCAAATTGCGTTTCTTTGCAGTTCTTTTTCCAAGGCACACCGCAAAGGAAACGCGTGATAATACGATCAATTTAATTCACATGTTTCGTGATTACTTGCATTATCACATTAAGGTACGTAGCAAAAGGATTCCTCTAGCACGTTTGAACTGTTCGTAAAAGGACTGATCAAACTCTAATCTCTTTTGTGTTACAGTGTTCGAAAGCGTACATTCACTCGCGAATGCGTGCAAAGACTTCAGACTTTTTGAAGGTGCTCAACCGTGCTCGACCGGAGCAAAAAATTACGGAAAAGAAAACTATAACGTAAGCATTTGTACTCTTTGGAGGCTTTACGGATTATTAATACGATTATTTTTTATCTAAATTATAGCGGTCGAACATTTATCAGGAAGGAATGATTCTAGAACTTGTCGGACGTCTAGTTGTTAAATGTGTAAGTATTCAAACGAACCTAATAAAACAAACAAGTAAAGAAGCGAAAGAGCAATGAGTGGATATGAAATGGTCTCAAAAATGATTTTCCGCCCTAGCGGATAGGATGCATTTGGTTGGGATAATGGAAAAATGAAACCAACATGGGGCAAATGCATGCCAAAGCTTCCGGTACATCTTGTTAATTGAAGACCATATGTCTGCGATACTTCATCGTTGATGAGTACATTCATTTTCAAGCATGAATCATGAGCATATATAAATTGCAAAAAAAAGAAAGATGAACGATGGCAGACATTTGTCCAATGAATAGTAATGCAAAAAACAAAACAAAAAATGCGAATTTAAGCATGAAAAAGCTAACTGTTGCAATAGACTCTTTAAGCTCTCCCCAAAATCGGAAACAAAGATACAGCAAATATTCTTTATTCAAACACACCACACTACGCCTATACACTTTGACATCTAATAGTAAAAGTTAGTCGAAAATATACACTTCGAAATACACAGACACCGTAAGTAGAATCGTATTGGAATTTCTTAATCATCGCTGCCAACATAAACGTGTCTGTGAACTGATGTAGGGCCGGGACAGATAACATACAATTCTGAGTGTAACTATTGCCTAAAGAAACTGGAAAGCATTTAATTGAGAGGTAAATTACTGCACCGCGAACCCATATAATCAGTTCAATTGGAAGGAAGTAATAGCAGAAACGAAAGAGTGTGCAGTAAGCTAAGAAAATTAATTTTATAAAAGAAAACAAGTAGATGGCAAACATCGTGCAGGAAGAAACAGGTTTAAATTAAAAGAAAGCATCTACTAACAATTGCACTTTTATAGAGGTTGCATTTATGGGTTGAAACCAATTGCGGTAACGTATGGCAATCCTTGGATAAGCTTGAAGGATTGTCTGGAATATGCTTGATGTGGAAAATCGAGGAAAATCGCACAAAGATCAAAATGCCAATCACAAGCCTGGGGGCTGTTGATGCATCCAATCAGACGAGAGATACTACTCAATGTACTAATCAATTCAATGAACGATAGAAAAAGAAAGCTACACTCTGCCGTCACTTGCAATCGTTTGTTACGATGCCGTTCCAGAATCAGAATCAAATGAAAAGCAAGAAGCACGAAAAGGGTAGCTAGTATTTTGAACACACCCTCCAGTAAAGAATGCGTAAGCGCAGCAGAGGAACGCTGGAAAAATGCAATACTAATCACGACCGTTAAGAGAACCGTGGCGGAAGCACGGAAGAACAGAAAATGAACGTAAGTATTGTTTTCCTCATCGAATTTTACCAAACCACACAAGAAACGTTGTTTACTAGTACTACTACTGCTAATACTATTATTACTAGTAGCCTTTAGAAAAGCGCAAGCAAACGAGGGTAAAATGAGGGTTCCATGACTAAAGCAACCGCGCAAGATACAGAAAGAGAAAAAAAGAGCAAATGAGAGAGCAAACTAGTAAGCATATGTTAGTTAAAGATTGATCCTCGTTTATGGTTGGCTCGGGGTTTGATTGGATGGCCATTTACCATTTTACTAACATCCGTGGGATCGACCTACCGACGCCTGGCCTGGCGATCGAGAAGATTATTCTTTCAGTTGTTTGTAGTATAGGCCGAGGAAAACTAGTTATTGCTGGTGGAGAAGGCTATTGGCGATAGGTACGAAACGAAGAGTGAAAGCTGATGTGCATTTATTTACCGGCGAACAAACACAAAACTCCTTTCCTGATCGTAGCCGTTTCATCGTCCTGAACAAGTTGTAACCGCCCTGTAGAAATGTTGAACGATTCTGCAATTTGCAATGAACGGAGAGAATTCGATGATAAATATCTCGGAACAAATGAATAATGTGAATGTAACATAACTTCCTTTTAGCTAGCGAGCAAAAGAGCGATAATTACTAACTTCGATCATGTTTTCCCTATGGTTGCTGCACATTGAGATGAATTTTTTCATTGTGCTTGTAGCTATGGAGGATCTTAATGCCATTCGTTCGAGATGGGGTCTCGTTTGTTGCAAGCAAAATAGATCCACTAATTGATCGTCGTTTGTGACAAGCGGGATTTGGAAAACTAAAACGGAAAAATATCTCGATTCCTACTGTATGAAATCCGCTCAAACCATTTGTTGGTAAAAAACACACGTAGGCAAAGGTTTACCGTGAATTACAGTTCCAGTAGAGGTGGCAAATTTCGACCGATGAATAATGTTCCCCTAGATCGGATAATGCAGTTTAAGGAAGTAAAAATGGATTGCAAAACTAGACTCCAAAAATGCTATGAAATCAGCAACCATCTTCAATAAATCAGACCCATCAACTATCCAACCTGATGGAACAAGACGTCGTGATGCGAACGGTCTTGTGTTTGCGCTAAGAGAACTGTACTGAAAGAAATATTTCCGTTCTACGTTTTGCATCACCCTGATTCATCCTAAAAGATGATGAAACGGGTCCGAAACTGACCCTTTGTTCGTCTATCGACCGCACACTTTGCACACCCACATCGTTTGATGCCGGAAGCTATCACTTAACCGACTCCACATCGTTAACTGTCGTTTCAATTTCGAATGCAACTGCAGGTCACACACATGAAGGCCATGAGGGTCGTAAATGAGAGCGAATACATGTTGCTTCCGGCTCGACCTTTCAAGATGATGTATGGTCAACGGCCAAAATACGCTCTAGGCGAACGCTAAGGAGCCGATGAATTTGCAAGGATAGATAGATTCACTATGAGGGCGGCTGGGTGCGGCTGTGGAAACGGTTACAATAAAGCAAGCAGCAGGTGGGACACTCCCTTATTTTGCGCGTCCTACAAGCAGCCTTCTGCTTGCTTTATTTCAAACAGGCACTCCCTGCTGGCGAGCGAGCAAAGGATGTGGAATGAACGGTGGAACTAGGAGTAACGTTTATCCATTCGCACCCACACAGCGACGACGGTGGAGCTACGGGAAGGATTCAAAAGGCTCGATTTGTACACTTGAGACAGTTGCAAACTCGTCACGTCACGAGTGGGAGTGATAGCGCAGGTCGTAAAGGTGGTCTTTTAATCTTACGTTCCAATTGCTTGTTTGGATTCGAACGATTGGATAAAAACGGCAAGAAGTAAAAGGATACAACACATCTGGCCGTGATGGTTGATGAACTGAGCGTTGAAACCGAGGCGGAAGCTATTCTAGAAACAGAATGGTTTTTTGGAATGCGTGTGTGGGAGTTGCTGCTGCTTTCCTGTGGGTCCGTGCTCGGGGTCGTAATCATGCTGTGCTGTTGCTTCCGCTTTAGAATCCCGAGAACCAAACAGGACATCGAAGCGGATTATCATCGAAAGAAGCTCACGCGAAAGTTTCGCGAACGGCTCGACTGCATGAACAATGCCGACATCGACGAGATGGACCTCGTAAAAGCTCTCGAGTGGGTACGAGATAACTATCAGGCGGTCCAGGACAAATTAGCTAGCAAGGAAGTGACCGAGAACAAGGACAATCAAGCAATCATTACAGTTTGCGATAATGTTTGAGCGATAATGTGTGGTAGCACCATAGCTGACGCTGATAAACGCATGTTAAGCGTTCGAAGTCCTTGCACCGTTGAAATGTGGGATTGTTTGCTTTGTCGTGTTTTGCATCCTTCCAATTCATACCAGTTATTTCTGTAAGGAATATATTTTTTTGTAAAGCTACTTCTTTTGCAACGGGAATTATTGCTGCGACAGCAGACTGTGTAATTTTACCATTTCCTGTATACTAAATAGAAAATGCGTTATACTAAACAGAACCAATAAAGAAATACAATTTTTTGTTTTGTGTTACAAAAGAAAAAAAAGCACAATTCCATTAAAACCTGTGTTTTAAAATAAATATTATCTTATGATCATTTATTACCAAATGTGCATGGCTGTTATGATCATTTTAAAAGTAATTGATCAGTTGCTCTACCTTAGCGAAATTGAAACAACAAATGAATTCCTACACTTTTCAAATTGTCCGAAAATTATGATCATTTAAAATGGATACGATCAGTTGATTATTTTCTCTCGCCGCTCTAACATCACTGTAATCTTAAACTACATACGAATTCCTACACAACAAACTAACGATATTTGTTGTCATAGAAAATAGGTATACTAGTTATAGTTACAAGCTTTTTTGAATAATGTAAATTATAAAATTAATGCGAAAATCAAATTTCGAAGAAGAATAAGAAGTATTATTGCAATTGAATCAAATCACTAGCAAATGTTGCTTGCAATAAGACTTTTCCGTTTGTATACAAACCTTGACTGAAACTGTCAAATGACAGGCCGATATGACGCATGAAAAAAGCGTTGATGCAACCTGGTGTCATTCAGTAGCGAAGTTGGCGAGCTCGATGTCAAGTTTTTTCGTCGGCTGCAAAACAAGATAAAAACATTTCTGCGAGTCGTGTGTCTTTTCCTACGACAAATTCTTTCATTACGGTGCAGTTATTCACGTGAAAGCAAAGTGTGTGTAGATTGCGGATTGTTTCTTGCGGCAGACATACAGGTAAAGCAAAAATTTCGGCTCATTCGTCGAGTCTCTGCGGGGGAGAATAGTTTCACAACAAAGGCTTCCGTTCGCTTTACAGTGGTTTCTTGTCATCGTCCAACCGAACACAGACGATATTCTGTAGTGTGGATCGCTTTCGAAAACAGCAAAGATGACCATCATCGCAAAATCAGCCACCAAAAAGGCGGAAAAGACTATCCTTCCGCTGGTTCTCCCGCGCTCCGATGCCGCCCCTAGTGCACCAATCGTAAGTACGACATAAAAAAACATACTTTGCTGAGGCGTAATTGTTTTATCGTCATAAAAATCGGATTTTTCCGCCATTGCTTGCACCGTCGGATAGCGATGGGGCGTTTATGGGTTTTTGAGTTTATTTTTCTATAGAAAACATCACGCTTATTCATCGTTGTGAAATAATTTTTTCTATCGTGAAGAAACCCGTCCTTTAGTGTTTGGATTATTAGCCAGCCCGCGGTGTTTGATCCGCCTTTTGCGCACGAGCGTAGCTCGTTTCCTTTCGCAACCACCGCACGCTAATGATGCTGATGAAGGGGTCGATGAGAAATCGAGCGTGTAAACATTCCGGAACATACGCCCCGCATACGTTGACCCTGCGGGGGAGAGTGCCCCGGACCGCGGTTGCCTTCCGGCCCGGTGCGCTGGCGTCACTATGCGTTATCAAACGCAATTGACGTGTGCACTCTCGCCCATAGTTCGACATAATGGCGTGCAGTAATTGGGCGCTCTCTCCGGAGTCTCGAAAATAATCCAAAGCACAATCATGCGGCTGCGGTTTGATGGAAATGACTAATGTCTTCATCACGCTCTGGGATGTGGTTCGGTGAATGCCAATGTGCACCCGAGAACCGTGTGTCATCTAAGCTGATAACGCGGCTTTAATCTATGCAAGCATTGGTACTGCAGTGCTGGCATTTCTCGAAAACCGATGCCTAGGTCTTCAAGCGGATTCAGCGTAAAACCCTTCCGTACACGGACGAACAATCGTGCCACTAAAGAACAACTAGCAACGGTTTTGTTGTGCGTCTGGAATGATATAAAAAAGCGCACTCGACGACTTTAGGCACGCTGCTAGCAATGAAAAACACTTTCCACGACGCAATAACGACGTGATATTATTGCTTTCAACTTATTAGACCCACCCGGTGGTGTGCTAAGCGTTGCGTGTCTCACCAAAGGGTGTACTTCTCATCCTATCCTCATCCCCTGGCTCCCTTCATTGCTGTGTGTATACCGGCTTCGATTATTGTAGCTGCGTTTACGTTTGGCTGGTCGATTGCCTTTGGAGCGCAAAGGCGCCCATGTGCATGTTTGGAAATAGCGGCCATCATTTAATTGTAAGAAACCCTCCCCCACTCTCATATAGCTATCAATTATTATCCAGTACCGGAAGGGAACGGCATACCCACTAGAGTACGTTGGGCATGTACGGACACTTCTCGGCGTGCAGTGTTTACTTGGTTTGCACGTCGGCATATTATTCTGCGCTATGAGATATTGGCGTTGCCGGGAATTACATTTAGCTATGATGCATTCCTACCGCTTCATGGGGCAATTCGTTGTGCGCTGTTTAAACGCGCCTTAAACGTTTTGCGCTCAGTCGACGACGTTCAGCAATGTGCAATCAAAAGCACACAAGTTGTCTATGTTTATCTAAAAATATTCTCTGTTGGTGGCTTTTCACGCAGATAAGAGAATAAGGATCGCTATCAAGCGAGCCGTGACGCTTATCTTTTTTTCCAACAACCGCAGCGATGGTTTTTGTTACTTTCTGTAACCCATTTTGTTATAATGTGGTTTGTGTCGTTTCCTGGATGTATTCTATCTTAAAATCACCTTAATGAAATTGTCCTTAAGTTCCTAGATACTGATTCATATCTGCAGCTATAATGAGCATTCGCGATGGCCATGGTTGAGCTATCTTTGTTGCAAAATGATGGAATTTCAATGTTTCCGAGTGCACAAATGTACGTGCTGGAATGGGCTGGGACACGAGTCACGAAAGGGACGTTATGTGGTCCATGCAAAGGCATTCACATACCCTGTAGCCTTACTTCCATGTCGATTATTGTCTATTTATCGGCATAAAAGATTTCTCAGAACATTCAAGAATGTGTGAACTTATTCCAATCATCCTTTGAAATGTTAATCCAACACGACATTGATGTAGGGCTGTTGTAAAGATCATTGATTAATTTTTATTACATCGTATATCGATCGTATCAAAAGCGTGTATGTGTCGTCTGGGGTTCCTTAATTCGTCCCGAAACGACAGGATCGGGTTAATGATTTTATCCCTTCCAACTTCGTCCACCGACTTCCCCTCGTGGCAGTTACATAACATATTAGTACTGGTCTCCTGTGTCGTCCGACTTGACATACGATAGTGCAACTTTGTCAATGCACTTCTTTGATGTACGTCTTTTATTACACTTCAGTGCGCTCTTGCTTGGGTGGAATCCTCTGCTTAGCCTGCTGCAAATGCAGCAGGTCTCGCCGAGGTAACGGTGACGGTATCCATGTAAACGTAGCTGGTCAACGTAGGCGTCACGGTGACGAGTTTCGTAACTCGCTGATCGAAGGCTATCACAGATTTGGTTCGGACTGGTGCTGGTGACGTGGCATCATTGACACCGTGGTTGGTAACCTTGGTAACGGTGTGCTGCTTTGTTAGAGTAACAGGGTCGAGGGTTTTCGTCACTGTCACGGAAACTGTATCACGAGGCCGCTCAAGCCCATCACCATATGCTAACGGTTGCTTCGGTGGCAGGATGTCCTCGGGCAGGACAAAATTGCTTCGTAGCCGCTGTTCTGCTCCTAACTGCTGTGAGGACGGTGGCAAGTAGTCGTTGCTGGGAGACGCCACAGGAAGATACTCGTTGTTCAACGGTGGCGGAGCACAGGACGCAGTAACGGTGGCCGTTTCCGTAAGCGTACGTGTGGCACGGATCGTTTCCGTCCGCGTAAGATACGCCGCTGATGTTTCCGTTTCCGTCCTCACGAGCGTGCTGAACTGTGTGGATGTAAGCGTACGGAATGATGTCTCCGTTACGAAGGAAGTATCCAACAAGGGTGGCGCGTAACTCGTCGAGATGTACGTGCTGTAGTAGGTGGTCGGATAGAGCTCTGTCACGGTACACGTGGAGGTCTGTGTTACCGTATCCGTACGGTATTCTACCACGGGAAAGCGCTCGGTGACGTACTCCACTCGCACGACAGGACTTGTTACAGTTTCTACCCTAGCAATCGTACTAGTCACCGCCGTTGTTCTTGTGACTGGTGGCAGAGTAACGCTGGCGGTGTGTGTCCTTGTGTGATAGTTGGTTTGTGTTTCCACCGCCCGATGCAGCTCGGTTGTAGTTGTTGGAACGATCAACGTCGTCGTCAGGGTGGTTGGTACTTTGATGTATGTGACGATCGTCTCGGTGACATTCATCCTGACCGGCACAGTCAGGATCGTGGCTGATGCCGTACACGAAGGCACGGGCTGTTCAAACAGTGGGCAGCTAGGTGTGGTGTAGTCATATCCGGTGAAGAAAGATGACGGGGTCGGCGTTGGGTAGACATACCCATCGAAGGATTCACTGGACACAAACGCGGCACCAGCTGAGCAGAACAAACAGAACCAGAACAAGATCCTGCAATCAATCAAGCTGTATTTCCGCATGATTCTTTACAACAGCTTCTTCACGACACAAATAGACGTTTAGACTAGCTAGGATTCGTAAAATCCTTTCACTAATCGCACATACACTAACGGGAGTCACGTCCAGGGTCACACGTGGCCCATGCTAGCAGGTGCGTAATAAGGATGTAACACTTATGGATGGCACGGAACAGTTCTTCGCACTTCAGTAAATGGAGAAGAGGAAGGATTTGGCTTTTTTGTCTGGCTGACGTGATCTCGATTCAAACTCCTTCACAACCAATGGCCAACTAGTCGCGCACACGCCCGCATCTGCTCGTTTTATTGAATACTGTCCCCACATGTTTGGGAAAACCGTCGCGCACCTTCTGGGCTACGTGAAGAGGGATGGGTGGCCTGGCCACGGTGACGACTACCGCGCAAGGCTGACGAAGAAGATTCGCATGGAGAAAACACACATATGCCGCCCTCCGCTTGGCTGACAACGAGACACGGCAGCAAGGTGTCGGAATCCGCATCCCACGCCAACCGGTCGACGATGGCCTTACCTAATACGGGATCGATAGGCCGTACGTGTGTCCACTGTCCGTGGTTTGAATTAGGGGCATCTCTTTGTGGGGCGATCGCGCGATCGTGGTGGCACCACCTCTCTGCCAGGTTGAGACCATATCGAAGCTATATCTAAGTTCGCAGTGAGATGCGGCTGATTCTGGCTTCTATTTGTGGGAGGAGAGACCTCTTCCCTGAAGTGGCTATAAAATCGGATTAGACTTGAGCAGCGGAATGAAGAAAAAAAACGAGAACTAAACAGTCCGTGGGTGTAAGCATATCGCGGAGTCAAGCTCGAGATTTTGGCGCCGTTAAAGAGAGGTAGCATCATGAATGGCGACGGAAGGAAGAGCTTTATCGAGCGTATTTGGTAACCGCGTCAAGATCAAGTTCGCGGAGGAAGCGGTGTCTCATACCCGTTCCTTTCCGACGACGAGCATATCTCACGTGAATATCTCTCATTCGGATCGGTGTTTTTGGCCAGTTCGTTGGCTTGAAGACGCCTCTGTGTTCTGGTTAAAGCTCTGCGAGGAAGTCCGTTTGCTGTGTGCACGATGACATAAGAGCTTGCTGAGCGGAATTTTGTGGTTACGCTGGCGTAGGATGTGGCCACTGATCGCCGCTCCAACAGCGGAGAAGGAGCGTTTTATCATGCCGATGTTATTAATGCATTCTTTTAAAGTTTGGGGAGAAGTCAGCTGGAATTTAAAACAAACAGTCCGAAGTGAAGGATGATGTTATTCCCGGTTTGGATTGGCAAATGTTTCGTTTGGTGGCGTTTGGTTGCTATCGGGAAATGGAAGGTCAAATTTCAGTTCCACAGAACGCTCCTTTTACATTGGAAAACGAGCACCCAGTTGTGATTTTAAGGTGCTTGAAATGGTCCCATATCTTCATGGCAGTTCTGTGTTGTTAAGTTACTACGTATGAGTAAACTGCGATCAGTCCTCTGGCATTAGACCCAACGTAGGACGATGGCAAGCGGCTGAATCAAGCAGGACAAAACTCCTATGCTCGGAATCGCGCAGATCAGAGGCATGTGGAGAAAGTTATAAAAAGCTTCCCAGTACCTTATCTAATCTCGCACCGAGAAACCACAGTGAGTCGTTTTCATCTCTGTACCCCAGAGAGAAATACATACTAAATATAAATCCGTGAAGTGATGCTAACAATTCACGACACAATGCAACGTTTCTTTTCGCAAAATATGCGTTAACAGAACGTAGAGAGAGGCTTCCCTAAAGCGACAGCAGATTCCGCTTGTCGGGGTAATGCCATTCTACGAACGATGTTAGATCATCATACTAGCCACTATAAAGGAGGGGGTGGTGATCGAAAAGAAACGGATAAGGCCATACTGATGGGCGTCAACCAGCAGCGTTGACCTCAGCCGCCCGTAGTCGGTTTGTTAGCTCAGCGTCAAACCATGAATGTCTAATTAGAGTTGCAGATAATCGGCTACAAATTAAGCATTAACAATTAGTATTAAGGTTCTCTTAGGCAGCGTTTGTTGAATATTGATCTTCAGCTATGTGAGCTTTAGTCCGATGAACTGTTTCGTACCGGCGAAGTTCGCGGTGTACATTGCAGTTTTGCGGTTGCGGTAGGCTCATCACAACTAATTCCTTCTTGTTCGTTCTTAACGACGTTTGGTAGGACGACGGTACTAACTCGGTGGCATCTAACATTACGCTGCTGCGTCGTAGCCGTCAGTTGAAGCCGGCAACCGCTGCTATTCTGCTGCTGGTAGCGCTGCTTGGCTTCTCGATCGGTACGATTGGCGGGCTGTTTTACTATCGTCAGTACGCTCAGGCACGCAATCACATGCGTTATCACGGTTTCTGCAAGATCCCGTACGATGCGAGCAACTTTGAGCCGCTGTATCGCTCGATGAACGTCGATCGTGACATGGAGATTCTGCGCCAGTTCAACATATACCAGATGCCGAAGAGCCTGAACCCGCAAGGATCCACCAGTGACGACAGCCAATCGATGGAGAATGGCAATGGAAACGATGGTGGCAACACGGCCGACGATTTCTTCCGCGAAGAGTTTGAGCTGGGTCTGTCGGACGAGGAGAACTACTCCAAAATCGATGTACCGCTGTTCCGCGGCCAGCGTCCGGCTCGATTCTTGCACGACTTCACCTTCAACCAGTCCGGCATCATCGACAGTGCTGCGCGTCGTTGCTTCATTATGCCATTGGATCGCGAGACCGTGTTGCCACCTCAGTCGCTCCATGATCTGATCCAAAAGATGCAGCACGGTTACTATAACATCGACACGAGCGTGCTCAAGAAGACAATGCGCGTCGTCCTGCCGGAACTGACCGATTTCACCGATGTTTCGCCTCGCATCACGAAGGAGTGCGTCGACATGAAGATCTACGAGCTGGAGAAGATCATCAGCGGTGGTACGTTTTTTTTTGGGACGTGGAACGGTCAGCCGGCCGAAATGGGCTCCCTTCTGTTGTGTGTGACTAATTTGTGTCTATTCCTCTTCCATGTCCTCCCTTTTTGTTTGAACTTTCAGTCTATAAGCGTTCCACCGACATTCAGGAGCGTGCCAAGTTCGCCGAGTTTGGTGGAAACCACATTTCGCTGATCGACATCGCGAACCTGGACGAGCTGAACGAAAATTAGGAGCGTGCGCAGGAGAAAGTCAGGATACGTGTGCGCTGAGTTAGGTGGATAAGGCAGTGGTGGACAGAGAGGTGCTGAATGGGGTGCGGACGTCGATGTTCCTACAGGGAGGGAAACGAAGTGGTGTTTTGGTTTTAACATGCAAGTGTTTCGTGCAAGTATTGAACAACCGCCGATTGGAATGGGAGAGGGTTCTATTTTCGAATGTACCCTTGGGAACGCGATGAGCTGTGGATGTGTTTTAAACGAGACACCCCCGAGCTGCAGCATGTTGAATGCCCAAGAATAATTACGATTATATACATACATAAATATATATTATCCCTTTGATATGATCCCGTTTCTCCCTTTACACCTTATAAATGTTTGTGGATGGTTCTTGCCCGTTTTAACGTCCCGTGATTGTAGCCGTTTTGCGTTTGGCACGTATTTTTTCTCCTTCATATTCTTTATCTGGCCGTGCGTTATTAGCGACGTCACTGTTGCTAGTTTTTATATGTTTTGTTAAAGCTTCCCTTTCTACCATTTCGCTAGGGACTGAATACGGTGCGTTAAGCAGGCTCTCAGTTATGATTAACCGGTGTAAATGCAGTTACGAAGCATGCCAAGTAGGTCACAAAACCCTTTTCGGGGGCACACAAAAGGTCCGTTCTGTTACACTTCGCTCCCTGCACCTTCACTTACACGTAGTCCGGTGTGCAATTTTATGCAATTATTATATACCCATGCGCAAAATGTGATGATTCAGAAGAGTTAGTTTTCCCTGTTTCCCCGTTGATCTCCACAAGTTCGAAGATGCTTTAGCTAGCTTAGTATTACGAGACGCCCGAGTTAACTCTGCAGTCAACAGCAACAGCAGCAGCAGCAGCAGCACATACATTCCTGACGTACCACCAAACCCCAAAACCCCCGGCAGAAGCCGTAATCTATATTTGTTGGACACCGCAAGCAACAGAGCTGAGTCCGTCATGTGGCAAAAAAAAAACAGAAAGAGAAGTAAAACAAAACAGTAACATTTCTTAACATCCTTTAACAACCCTTTTAGAAACTACATTTGCAAGAGAAAGACAGCAGAACGCGCGGATGGAAACGCAAAAGAAAAGAAGTAATTATGTTTATTGGAATTGTAAAGAATAAAACACTATTAGTAAATAAGCGAAGCGTGTTTTTTGTTTGCTGGGTTGATTAAGCCAGACAGAGATTAAGACTCTCGACTAAACCGTAAAGCATCACAGAAGAGATCAGTTTATTGAAAGCAACGAGTTTGTTTGCTTGAGGCAACGTACCTGTCGTGAGATTGCAGTACTGAAAGGGCAGCTGATCAGTAGAGAGTACACAATCTAACATAGACAACGTAAGCAGTAGCGCAATAGCGCACTGATGGGCACCCACGTATCGATGAAGATCCAGAAGGTTTCTCAACACCGTACGAGATGCAAGACATGCCTCAGAATGCCTACTGTTGCTTGGTGAGTGGAGGCGAATGTTGAATCGCTGTTCTCCAAATGGCTTGGAGTGAACGTAATCTGCTTCTTTTTTTTCGAATGCTGAGAGAAAATGAATCAAAAACTTAAGTTGAGATATCGTAGAAATATGCGTTGTTTTATTTGTGTGTCAGGCTCGCTATCGTAGCAGTATTTCGGCCAAAAATTGTGAAGGTTCTTAATGGTATTGCGAAATTTCAAAGCCCTGTCACCACAGGGCTAGCAGAGGGAAAAGCTTGGGGCCTGCTAGGGTGCTAGGAGGTTGAACGTCCAGGACCTACGTCAGTTTCGTTCTTCTGTTTTCTTTTCTTCCGACGGAGAGGGCTTTATCCTTTTGCGACCTAAAGGATACACAGGACTTTCAGAACGTTCCTTCGTTCGAGGATGATGGTCCGCTGCTGCTTCGCTCACTCCACATCACTTAAATACTAATCAGTCTTGTAAAACGCGATAGCAGTGTACACGCTTCTACTTTGTCCTTTTAGTTCAGTCTCCGTGACGATGTTCTTTATGTATCTTTGGAACCGCCTTGCCACTACACCCAGCTCGTACCGATAGCGAGAAATTTTCCGTTACTTGTATGGTGAAATAAATGCACTTCGCAATATTTGGCAACGCTATTGTGTACCTACACGTGCATGTTTGAGCTATTTGTAGGGCACTTTTGTTTGAGGATATCCTCAAAAGTACTCTAAAATGATAAAATTTTTACTATCTGTAACCGACAGCGCATCATATCGCGCATTTTTTGTCGCTTGGTCTTATTCTACTGTCTTACTGCTACTTCTCACTGACGAAAGAGGTACTTTGGACTGATTATCCGAAGGTTTAGTTATCCTTTCTTTCTTTTTCTTTTTTACATTGCCTTTGGTTCATCGAGCTTTTTTGTGTTTTGTTTCAACGCTTCTACCGACCACTATCTTTTATCGTCATATAAAGTGGTCTCACGCCGCTTGGCTTGCACTATTCTACACATATTGCCTCATGGTTACGCTGGTTGTAAGGATAATAATGATGAATAGACTTTACAATCACAATCTTTTTTCTTTTTTTTTGTTTTGCCTTTTCCATTCCACTGGAAAAGGGGGCTTTCTCTTTTTATACTTTTTGGATTACTACTTAGGTATTTTTATATGCTTTTTTTGTATACGCGAAACAAGAACAACAAAATCAACTTGCTTACCGATAAAGGAAACCTTTGTGTGCTGTGTGTTTGCTTATAAATAGACTCGATATTACGCCACTAAGGCTTATGCCCACCCACTTGGGTGGTAGGAAAAATTGGCTAGTATAGCATAAGAGCGTCAGACTTATCAGATTAGTGAACGCGCGGGCATGCGGGTTTGTGTAGTCTAATAAGGAGCAAAAAAGGAGTAGGATACGCCGAATGCGATCGGCAGCCTTTGAAACCCTTCTAGCCTAGGGGTTCTGTCTTTTGTAATGGTGCCGTCAGTGATTTCGTCGCTGGGCAGTGTTATGTATGTCATATTTTTACTACTTATGTGCTACTTATGGGTCCTAATCCCCCGCCATTCTAGGGTACATGCCCTTGCCCTCTCTAATGCCTGAGCCCTAAGTGCGGTAACCACTACGGTATGTAAGTTAAATATTTCTTTCCATTGCACTGCGGTTCTTTTTCTCTACCTTTTCCACCCTATTTCCTTGTCTGGACGGTATGGGTTTTTTTGTACTGCTGAGATTTTACTATCAG
Organism: Anopheles nili; assembly: GCF_943737925.1. Lineage (NCBI taxonomy): Eukaryota > Metazoa > Arthropoda > Insecta > Diptera > Culicidae > Anopheles > Anopheles nili. The sequence continues at coordinate 5,746,662 of NC_071292.1, forward strand.
ATTGGCTCTGCCCGTATTCGAGCAAAGCTAGGGGTCCAATTGGTTGGGTTTGGTTCTGTCCTCGGGCTATTCGGCCGTTGACTCCTGCTCCTCCTGATCATCCGCGGTTATGTTGAGCCGGATTCGAACTCGAAGTGGTTCCTTCGAGCCACCCACGCCAGCAGGGTGCTATAACGCGGTCGTACTGGTACTTCGCGTGTTGACCGTCATCGTACCACCGCTCATTCCGTGCGCCGATCCGGACGGAGACTGCGGTGAACCGGTGCCGGCTCCATCGATTGTCCCATGCGAAATCGTGCCCCGTATCGCGGACATGACTTGCGGCATGACGGTCCTTGCCGGTGCGGCTGACGTGTTGCTCCTACCGAATCCAAACATCGGCATATAGCGGAACAAGCTGTTGTTGCTCCTTGAGACTTCCGCATCTCGCTGCAACAGCGGTTCGATCGGATTGTATGCGTTCGTTTGGTTAGCCGACGTTGTCGGACGCTTTTGTGTCGGCTCGCGATTGTCTTGCGATAATTCATCCAGTGGGTTAACGGTGGTAAAGTCCGTGGCCACATTCAGATCGTTCAGATTGATTGCCCTCTGGGGGTTGGTGCGTTGAGCGCCACCCGTCGACATGATGCTGACGTTGTTATAACCGTTTAGGTCGTTCATGGTTTGTGTGCCGATGAGCAGATCCGCCGTCGGTTGTGACTCGTTATTTCTGCGTAACCCCGGCAACAGCTCGAACTGATCCGTGCTTGTGTCGACCATCTCGACCGAGGCGATCGGCACGTCCAGACAGGGGTTCAACAGGCGCGGATAGTTGGCAATGAAGTCCGACACCTCCGAAGCCATGGGACGCTTCTTGTAGTCCTCGTTCCAGCAGGCCTTCATGAGCCCTTCAAGCTGCGGTTTCACACCGGCGGGAATGGTGAGCGTTTGGCCCTGCTTCAGGTTCTCCAGCACCTGATTGTTGCTTAACCCTTGGAACGGGAACGAACCGAACGTGATGATCTCGTACAGCAGCACACCGTACGACCACACGTCGGATGCGGGCGTGAACAATCCCATCGTCAGGGACTCCGGAGCCATCCAGCGTACGGGCAGCATACCCTTCCGATTGAACCGATAGTAGTCGTTCTCGAACGTCGATCGTGCCATACCAAAATCACCCAACTTCACGACACGCTGCGCATTCACTAGACAATTCCGACAGGCCACATCCCGATGGACGTACTTCTGCTCGGCTAGGTACGAAAGCGCTCGCGACACATCCAACGCCATCATGGTGAGCCGTTTGTTCGAGATGTCCGAGTCTTCCGACTGCTTGCTGTTGACCAGATGCCGACGTGCCAGCAGATACGTCTTCAGATCACCGTACAGCATGTACTCCATGATCGTGTACACCGGTTCCGACTGCAGGCAGACACCCAGCAGCATCACGATGTTGTTATGATCGAACCGTTTCATGGCTTCGGCCTCCGACAGGAAGTCCACCTTGTCCTCAGTCGTGGAGCCCACCTTGAGCGTCTTCACGGCCACTGCCGTCCAGCGTTCGCCATCGATCTGTGCTTCACCACCGTACACCGTTCCGAAGGCTCCATCACCCAGCCGCCGGTTGATCACGACCCGATCCTTCGGGATCTCCCACTCATCGAGGGTGTACGGGTTAGTCGAGGGAGACAACAGATCAATGCCAAGTTTCTTCAAGTATTTGGCCGACTTCTTGATCTTGCGGTCGTAGCGCACCTTCCAGTAGAAGAAGGACCACAACGACAGGATCGTGATGCAGGTGAGACAGGACGCCGTAATGACGACGATCGTAACCTGATCGCAGTTGATGCCGAAGAGTCGCGCGATACCTGACAACGCGCACACGAGCGTTCCATCGTCTGGGATGCGGCCATCGTGCGTCATCCACACAATGGCGGACTCGTTCAGGATCAAGTTGCCACCGATCAGCTCGTACTCGCTCTCGGAGATGTTGGGTGTGAAGTAACCCACAATGTTCGGTGTACCGTTCACGAGCTGCACCACATTGACGATCGTGTAGCGGGATCCAGACTCGCCAAACCTGATCCTTCCGGACACACCCTGGAAGTCCGTGGCCTGGATAAGCTCAACCAGCCGCTTCGTGGTATGTACCGAGTGGAGATCACTGAAGTAGGACGGATCCTCGCGAAGTAAGCGATCGAACGCTAGGGCATACGTCCACACGGCATCGTACGCGTAACCGGCGTAATCCGACGCCATATACTCCAGGCTGGCCAGCTTTTTGGCGTACTTTTTCTTCCACTCGCTCACCGTCGTGCCGTCCACGTCTAGGTGGCTGTTATCTTCGGCGTACGGAGCGTGTGACAGCGAGAAGTGACCGTTCATGGCTCGCAGCAGTTCGGTGTTGGTGCAACTATGGCCTCCACTATTCGGAAAACCACTGGTACTTTCCGTGGTGCCTTGCGCTTCCGAGCTGAGGTTCCACACGTTCGTCAGCCAACCGGGCAGGAACCAGATGTATCCGTTTTCGGCTGTCATCTGTGAAGGACAATACCACAATAGTTTAAGTGAGTGAATGAACAAGGGATAGAGAGTGGGCGAGATTTAAGAAGCATCAATTCCCCGGTATCTGGTATCCCGGTACATCAACGAGCAAGTCGAGCTTAGTATCACATTTCGAATCGTCACAGAATGATCCCGCAATCCATTTAACATGCCGCGCACGTGTTCGCGCATAAGGAGTTGTTAGGTTGCAGCAAAACTGCAGTTGCATGCACCAAAACCCACACGAATTGCTCAGCACGTTTGGGTTTGGGCTACGACGTTTGGGAAGCGAAAAGGAAACACTCGCTGAAAGAAGCCACCACCGGCGTGTGTTGCATGTGCTTGACTTACTTAGCGCCCAGCGTGAGTCAAGGTAAGCGTGTGGAAGTAAAACCCGGATTCTTTTCGCGCGGTGCCGGTATTCAAAATAAAAAATGTCACCTATCGGTCCCCGTTTCCGGGGAAGCTTGCACTTTTTATTGGCAGTCGAATGGCAGCCACACCAAACATGATGCACAAAAAAATGGCTAGCAGCCACAACCGTTCTCGGATTATGTGGCCAACATTGTAGCAACGGTGGACGAACCTTCTGTCCCTGACCGCATGAGGTTATGTGCCGCTTTATACGCCAGACCTTGGGCTGTCATCGACGCGACGCCATGACTTCATTGTCGAGTTTCTGTGGTCTCTTGCTTAGCGCCAAATAGGGCTCAAAATACAAAAAAAGGAAATCGGATTCCAGGTAGCGAGCCTCCGCGACCCTGTTCGAGACGGCGCCATCCCAACGGACGGTCGTTCTTCCCGCGGAAATTCGAACAAAATCGATACCTGAACCTGATTACGAACCGCGGCCGGCTATTCAGTATCCTTGGTGTTGAGTTGGTGGTTCAAATTTGTTTGCGAACGATCGTAAAAAACAAAACTGCCTAGTCCGCTTTTATGCGATCGTGCTGAGACGCTGTAACACAAGCTGCGAATTTAAGGTCGCAAACACAAACCTGAAGCAGGAGGTCTGCGAACATCGTTAATGTCATGTTACCATCGAACAAAAAAAAAACGGGCCTTAACAACGTTATCGTAACAACGTTGCATCGAATTTGGAGAAATGATTGCAGTTGCATTTTAGCTGGTCCTCTTTCTGGCCCACACCTCACCCATACACACCACGGGTTGGTGCACAGTGGGGAATCCCTGCAGTAAAAGAAATAAAAATTGTCCAGTCATCAACTAACTGGTCGCCCGATCTCGGCCGGTCACATGTATTTGATAGCATGCACATTTTTTTTTGGGTCGCTGATGGCGCTTCCGGAGTGCTGAGCTGGGTATCGGTTCGGGTCGTGAGCGTTTTGCTGATGATTTGCACTTCTCGCTTACGGACCACCGAAAAGTCATCAGTCAAGCTAAACCAACCAACCGAAAAAGGATATAATCCCTGGAGCGCCACTTGGTGTGTGTGTAAACAACTTCGTAAGACGAACCAGCAGGTTTCCGATTAGGCAAGTAAGCGGTTTAGGTTTTGCGTTCGCTCTCTTACCGCTGATATTGGTACAATCAGTGTCGAATTAACGCGAACGATTAACTCGAGCCCGACCGAATGACGATAATTGTGATTAATTGCGTGAAGCGCAGACATCTGCTTTGATGTTGTTTTTTTTTTGTTCGCTTCCTTCCGAGGTTCCACGGTGCGAGTAGACGTGGCAAATACGCGTTTTTCGATTTGCCAATAGCATTCAAACGAATCGCGCGCGAAAGTGCCGAAGCCAAAGATGCGAAGGGTCAGTCGAATGAATATTCAAATGAAACCAAGCAACCTCAACCCGTTTGATCCAATGCTCCAACTCTACCCTTCCGAATGGGCGAGGCAAAACTTTGAATATTAAAGGGCTGCCTAAGGAATGGGCCAGCGATATGCATCCCTGAAGGACTCTACTAACATAACATTCCTTCTTTAATCGATCTTTTTCCCCTCGCTGTGCTATCGAGGCGCTTATTCTGGCACGCGAGCAGACTGCAGCAATACTTACATCCAACTTGTACGCCTCGCACATTATCACCTGGGCCACTTTGTCGTCCACATCTGCGATGATGATTTTGGCATCTTTTGACTTTAAATCCAGCAGATACTATCGAACGAAACATGGAGATCGCGTTAGAATGGGACCTAGAAAACAATCGAAAGCAAGACCCATCGCTTGACTATACCCTACCCGGTTCATTTCGCTGTACGCGCGATCGCGGGGAAACTTTTTGTTCGATATAAGATCGATGGAGTTCTCCTTCAGCAGCGTTTCCATGTACGAGATGTACTCGGTGGACTTTCGGCCGTCCTCTGTCAGGGCGGCTACCCGGTGCCAGTTCAATCGCGGTAGCAACTGCGCATACACGTGCTCGTACTGGCGGTTCTCACCGATCGTCCGGAAGAAGTACGGGTACGTTTCCCTGTCGGATAGCAATGCACCTTCCGCCGAGTAGGAGATGACGGCCAGGCGAAAGTGTTTAGATACACCTGCGGGAAAAAAATCAGACATGGTTGATCACGTTGGTCGCACGTGAAACTGGTCATCAACCAGCTATCGCTGGCCACTTACCAGCAATCGGTTCGGCCGTTTCACTGCATGCGGGTCCAAGCACCCCAATCATGCCCGCCTGGTACATGTAGTAGCTGATGAAGAACTTCATCACCATGTCCGCTCGGCACTGACCGTCGTTCTGCAGCACGGTCAGATGGAAATTTTGCAGAATTGTTGCGTTCGCGTTGATGTCTTGCTGAGCCATCAGAGCAGCGGGTGCTATCCCCTGGTACGATGGACCCATGCCGGTGAACGGGAATATTCCTCCGATGTACACGTCCAGCTTCTTCTGGCCCTGAGGTATCCACTTAGACAAAGTCAGTGCTTGGGCGCGCGTCCATTCGCAGGCTATCTTATCGTAATACTTTGACACCCCGAAGCGGGTGTATTCGGGGTTAGTTTCATCGCGCGCTGCCAAGATCTGCGCCTCGTACTTGTCGTACAGGTCGATCATAGCCAACACATCCGACTCTTCGAAGTACACATTTAGGAATGTTTGCAGGAAATCGGTTTTGCTTATGTGCTTGGCGTAGTACTTGAGTAGTGGCGTCATTTCGTACTTGCAGCCGGTGTCGTTACTCGCGATCATCTCTTCACACCGGGGCATCATTACCGGGACGTACTCGATCGTTCGGCTGTTGATCACCTCCGACGGTGTCCAATGGAACACCAGGAACTTCTTGCTGTTCTTTCGATCGCCACCGTAAACATTCATCATGTGCTGGATGCCCATCTTCAGCTTGTCACCCATCCATAGGACCTTCAGCTGGAACTCCATCTCCATGATGTGCTTCACGAGGAAGTGCGTGTACTCGTAGTGTGGCGCCAACACGAGCGCGCATTTGCGTTCCTCCGTACATTGCGGTGGAATGAACATGCCGTACTCGTTGCAGTCATCGGCACACATGCGCTCCGCGTACTGGTAGATCGTGGCGAGTATGGCTTCGGATATGTCAAACTTTTTGATTAAATCGTAGTACTGCGGATCGTTCACATTCTCCTGGAACATCGTGTATAGCAGAAGCTTCGGGAAGGCGTCCTCCTTGCGGATGAGCGACTTCGCTAGGAACAGCCCAAACCGACCCGGATTCATAATAGCGCCCGCTTCCTGAATTTCTGGCGGGATGATGTGGTAATCCGATAGCTGCCACACCTCCAGGTCGACTGTGGGGTCAGGCCACCTACCTTCAGAGCTGAAATGAATAAAGCACCACGAGAGGTTTCATTATGTAGATTGAGTTATCGAACTAGATACGCATTAATTACACCCGAGTGCGATGGAGCGCTCCGAGTGGAGTGACACCGAGAAAGCTATATTAAGAACAGCCGCTTGTTGCTGTTTAATTGTTACGTATCATATCGCACCTTAACAATGATTACTCAACGCCAGCAGGGACATTGTGGGTGTTGCTTCGAAAACAGACCACCAGAGTAGGTGTATGGAACATGCGTGCCGGTGCGAACGCTAGGATATCGAAACGCTCCGATTTAAAACCACTGTCCTCGTCTGCCAGCCGAGCACACTCTGCTCTGTGTTTGCCTTCAAACACGCTCACTTTTTCTGGGAGCTGTTTGTACAGCTTGAAGATTTTTGCTATATTGTTTCGTTTTTATTGTAGTGCTATTTTATGCGCAGACAGTTTTGATTTGCTTTTGCGTTTTACAATGGCTCCAATCCTTGGAAAAAGCCACTTATTGACACAACTGAATTCCGGTGATCAACATCATCCTCGCGGACAGATCTAGATGGACCTCGATCGTACTCTGACGATGATCTGAAGGGTATTTCAATGACAAAATGACACCAACGAGGCTCTCAACTTCAAATAGAACCCTCTCGCTTTTCTGTTCTGCGTCGCATTTTGTTTCTTAAACATGGCGGTTGGTATGGATTACAAAACAACACAACGATTGCGAGCACAAATGCGAGCATAATTAAATAGACTACGTACAACTCAACACTTGCCATATTCCAGCTCTACACAATGACGATCAATCAATTTGATCCTTCGACTCTTGGGCACCATATGAGCAGAGCAGAATATCTCTTGGCAGGTACTTCTGGGCACTGTTGACGGAGTCGTTGAAATTCTACACTCGCCACGTAAGCATCACCTGTAAGGGATCGTATTTTATGTGACGCGGAAGGCACCACTAAAAACTTGAACTAAACCTAATACACATAACCCATTCATAGACCAATGGAGGTGGCACGTACAACATGGGCAGCGTCTTGTGACATTTTGAGTTATGACCATCGACTCTTGTTTCACATTTTTTTTATGTTATCAACGGTTGCTGTAGACTCTTCGAAATGACCAACGCACGTGACTGTCATTTGAAAATGTCAAACCGCATGTTAGCGCGGAAACGGTCCAGGTCAGGTCTTGTTGCTTAGTTGACTGATATCGCTCAAATATTTCACATTTCCGCCCGGCAGAGATGGATATGTTAGATGGATGGACAGGCCTCAAGAACTGAGGTGCGATCGTACATTGATCCCTAGCCAGCGCTGTTGCCCTTTAGGTAAACTTTGTCTTAGGTCTTTGTCTTCGGTTTTGAGCGTTTGTCAGGTTCCGACGTAGAGATCACGCTAAATTGAAGCAGTAAATTAAAACTTGGTTTAGCGCTAATTTTAGCCAACTAATGCCATATCGCTTCTGCGTTTTGGCGTAATTAAAATCGCACCCGATTGGCTATCGGATTAGCGTAGTTTCCTTACAGCCCAACTGGACTTGGCTGACTGTTGTAACGCATCACGCCCGTAGCCTATCAGATTATTGTAATTAGCAAACAGCCGTGACCAGCGGTTTTTCACCGACTTGCCGCTACCGCGAGAGGCGACATAAATAGAGCCCCAAATTAAACGTCCGTCGCCGACCTGCGCTGGATATCGGACATTAATCCAACTCTCATTAGGGCCCGGCTAAATGGAACCGCCCTCCCGCCCCGGTGTCGGTGAAAATTCGCGAATGACCGTCTATGGAATCGCTAACGGATCGCGGTACGTCAGAGACGGCTAACAAGCGTATAACCGCAGGAGCAAAAAGTGTTCCTCGGCGGTGGTTCACGACGGTCACGCTTGCATGCGCCGCACCTCCAAGAGTGGAGCAGGTGGAAGGAATTGAATTTAATTTATTTACCACTCCAAAGGCACGGGTGGTTGTTTTCTTCAACCCCTCCCACGGCGGTCGCTGGAGTTGGAGCGAATTTTGACGACGCATTTCAGCAACGATCCGCGATCGAGACGATCAGTCGGCGGCGGATAGAACGATCATTTATGACCGATTTTGGTCACCTCGCGCCCAACATCTAACAAAGCGCGGCACTAATTTATCGCTATCCAGGCTCGTTCGTTGATCCTTCGCTTCTTCGTCTGCTTTTGGGGTTTGCTTTCGAGTTTGCTTTTCGAACGAAACCGAAAACTTGTTTTACGTCGCGTATTTAGCGGATTGCACTGGGGTGCATTTAGCGAACGACTTTTTGTCCCATCCATCATGTCAACCTTGTCTGGGTGATTGCGCTGGGGTAAACGCAAGCCACCGGGCCCACATGCTTTGTTGGAGTGAGTTTCTGATGCACGTCTGTTTTTGGACTTATTCCGTCTCAGGGGAAGTTTTTCAAAGGCGTATTTGATATCAGCGCCGCTTTTGCTTCCCAACAAGCGGGGTGTTTCGCTTCGACAGAACCTTCCAATTAAAAATCTACGATTTGCGGCCCGCCCAAATTTATGACCGCAGACGATCCCCATGGGGTCAACATAATATTACGCTCCAAAACATCCCTCGGCAATGCGCTTGAAACCGCCTTTTTCTAATCGTCCGCGACGTTAACGGAATCGTCCGGACCGAAATGGTCGAACGAACGTGACCACTACGCCGATGGTCTCATGGATTGTGTTTGGGGTCCGATGTCGCTGAACTAACCGACCGGTGGGAGGATTAACTTTGCATTGAATTATCTAAAACGTGCCGCACTAAAAAACCGGCAAATACTGTGCAGAACCGAGCCCGGGAAAATGAATGGATGCTAGCCACATGTGGGACAATGGTTTCAAGGTTTGGCGCAGACGTTGAAACGGAAGCGATTAAACTAACGATATTTGCTAATAAGTGAACACAAATTGGCTGTGCTCTCTTGCGCTCCGTTCGCGGTTACTTTACGTGTCCTCGTTTCGTACTCACCTGACAAGATGTTCGAGCGCGTAGAAAAGCCGGAACCGTTCCTTTTCATAAGCTGGCAGCGTGTCCCGATATTCGACCAGCTTCACGTTGCGATAGCCCATGATTTCGCGCAGAAAGATCGCGTAAACACGCGACGCTATCTGGTGCGTGTAGCGGCGCGTCACTTGAATGGAGATCGAGTCATTCTGATTTCGCGACGCGAATCGCGGTATTAGGTTGGCTGAAACGAAAGAGCGACCAGAATCGTGCGAGATGGTTAGGCAAATAAGACAATAAATTAACGAGACAAGCGAGGGTGCGTAGAGTGGGGATATCTGGTAAGCGTGGTTGGGCAAGAAGACGTACGTATATTCGAATCGCAGGACAAATTTAGATCTGCGATGACCTTGCGATGAGAACGACGCCACGACGGAAATACTCCACGCTCTTGACAAAGGTTCATTTTGCAGTGCAGCGTTTATTGCAGATCCCCATTCGTTACAGATCCTTATTCACCTTATTCGCTGGTGGCCATGCCAAGGAATCTAATTCCATCAGGGGCCATTTAACTCATCACCGTAGGATAGAAAGTTGTTCCGACATTTACGGCTTCCGCTCTTTTGGCAACTTTTATCGCAGTTACAACCAACAAGCAGGCATCGCTTCTCCAAAGCTCACAGTAGGCCTTGGGGTAGGCCAACAAATCTCACACGAAACAAAACCGATACGCAAAATCACCCTCGAGAGAAAAGCCAGCGTTGGGTGTTTTGTATCCGCACCCTAAACCACGCGGATGGACTCTCTTTCACCCTCGGTGGTCTACCGCAGAGGCCTTGAGGCGGGTCGAGAGCACGCGCGATGTCGCGAGTGTGGGAAGCTGTGGTTGGCGGCAGTATTTATGTCTCCAAATATCGGGTTTTGTGAAAAATAGCTCCCTCGCCGGTTTTGGTCGCGGGCAGAAAATGAATAAACACAGATCGAAGGCAACAAAAGAGCAAAAGGTACCACAGCGCACGCTGCGAAGAAAAGAAATAGATCGGCATCTTAAGCGCGAAATGGTGTAAACAGCCCCAAAGGGAACCCGAGGGGATGAAATAAGGTTGCGTTTCCGTTTGGTCACTTCCTTGACGATACGCGCCGTGCTTGTTGATGGGCGGATCTTGAGAAGAGCTGTTCGCGAAGTGTACGTACCACAAATTCTGACCGAAAGACACAACATACGAACCGGGGTGTGTAGGAATAAGACAACCGCGACAGCCACATCGTCTGAGCTGAAGATGGATTCATCGCCTTCACAACCCACCAGATCTTCAGCAGCATCTGTGGGAATTATTTGCAAGGGGAGGGATTGCTGTATCACTTTTTTCGACAACAGCAAATGACGGTAATAGATGTTTCTCGAACACAGTCGCAACAGTTCGTGAGACATAAGCATGGCGGGACGTGACACGTGGTTGGACGACAGTGTAGTGATAAAGCAAAGAACTGAAGCAGCAACCGCACTTTAGCATGATTTTTAGCCATCCTTAGTCGGAAGTTGTTACCATGTGTGCTTTAATTTCACTATCGGTCGCAGTTTTACGTACGATACTGCGGCAGGCGCTTACGGATCTAGCTGTCAGCTTGAAGTCTGCAAACTGCAAACACAAGAATCACCGAAACGGAGGGACTGAACTGGCTGAATCGTGTCGAACCACGGCCCTGCCGACAGGACACCATTTTATCGTTCAACGAACTTGAGATCGTTCGAGGCTGAATCTTTCCTGAATGTTTTAAGAATGCGGACTTCTAAAGGGTAACATAATTATGGCTCTTTCTCGTTCTTTCTCTCTAGCGTCCTGTTTTTTTGTTCAATCCAAGGAGATTCAAGCTTTCAACAGGGCGATTTCGTAGGCCTCTGAAAAGTGATTAGGCTGTCAACTGGAGCGTTTCCATCGCGCCACAGCGCTGGTGTGTAGAAGTCCGTCCGTCGTTTTCGTAGTTGCTTAACCATGATCGCATGATTGCTTGAGAAGATCATCCATCCGTACCGGCTCTCCGCTGATTCAGCGTAAACTGAGTTTTGACCGCCCGTGGCAAAATTTTGACCAAAAGCCAAGCAGTCTTCCAACGGTTGGAAATGAAAGGGTAGGAACGTGTATTGAAAACGTCACAAGCGTTTACGACGATGGAAACAGTCTGTTATTCACAAAAGTTCCTTTATATAATAGCATGGGGATCTTCTGTTTTACCGGCGATGATGCATGATCAAAACTCCTGTAAGAAATCGATAAGCATTCCACGCCATTAGCCATACAACATTTGCTTGTTGCTAATTCGAATACTTATGGAAAAACATTTATTCTCTTATTCCCCATCGCATATGTTAAGTAATGGGTTCCTTATTCTAGCGCATAACCCATAGTCGAGTCGGGAGACTAGTCAGATGGAATAAATTTAGTTCCAAATTGACTCGTTTCTTCCAGACGGGACGGGAAAATTCGTGCGCCATTAGTTTCTGCTCTGCTTTTCAACATTCGGTTTGTACCTGTTTTTTTGTGACTGAGTTTATGTTTCTGTCCCATGTCATTCTGTATTTTCTTCTTGTCTGATACACGCTGATACTTGCTTGAGTATAATATGTTCAAGTCAATCGTCCTCTTTGGTGGTAGATATGGTTTTTTGCAAAATCGTCCGATTCAGTGAATCCCAGAATCTTCTTCAGCTAGTTCGGAGAACTTTACCTTCAGGAAAACAATACCTTTTCTGGTCTTTTCTAATCCAACACATGGAGGAATAGGGGAACCGCTCCTATGTGCACGCTTTTAATATGAATACGAAAAACCTTCAATAGACACGAAGTGCGAAGGTATCGTCTCTGCGAAGATCAAAAGAATCACGAAGGACCGCGGCTGGGACGCGAGTGTTCACTATTTTACACGCATTTACAAACCATTCCCGAAAGCCGCCAGTAAACGTTGATCGTTCCATCGGATCATCGACCGCCTGGGGTGAAAGATAAATGGTTCATGGCCCATTGACCACCCTGAAGACGGTGGATTATTTTACACATTTTAGAAAGGACCGTCTGGGTGTTATTATTTTTTTTGCGCGCGCGCGCTGGTTTTATGTTCATTTGGCAGACAACAGGGCCATAAGCCACGTAATAATGGACCTAAATAGAGTCACGAGAAGAGGATCAGCTTGACGCCCCCCAAAAGTTGAAGTGAAATAGCGAGAGAAAAAAAAAACTAAACCCCAGCCTGTGATGATAGCCAGTCGTTGATAGCGATTGCAGAGGCGCCTGATACCGCCACAAGTGAGAAGCGCCGAAAGACCGAATGACCGAGAGAACCCACGGTGGAAGCGTAAGAAAGCAAGCTAACGGTCAGCGGATAAGATGTGGTCTCCCGTGGCCAAATTTCGCCACCGTCAACATCGACGTCATCGCGAACGAATATGCTTTCCTTTCCGTCCGATGACGTGCTGCCCAAATGCCGCCGTCTACGAATTTTCCAAACTGTGTCCAACTCGTCAAAATTTAGAAATATGATTCACTTGAACGGGACCGAAGGACACGATCGAATGGACTCTTCCCCGGCCTGGCAGAGGAAGGATGAACGGCGCCTGAGTCGGCGCGTAGTCTGTCTATTTATTTATGCCGTCTAGCTGTCGGGCGTGCGATTAACATAATTTTTTTTATGATCGCTGCTAATTTTACTGTCCACCGTCGGACCGGCCGACACTGTAGGGTAATCGGTCTAATTTGAATGTGCTCATTCCACGGTGGCGGTGCCTGATCACGCCGGCAGGGCGAGACAGGGCGATAAGAAAGCGAGAATGAGACATATTTTTTCGAAATGTTTTCAAGCCGAACGATAACACAGCTAGAAGGCACAAAAGAAACAGCTCAGTCAGAGTCAATTTCGCACGGACTAGAAATCTTCACAGGGACGTTTCTGAGATAAGTGAGGTGTGTGTTGTTTTGTGCTTGTTAAAATGTGCCGTGTTAGCAAAAACGATTCATTCAGTAAATCGAAGAAAAAACTGAAATAGCTTTAAAGCCACTCTGGTTTGAAATCTCACGCTTCGGCTCGAAACTGGCCGAATACTACGGTGGAGATTAAGCCACCGAAGAGGAAGTGATAATCACTACCACGACTGGCGACATTCTAGTAGTTCCTTCGTCGAACAGGTGCCCGCTCAGAACTGGCTCTTGTAGATACGCTTTCGAACTCGCAATATATGCAACACCTCCCCCATTTCCGACGTTTATCGACCGATCGAATCATTTTTATATGGTCACTTTCGCCGCGTCGTTTATTCGCAGCTGAAGCAGTGAAACGATCGCGAAAGCGTTAAACCGCAAGTAAATTAGCATATCTCTGAATGGTCGGACTCCGTCGGACGGGCACAAATAAACAAACAAACCACACGAAACAAAACAACACCGCCCCAAAACATGCCACCCGAAAAAGGTTCGCCCGTGAGAATGGTTCAGGTTGGGGTATTTCTTTTTTGTTTTGTCTTTTGTGCTCTCTTGATAGAGCGTTTTATCACGGATCGTACGAATTTTGGGAGCGGCCGGTTAGCGTAGAATCGCTTGCAAAAGAACACAATCTGGCGTCATACGATCGGACGACGACGCACTTGTTTGACGAGTTCCACGCCGACCATTGTTGGGGTTTGTTTTTACGCGGAAAAGCTCCGAACAACCCTTGCGCCAATAGTGTTCGCCGATGGAGATATCAACCGGCTTCCCAAAATGGCTTCCCTGGGCCGTACCCATTGTGAGGCATCAACAGTAAGCCTCACAAACCAGAGATATCACGCATCACGTTAAACTACGTATGATTGCACGTCGGCTGACGCGACAACACCCCGATTAGTTGCTTCCTAATTCGAGAAATCCCTGCTGGTGTTAGTTTTCTGCCCCGTTGTTTTGTTTGCGTGCTCGCGACCCGTCGTCTAGGCCACCGAAGACGAACGAAAAAAAATAGGGGTTGCGTTCGACACATTCGACTGTTTAATTACTATTTACCATTTGATGCTTTTGGCCTGTCCGCGTCGACTCAGCGGCAGCGGCAGCGGGACTCGTTTGGGGATGTAAGATGTGCGCCGTTAATAGTAGCCGTTATTTGCTTGTGTAAATATACCCTTTCTTGAGAGCTTGTTTATTTGTTTATTCGGTATGTGAACGCTGTTCAGTGGTCTTTTCGTGCATTTTAGCGTTTTCGCGCCAAGTAGCATGTGCCTTTCATTGATGAATGGAGCAGGTTTCCGGCACAATACCGCAACATTGACAAAATGATCGGCGGTAGGCCTTTTTTTGCAACCCTTTCCGAGAGATGAGAGAATGTTCCTTACAGGTGGACCGTGCATTTGATAAGCGTGGACACTGCATGTGTTGTTCTGTGAAAAAATAAAATGAATCCTCCCCAGTAAAGCTTACTTCCTAGCTTCACAAGCGTGTTCATGCTAATCTTTTATGGGCTCTGTCAGGCGTCTCCACCGGACAAACTTTGAATCTCGGTCACGAACCGGACATTTACAATCCCATTTAGTTTTGTACGAGGAAGGCTTTTCGTCTGCAACCCGTCTAACGACGCGCCTCACCCAACGAATCTCTCTTCATGCTTCTTTGTAATTGGCTGCTAAAAGCATTAGCTGCGCCACTATAATTCATTTTTATGGTACATTTTCGGACGCAAGAAACGAGCGACATGGAGCATAAGTTTGCTTTACAACAATTACATTTGCCTCCCGTATCCATCCCGCACGGTGGTTTGATTCGTTTATCGTCTCGGAAAACTACGCCGTAGCTAGAGCTGTTTTATTGTCCGTATGAACCCCCTTCGTTACATCTTTCAGATCCTCCGCACCGAGGGTCATTACATCGTAAATTGCTGTTCAATTTATGGTGCAGCCAGCGGCAAGCGTTGCTATCGAAGCGACAAATCACTGCTCGTCCTGCGTGTATGTAAACTGTGGAAACCTCGCTTCGTTGGCATGACTCCAGTCGCGGCTTACAATGGCCAAAACTGGCCAGCTTTTTTCTTCTACAGATGCGCACGATGGACTCCTCACTGGTCGGATGTTGTAAGAGAACCGACGAGGACATTAGGAGGAACCATACTGAACTCGCTTCATCTGAAGGGGTGCGTGTGTGCTTTTTTTTTAGTAATTTCTATTCAAATTTATATACATCCTCGTGCATGGAAAGACGTCGCAGATGGCGCGCCAAGGACGTCGACCCCTTTTTTCGTCCTGTTTTTTCGTGTCCTTATCAGCATTGTGGGGATGGCAACTGTAGTGCTCTCCCGTACCAACAATGCATGGCAAGGAAACGGGCCCATCGTCTTTTTCGAAATACAAACACATTCCTAGGCAGCTGATATGAAGAAAAAAAAACCCGTACCCAACTTCTTCCGTTTTCACAAGGATCGAGCTCCACGGTCGGATTAGACGACAGCTAAGCCGGCGCTATTCGAATTATACAAACATACCCTGCCCGATCTAATTATGTTGCCAGGGCGCGTAGCTAGGACCACGCTCGCAGAGTACCACCCGCCGGGCATCTAATTTGCCCGGCTCGCCAAGAAAGTAATTGAAAAGGAGCACCCCACGGATGGTCGTAAATTATTTCATTGCGATCGTAAAATATGCTGCGCTTATTTAGTGCCGCCGTCTATGAGCGAAATTTCGGTCGTCCTGGACTCTGGACGCTGGACCACACATACGTGATCCGTCGTTACGGACGATTTGTATTTTAATGACCGCGAACCGGGGCGGACATCCCGCGTGGTGTGCTGGCTTCCGAGGCTTAGCCGGGCGGTTTTTATTGTTGCTGCTGACGCCGGTGTCGGACGATGGGAACGGCTGGGATTCAATGTGCTCGAAAAGTAATTGAAAGGTAATTTGGGAGAATTTCGTGTACCGTTTCGAAAACATTGAACGCACCGCGTGCGGGATCGGATTTGTCGAAGAACGACGCAATACTCAAAACACCTGAATCAACACTCGACACGGCCGTGGCCGAGGCGATACGGCTACCTTGAGAAGGCGGCAGTTGACCTTGAAAGGGCTTTATCGGAAAACGCAGGCAGACGACAACCATTCCAAGAACCAAGAAGGCCAATCATGAAGGTCAGCAAGCAAGAAACCCCAAGCACGGTAGCATAATATGCTCGCTTCGGCTTATTCACCTTCGCTTTCTCCAGCATGGCCACATGAATTTCTCACGGTCCTGGACGCATTGATCTACGGCTGGACCTTCTGGTGGAGCGAGGAGCAGAAAAAAAAATCCCATCAATATTGACTACGAGATGGATAAACGTCATCAAAGGGGATAATGAAACACGAAGGTGCCCGGGGAAAATAGGTACGCGTAGTATGAGTAGCAACGGCAACGCCAAAATTGGCTTCTCTTGGCGCCTTTTCCGGTTCGTATGAACGGATGCTTGCGTGTTGGGGACGGACGAGAGTGAATTTCCCGCCGGCGTACGGCGAAAGCGAACTACCGAAATGCGTAACTGGTGGTGCGCAATGGAGCAAAATCCCTCGAAAATAGCGCGCCATCGTCGCAGCGGCAAACGGACACGAAGGAAAGCGACGCATTTTGTGGTGGAAATGTAAAAGCATCCCGGCGATTTTTTTTTCTCTCCCCCCATCGCACGAAAAGCCGGTCCTTTTCGTATACTCTATCTCTCTCTCTCGCAGACACACACACACACACACACACGCTAAACTCATCCTTTTTCTCCCTAACACAAGGCAGACAAACAAGCCCATTCTCTCTCACGCGCGCACGTTGCTCATACCACGGCCATTGAGAAAAGCTCCGGCTCGAGTCGACAGCACGCGCTTGGACGGGCTGGAAAGGATACGGAACGGGTCCTTTCCCTTCCGTTTGTGCCCGGTTTTCCACCCTTGGAAAGGAAATGAAATGAAAGCACCACACCGCCGTTCGGGCGTGCCTTTTTGGCGCTTTTTTCAGTTTGCCCCGACCGGTCGTCGGGCCACCGGTGCAAGTTGATTTTCCTTTCACGAAGCGCTTGTAAACGCTCCGGAAAGCAGATAGAAACCAGGCGACAAACGCACCCGATGGGGGCTTTCCGTTGTTCCCTAACTAGGAAGCTGACCTTTACCGTCGACAACCGACAACCATCCCTTCGGGAAGGAGCGGTCCTTTTCATTTTGATTTTTACCAAAACATTCCATCCCGAGGACGTTGCCACTGGTCGAGGATGGAACGGAATCTCTCCTGGGCTCGAAGATGGCGCAAGGCAACCGAGGTCCGACGACTGCGACGATCGATGAACGAAATGTAACGCTACTGCGTAGTATTGCGCTCCCAGTCCCAGGACGAAAGTTGTATCCCCGAGGGGTGAAACGTAACCAGCGATAACTTTTTTTTTTGCTCTGTCTTCTTCACCGTACGGCGGCAAGGACTCGGTTGCGGTGAGAGCGATCTGTCAGCCTTCCATTTTTGTCAAGATTAGTGTAGTATATCATTTTTGACGGGCTTTTCGTGCCTCATCTAGTGCTGCTGAACCACCTTGGTTCTTGGTCGGTTAACGAGCAGCGATTTGTTAATAAGTGTGAACAGTGTATTTTCCTACAGGTGAAGGAGCTTTTCCAAAACTTGTCGTGCCGTTTTTTTTATGTGCCCTCTTCGCATCCTTTGCCATCCCTGCCGAGCTACGTAACGGCGCTCATTTTTCTTTCTTTTTTTTTGCATATTGCCCTCACTGGAACCACCAGGCAACCACCAGGCTCGGTTGTGTGGTAGATGTTTATCAACCGGTAGTAAATTGTTTACGGATGCAAAAGTTGACTTTAACCCGCTATACTGCGCTCCATTCCATTTTCGTCCTGCGAGACCTTCCGGAGACGCCCAATATGGCGAAAATGAATGTTCATTTTGGGGACCCAAATTTATGCATATCACATACAACGGAGCCCGAAAGGCTCATCGTCGAGATAGACATGTCGAAAGGGTGCGTCTCGTCCTTGTCCTGCGAACCCTGGGAATTTTTAGAGAATTTGTTTCTTTGTTTTTTTTTTTAACTGAAACCTCTCCACGCCAGCACGAAACGTAGCCCATTTGGCGTGTGGGGCTTTCGTATCTTTTTTGTCGTTATGTTTATGATTTTTTTTTCGTTTTTACTGGCATTTTTACATGCTTCCCAGGGTCCAAGGATGGTGACATTTTGTGTGTGTGTGTGTTGCTGCCGGCAACTCTAAAAAGATAGGATAAAGTACGACAGCACTAAATCGACTCACTTGGAGCGAAGTGGAGGGACCGCAATTTTTCCGGCAGACAATATTAGCATTCCTGCCTCGCCAGGATCGCATAACATTAGTGCGCTCCAGATTAGCCGCTTCATTTACGGTTGATGGTTCTCTGAGCCAGCGGAGGTGACATGGGTGCGTTGATAAGGCTGAGAGTTATTAAAGTCGATGTTCACTTGCGGTGTCGTGCCATCGGTGAAATGAGCTACGCATAGGAGTATTAGTTATTCGATGTGGCTGCGAGGCAACCAATTCCATTGCGAGAACTTTTTTTATGCCGCATATATTTTGACTGCCAACAATTGCTTAAAAGTATCATTCAACGTTTATGACCGAATGCCAATGGCAATGTAATGACGTTCCACCTGTTTTAATCAAGCCCTAATTAAGCGCAAATGTTCGATCTCATCGTTCGTCTGTGAATGGTGGGCTTCAGTGTTGCTTTCCAACACGGATCGAGATACCGATCTGCTTGATGTAAAGAAGCAAATTGTAATGAGATTTTATTAGCGAACAAACAAATAAAAAAAGGCCCAGGATGGGAATAATTGCTCGCGATATCGCTATAAGCTCTCCTCGGGTGGTTCAATAACGTTGTACAAATCACATCCACTTATCATCTGTCTGCTTTGTGCTGGTAAGCGCCTGTACCAGGTTAACCGTACCATTAATTACAAACCGTACCGTCTTTCGTGAATGGACTTTCGTATCTTTGATCAGCGATGCCGCCCGGTGAGCTAGGTGAAATGCATTTACATCGTAAACGTCCAAATGATTGATTGTTTGGAGCGGTGGTTTGGACCCAGCCGGCATTTCGCGTATCCTCTTTCCAATTATATCTTGCACTCGTTTTCTCGTCAATTTTACTACGCAGTTGTAAAATTCAATTAACACATTCGTTGTGTCTGAGTAACGACTTCACAATGGCTTCCCATTCGCAAGATCTTGCACCACAAGGGCAGCAATAAAACGGCCAAAATGTGTTAAACATTACCGGTCAAATTCAACGATGAAGTTGTCCAAACATATCAAAGTCTATCGAAACCAAAAAAAACGACCCCTTTCGGTACACGCGTATTGATTGTCGTGACAGGAAAAATTGCAACAGAAGCGATGAGCAAGCGGCAGATAAATTTACTCCCAATTCCTGAAAGTGCGGCCGACTGCTGGCCCAAAGAGAAAAAAAAGCTCGCACCGGGATGGCAAGAAAACGTGGTTGAACGGAGCGAAACGCGGTTTACTTTCTTCCCTGGTATCAACCTTCTCCGCCCGGTCGTGCCCACGAGACGCAAGGCGAATGGAATGATAGCGGCTCATAAAATAGTCATTTTTCACGCCGATTTCATCGTTACCGGTTGTCGACACGGAACGGAAACGGTTCGCACCGAAAGTCAAGTCGTCAGGCGTCAACACTCTCGTGTCATCTGTCATCTGCCCCTTGGCCGACGGCCCCATCTTCTACGGACGGTTCTCTACCAGGCATTCAGTAATTGGTGATTGATGACCATTAGGTGTTTGACGCGATTCTTCGCTGCTGACGCCGTCGGTGGAATCGCATCACATAATCAGTTAGATGCGCATGTTTATTGGCAACATCATGTCAAACACAATTACGCTCGAGTGAGTTGTTAGTTTGACGCGTTTTCGCTACATTTTCGAGGGAAAATTCTTGAACCGATATTTCAAACACGCACTGAATTATGCCCACTCATCGCTCGCACTGCGACTTCATCGCTCTGAAGGGATTCCGTACTTTAGTGAGCGTTGTTTTTCCACTCTAGCGGTTGGGTTTGAATTGAGTAAATTAATAAAAGCGTCAACCGATACCGTTCAAATATGGTTGAAAAGCGAAAGAGTTTGGTGGCAGTGGAGTCTGGTAGAACAAGAAGTGCTTCTATTGCGTGTTAAACCACTGGTCACGTCGGGTTTTCGTGATTCGTGCAATAGCGTACGATTGTGGTCTTTTTGAGGCACGTATGAAATGGCAATTTGGTTCCGGATCTACCCACAGAAGACTGCTGCAATCGCTCATATTCCAGCGCCCAGCTGTATCGTATCTCGTAACACGATCAATTGCTTCTCCCATAAACAGACAAGAGGCAAATTGCAGACTAGTAGATGTTCACGGAGTGCTTACTTATCTCATTAGTAGTTGCATTTCCTACGACGCAGTAGCGCAGTGGGCGTTTCATGGTCATTTCGGGCTTCAACCATCATTACTCCGGGGAGGTGAAAAGCTGCATTCGCTTCCAATGGCGCCAGTGGGAACTATTTCCGGCTCCTCCGTACGCATTTGCATGCACACGCTGATAGCATGGGATACGTCTTGAACGTGCGGTCGAATGTCAACAAAGTGCGTCTGCAACAGGTCCCCAAACACTTTGCGGCTAACGTTGGGCTGTACTTTCCCCGTCGGGAAATACGATCATGTCGACCGAGACAATGGCCACGTGCCTTCTGTTATGTCGTTGACGGGGCGTACCATTGTCGTCAATGATAGCGAAGCAAATGTGTAGGAACGCTGGATAAAAGGAATTCCTTAGAAATCGTAGGCCAAGGACAGACCAACTCTCGTGATGTTAAAGAGGATGTAAACGACGACAACATCCAGGAATCGAGAGCGATGATAAGAAAGCGCTCGTTGAGGGAGAAAGTCGCGTAATCTGTCCGTGATGAAATGTACAGCATATAGATTGTTGCTCGCTCGCTGAAATCCTTCAATTCACGCACTTCCCGTGCGGAAATCATGGCATAACTTTCCTTTGATCCGCCCTTTTAGGCTAATGGGAGTGAAGCTATTTGCTTGAGGCGAAAGCTACGCTATCCTTCTCGAGAAGCGGCACCAATGGAACCCTTAACCACTCTGGTGAATAATTATTGATCTAAACAAGGAAACATCACGTCGAACTGCGTTAGCATCCATCCGTCAACAGCGGAGATGAATTAAAATGTTCCACCATTCCGGCCGGTTAAGGCCACATCCTTGAACGCTAATTGAATGGCTCAAACGCTAGGCTGTTGATGGAAGAGGAAAGTTCCTTATCCGACGTCTGTTAGAACTTCCGTGAAAGTTATTGAAGTTGTGAAAAATAGACCTCATGCGTGACGGGGCAATTTTTCTTGTAAATTTGGAAGTCGTTAATTTTCATTCGTCCGCACCAATTTCCGTTCTTCTGACCTTCTTTCCACGATCCACAATGTTATACAAGCGTTATTTAATTGAACGACTATTCCCTTATCGATAACCATGTGTAGTTCAGGATTCGCCGTGTCGAGAAACACTTACATATTGATTGCCTTTGTATTCGGTGACAGAGGATTTCAATCAGCGGCCCCATTTGATCCCCTCTCTCCACTCCACCAGCGAATTCCCACCCGTTTGTAATCGACCGATCATTATCATTTTGTCTGAAAACCGCCCCGCTCGAAATGGCTGTAGTTCCCCCGCGTGCGTGCGGCTATTCAAATTTATATGCATACAAATGGAAATTCCAATCGATCGCTCGACACGAAGCAATATGGAGACGCATCAGGGAAAGGCGCACGCGGAGACCTATTTTCAAAAATAGACCTATCCATTTTCCCCTGCATCGGCCAAGCCGAAAAATTAATCCATCCCCGTAGGCCATCGTTTGATTGGCGGAAAACAGGAAAGAGAAAGACCCAAAAGCTCTCGATTACCGAACCATTCGATCGTTCTGTGAGTAGTCTGGGGAGGACCACAACACGATTAAACGGGGGGAAGCAGAAGGAGGTCATCACTAACCAACACCAGGTGGACCCCATGAGGGCAGGTGATTTTTGGGAGCGATGAATTATGCAAACGATGTCAACGACATTTTGCTTTTGCATAAATATGCTCCCGCCGGCTGTGCCATTGTCGCCTTGCCAAAGGGGCTATCCGGTTCGGATTCCACGCTGCCTTAACCCGATTGAAATCCTTCCGCAAGCGTGCCATAAATTATCCCGGAATGCGACGGCCACGAGATGCCGTCGGATGGCGAAAGTTACCGCCACCGGTGGGCGCTGTTTTGGGTTGGTGAATACATCGTTGAAATTAATTTGCCGCGATTTGAAACCACCGTTGGCTGGATGTGTGAGCTGGAGCTGCTCGACCGAGGGAATACGAATCGCTTGCCTAAATTGAACCTTTCCTACCTTTTTCCGCTGCGGAATAACACTCGAACTCGAACTGCTCGTCCGATCTGTCTCCGGTGTCTTTGTGCATGAAGCCAACGGCTAGACTGATGCAACTGAGTAGTAGCAAGAACAGAAACAGCTCATGGAAAGGCACCATCCTGTGGATGGGGGTGGGTTTCCTCGGTGGAAAAGACCTCCGGTTTTTCCAAACCATTTTCAACTGCGACATTTTCCCTTGTGGTTGGAAGCTTCGTGCACTTCGATCACCAAGGGTACGCTGCAAAAAAAAGGGGAAAATAACATCGATTTATTAGTGAATGTCCGGTTTTAAACACGTGCTGGAAAGGAAATGGGTATGTCCGTGTTTGGCAATGCTTTGCAGAAATGAACCTCAGCTGGTAAGCAGTTTGTCACGCCTCCTTTGATTAACGCTGGCGAGAAACTTCCGAAATTGAACTGAAGCGTGACTCAAACTCCATCGGGCCCAGTCAATCGATCGGTTTTCAGTAGGCCTTGAGTTTCAGCCGCCAGAAGCATCGCAATCACCAGCCTTAATGCGACCATTTTTCGAACTCCATTACCTGCCCTCGGCGCACTTCAGTGGCGAGCCTGCGGTTTATTGCTAATGTTTAGACGCTTTTATCGCGCTCCACCCGGCTTCACGTACTCGTGCTTTCCGTGCGAAAAATCGCTAAGAGTGTGCGGGCTCAGGAAACGGGAATCGAAAACAAAAATCAAGAGCACCCCGATGAGGAGATGATGCTTTATCTTTCTCGAGTGCTGGCTGGGTAGATATCGATCGAGATCCCTGCACCTCAAGTGCGGGTGGTAAAACCGATGTTGGTGCTTTAAAATCTTTAGCTTGGGAAGTAATTTGGTACGGGATGGTTAAACACAAATCAAAACCAGAACAGGCAGCGATGTGCTGTTGCATGGGCTTTCGTAGTATCAGCGCCAAGTGGGTTGGTTTAAATCGTCTGCCCTTTTGCGTCAACCCTAGCGTCATCCAATTATGTTTTAAAAAGATTTACGAGCATGTTCAAAAAAAAATCATACAACACATTTTACCGTCTGCCATGTGCGTCGGTGGCTCAAGTGTCTATTCATGTTTATGGAAGTTGTAAAGTTTTTGCCACGTGTAAAGCCTAACCCAAGCCATGACAAAGTGGCAATTTAAATTGGCAAGCCGACGTGAACCTTTGCCCGGCGGCTGTTTCGTCTCGAACGTTACAAACTGCTCTGGGGAATTGTGCCGATGCACACGGGAACGCATTTAGGGCCGCAATCTATTTGCGGAACTCCTCGAGTCGTGTTCTGTTGCCGTATCAGCTTCGAACCTGTAGTACATTTTAACAAACGGACAGCTTGGGTTTTCGAGGAGAATGTAACTTCGCGGAAATATTGAACAGAAGCCAGACACGCCCGATCGTGCCCACGTGTTAATGCAATCTTGTGGGTTGGGAATGATTATTAGACGTGCCGATGAGCTGCAATGCCGAATCGTGACTGGACTCGAGCGAATTATAATGCTAATAATGATCATTTTCAATTGAATATTTTAGATACGGACGTGGAATGCAGCAGCCGTTGGCGAAGAAGACCCCAAATATTCATCGCTAAACCGAGTGTGAGCAGTTTGATACAGAAAACGAATGAGCCGAACCGCATGTAGCCTGGAACAACCTGACACGGTAAGCAAAAAGTCATAAATCAGTCTCGGCTGTTTGCAGGGGATTTTAATATACGAAGCATTACGGCTAATATCTTTTCATTCGCAAACGTCGGGAGGTCCCGTGGCCGATAAAGCTCGAAACAGCCACGGAATTGTTCCTTAGGGTAGCCGCCTACCAAACCGAGGTTGGTGGAAGTTCCAGCATTTTCCTTTTCGTATGCTTTACGATACTTCCTTTTCCATGCGAACCTACGTCGCACGTTTCCTAATATAAATCCTTACTCTTGGACACGGCGCTACGCGCTCGCAGGAGGCGGACATTATTTTACGATTTCTAGTCACGACCGCCCTTGTCCTAGGGCGCTTTTGTGCATTAATAAACAATATTCCAACCGAAGGGTCGGTCCCGGCAAGGTTTCGGGCATGGTCGAGCCCCAGTGCGAGGGATCCTGTCATGTCCTGTCGGAGGAATGAATTGTTTCACGAGGTGAAAATTTCATTTCCAACTCGTTGTTGCGAATGTGTGCGTACGTTTAGGAAAGATTTTGCTACTTTTGAGACACAAATTAAGGCCATTGAACTTGTATTCAATCAACAACTGCCAAGTTCAAGATCGGGTCAATCGGATGTTTGTATATTTGGGGTTTGTTGGTTGCCTTGCACTGTTTGCAAAACACGTTTAGTAATGATGATTGCAATCACTTCCCGGAAAGATTAGATCAGAGCGCAATGGATGCAATTTAAATCTTGACCTGAGACTTTCAGACGCCTGAGCCTGGCTAGAGGATGCAAAAGTCCATTCCGTTTTTAGCACAAAACCGACGACGTTTGCTCGCGCAACTGACGTCGGGAGGGCTGTTATTGAACATGTGATTCAACCTCGAACGGTGGCGATTGCGCTCGAAGCTCAAAACAAATCCCCAATCGATTCCTAGTAATGTGATGGAGATGTACTGGCAAGGTGCTTCCTTATTGCGTTTTAGGGAGTTTTCCGAGCAGTATGCGATCGCAATCGCGACGTCCCTGGTGATAAGATAAAACATTCCACCAATGCACCAATGGTGGAATGATTTTGTGATTCGCAGTTTTTAGGAAGTGCGGTACAACTTCGAACCAAACTAACCTTAATTAACATGACCTTTACCCGACCCCCAGTTTAGTGCTGTCGATGGAGCGTGAAGCTAAGAAGCGCCAAAAACCCACACCCACCAAACCGTAGGGGGGAAATGTGAATGAATCGCAACACCGGCAAACGACAAGGCCACACCATGGCCGTGCGAGTTCGATTTTTCCGAAGCGCCGATTGACATCCAGACCCCGTTAACTCAATCAGCTACCATAAACGTACGCACGTCTCCATCGCAAAGGTCGCCGAAATGTTGCCGCTCCGTTTCGGCCATTTATTAGATGATGTTTTTGTTCGAATCAACTTCGCGATCGGTCTCTCGTTCTGCACGCATCCCTTGGGCTGGTTCATTGATTTCGGTTGGCTGCTTTGAACCCACCGAACCTTGTGCAATGAAAGGAAGCTAGGGCGCGCCATCAAACGGACGGTCGATGGTACGGCGGGGGAGAGCCTTTGACCAGCGAATTCATTTCAATAATCAGCGCCGTTGGGCGGCCTCTGTTCCAACAATAAGCAACAATTTTGGGCTGACCGGTTCGAAAAGGTATGGGACTATTTTTTGCACATTTTTGCTTATTTGTTGCCAAACATCACTTGCTTTGTAGGCAGAAAATGAGAATGCTCGATGCGAACTGGGACGGAAAATGCGTTGACAAAATAAAAAACAAACCTCGCCAGAAATACATTCCTTGCTGCTCAACGGAGAAGGACAGGCGTTTTCGTTTGATTCCTGCCGTTCCGTGGATGTCCCGAGAGGGCAAAATAAATTTTAATCAAACTGAAATAACCATCATTACGCGCCGAAATATTTCACCCCAAAAGGTGACTGGGAAAGGCCTGAACAATCGTAACAGAGGTCAATTAAGCAAGAAGGTGACAAGTGGCACTGCGACGGTAAAAAAGTGCACCCGGGCTCTCTGAACTGCTCCATTTTTTTTTGAGAAATTATCTATCGAATGAAGGAATTATTGGCGAATCCAACCACAGTCGAACTAAGACGGGTGGTTGTGGTGGGTGTTATAAACCCATTACTCGAACGAGTTTTCCCGCGTTTCGTCGAAACGTTTTTATTGCGTAGTGCGATACACCACACCGACAGTTACAGCTGCTTGGAAGCAATGCGTGCTCTAAAGCGCTTAAAATTGCCCTCCAACCATATAAGCGACTTGTGGTCGAGATCGTGTTTTTTTTGTATCAAAGACCGGATACGAGCCATAAAAATAACCCAACGGGACTGCGTGACGATATTGCAATAAAATTCAAATATTGCTACCCCAGTAGCACCTGAGTTCGGTGCGGAGTTGAACGCTTAAACAAAAAACAGCAGCTCGAGTTTGAAGAACCCTACCCATAAAAGATGCGTAGCTGTAAGATTAGCCGCTGACCACGGGCCTAGCCGCTGACCACGGGCCACTGGTTAAGATGGTCAAAAAAAACAAAAAAAAAACTACGTTCAGATCGCGAGATGAGAGCAAACACCTGGCCAATGACTGGGGAATGACAAAAAAACACACGCAAAACAAAATAGATCCTTCCTTAAACTGAACATCATTCCGTAAACTTGCTTCGGCATACTTTGATCAATCTTTGATATAGCCGTGATAGCGGCGGCTTGTTTTACTTCCCATTGCCATTTTTGATCGATCACATTGCCTTGAAGTTGATCAGATCGGCGCGAAGAAAGCCGTCATTTCCCGTCCCAAAGTGGACAACCTTGCGTTTTAGTGGCCATTCGCTCGAAGCCGGTTTTGGGCAGGAGGAGCAACGAGTCACTGTTGAAATTTTGTCAAAAAATAATGAGCGTTTACGCGTTGTTTTTAAAGTGTGCCCTTAGCGATGTGAGGTATCAAAAATCGACAAGTTTATTGTGCGAACAGAGTTATGTTCCACACGTTTCGCGAATGGAGCGTTTTATTTCCCACAGTTGATTAATGGGAAAGGCGAATGGAATAATTTCACATCGCAATACACTTCATATTACGGTGTTATGGTGGGTAATTGTTTTTGGTGACGAGCTTTCTTGTCTCTAGTGAAAGGACGATTAATTTTAAGATGGTTGATTGGTAACTTTCAAAAGATCTCCAACACGTATAACAGTCCAAACTGATTAAAATGTGTAACAAGCTCAACTTCGGGTTTTTCCATTACAAAACTCTCCAACAGGTTCAAAGAGTGGTTTATGGAATAACAACTGTTCATAGACGGTAGTAGCTTAACTAACTCACAGCTTAGCCGCCATGCGGGTGCGTCTGTTGAAGAGTACATCCAAACAGTAGTACAGCGTCCTGCTGCCCTCGTTGGTGCGATTGAGACCGATTTTTATTCAAAACTGCCCCGAATTCGAGAGCGCCATTTTCCCCCGTCTGTATTTCGTGAGACCGCCCTTGCTTTGGTGGTGGCGTAACACTGCCGGTCTGGGAATTCGCGGGCCTATTTTATGTATTCTTTATGCGGCACCCCTTTGCCGCGACCGGTCAATCACCGGTGAGTCGTTGAAACCGGCCCGTTCCCACCCTTTTGCGCCAGCCGGTGCGTATTTTAAATACATTTCGTTTGCTTTTTTTTGTATATTTTTTACGATCCTCCCGAACTGTTGGCTTTTAAAAATAAACGCACAACTACGAAAGCACAGATTCGCATTTGTTGCACAATTAGCTTCATCGCCATGCCAACCGATACCATCGGTGCCATTGCTCTTCCGTTCTGGCACTATCCTGAGACGTCCTGATTATCCCGGCCTACTTGATGGCTCTGACATCACTCATCATCCTGGAGCTCAATGTCAAGTCTGTGGCTCCAAAACCTCCCCTGAATGGGGAGAGAGAGAGAGGGAGAAAGAGAGCACACCCGTGCGAGAGAGCAAACGAGACAAATGTGCACATCATTAATGACCTTGATAAGCGGATCAATATTTTTCTTTCAAAAAAGGATGCCACTCTTCGGGTGCGTCCCAGGTTTTCGGCCGCAGTATCGCAATGCCTCCGCGATGTTACAGTCGAGACGTGCTCCCGGTAGGGATTAATCGCGAAATAAGAGAGAGGGAGAGAAAGAGAGAGAGAGAGAGAGAGAGAGAGAGAGAGAGAAAAAAAACAATGGCACCGTAGCGTAAGGAGCGTAAGATAATGCCATACTCACGGTTGGCGCGTAAATGGCGATGCGTCAGCAAAATGTCGAGGGCCTCTGGTGGGTCGACGCAAAAACGAGAGATGAATTTCGTGCCGCCCTTTGACCGGCTCTATCGGGCATTTCCGTTTGCGGTTGGTAAATAAATACGTACCCCTACACCTCGTGGGGGAGGTGGTAAAAGGGTGGTTTAAAAGGGGGAGGTGGACAAAAGGCGTATTATGCTGGAATTCGCTCACACGCACCCGCGGAACCATGTGCGCGAGCATAAATGTGACCTCCTGTGCTCCTGTGCGTGGTTCGTGGGGTTTTTCGCGGAATTAACTTTCCGGCCGGCACGAAAACCGAGATGAGCACCGAAATTGTCGGTGTGAATGCGGGACACGCGCGCGTATGTGTGTGTGTTTGAGCGTGCGTTACGCAAACGTGTTTATCGCGCGGGGCTTTCCCGCGAAGGGTGCGCGTGTTTTGACGCGCTCTCCGCGAAAAGGGCACCCGCTGATAAGTGATCGCGTCGTGCGGGATGAAGCACGCTTGCGGGGGTTGTTTTTGTGTGATGCCTGCGTTGAAGATCTTGTTGTGGTTAGTGTTGTGTAGCAAGTTGGTAGGGTTTAATCAATGGTCCAACCGATACGCCGCGTGATGTCGACGTTTGTCGTTGCTTGGGAAGCCAAACAATTCGCCGCCCGTAGTGTGAATGCACGCACTGGAGGGCTGGGATTGTGCTGGACATAATTCGTTCGGGAGCGTTTTTTTTTTATTTTGTTGCGTACACTTCCGCTCCAGCAATGAATGCCCGTCCCACGAAACGAAACGGCGTAATTCATCTGCAGTTGAGTGTGTAGCAGCAAATTCCGGGAATCGAACGGCTTCTCGCAAACCCCGGTCAGCTTTGGGTTACCCAACGGCATTAAATACACTCCGCACTCCGGAAGCCTGTGTCACCGGAACGTTACGGACGAATATTACGGGCTACCCACCACAACGAAACTGCGTCAATGGCGAGGAAAAACGCTTTTATTTCAAATGTTCCACGAAGGCGAAAAAGAAGAGAGAAAAAAAAACGACCAAAAACCCAACGCGACAACGCCACGTGCCATCTTACGAAACACAAGGCGCCTCCATCCGGGTGTACGCAGCCCGCCGAAAAGCGGGATTATGATGCTACGGTAATACGGTCGCAAAAGCAGACCACTATCCCTCCTGGCGTGGTCGTGTCGCACGCTAAACCCTGAACCTCTCACCCACTAACCTTGCTTCCCTTCCCGTTTGATGTCTGAGGGGGTGGTTTCACGTACCGGAAAATTGCCGGCTGCTCCGTCGATAACCGACGACGGAGAC
Source organism: Anopheles nili (assembly GCF_943737925.1). Classification (NCBI taxonomy): domain Eukaryota; kingdom Metazoa; phylum Arthropoda; class Insecta; order Diptera; family Culicidae; genus Anopheles; species Anopheles nili. Next base: position 5,776,596 of record NC_071292.1, read on the forward strand.
TGCGAGCTGTTTCGTTGCTGGAAACGGTTGCTGGAAGAATAAATAAAGCCCCTCCCTTTTACCGGTTGTGGAGTGCTTGGAGTATCGTTTCAGCGTATCCACCCGCAGTCCTTCGGTGTTTGATCCCGAGCGTGGGAGTAGACCGTCCGCTTCGTCCTTGCCCTTGGTGCCGCTTGGTGGGAACCTTTGATTACACACCCAATCATATGCAGATTCGAGCCCGGATTCGCGCTCCACCATGGTCCCAAATCCGAAGCCTGGTGGAAAATTGCTTTTCGGCGCTCAACAAAACACACTCGCGGAAGCAACCGCGTTCTTTAGCGCTTTTTTTTTGTGGGTGAATCCCAGCACTTTATCCTTCATACCATGGGCACGACCAGGCGAAGATAGCATATTTTTATTTGCTCTTCGCTTCCACCACGCGAAGGTCCTTCCGCCACGCGCCACGACAGGGATCCTCAACTGAACGCGGGCTGCTGTTGACTTATGGGCTTTCGGTTTGTTTACAGCATTACGCATTTGATAGACAGAGAGGCCTAGCCGGTGTTGAGCTATTACGCTTAAACTGAGCAAAACTGCGTGTAAACGTCTGTCAATAAGCCATCTATGCGATGGTTCGGAGCCCTGGGAGCGCGCAAAGTAGAACAATTTGCCATTGACCTGCTCGCGATATTTATTTTTGCATCGTATGAACCGAAAGTTAGCGCAGGACGATCGAAGGATGAAAATTTGACGTTCCTGGCACACCCGGTGTGTGTTCGATTTCAGCCACCAAATGCCACCGGTGGTCATTAGGAGGAAGAGATGCAAATGAATTCCCAAAGTGTGGAAATGTTTGCTTAGGATTCGCTTCAAACATTTGGTGTCGGAAAAAGGTTTGCCCAAACTCCCTCCGGAGGCACGGAGACAGGCAGGCAAATCGTTTAGGCTAATGGGTGAGTTTAAAGTGGAAAATCTGTCCGCAACAACATTTTCGAACCCACCGCATCGCTCTAACGATGCGCCCTTGGGGAGGGAGAAAAAAGCCTTATCGAGGCCAGGGATCGCTGGTAATTTTGGAAAACACCATTGGCAGCGATGGCGCATTGGAAGTGCGTGTGTTTTCAATTTTCATGCGGAACCGAGCACAGGAAAATGGCCCACCAACGGGCTTGGTGGGAGTTAAACAAAGCGCACTAATCGAAATCGAGACCTATGCAGTGTGTTTACTCAAAAGCTGTCGTTCGTGGGTTTTTTTCTGAGGCCAATGAGATGCGATGAACCTGTTTTCCTTCCTGGTTCGGTTAAGAATCGCTCCAGAGGACGTTTAGAGTACGTAACCGCTAGATGCGTAACTCACCGCATTACCGTGTAAAATAACCTTTTCTCGCGGTGACGCACTCTTGCTGTAAATCCCGCTCGTAAATGTCTCGCAGCGCACCATTCAACTTCCATTAACTGCGACACATTCCAACAATAAACTAGCCCAAGAGACGCGTCTCAAAACGGCTCACGATCGTCTCGACGCATTCGGCTGGCGCATTAACATATTTTACCCCAACCTCCACCGGTAGCCAACGGCACCGGAATGCAGAATTTCGCTGGCTCCCTGTAAGTGCACTTCGTGCCGTCCGTGCACTTGTGCCTACCTTTCACTTTTGGTCTGCATTTCTCGTCGCCTCTCGTTGGGTCAGGTTCGGTGTGCTTGTTAGGCCACGCGGATTTATGCGCTTCTTGCGCGTTGAAAGCGCAAAACCCTTCTCTCTTCGACGTTCGAACGAATCAATCGACCAGCCGGCGGTGTTGGATGCTTCCGCAGCCCAAAATCGTGGCGACTCTTCATCCAACGTGGCACTCAGGTGAAAAAGGGAAGCAGCATGATCGAACTCTCTGTGTTGGCTGCTTCTTTTGCTCTTTTCAACACGGACTTTTGCTTCCCAGCATATTTTAAGCTTTTGAGCTTCAGAGCGGCATAATCGGCGGCATCTTGCAGATCGAATCAGCGTGGTGCCGTCGCGAGTTGGCTTTCGTCCCCCCGAGGGAGCTTGCAAACTCCTTCACCGGCAAGCGGCCAAAGTATTTGTTTACCTTTTGCGAGCACTCGTCGAGCACGGGATGTTGTTTTGGTTATTTTTAAAAACATCCCACCCCCCGGAGGGTGGAAAGAGACACAAACAAAGCAAAGAAACAAAACGAACGATCTCTCTCCTTCCGTCTGCTAAAAGTGCAGCATTCATGTTGTCGATTGCCAACGGTGGACTGAGAATTTTAGTTAGTCAACGGTGCATTCGCTCGATACAACCCGCGTCTAAACGCCATAGGGAATGGGAATAAATTGCTTTTGAATGCAGCTCCTCGAACGAGAGCCTTTATTGCCAGACGTTTGCATAGACGACCGGCAGGACGAGCGCGCAGACAAACGATGGCCAACAAACACACCGCGAAAAGCGCACGACGGCCAGCCAGCCAAGGTTAAGGAACTTACCGTGCTTTCCTTCTATCAAACTGGTTTAAAGGAGGTGTCCTCACCCCCCCAGGCCCCAGTCGGTGTTTTGGCGGCTATCCCCCCCCGTGTGTCGGATTAAATTTATGCTGTATTGCCGTGCCACAACCGCAAGCGAGGGATCTGTTTTGTTGGGATTTCGCGATCGCGTTTTTGCAGCCACGTTTGGGGACGTTTTTTTTTTTTGCTTGAGTGAAGTAGGTTTGTTGGGGTTTTGATTTTTCTCCCTAACCAGGATCAAAAAGGACATGGACCGACGAACGTGGCCTTGGCTTTCGACGCTGATACACGATCACGTTCACTTTCACCTGCGCTTTCGTCTTGCTTTTGTAACCTCTCACACCGGTATGGCTTCCTTGTAGGATGCTCGAAAAGGGCGCTTACGTGATGTCACGCACTCGTTTCCACCGGACAGGAACACCCTGGCACAGCCAGATTTAAATAGACACACGATATGCAAACACACCCGCTGGTCGGATTGCGCTGCATAGCGCATTTATGCGCCACTTTTCGTCCACCCAAGCGACCAAAGCAAAACACTGCACTTTCTCACGGACGCACTGCACTTTTTTGCATCTCACCACCCACTCGCTCGGAGCTGGCGATCGCGTGTGATCGGTCGGAAACCCTCCGGCAGGCGTTTTAATCCCACCGCGCCCTTCGAGGGTTGCATTTATCGCCCGCGTGCACTCTCACATTAAACGTGCCATTTTTGCGCCCTTCTGGTATGCGTGACGTGCGCGTATTGCGCGATCGCGATCGTAGCAAGGGTAGATTTGTTTACCATGCGTTCGCCCGGCGTCCTTGGCGATTGGCCGATCGCTCGACGGCTGTTAGGAATCTGACGTTGGCGCAACTTCACCGCTTGTGCCTCTTGACAAAACGCGCCCGGGATGGGATCTGGCGTGCACAACAAACACGACCACAACAGCATCCGGTGCGAGCTGCTAGTTTTGCTGCCGTTTTTGCTGTTGGCAGTTTGCTCGGTTGTCACTGTGCCAAGCGGGGGCCAAGCGTTTTCGACCCCCCACAACACTCGCTCGAGGGTAATAAATTAAATTCACGCCCTCCACCTTCCGCACAACGACGCAATGGGGCGGAATGGACCGCGCGCGCAACCGAAATCTACGTCCGTTCGTTGGTGAAGTCACAACACGAATGCGATGTGTGGCGCGCGTTTTGGGCCACTTCGCGTCTCGAGATTTGCGAAGTTTCCCGACGTGCTGGGGGGTTGTTTTTTTTTTCTCATCCGTCGTAGGCCGTTTTTTTTGCGCTCTCTTCTGTCCCTTTTTACGCAGGGATATTCCTTCAAATATATTGCCAATATAGCTGGTTAATGTACAAAATTTGCTAAGCTCGAAAAGGGGTTGCAAAAAGGCGTGTTTTGAGCTTGTTTCAAATTTTTATCATTAAAAGATACTCATTGCTACTGTTGAAGATTACTTTCAGAGTAGAGAGCATTTTATTTACTCATTATTTCCTTTGTAACAATTTTAAATGTGCGGCTGCATTGCATGGAATTCATGATATAATTTGTCGCGATGCTAAAAACAAAAAAACTTATGTCCACTCGAGACCCAGCGTGCAGATTCCGAACAAATCCGAAGTTGTTCGATGCGAACACGCAAACAAACGGCCGCGGCCCCCACCATGACGACAAGCAACGCTTGATTATGAGCTCGTCATCGCCTACTATGGTCAAAATAAATCAAACGAGCGAATACTTGTTTATTGATTGCACTAACGGGCTGGAAAAATGCATCGATTACAACTGTGCCACTGTGGGCCGTGTGTATGTGCCGAACGATGATGCAACTTTTTACTCGTTTGCATTTCCAGATTTCGCCAGTTGTCCCCACATTACCGCAGTTACAATATGGAGTTTTGAGTTCCTAGAACGTAGCTAGCGATAGACCAAGCCTACCAGCGCATGCGTCGACAAACACATGTTTTGAATTACGCCCAACTCGATTAGAACATCTCAATCCAATCTCTGGAAACGACATTTCGGGCTGATTAATCTCCTCCGCCGCAGATCACCGGTGCTTTCGCAAGATGGTGTTCAAAAGTCCGATCACCGATCACTTTTCGCCTCTCGATTCGCCCGCTAATTATCAGCAATTAACCGTCGTCTTGTTTACTTCGCCGCGGTCATTAGTTTATCGCCTCGCATGGTTCGGCTGATCGTTGCAAAAATCCTTCGTCCTTCGGGACTCGCGTCGATCGCGTCGATAAATGAAATAAAACCAGCCCGCCCGCCGATCCTGGGGAGGCCAACCGGGGGTCGTTATAAGATAACATAATTTATGTTCAAGGCGACTGCGGCGACTGTAGATAGAGAAAAGTGAAACACACACCCTCTTTGGCTTTTTTTTTCTCCACCCTAGGTATTTCCCGTAAAAGCGGCCTGGGTCTCACGGGCGCGCGCGCATATTCGGGAAGCATAAATTAGCGACCACCCCATGACCGAGGTAGGGGGTTATTATTGTTTCGTTGGTCGGGCCGCTTTGGCTTTATATGCAAATGCGATCCTCTTCGCCGGCTGGCAAATTGAATTAATTCGTCCTCGCGTGTCCGCGACCTTGTGAGAGAGTTTGGTGGCAGGCAGCCAGGCAGCCGTTACATGACCACGCGGTGGTTGGTTGTGAATGAAATCAAATTCAAAACAAACACCAACCATCCCCACCATCCCAGCCGAGTGGGAGAAAACAACCCAAAAACGGCACCCAGGGCCTCTAAAAAGGGGGTGCTGCTAATCATTTATTCCGTGGCGTGAAACGCTCCGATTTTCAGTGGATCGCGTTCTCACGGAGTGTGCGATCGCTGCCGAAGTGGGTTTGTTTTTTTTCGGGTTTCGTTGGAGACTCATCTTACAAAAAAAAAAACGAAAAATCGAAGCTTCAACCACCGATTAATTGTGCAGTGGAGTGAAATTAATAGTGGCCACGGGTACAATAAAAGCTTCCAGCGATCGTGGGGTAGGGTTGTTGGCCTCTGATCGCCTATCAACATACGTACCCTTTTGGGGCGTTTCCCGCGCGTGTTAAAGCAGCAAACAAAGCTTACAAACAACCCCTATTGGGATGGGGTTGTCAATGAATTTTGGCACGTGCCACCCTCAGCGATCGTCACGTTTGTCGCATCAACCCATCGACGGGAAGATGTCGATCGTGAAGTAGAGCGAGTCCAGTTTCCGCCCTCATTTCCCACGATGGTTCGTTTGTATCTCGAGCTCGAGTCATGGTGAGGAATTTTTCTTATCACTTTCGAAAGGCGTCACCACGAGGGGAATAAATTCGCATCACACCGGCCCGAACGAGGCGGACATGATAATTGATCTCATTTTTTGTCTGCCTCTCCGTTGACAAAGCGAACCAAAGCGACGTAAATGAAACTTAGGGTTGGGTTTTAATATGAGCAACTTTCACCGCACAACCGAATTCGGGTCGAAAAGCAATGACAAATAAGCCAACCCACGGGCTAAAAAAGTCGATAAAATTTACGTCTTATTTGTCTTGTTGGCTCGTGCCGTATCGCGGTATTTAGTGCCGACAAAATGGTCCAGAAAACATTTTTTATAGTGCAGCTTTTCTGGAGCTTATGATGGAGTTCATCGTTGCGTAACTATAGTCCAGTCGGGGATGATAAGTAATGTAATAGCAAAGGAATACCGCAATACTGAAGGAATATTTAATATTACGTTTATTAAATTTTACTTTACTCTAATCTAATAACCGCTAACTCGTGCAATTGAGCATCCTTCTCGCGAAGAAGCATTCTATCGTTAATTTTGGGCAGCACATGAAACATTTCAAACGAAACACTACAAATTTTATATTACTAATCACGAAACATTTCACTTTTCTTTCAGATCCTTGCAACAGTCGTACGGAACCTTACAACTTCAACATTTGTGGTGCGCTGCGCGTTTGACAGATTCAAAAACACGTGGGAAACGGTTTGTTGACGAAATAATGACGATCTACGGCCGCTGAAATTACACATTATACATGGAATTTCCCAGAAATACGACCTAAAACGTGTGACCAGATTATTTTTGATGAAAAGAGCTCGGATATTGGTGTGAAATCAGTAAAAGTTGGCGTCTTTTAGCGATCTGTTGTATGAAGGCGTGAGGCATCGCTAGTGCGGCATGTCGTTGGTAGATGGGGTGAGCCGGCGAAAAGTGCTTAGGTTAAGACTGTGCTTCATAGGATCATTTCTATAGGCAAGTTTTCATAGCTACTTTCTCAAAAGTAGAGTTCAACTAACCCACGATGATGAGTCGTAGTGGCTGTCCTGGAGCGTGAAGTTGCCGGATCTCGGCTGTGCCTCTGGCGCGTCGGTCTGTGCTTGATGATCGTATCCCTTGTAAGGGCAGACACATTCTGAGTGGTGGTTTTCGAAATACATATACATAAAAACAAAATAAACGTATAACAACTAAAAATAAACGTTATACCCGAGGTAAATCGATATATTAAGCGTTTATCGTTTATTTACGTGCGAAAGTACACCAATGTATGTGTATGCGTAGCATATTTGCGTCAAAACATGTATGCTTCAATGAAAAACTAATAAAATTAAGCCCTTTAGTGGGTAAAAAACTAAATTTATCAATGTTTAGCCTATGATTTCGAAGATCCGAAAGTATTTATAGCATTTGTAGGTGAAAAGCTACTTAAACATGGTCTGTATACATGAAAATTGCTTGTTACATGTGAAATATCACCCGAAAACTCGTTAGAACACGTTCAAAACACTCACAAAAGCAAAACAATACATTAATTACAAGCTTTACATCGACGCGGAAGCGATTACGCATCATCCGCGGTAAATTCGGCTGTTTTTAATCCATTTGGCAAAATTTTTGTTCGTCGGCAGCTCTTTTTAATCCATCCGGCAAAAAATTTCGTTCGCCGCCGACTTTTTCGCGATTTTGAAAAAAAAAATCAACCTCCTCGATGTTCTGCGCTCCTGTTACAAAATCGAGTTTTTCGATTTTGGTCGGCGAAAAATATTTTTTTTTGCGATTTTGAAAATTAAAAATCAACCTCCTCGATGTTCTGCGCTCCTGTTACAAATCCGACTTTTTCAATTTTGGTCGGCGAAAAATATTTTTTTTTGCGATTTTGAAAATTAAAAATCAACCTCCTCGATGTCATGCGCTCCTGTTACAAAATCGGGTTTTTCGATTTTGGTCGGCGAAAAATATTTTTTTTTTCGCGATTTTGAAAATTAAAAATCAACCTCCTCGATGTCATGCGCTCCTGTTACAAATCCGACTTTTTCGATTTTGGTCGGCGAAAAATATTTTTTTTTGCGATTTTGAAAATTAAAAAAACACCCTCCTCGGTGTTATGCGCTCCTGTTACAAACCCGACTTTTTCAATTTCGATCGGCGAAAAATATTTTTTTTCGGACGGCTTTTTTTTCTCTTTTAAAAAATTAAAAAAAAACACCCTCCTCGGTGTTATGCTCTCCTGGTACAAAGTGGACTTTTTCGGCACAGTTTGGGAGGAATTTCTTTCACATCTTCTTGCCTTTTTGGGGCGCATTCGCACAACGAAAAGACGTTTATTTTCAGTTTGTAACTGGAAGTAGTTTATTAAAACGAACGCTGCTTTTGTCTTCGAACGTTCATAACACTAGCAGCAACGCGTGTTTACAGGCTAATTACAGCTCAACGATCACAACTTCCCCTCGTCAATCAGCTTCTTAACGGTACGCCGCACGATCTTGCCCGACGGAGTCATCGGGAAGCTGTCCACAAAGCGAACGCCTCCACGCAGCCGCTTAAAGTCCACCACCTGCTCATCCACATGTCGCACGATGTCCTCAGCACGAACACCGGATCCAGGACGCCGTTCGACCACAGCCATGGGAAGATCGCTCGATCCGTCCGCCGAGGGGACACCGATCACGCACACCTGCTTAACGCCGTCGATCTTCTGGATGATGCTCTCCAGATCGGACGGTGACACCTGGAAGTTGTTGTACTTGATGATGTCCTTGATGCGGTCGATCACGTACAGGCTGCCGTCGGTGTCCATGTATCCGATGTCACCGCTCCGAAAGAACCCGTCCTCGGTGAGAGCATTCGCCGTGGCTTCCTCGTTGTAGATGTACCCCTGTGTTTGGGAGATAAATAAAAAAAAACAAAAAATGAAATCATCATCGCACTACACGCCACGAAACGGGCACACCTACCAGAAACATGTACCGATGGCGCAGCAGCAGCTCTCCGTGCACACCCGGTGCAACGAGGTGGCCTTCCTCGTCCACAATCCGACACTCGACGTTGGTGGCGAGTGGTCCAACGGAACCGGGACGAACTAATGCTTCGTTGCGCGAGATAAACCCAATCTCGGAACTTCCGTAGATGGAACGCGTGTGCCCATTCGGCAGGTGTTGCTGGAGTTGACGTATCAGCTCGGGTGGAACCATGGAACCACCGAGGGACCACTGTCGCACGCTGCTTAGATCCGCTTGGGCCAACCGAGGATGTGCCAATAGCGCCGACACGTACGAGGGTGGCGTGAAGAGGTTCTCGATGCGATATCGCTCGATCAGGTCGATCAGTAGGTCCGGTTGGCATGGTTTAGACGTAAGCACACGTGGCCGGCTGTACAGGAGGGACGTCATTACGGCGAAGATCCCGGTGGCCCAGAACAGTGAGCTAAAGTTGAAGATCGGTCCATCGGAGACTTGTCTGTGGAAAAACAAAAAAGAGAGAGAGAGAGAGAGAGAGAGAGGTTAGGAAGGAGTTTTATCAGTAGCAATGATGACTAATGCTGGCACTTACGTCGAGAAAACCATTCCATCGATGAAGTGAGCGTGTGATAAGCAAACACCTTTCGGAAGTCCAGTCGTTCCCGAGGAGCACAGAATCATCGCAAGGAGTTTACTCGCATCCCCAAGGTACTCCGGTTGAAATTCCATCTCACCCTCGATCGGGGCCAACAGTTCATCGACGGAACGCGCTCCATCCTCAGCCGGTCCCATCACGAACAGCTGCACAGGGCCATCGATCGCTTTCCGGATGGCTTCGGTCACTGGAACCCGGTTTGCTGGATCACAAAACACCAACCGGGATTGGGTTTGGGCCATCATGTGTGCAAAATCATCCCGCCCGAAGATCGGTGCCAACGGATTCACGGCCATTCCAAGCACCCAACAACCGATGAACACCGGAACTACATCCTCACCATTCCCACACGCTAAACTCACGAAATCTCCTCGCTTGTAACCGAGCCGACGGAGATGTAACGCCACACGCACGATCCGGAGACGCATTTCGGCACATGTCGTCTTCCGGCCAGTGTCGGCGTTGATCTGAATCACCCTGTCCGGTGAGCGGGCTAACGTATCGAGCACAATCCGTCCAACTCCGGCGGCCGGATTTAACACCGTCGGTAACCGTTCACCGTACCAAAACTTCCCATTTGTATCGTACACACTGCTTCCCGTCACGACCCGCTGGGATGGGGAACTCATTTCACGCAAATATCGGAGAATCGGTCTACTCACGACGACGACTCGAACGCGACTGATAGTGGGAGCCCTCTCGTGTCGTATCGGGTGTGTTTTAATCTGGCACCGATCGGTGGATCCCCACACACACACGTTTGCGAACACATCAGCAATTGGCTGCGTGACCTTTGGGTGATCTCAAACGATCTGCTGGAGATGCGCCGTCTCTCACTCGGCAAGAGTGCTAAGTCATTGCATCGAACTCGCAATGCGTAGCACAAATTCCTCCCACCGAACACGACGTCACGTTTTTGATTAGCAAAACGAGACAACCCTACACGGCGCAGTTTCTGTTTACGGAAATTAAAGCCAATGATAAACGTGTGTTGCAGTCCTATCTCCCTGTCGACCTGTCGAGCTTCTCTGCCGTTGCAGCTCAGGATCAAGTGGGACAAAACAAACGTCGGATCGAGGGCGAGATGTGCCTGGATTAGCATGATAAAGCCCGCCCGTGTGCGGTGTTGTTTGTCCGACGACCGATGGGTGATTGTTCTCGCGGGAATAAAACACCGACTGAGCATCGTTAGACCATTGTTTCTTTTTTTCACCGTATCATTTCGTATATTACGTTTATGCACTGTCGCCTGCCAGCTACCTGGCACCATGCACTATCTCAAGTACCTATTCTGTTTCCAGGGGTTGCGTTGCAGTTGCTAATTTCCGTTCACTCACAACATTTTCTGTTATACGACAATACAAACAGGATACTTGCTATTTTGCTACTGTGTTGCTGCTGCTGCTGTTGTTATCGTCCTTGGCTTACGCTCCTCGCAACTACACCCTGGTACTGATAAAGTTCACGCCCTTCCTTCCAGCGTGAAGGTGAGAGGTGGGAGCCTAGCTAGGTATAAGGGTTTGTGGTTTTTAATTATGTCAACATTTGTTTTCTCTTTCTATATATATTTATATATATCTATAGATAGGGGTTCTGCTTGGCGCTCGAAGCGAATAAACGGGTTCCACAACCACTGCCATTAGCCGCTATCATAAACTGTCGATAGTTTAACGTTACGTTACGTGTTTGCGAACTCTGGTTTGTTAATCAATTTGTTTCTCATCTCTCGCGTTTGTAACTATGTTGTATCTGTGGTTCCCGGGGGGTTTGAGGTTTGCCGTTTCTACGCTACAGGTCCTTTCTATTCTCCTCACTCTGCCTACACTCCTTCTCGATTCAGTGCTCTGGGTATCTTTACGTGCAATAGTTGTGTGTGTGTGGATGTGTTCGTTTGCATGTGTAGTGCAATATTAGCAATTGTTGTATAATGTGTAATCATGTATACATCTATTTGTTTATGCCTTTCCACGGGGTGCACCCGTACGTTGTAACATCGTATGGAATCGATTAGTCGTCCTGTCGATTCTCTACCGTTAAAAAAAGGATTAAATTCACTGCCGTACCAAAAATCATCGACCGTCGGTTAGTCCTGCCCGACTAACACATTTGGCATTCGTTTCCGTTCCGTGAAGAAACGAGATTTCGTAAACCGATCGTAAACTGCGTGAGAACTAAAAGGATGAATAATTGCGATATTTTTACCCTATTATGTACTCTAAAAAATCATGCTAAAATTTCGTGTACCGTGAATCGTGAAGAACCTCTTTCGACAAATCGATGGGAAACTGAGCTAACGATGGCCAATAGGAACTGAATAACTGATGAAACTCCTCCCGTATACAAGAGGATGAATGACATATCTTGCTAGATAATAGTAGAGCTAAGGATTCGGCTTTGAACATCCTAACAAATTATTGGAACCGTGCAATTATCTGCCATTGTGTACGTGCCTACAAGGTTATGTGTCGAGAATTTAGAATGATGTAAACATTCCGTTTAATTGTGGGTTTTTCCTGTACTAATACTCTTTCCTCTTACACATTCCTCGAAACTAGCCTTTACAACTCAGAGTTAAATTACCTTACCAATTCAAGATATTATAAAACTCACTTTCGTCTGTGAAAACGAAAAACATCGAAGCATTTTCTTTTCCTCTAATTTCTTGCTTTTCTCTCCATTTTAACTACTGCAATTACGAATACTTAATTATCAGGCCCGTGAAACGCGCCCGTCCGAATCTAAACACATATACAAACTACAGAATATGGATCACACCTTTTGCTCTCGTGGCAAAAGGATGACACAGTGAAAACAAACAAAAATGTAGGGAGGAAAACTATATACAAGTCATTTTGCACCACGGAGATGCACAAATTAACCTAGACGAAGGGCTTATCCAATCGGCGGTTGAAAGCGAAACAAAACAAAAATCTTTAAAAAAAAAAAAGAAAAAAAAACAACCAACCAATTGCTCTAAACGAATCAAAACGGATCACAATGCCACCTATACATATATGCTGCTGTTGCTAACACTTTTGTTTTTGCTTTCGCTTTCCCTTTCTTTTGTCTCTTCCCCTTGGTTCAGTTGACCACAGTAACAGAAATTATCAATAGGACTAATTAAAGTGTTAAGTCTCAAACGCAATAATAAACAAATATTGTACGCGCGCGCGCGTGTAGCGTACTAGCGAACCATCGGATCGAAATCCTGCGCCCTCGACGGACGTCAGCGTCTAACAGCTTCTACATGCTACCCTTCAATCGTCATTCGTGAGATTACGCCTCGGTATGCCTTAGGTGCTAGGAAAAACTATGCTTATCTACGTTCCGGAGGGGCTCACCGTCGTAGCCCTAGATCACACTCGAGGAAAACTTCTCGAACGTCGCCTGATCGATGGTTTCCCTCCGGCGGGGCAACGTACCACTGGCGGAGAATGGTGCCGGATCGGTACAGCCCAGGCTCGTCAGCAGTTCCACCAATGCCGACGTTGTCTCGACGTTCACATGATGTGGCGAGTTGGTCGCCTGTTTGGCTGCGGCCAGCGAATTGGCTGCCTTGGCGAAGGTCAAACACGACCGGCCATCATTGTCGACGTGCTTCAGGTTAGCGTGATGCTGTGGGGGAAAAGGCAAATTAACGTTAGCAATCAGATGGAGCTAAACTTTCGCTTTCGTGTGAACACTTCGCCGGTTCGTGCATCCTACCCATATCAGCAGCTGGGAAATGGCGAGATTTCCTATCGCACATGCCAGCAGTAGCGGCGTCCGGAGGTCCCGATTGCTTGCGGTCGAGTTGATGTGCTCGTTGGTCGCGTTCGCCAGCAGTATGATGATGGATTTCATGTCCGAACGCACCACGGACTCACAAAGCTGCTGTCCGATCGGGGGTGATGGGTTGAAGTGTGGCAGGAACTCCTTGCCTTCGTACTTGCTCCGGATCCACGCTTCTTTCTCCTCTCGCGAGCTAGCTGGAGTTGGTTTCAGACGACCGCGCGTGTTCGCTTCCCACACCGAGTTCGCTAAGCTGTTGCCAATCGCCAACATAACACTCAGATGACCGGGACTGTAACAGAGTGAAGTGTTAATGACGAACGTGGACGAAACATTCTCGCTAAGCAGTCAAATACTTACGGCCACTCGTCTAATCCGAGCGAGCGCACTTTGCTGATGTGCGAACCCAGATTTCGGTGGACGCCGGAACATTCGATGCACATCAGCACGCCCAGATTCAAGCTAGCCCATTCGGGATCTACGGCAGAAACAAAAGCACGTTTATAACTGATCCTAATTCTTACGAGCCGAGTTGGCAAGGAGTTTGCAAGGATGCTTACTTGGCGAGTCACAGTCCACGCAATAGCCGTTGCCGGGTACCCTGCTACGAATCGACTGCATAGAGGCGATATCGCTTGGGTTCAGGGGCTTCGACTTGGATGACTCGATGCCCTGCAGACTCTTGAAGATCTCCTGCTCTATCACCGACACCCATTCGTCGCGTTCCTCCGAATTGGACGCCTCAAAGTGCCACTGCTTGTTATCCAATGAGACGATGTAAAACTCGTACGCGTCGGAATCTGTAACAATCGAAAGGAACCCATCGTTAAGTTAGCAAAACGTCAGCGTCATTCCTCCATCTAGCTCCTTCGTTCACTTACCATCGTATTCGCTGTTTTTCCCCACACCACTGCTCTTCATGCGTCGGTGGCGCTTCTTCACGTTCGGTGTCTGTGCATCGATCTTGCTTCCGCCTCCACTGGCCCCGACATTGTTGCTGTCACTTCCGGGGAAACTCTGCGAAGTGCTGCTACTGATCACGATCCCCTCGTCACCGCTCGTCTGCGAGTTCGATTTGACCGGCTCACGCAACGTGTCAAACGCCGTCAGCAACACCTTCTCCGTGCACTTGCGGTCCTTCGCCAGCGAAAGTCCACCGATGCCCTCCGTTAGCCCGTTACTGCTCGCTTGCCCATTGGCACCGTGTGTTCCGTTGGAAGTGGCCTGGGAGGCTGCAGCGGCCGCCGCCGTTAGTGCACTGTTCGTGATGATGGATTTCGTGCCACGAGGCTTCTGACCCGGCACTTTCACCGTGACGTACTGCAAGGACACCTCCTTCCCGTGCACATCCTCCATGTAGTCGTGCAGAGAGGGATGATACGTGAGCCGGCCATCATCGCACAACGTCACGTACTTCTTTTTCCAGTCCTTGTTCAGGGACTTGCTGCTGCGCTTGTACAGGTAACCCTGCTTGATCGGGATGGCCCGACCGGAACCGAGCTCGCCGTTCTTGATCTTCTCCTGCTGCTGTTGCTCCTTCTTCGAGGACGACGGGATGAAGAGGTTCGATCTTCGGCGGCTCTTGCGTGAAGTCGTCGGAGTCGACGTCGGTGTTGGCAGCTCCTTGCCGTCCTTACTCTCTTTCCCTCCTCCACTGCCACTACCACCACTGTCCTTCGAGGACATTGCCGACAGTCCGAGTGGCTGGAGGTTATCCGTATGCCCGGCGGAAACCGGATGCGATGGTGGCACAAACTTGGCGATGTTGTTGTTCTCGTTCGTAAGCGCCAGCAGGGTCTGTTGGGAGGTGCCGTGCGAAATGGTACCCCACTTCTGGGCACTGGTTCCACTTCCGTTCACTCCGGCCCCGGTGACACTGTGGTGGTGCGACTCGGCGTTGATCAACTCCTGGCTGATCTTGATCGGAATGTGATGGCTCGAGGCAGACAGAACGTGATGCCGATGAGGCAGCGTCATTGTGCCGCTTCCAGTCTGATGGTTCGGCTGCTGCTGGTGCTGATGACTCGGCGAGGAACTACCCAGGGTTAATCCGACCGAACCGGGAACAGTGCCGGTTCCGCTGTTTGAGAACCCATTCGTCGGGCTAGGAACTGACGGGTGAAAGCTGGCCACACCGAGCCGTGTACCTTGTGGCGTCGTTGGCCGCGAGTTGGTCGGTGTTATCGTGGATCCGGTCGAAAGGCGCTGCTGGACGATCTTCTGGCAGGCTGCGGAGAAAAAAAATGCGAACAACGCATGAGAAAACCATCATCAACCATACAACAAGCCCACCACAGGCAGATGTTTTTCGCAAGGGCACACACACACACATGTTGCCCCTGCTCTTTCTGGCCATCGGCGTGAACCCGTTGATCCTTTTCCTCTTTGCGAGGTTGTCCCTATCACGAAGTAATAATTACAGTATCTCCTGTAGAAAGGCATCGTCGCGGCGGTCGTTTGCTGTTCTGTTCGTACACAAGATGCAACAGCAGCAGCAGCAGGAGCAGCGTGGTTACCGAGTGGGTCCGTGTTGCTGCTGTTGCTGCTGCCTCCGCGGCTGCTGCTTCGGACACACGCGTTGGAAGCTTTTTCGTACATAAATGCGGTAAGTTGCACTACGACTGCACGTAGGAAAGAGTTTAAAAAAGACCTCACTACAGCACAACGCTTTTGAGGCACTGAGAAATGCACGAAAACGCGCGCCCTTTGGTATACACGTTTTGCTGCACAAACTACGTTTCTCCAAGGCAACCACAAACACGCACTGCGAGCCTATCCAGTGCGGCTGGCAGTAGGCTGTTCTGTCGGAACGGAGGCTTGACCGTAAAGAGATGCTTTAGAAGCCCGCGCGCGTAAGCTGAGATGGGCATCGGAAAAGGAAACCGAAACGAGCCCCGAAAACGAAGGAGAAGGAGATGATACTGCACAACGCGCACCGCGGCGGCACACCACGATCCGGACCGGTCCACAGAAATCAAGAAGGAACCAAGAAGAACGGAGGCCAAGAAAGCGAAACATAAAGCATAAACTTAAGGGAAACGCAAGCTGCGAGCATAGAAGTCCTAGGAGCAGCAAGGGATAGGGAAGGAAGGGTAAAAATACACAAAAAACATACCACTCATGTGGCGTCCCTGGCACAGGAGTGAGCGAGAGAGAAGGAGAGACAGAGAGAACGAAAAAAAATACCCTCAAGCAAGATGACACGACGGGTGTGAAAGAGATAGCGGCTATGCTTGGATCGGGACAGTGTGTGCATAGTGCCAGTTCATTGGACAAATTTTCTAAATCTCATCTTCAAATCAGCAATCCGTGGTCAATATTCGACTTTAGATTACATTAAAAAGGTGAAGTTCCATAAAAGATAAACACCGAATTGTTCAATAGTTCACATATTGAAAAAAATCTCGAGCAATCTCGATGTAATTTTGGACAATTAAACGACCACTGTGTGTTGTCGCGTTATCCTTGAGTTTGACAGATCCTTACCGTCAAGGGGTAGAACAGCGCAAAAACCGTTTGGTGCAAGGAAGCACATTTCAAAAGCACCATTGTACGGAGAATGATTTTCCAAAAATTCTAAAGGATGATTTTAGAATTCTCTACTGCTGACAGAGATTTTGAAGGTTTAAATCTTCGCTAACGTTTGCTATTCCTGGCCCAACATGTAATTGCTCCTTTTCGCAGAGGGATGCTTACCGTCCTGAAACACTCGTTCCACGTTTAGACCATAGGTGGCGCAGGTTTCGTAATAGGTGCACCGTTTCAGATCTTGCGCCAACTTGCGAGCCCGGGCATCATCAATCACGCGTGGTGCTCGTTCGCAAATGCCATCTGCAATGTAGGGAAAACGCGATTGATTAGTGCTGGGAAATGGAAGCATTCCACCATGCTAGAGGCATTTGTGGCAAAGCCTTAATACGCACCTTGCGTACCGACGAGGATGAACGGGATCTCGGCCGTGTTTCGGTGGTGCGCAATTCGGTTGTAGTAGGTGTAGATCGCATTAAAGCTGGATTCGTTGTCGAGGCTGAAGACGAAGATTACGGCATCGACCCAGGCGGCGAACTGGAAAGGGGGAAAAACCGGAAAAACGGAATGGTTAGTTGGCTCAAAATGCTGCTAATAGCTTACCACACACACGCACACGACATTCATTTTCACGATTTTGGGGTGAAACCGAAAAGCGGTTTTTGCAAATTTGCAACCCAACAAAAGGGGAAAGAAATGCAGGACCCATAAACAGAACGTCTCGCAATTGATTCGTCACGGTGAGCCAATAAATCAAAACCAACAATGTACGATTTCTGAAGGCCAGCGGCGGTGCGGTTTTGTTTAAAAAAACTTCTTTTTTACACTCACTTTTGCGGAATTACGTTACCGTTTAGAACCGTTTTTTTTGGCAAAAATTAAAGAAAGGGAATCCTTAATTTTAAAATTGCACAAAATGGAGAAAGAAAAGCAACAAGGATCCTAAGAAGCAGGCTGTGATGTTCGTTTTTTTGTGTGTGTTAAACTTCGGTTACGCTTGACAGTCGGGCAAAATCAGCAGGAGTTCCAGCGGGTCTGAGATAATAGACGAAGGGATAATATACCGGAAATCCGAAAGCAAAGCGCAGCTCTGCAGTCCATTGGAGATCGTTTTGACGAAATATTAACTCATTAATGGACCAAGCGGAATGGGGTAGAGGTGATAAATGTTGGGAAAGCGAATCCGAGAACAAGGGATTGCAGAAAAGCGCAAGTCTTTCGGGGTGGCGTATAAGACGACGCCCGGCAAAGGGCGGACTCAGGCTTTGATTAATAATGCGTGATTTTTTGAGAACGTTGGAGAAGAGGGTTAATTTTTCGACAGTTCAAAAATTCGCAAAGAAAAGGCACAGTGTGACGTGACGTTCCTTCTCCGTTTGAAAGCCTTCGTTCATGTGCTAGATGATGTCGTAAGTCTCCAACACATTTGATGAAGTCATGACAGGAGTGTTATAACCTACTTTTAAGCACATTTAGACCCCTCCGAATGTGTCTGGCACTGGGGGAGACTTCCGTTTGTGTGTATTTGCTGCCGAAAAAAGAAGTAGCAGACGAAGTCAAGCCACAGGAAGCGTCCTTATGCTGCCAAAAACAAAAGCCAAATGTAAATTTAACCAACATCTGCTACGGTTTTGGGGGCAACTAGCAGTAGTCATGCATCCAACAGCACTAGAAACAAATGCAATGTTTGTCAGCATAGAACGCATGCTGCGCGAAAATTGAGCAATATGATTTCCTTTCGGCCGTGCAGTAACGGAAATGACTTATTTCCCGCACTGATGATGGTACCACGAAACCGTCCGACAAGCCCAGCCGGAGGTCGCGCGAAAGTACTCCGTGGTACCGGGACATTAAATCATCAGACCGTTCTAAAACGCGCAATCGTCCGATTGGAGGTACCGCTAGACGCGCAATCGCACAAGTTGCCTTACTTTCCCCTACGCTGGCGTCTGTTGGAAGGACACACCATGCGGGAGCCACTGGATAATGATGATAATAACGAACACGAGCCGTTCCTGATCCAAAACAGAACCCGCACGGAATCCGCCAGAGAAAGCAATGGCCACTGCGTGGAAAACAACGGGTGCCAGATTTATCGTTTTGGGCCATTTGTGAGAGCAATTCGAACAAAAGAAGAAATAGAAAAAAAACATAGAGACGAAAAACATCCAAACTATCACTGCGCACGTGTTTTCCGCCCTGGTGCGCGCTGGTTGTTGGTGCGCCGAGTTACGCCACTAACTACGCCTAATAGAGCTGTCATCGAACGCAGGCTCGGTGTAAAGGAGCGGCTAACATGCGCAAGAACGTGGGGTGATGGGAGAAAACAGCTACAGTAATGGCACAATGAATAGAGCGAAAAAGCGATGTACGCAACGCGCGGAGTAGAACACACGGAGTGGAACACAACAACGAGCAAAAAAAAAACACACACAGAACATAATCGACAACCGGAGAGCCCACCTTAATGGCACCGATTTAATTTATGGTGGGCTCGATTTTGGGCCTAAATTGTGCACAACATCCCCCTACTGGTAGGCGAGGGCATTGCGCAAAGCTCGCGCACACCACGGAGAGGGATGGACAGTAAGGTCGGTTGCTTCAGTTTTCGTAATTTCTCTATCCACCGTCAACGATGCATTGTTTCGTTCTTCGCACCTCTCATAATCGTCTAATATATCTCTAGAGTGGTGGTTCAACGCACCACGGCCCAAGTACACGTTAGGAGAAATGCGTTATGCTATGGGCTGTGACATGGATTTTTTTAACAATCACCATTCCCTGCTCGTACACAGTCATCGTCGTACGGTTATACGGGTTTTGAAAACATGCGATAACATTCCACGCTACTCTGCTGTGCCATCAGGGACGAGATTTCCTGATGTTAAATATGTAACGCATGTTTTTTCCCCAAAAACAAAACCACAACTCACCAGAGAATGTTCGCAACATTCGTAAACACAACGTCCATATCACCGTTGGGGATGCTTTCAACGAAAGGACTTGCTTCTGCTGTTGGCGCAAACACACACACACACACACGCTTTCACGACACAACCGAGGTATCCAAAGTACGGTATGTGTATAATCAGCGGGCAAACAACCTCCAAGTGCTCTGGTAATGATATCCTTACCGAAACCTGGCTCCCGTTCGGAAGAAGTCAACTCTGAACGCGTCCAATTCGCACACTGAACCGTGCCAGGACTCCGCCGAACCTGCACACCAGTAGGCAATGAACTTGATTTGCAACACGCCACACCGCCTCCTCTGTTTTTGTTGTGCCCGTTCGTCAGCTGAAGGTTTTTTTTTTGTTTTTGCTGTGTTCACCCCACATGGGGTGGTTCTCAAAGAGAAAACGCTGGCGCTTTCTTTTGCGATGTTTGTGAAACAGGAGAGAGAGCAACGAAAAAAAAAACACACACACAATAATTCCTGCAACGTGGGGGAGCCTGCCTGCCTGCCTGCCTGGCTGCAGCAGACGGAAGTTCAAGAGGTCGCCATAATGCCGTAACGGTTAGAGAGGCGCAGGCGCGTCCAACCAACCTGCAGCTCACGGAACTAACCGAGGCGAATGGGCCGAAATTCAATAGCAACGGTTGCGGCGACAAGCACCACACGACGAAGACAGGACACGGTAGAATTTGCGTCGCCGACGGCTACTTCCTGCTGCTGTCGGCCAGCATGTAAGAACACGCCGCTCGGTGCCCGTGTGTTGCGCTTTGCCTACCTTTCGGGGGCACTTGCAAGGCGTATCTCCCGTTAATCACGAAACCACGCGCTCGGGGAGGGAGTTGTTTTCGTAGCAAAGCTTGAGACGCCACTGTGGTTCAGGGGGGAGACAAGCAGACGGGTGGGACAGTAACGCGGAGGTGCGTGACGGAAAAGAAAAATTGAATGCCCCCCGAGGCCCATATTTTACAGCTCACGTTACTGCTTTTCCACGGCAAGGTTCATTGAAATGGAAAGCGAATCGGCGACGACTGGCGACTCTGTCTGTTGGCTTTCACGGATCTCGGGAGTCCTGATTGCGATGGGTGTTGCTTTTCGCCACACACACACACTCAGCTACTATTCGCGGCGTAATATTATGCTCAGACGCCTTACAATTATGCAAACATGCAGCACGCGCCCCACACACTCAGACATGATAGCACGAAAGAGGTTTTTCTCCTGTCGCCTCTTAGATCCTGCGGCATTCACAGCCAGAGGCAACATTGGGCTGCAGCTGCCAACCAGACGGTAATTACCGTGCCAGTTGAGAGTGCTCCAGCACACGAGATGACGGTGTGGTGACATTTCTTTGCGTACGGGTGGATTTCGGAACGATGCCGTCGTGCAAGCGCAAATTCGGCATTCCACGATTCCTTCGCCCATTGCCTGCGGCCGACATGGTTGTGCGTGCAACTTCCTTTTCCTGCTTGCGGCGAGGGTTTACTGAACCCCGTCCAAATCAAGACCTCTGGCGGAGAAATATGAACCGACGAGCGAGACCAAATTTTATGATCACCCTGCGGGATGAGGGTACGTCGTGTGCGCACACTTTAGTCCTTCAATTGTTTGATTCAATTTTAGCTTAATTTCCTGTTCTCTCCTGCTTCCGCCTTCATGCGCGAATGCGACACGTAATTAAAGGGTGTTTTTCCGTGCGCATAGAAGTGGGACCCAACCGCGGGTGGTACACCTTTTTAAGGATTCTGTGGCTTTGAAGCGGACGAGTTGTCCCTCCGACCGAAAGGACCATGTGCATCATGCGGTGCGCCATTGCATTGTCGAGTGGTTGCGAGTGAGATTGAGGTGTCTATTATTAATTTCGTGCGTCACATCCGAGTGGAAAACAATGCGTTCAATATTTAAACACATCGTGAAGGGAGAGCGCAATTGTGGGGTAAATGATCGCTAAAATATTTTTTCGCTGCATGAGGTTTCTCGGTGAAGGAATGGAATATCGAACCGTTCCCGTTCACCTTACTATTTGTTCTTTTTTGTCCTAAAAATAGCTGAAAGTAACCGACCAACATTGAACAACCACTTTCAACCGATCGAAGGGCGCAAATCTAGACCCTTTGCTAATGAAGCGATAAATAATCGATACGGCTTCTGGCTACCGAGTGGTGGCAGTGAGACCGAAAACTACATACGAACGTATCTGTGCAACATAGCATTCGTTCTCGTTCAAGGATAATATTTACATTACAATTCCCACTAGACCCAGCGATACATGCATCCTTCGCAGGGAAAGGCCATTCGTTCGTTCAAGCTGCCAGCCAGGACCGATGTCATGCATGAAATCGACGATTTATAACGAGATTCGCGATCCTTTCCACCGTTCCCGCTTCTGCATCGGAAGCTTTGGAACAAGCAGAAATACAAAAAACGAGCTCCGATACCGTTGTCCCAACCCACCGGACTGATGAGAGTCAATAGCTGCTGCGCTATGGATCAATAAATCGTAAAACTGATACGAAAACAACCCATTAACGATTCATCCCGGACTTGCAAATTGCCCTTCACCCTTCGCATTTTCCCTGGTGTACATAACGGGGTGTGCAGACCTAGTTCTAGTCTAGCTCTGTCAGCCAGACCCGCTGAAGGGCACTGGGATTTGCGTAGATCAGAACCTCACGATCGATGCACTGATTAGCAATGCAAATAAGGTGCATCATCCATCGGCGGGACCGTCCTCCGGCTGCTACAGTTACGGGAGAAAGTCATTAAAGTGCAACAAAATAGCGCGACGCTCGCGCTTAACGCTCCGATAAGCACTAAGCCGTCGATGTTCGTCGCTGAAGGTACGCATCGGCAATCACGCTGGGGCGTGTAATTGATTAGCGAGCGCGTAGTTCCCGGGTGGCAATCGACCGTTGCGTGCGCCGCTAATAGCGGTTCGATCCTTGCACAAGCCTGCCGATCGTAATCGAGGGTGCACCCTGCGTTCGGTTTCGATCTGCATTGTTCGGTGCATCAGACGCCTTGGGCGCATCGGACCCATCGCCAGCTAATGCAGCCAATTATTCACGCACCCCATCTCGTAGCGGGGGGCATATGCAAATTTTCTGCAGCACCCCGTTTCAACCGAACGCACTCCAGGACGCGTTTTTTTTTTCCGTGCGGTGCCTTTCGCGTGCGGATTATCGATGACGTTGGGTTGCGAGTGATGGCGGGGAATCGCGAATCAATTGACGGCAGTGATTTTGCGCGATCCTTGCGAGCCAGTTTTGCGCTAACGGTTGTTGCGTATTGTTGATGGTTGATGATTGCGCCTGCGCCATCCCGGCCAGTTGGGTGAACACATTTGCAACAATTAGGCAACAATTTGAGCGATCCCCTTTTCCATACGCTTTTGTATGTGAATGGTAAAAAATGGTGCACGGGAAGATCCGCTGATAACTCCGCGATGTGGAGGGAAGCGAACAAAAAAAAAAGGAGCTGGTCATGCTGCCAGGGATGCGCGCAGTCAATAGGATCGCGGCCTTCGATTGTTTCCCGATGTGAATGACTTTTAATTGTTACCAACATAAAGCGAATTGCAACAATAGCATTGCACACACGCAAAAAAAACGGATGCAACAATCCTGTGATGAAAATGCAAAAAAATAAAATCATCATTTAAACCAGAGCAACAGCTGCAGCTCATATGCATGATACCATCGAACTGCAATTATGTTCCTTAAATAAACACGACAAGCATGTCTGGTTCTCTCGTAAAAGCTTTAGAACGCCACAAGTGAACTGATTTTTGCCGTTTCTGCCCACATATTCAGAGCGCCAACGAATCTCAGACAACTCGAGAGGCGCCAAACTCGCCAGCCAAGTGGAACCTCTCGATCACCGGGATGGCGCCGCCAAAAGCTTTCAAAACGTACGAGGAACTCGCTTTCCATGTGATGCCCAAGTACGTTACACCTGAGGGCGTGCTTCGTCAGGCTGCTGGATCACACTTACGATTGACTGGCGCACTGGCTCCAGCATGCTCGGAAGCAGAAGAAAATGAAAACACCCTTGAAAATCCAATCTTCGACCTACACAACACAGGCACGAGGCGTGTTCGACGGAAGCACCAGAAGCAGCAGAAAATGGAGGCCTGGGGCAAACGAAGCCAGGTTTCTTGTCCGATGGATGTTTCATCCAATCGCTTACGCAATCACGGCTAGATGGAGCCATAACTCATCGCGTCCATTTGGGGGACGGTCCGCCGTTCAGGTTTTCCGATGACAGTTTGCGTTTCCGCCTGAAATGCTATTTATAAATTAACGCTCCGCGTCTCACCGGAAAATCGCTTATCGTCTGACGAACCGATAGCGAACTGGAGGCAAAGAACAGGTTCCATCGGTTTCCGGAATACACTTCCTGGACGGGGAAAGACATTCCGTGGGTTGCACCACAACATTCAGACGGTTAGTGCAGATGGCATCAAAAGTTATTAAAAGCTATGAATAACGTGCGCTTTGCAGACTGCCACCGATAAGAAACACCAACAGCCGAAGGTTATACACCGTGTCACGCGTGTTGCCGACATTGGGATTGGCAGCGGTGTTTGAGCAAACATTTTATCGGGAAAGTTAATTAGAAGACCTTGGCGAACGAGCGAGTTCATCGTTGTCTGTACGGTGGCATCAGGGCACGGTCGAACACAGAAGGTATACGAAAGGTCAAAGTCTCTAAATTGGGGCAAAAGGATGAGCTAAGCTTGCGAATGGCGTTTGTGAGGTTATGAGCCGTTTTATGGAATCGAAGCGAGACGCTGCACCCTTTCCGAGTGAAAGGCCCCAAGGGAACGCTGCCAAGTCTGGGCGCATATATATATTTTTATAGCCATTTGGCCCAACCCAACTCTACTCCGTGTGGCTCACCTGAATCTCCGGTGGACCTCCTTCGTCTCGTATCAGCAGCAGGTAGCTTTGATTGTCGATCTGAATTTCCTTCTTGAAGCGGCCACCCTCGGGCGATTCCTCCTGCATGTACGTGCCGGTCAGATAGCGGTGCACTAGGGCCGACTTTCCCGAGCTTAGACTGCCGACGATGCCGAGCCGGATGTCCGGCACGGATCGAGAAATCGTCCATTCCTGGCTGTTAACGAATGAATCTGCGAAATAGAGCGTAAAAGAATGGAGAGGAGTCTAATAAGTAAGCCGGAACAACCACGAGCGCCGGTAAATCACAAAAACCCACAAACCCTGCCGGCGAAATTCTTAGTTCAGCTCGCCCCATTAGTTTTGGGTGGAATTCTTGTGTGTTTGAGATGGTGTCAGCATAGACAAAAAAAGACTAAGAAAACAAGTTCCGCAGAGGAGCGTTAATGAAACTTTCGCAGGCAACGGTGGACCAAAAAAACCAACGGTAACTAATCCTATTTCTGACAGGAGGATTTGCATTTCATTTTCGCCATTGCGAAGCCGGAGCCAACTTCACCTTAGGGCACCACGAAGGTCAATGTGAGGACCAGGACGACGAGTCCGGTAGTCTACGGCGGGGGACGACGAGGGGAGATGCCGTTTCATTAACACCTCCTTTCAAGTGTCAATCTTGAACTTCACCGTTCGCTGACGGATCATGCAGCGTGACCGAGTTTTCTTTAAGGATAATAGAGCTATTTTCGGGGGTTCCCGTTCCATCGTTCTTAGCTTCACGCAGTGTAAGCCCGCTCTTTTTTTGCATCACTTACGCTGAGGCTGTTTGCAATTGTGGATTCGCATCAACCGCGTGCGAAAAGAAAACGGAATTAGATCTCATCAAAATGTCATTTTTGGTGACATTCCCTCAGGCTGTCCTAACGGACGGACCTCGCCTGCTAAAGGGACGGCGGCCATCGCAACTCGTGTCCAACGACGAGCTGGTTCCTGTGGTGTTTTGCTTTCGGTATTATTTCTATTTAAATCTGCTTGTAGTTAATCAAAGAAGGATTATGTTTTGATAGGCCGACGTTCGCATGAGAGAGTGTGCGTTCGCATTTCGGCGCCCTTGTATTGCCTTCCTGTGTCCACTTTTCGCGAGGACGATTCGCTCAGCATGTTTCTTTAATTCCCTGACGGAATGTCACCAAATTTTGTTTGGAAAAGAGATTTTTGACCCAACCCCCTTTAAAACGTATTTTTTTCACATTCGCTCATCATGACGGATTGTGACTGGTTTCTGTTTGAGCGGCCGATTCGGTCTGGTTTTGTTCGTGGTGATTTATCTTCGGGTGTGTTTTTACAAAAAAGACAACATTCACATACATGTGTAGCTATATATCACGATTTTTTTTTCATAGTGGCATTGTGAAATGTAATCGCTTGATGGAATAGAATGGATATCGTTGGACGAGAATATTTTCCGTTTGCAAAAGGTAATCATTGCTATTATTTTGACCGAAGCATTGCTTCATCTTCACCTTAACTGAAGAGAAGATATATGCTCTCTCAATAGTATACATCTCCTATATCGCATTATGACAAGATGATCCGTCTTCGTTGCTTATAGTAGGATGCTCTGGATATTCTCGAAAATAAGCTTGGATGCTCGTCAAACCGGCTCGTGAGCAGAAAAGGTGATTGATTGCAAAAAGATTAGCCTCCAGAATTGGGGTCGATGTCGAAGGAAGAAAAGTGTAGACCCTGCTGAGCCGTGAAGCAAAACATAACTGGACCGAAAACGACAGTCCGACGAAAGCCTGCGTGTGATTGATGTTATGCGACCAATACCTTTGGTTGGGCTCGAATGTGCTGTGTTCTGAGTAGCATTTGATATGCTACAAGAAAATCAGCCTACAGAACAACAACAAAAAGGGACGAAGGTGACAGTTATAGTGGGGAGGAGAAAAAATCGACAAACAACAGAAAACATGCCAGCATAACCAGGCCGGGAAGGATGCACACAGAGCAACCGACAAAAAACGAATGCCGTAGAAGACAATCATTCGTCAACCGACACCTTCGAGCAAACCGATGTACGGAATGCACATTTGCATCTTGATTGATAGCCGCAACGCCCTTGCAGCTCGAAGGGCCAACAAATGATGCTACTGTCGCCGCTGCCGCCAAGCAAAGGAGCTGTTCCAAGATTGCGCAAGATTGATTGCATGTAAATTAACACCATTTAGGCAGCGCCGTGAACCTCGAAGAGGGCGCGTTGCAATCCAGCAAAAGGGTTACCCGGAGACGCTAATATCGGCGTGAGAATCGTCGTCCCGCCAGGCAACGGTGGTGGCGTCGTCCGTTGGTTGGGTGGCGTCGGCTGGATCGGGAGCGGACATATACCGGTCGTCAGTGGCGAGGGTCCCGGAAACGATGCTGCCTCCTTATGCTGCCGGTGCCGAACGTCCGGACAAATTAGTTGACGCATATAATCTTCGAATTAATCACCGGTCCATTTGTCTTCGAGAATGCGTGTGTGCCACCTTGGAGAAGAACTTACGTTCTTGGTGCTACGTTCACGTGGCAAATGGTTTCGGTTTGCATTTCAAGGGACGGCATTTGTTTACAAAACTTAGCACCATCAGGGCAGTCACCGGTCGATGGAGGTGAACATAAAGTTTGGTATTTTATAACCGTGCCTATTTTCGTGGTCTAACCCTTTCCAGTCTAGCGCTGAAACACACTCTTCGAGTTTCAATGAAGTACACACGCGAGTGTATGGTGTTTGTTTTGCAACCGTTTTGAAATAAACGCTAGTTCTACAACCGATCAAGAGTACAAAATTGCTGTGGTGTGAAATTAATTTCAGTTTTGGCATCAATCATATTTTGCTGATATTATTGAATGGCACACGCGTGGCTGAGCTGCAAATTGGCTTTTGAACGGCATTTCATCGACGTTTCCAATCAAATTTTTGACACGCCTTCCAAACCACGCTTCTCGGGGGATTAATAGTGTAGGCACGTAATTTATATGGCGCAATTTTGTTTCGCAGCCAAGAGATGTTTCTGCTTTTTTTCTGTAATAGGATTTTCATATTATTAAAGTGCTAGCTGGTTGGGCCTTTTTCTTATCGTAAATGTGGCTTCAATTTGTTAAAAAAGTGAATGTGAAAATCATCTTAAATACCAAAGTTTATGAAGCACCCACGCGTCAGCAACCGTCCCATATCGAAAAGCAATTTGTCCGTGGACGATTACAAACTGGTTCATCGGCGTGCGGCATAAATTTGAATTCATGATTCGCGTTTTCGCTTATTCCTTTACCAAACGTTTCCTTGTGCGTCTCAGCTTTGCACACATGGTTTTGGCATTTCGGAAACTCGTAATCCTTTAAATAAATTTACATATGCGTTGGAGAGCACCATTTTATGAGTACGCATTTTTGTACGCGAATTCCCGCATAGTAGCACGTTTCGACGTACGATTGTGACCAAATGACCTCACTGGCTTGGGGAATCGCTAAACGGTTGGCGTTATTTTGGCGTAATAAAGCCGATGGTAATGATGGCGTCAACGCCATCGCCTATCAAGCCAACGACGGTTTCACTTTCCACAACACAATAAAGCCGGAGGCACAACTTCCGCCAAGGTCACGACACGACAAATGGAATGGCCATACCATGACTAGCCCGCCTTGCATACAGCTTACCAGACTGTGGCAAGTGAAAACCCTAATTAACCAATCCAACTCGCGACTGAGAGAATGGAATAGAAGCGATGACATAATCGCTGGAGCTACATTATATCCCGAACGCCCCAGATGGAGCAACATCAACGGACAAAGTGGCATAAACGTGAAGGAAAAACGCAACCAAGTGAACACAATTTTCCCTTGGTCGCTCATTTTCCTCCCAACGAGTACACTATGCTGCAGGCAGCAGGACACACAGGCCCGAGAACCGGCTACGCACCATCGCCATTTTGCCGCAATGTTGGAGGAAGTTTATGGCCATAAATAATCGCGTGAAATGATTCAAACAAATCATTTACACCTCCTGCCTGCGGGCAAACGGGAGCAGTTGGCACAACATGGCATCATTCCCATGTCGTTCGCATGTTGGGCAGTTTAAGTTGTCGCCACATCTTCACACTGCACCGCGGCTTTTGGCTTGCTTTGTACCGCGTTATCATTACTCATCTTGGTGCGAGAGCTGCCTCATCTGCGACGCGGTAAACGGCGAAAAGTGCAACCACACACATCGTGCCACATTGCGAAGAGTACGGTGACGATAGCGAGACGACATTTTCTGTTCCGTGGTACTAATTTTCACACGCAAACGCGCCTATCCGACCGACAGCTCACTAAATGAAGATGTTGATGTTTCTTTGGAAATTGTCGGGCCCAAGAAGGAGTCCCTTCCGTAACATAACAAGAGCGAGAGCTTAGCTAGGCACTGACTTTGAATAGAAAATCGAGGGGCCAGAACACTTTGTGACGCCCAGCAACGGAAAAACCGCCCGCTGGTGTGTCCGAAACGGGAAAAAGGTGGAATGCTGCCACGAGCAGTTTGTTGGAACTCTTCCACGGTCGTAAAGCTAATGAAGTCTGACGCCGAGAGCTGGGCCTCCGTGCCACGCCACCACGGTATGAAATTAGTCAGTCGAAAAAGGTCCGCTAAATAGTGGTGCGAGTCCAAAAATATCGCTGACTAACAGCAAACGCTCAGCGGGAAACTACACGAAGTTCTCGCCGAATGACGACTTGCTACTAGGGGAGTTGTAAATGTCGATGAATCGACGCCTTTTTTTAGAGTTCACCAGTACACAGTGGCTTGTTTTCTTCGTTTAGAGAGGAAAATAAATACAAAAAATGACTCCCCCATGACAACACAAGTTCGTAGGTCAAACGTCTCGCAAACGGCTTCACTTTCGTGGGTCAGAGTTGCATTATCGTTCGCTTGTCATCACCGTAAAAACCAACCACGCGATGCGAACGAATGTAGACCAGTGATGCGCAAAAATAAGGCAAGGGAAATTAAAAGAAAAAAAGCTGTACGAGGGGAAAAGCGCCTAAGGTGTTCCGCTTAAGTACCTCCTCAGCAGGCGTTGCGAAGGAGGAAGGGATCTTCTGATTACACCTGACCTGGTCAGAGGGGAGCCATTGTAAAGCCGGCTCGGTCCCCTTGGCTATCCAAATGTCAGCAATATTTACCGAATATTGAACAGGATGCTTCCCGGGGGTGGCCTTCAGGGATGGAATTCCATTGAACCACATCCGGAATCTACAACCAGAGGGTGCAATCAACCGGAAAGTATGAGAACCGCTAGCAGGTGTTAAGGACCACTCTGTGGGCTTTGCTCTGAGGGCAGAACGGAGTTAATTGAAAATAATGAACCGGCAAATGATTCGGCAAGCATTTCCGCAGTATTTTGGTTTTGTTTGTGGAGTCTACTTCGTTTTTCCGATTCCAGGTCTGGTTGCGAGATTCTCTTTTGTACGTGTCACTGTCTGAAGAGTTTTCATCTCGAACGATCATAAACATGTTTTCCTTACCCTGCATTCCGTCTTTCATTCATGCCTCGCTGGCCAATGCAGACGGGGGTGGAAAATGTGAAAACGCTTAAAATCCGGAGGGCCGACAGCACTAATAGCCGAAGCGGCGGAAATGTACTTCCTTCTGATTATGCTATTTTGTTCGAATTTCCATACCACCTTTCCCGCTCGGGATGCAACGCTTTAACAACGCTCATCCTCGCCTCATGAGGGCGTTTTGGGTGCTCACTTTTCTTCGTTTTGTTTTGATCGATTTATGCACTGGCAGCGACGGAGCGGTCGGCTAGCTAAGAAGCAGCTACGAAGGGAGAATTCTCCACCACCCCGGGAGAGATCTGAACGTGCATATATTTATTCTATCGCTTCCGTTTCCTGCGGCGGCAAAAAGCGCTTTACCATGGGTCAAATATTTCCTTCCATTGAGCCACCCCTGGTGAAGGAATAAATTAATTAAACATGCAAAAACCGCCTTCTAAATTTCATTGTGGGGCAAGTAATACGCGACTTGAAAAATTATCCTTTTCCGGAAGCGACCATGAAATTTTCTTCCGACCGCATCAATTACCTTTTTTTCTGTTGAAGCCAAATTATTGAGTCCCTTCTAGCTAACAAAAAATGATCATCGATGGTACTTCGAGGGTCATTTTGACCCTCATCTTACAGAAAATCGTACAGAAATATGTCGTACAACGAAAGATATTCGTTTGACTGTGTTTTGCCTTCTTTGAGAAATTTTAAAACAATTTAAAAATAAACAAGCAGATTTGATGATCTCTTTAAGCAATGAAAGAGTTCGAAATTGCTCTAAGCCTGAGATTGTTTCCAAACCAACCGCAACGAAGCTGCGAAGCCGTTCCGACCAACGCCTAAATTATCCACCAGTGGCCACTTGTCCGAAAGGTTAACGAACGCTTTTATAGCCTCTTAGGTGGGATGAGAGCTTTCTGGCCATGGCAGAGCACAGGCACGCTCGAAGCATGGAATGATTTCCTGCGCGTGAATATGTAGCAGACCATTATGTTGCTTGTTTAGCTATCTGTTCTTAGCAATGCCTACGATTCGGTGCTGCGTTGAATTATTCTTCGAACGACTTCCATTTCTATTCCATCGATGACTTCCTTATGTCAGAAGCCATAGGAGCTGCGGCGATCATTATTTTAATATGCATCAACATGCCTGTGTCCATGGGGAACCAGAACGAAAGACGTTTTACCGTTTACACAAAACAACAAAAGACCAGCCTACACGGTGATGTAACAACATAACTAAATTCAAGGATGGCATCATACGCCCTTACCTACGATCTGTTAGCATGTTCTATTGAATTCGATTAAATTATTTCTGCCAGCCGTCTGTCGATAATTGACCGACCACATGTGTAATCGAATATACGTCCAAGCACAGCGTGAATGGCAATCATGATCCACTTACGCAAGTGACGAGCTGGTGATTAAATTAAACGTGATCTGATTCGTAATTGATTACTGCAGGTGAAATCATTTACCAAGGTGCTCCCGTGAGTGTTGCTTTTCTTCCCTGATGCCAAATGCCGCTAGCGTACCACAGCCACAGTGCAGCGGCCGGTTGAAATGAAACAATTTTCGAAGGTTTTTAAAAGGCGCTGTTTTGTTGCTTCATCCGTGCGACCTCATTTGAAGGAAGTTTCAAATCGGTTACAATTGGATGGTTTTGCGATGGAGGTTAAGCCGCATTTGAGCGATATAATCGTTTTCTTCACACTGCGATTTATAGCCTGCAATGCAACAGTCGGCACCAGAAATTGCCACCCGGTGTTCGATTATTTCGATTACACATCGATGATTGCTCTCAGTTTCGACCGGTACCGTGGCGTGTTATTTTTCTTTTCTTGCTTTCCTCGAACTATTATGCAACACAATTATGCTTTCCACTTCATGCTCAAGTACCGACAATGTCGCTCTAGAGATCGAAGATCGCAAAATAAATATGTTTCAAACGCTACGTACTTTCACTCCACCTTGTTGAGAAAAGGAGTTATGGAACAGCGTTCGGAATCGCACGCAGCCGAAGATAAAACGGGACCCCGTGTACGTTGGGACACAGGGATAAATCAATTAGTTCGTCAAACATCGAAAGCACGTGCAGGAAAGTGGCTACAACGTGAGGTTTACCAGCAAACCACGCCAGACTGCTAATCATCGATCCGTCATCTCACCAAGAGGCAAGCCACATGCCATGCACAGTAAGCACTGCATATTTGCATGCTCTCGATACTGCTCAAACATAATGGGCGGTGGGGAAATCGATTAGGTTGGCCCGGGGCGTCATTTAGTTGAAGCGATTACCGAACGATGGCGCCACAAACGTTTCACCAATTTCCTGCTTTGGGTTAATGGCGGTGGGACAACTTTTGCATACCGTGAAAGCCGTAATTGGCGGAACAGGATAAAAGCAGCTCGCCGCCATTATGTATCACTTTGCACCGGATTAATGACATTTTTCTTGCTCTTAGTTACGCTATACGATTATTTGATTGCGCAAATATCGTCAGATAAATCAAACTATGAGCCAAACTGTTTGAACATCCACGGCGCGGGGTATTCCTTAAATCAATACTTCATCGCCTTTCGCCAAACTCGATATCCTAACTACTGAGGTTAGCATCTACGATGCTAAGTCAAAGAGACGTACCACAATTTGAGAGTGTGTTCTTGGAACTAACCTAGAAGATATCATTTCCGGAGCTGCAGTGCTCTCGAAGTCTACACTGCAAGCTATAGACCCTTGCAGCTCTGCAAACTCTCGAAATGAGTATAGAAATTGAAATCATTCTCCCGATGCTCAATCGATGATGGTATGCAAGGAATGGGTTAAGTTGTTTGTTTGTTTCCGAGTCCCGGTTGCAATAAATCATACCAGGAATTGGAAAACATTCGACCTCCGATGGGTGGCTTCCTGCTACGGATAAGCAAACCGTGGCGAAGAATTTCGTATACAAACTCACTCACTCGTCGCTTCGAACCAAACCGGCACGAGCTGACGTAAGATGAGTGAAATAATTCATTACCATCGATCGATTTGCACAACGGGACCAGTCATTTCTGGGAAGATCAGCCAGCTTCTGCTTGCAAACCGTATGGGTTGTTGGCGTATGCCAGAAATTGGCACGCTTTCTGCTTGTGAGATATTTATTACTCCGGCTAGGACGGGCCTGACTGAATTCGATCTGTGACGTGTTGCCTGAGCTAAGGTATTGATGACGGCGTTGTTTTGACGTCGTTGGTGAAAAGAACAAAACGAACAAAGCGAAACGATCCACGGACCGGATGCCAGTCTGAGCAAACACAAAATATCTTTTAAGTAAGCAAAACATCGCAGGCAAAAACTATAGAAAATCGACGACCCAATCAAAAACAAGAATGCAAAAGGAGCCAAACAAACGGGACAATCCAAGGATGTTTTTTAAGGCGCTCACCATGGAAAGTTTGATTTATTTTTCTTCTCTACCTTGATCGCACATGTTTTAAAGTTGATTTTCTAGAAATTGTTCCATGAAATAATCGCCTTCCGGTGCTGCTCTGTTGCGTCACATAAGCCCTCAGGTGGGTTGTGCAAACTGCAACTGGAACCTGGTTGCAGTAGAACAGAATGTAAAGGTCACCCCAAAAACAGGTCGCCTTGGTGCATCGCACTGAATGAAAGGAAAGCGTACAATAACTGCCAATATCGTGCCCTGCGCACCCTCGCAAGCCACACGGCAGACAGCAAGAGAAATGGCTTAGGGTTTTTGTTATCCTTCGCTTTCCATTTCTTACCACTGTGTCCCCGAGCGAGCAAGAATCGCAATGTCTGAACCGTCGCGCTGACGACTTGAGGTTCAGAAACAGAAGAAAAAAACTGGCAATGGAAAGGTGGCCTGGTCTGCGCCGTTTGGCAGTGTTTGCTCTAGATTACGTAGGCATGTGCCCTCGGAAAAGGGATCAATAGCACTCACCAACAAACCCGGGAGCAACAGCGAAGGTCTTTGCGGAGGCACGAATTTAAGGGAAAATTCCAAACAGCTGCCTCACCGAGACGGATGGACGCCTGGTGCACGGGTGTGTTTGTTCGGGAAGAAAGTTTATCGAGATTTCTTCGCCAGCACTGCGCCCTCACAGCGGGTTGATGCGTTCGACCCCTCCTCCGTTGCCAATTGCAGCAGCGCACCAACGTCTTTTATTTACTCTTTGCAGAGATGAGCAGAAGCGTTGAGCTCGGAAGCAAAGGAGGCCAACGGTGCCAATAAATTCGCCACCGAAGAAACGGAAGCGTCTCTCCGCAAGGATAAGAGTGCAAAGAACAGCGTCGTCTGGACCGGATGGGCCGGCACGATGTATGCTCTAGTTTTAACTGATTTTGTACGGCTTTCTTTCGGACCGGCAACAGTCGTTTCTGCATCACGGAAGGGACACGGCATGCGACTAATTACGGCACGATTGTGCTCCCTATGCGATAGCTCAGGAATTGGACAGGAAGCTGGCCATTGTCCCAAAAGCCGAACCGTTGATAAAGGCGCTTACTTTTTGCAGTCTCATCAAAAGCCGGAAGCTCGATGCAGAAAATGAAATGCATCTTTAGGTGCACAATGATGCAGCAGCAAATTACAGTCCTTGTTCTCGGGTAGTGGTCAGGTCAGGTCATCCAGACTTACGTATCATATATATTAAGCATGTCTTGGCCCATTCGACAAGATTTGCAGTTAGGCACGGCTTCTAGCAGAGAGAACCGGTAGAAGGAGTAGTGACCGATGGCCAAAATTCAATCGTCATCGTGCAGCGAAAGAAGCTGCAGTGGATGAGCAAGAAGCATATGCACCTAGAATGTTGGGACTCTTGCATCGGGTGGAAACAGATAGAGTTAATTGCCAACGGGTTTGCTTCAGAACGAACTTCAGCAGTCTTGAATCGCGTTGATTGGAAACAAGTTCAACATTAGATCCGTCACACAGCACGATCGTGTGAAAGAATGTTCGCGATTGCAGCATAATGTTCACAGATTTTCAGCGAACAAATACCTGCCAGGCATAAGGGTGCTTCAATTCATTAAAAAGTAATTGAGTTCTTCGCTGCCATCGGAAACGTCATCCTTTCATCCATTCAAAGCTCCTTCCATTTCGCCCTGGGCGGTGCCGGCCGAGTTTTCTTTGGTCGCCCTGTTGGATGCTAAAATTTGGACAAACGTTTGCGCTTCACTGCAGTCAAATCGAAAACCAGTTCAAATATTCATGCATGGCGCTGTATGCTCTACAAAAGGGAAAAAAGGAGCTCGCCAAAAACGAAACTGAGGTCAGAAGGTTTTCTGTACGCAAAAAAAAACGCGGAACTTCACATCGGTTCTCCTGCGACGGAATTTTTTCGGGTGTGAAGGCTGTTTTGTTTCCTCGGTTGGAAAACGAAGCGGGGAATATGTTTGGCAATAAAACATAGGTTTTCATATGCGATGGGGCGCACACTTGCATGACAATGGCAGCGGAGGAATCAGCAAGCAGAAAACTCTGATTAAGCAAGAAGACAACACCGGTGGTAAATAGGCGCGGCGAGTTGTAGCACAAGGCTCGGTTCCGTACTTGCGTACCCGTCGTTATGCCCTACTCGTCCTAACCCATGACTATCTTTGGTTCTGTTTTCGGCGCTAAATACGGTCGAATCTTCTTCTTCTTCCTCCCACCACTGCGCCAGGATCAGCAAAGGGGTGCGGAATCATTTTCCGCGGTCCTTCGTACGTCCTTCGAAAATAGGGTAATGTCTACGAGCCTAAAACGAATGTTGCCGATGTTTTACCGACGATAGCATTGTTTGCAGTTGATAATATTCTGTTTTTCTTGCATCACATTTCACAAACATACACACAACGTGGCGCATGATTATTCATTGCCGAAAACAGCAGAGGAAACAAAGGTAACGACACAGTAACAACTGACCTCTTGTGAAGTATCTGAAACGAAGCGTGGTGATGGAAGCCGGAGGAGTGAGATGGAACCAAGTACGGGGAGGAGCAATTCTTAGTATCACTACAGAATCGCAAAAGGGATGGGAACGGAAGGACATTCGCTGATCGCAGGATATGGTTCCGAACATGGTGTCCTGCCGTGTGGTGCCGAGAGTTTGATCAAGATGGTGCCATTACGGGCTTGAACGAAAGGATGCTGGTCTTTTCTTGTGCAGAAAGGCAGCACGCCTCGCAGCAGGAGATGGCGCTCCCATTTTTTTTATCAAAGGTAACAGATATCCGCGCAAGATGTATATCGCTGTCCAGCGCTAATTCAGGTGACAAATTTAAGGTTGATACTTAGTTTCGCCCCAGGAGCGCGCCACTTGAGCGCAACATTGTACGAGACCGCGGGGGTTCGTGAAGAACGAAGGGGCGTTCCGGTTTTATTGCTGCTAAATTGTAGCAGACTTCAAAAAGAAGTCTGTTTTCAATTACAACCACGGCCGGACCTGTTTGTTACTGCGATTTTGCGCGGCAAAAGCGTCTTGGCTGATAAAGACGTTGAGGTCTCCTGCTGAGAGTGATCCAGCGGTGGTCGCCTATGTTGGTCATTTTAAAGCCATGAGCTGGCAGACCATCCAAACGGTAGACGAAGTTTTCCGCGCTTACCGTTTTTATGCCGTTTCCCTCGTTCCAACACGTTCACAGTTGGCTATTTCAGTGCAATCTCGTGGAATATTAACGCAGGTTTACTCATTCTAACGATAAAACGCACTGTTTCTTGGCCGTTCTTTTCGCTTCTTCTCAGTGAGTGCTTACCTAAACAGACAAAAAAAGAAAAGAGAAGAAAAACGTGGAGTCAGTATAAATACCATTTACAAAATTACTCCCGAAACATCATATAAATCAAAACATTTGCCACATAGCCGAGGGATGGAAAAAAAACTCCGAAAATCTAAATACGACACAATTACACGTTAATGTTTGCCAAAAGTTCTACCCCACAACGATCCCGGTCAAACCATTTATCAAACGAGGATAATGAATTCGACTCGGTACGCACATGCAATTTGGGTTTGTTTCGTCCAGTGTCCGGAGCTCGGTAGCAGAGAAACCTTACGAAGTGTTTTTTTCCTTTACGTTTTAGGCATAAGATAGCTCGGTACTAGACAATCTGCTGCAAGAAGAGGATGCTACGCGCCATTTGCGGGATCCGAGTTGATCCTGGTTCTAAAAGTTCCTCCTTTCCACTTGCTGCCCCGCCACGAACTGTACCTACCCATTCACAATTTAACGCATCTTTACCATCAAATTAATGCAGGTATGATAATGAACAATCATAAATTTAACGAGTTCCAAAATTTTGCCATAACCCTTTGAAATTGCTCCTGCCACATGGCCGTACGTTGATGGAGCAAATCCGTCCTCGT
This sequence comes from Anopheles nili, assembly GCF_943737925.1. Classification (NCBI taxonomy): domain Eukaryota; kingdom Metazoa; phylum Arthropoda; class Insecta; order Diptera; family Culicidae; genus Anopheles; species Anopheles nili. The sequence continues at coordinate 5,814,013 of NC_071292.1, forward strand.
CGGTTCTCGCTTTTACCTCTACAATTTCCAACCGTAACATCGTTTCTGTTTCCAAACGATGGAAAACAAAAAAACCTTTTCTTGCAACGAAGCTTCTTTCGTAATCGCATTGTAACAGATTTTTCTTTGCATGAAGGGGTTATATAAAATTGCTGCGAATTCATGTTCTCTCCTTGTGCCGCTTCCGAGTTTAGAATGTGACCTTTCCCTCTAACCTACTTAGCACACGTAACTTCGCCCTCTATCCTTCTCGATCGTTCTCCTATCACGCTCCTTCGTGGCACGATTTCCAAACCGTTTCCAGGCTCTCCATCCGCTGTCTGCCTAGCGTACAGTGCTTTAAACACATCAGCCACTTGAGGCGATGTCGTTATGTACCCGAAAAAAAAATTAGGACACCACGAGAACCCAACTAGAGGGATAAACTGGATAGAAACAGGAATTTAAAAAGGCTTGAAGCAATTCAATTTAAAATTTATATTTTTCGCAAATTAAATTCCACTCAAGCCCATACGATCTGTGTAGCAAGGCCGGCCTGTTCTTATCCCTTTTCGCGAACCCACCACCCAGGACAAGGCGTGCTAGCGTACCGTGTTATTGTTATTCTTCAGCTAGATGCGCTCGACTCATAGAAGTGAATCAAAAGCGGTCTCCCGAATAGCGCAATTTTTTGAGCTACACCGCGCGCGCCAACGTTTTTCTGGGCGTTCCGGTCGTAAACGCGCGCCAGATTCGGTTTCATACCTGCCCCGAAGCGGTTGGGCAAAAAAATGAACTTACGCGATCACGTCTGGCGGCACGGTCGATTGTTTTTTTTTTATATTCGGAGCATTTTGTGGTAACCCTTTCGGTGCATAGTGGTTGCAAAAATATGAAAAAAGTACGCTGTACTCTTGTTCGATTTTTTTTGTATTTCGGGATGGATGGAATTAGTTTTAGAGCGTTCTCCTTTGAGAAAAAACCACAGAGATAACAGAGTAAACAGGCAAAGCTCAGGAAAAAAAAAACATTACGCTTTCCAATTTTGATGCGAATAAATCACTATAAGACCTGCGTCAAATTCAGTTTGATAATCTCGAAAGCAAATCATGTCTTTAGTTTTGCACACATATATTGTAATTAGTAAGAGCACAGAAGAAAATGGATGAAGTAAAAATTTGTTCGATATTCTCTTTATAACAAAACAATGCCCAGATATGAAAAAGAAACTATGGTACGGCTTGATGGAAAAATCCGCTAAGTAAACAATCACTCGCAATTTGAAAGACAGCAATAGCAAGAATCGGTCCTGGTTTGCTTGATCCCTGCTTCGCCTTGAATGATCGAGAAAAACGGGACACTTTTATTTCAATCATGAAAAAAAAAACACGCACCAATGATGATCATTTGAAATTTATTAACCTATTTCTTATTGCCCCTGTTTGATGCGTCCGTGTGTGCCTAACTAAGACTATGCCCGGCTCAGTTCCTCTAGGGTTGACAATGTACGGTTGAGAAGAAGTGATTGGCATCAAAAAAGGACGCAGCAACACCGACTCACGCTTTCCGCCAGCTTCTGATTGAGAGATGTGTCTCGTATTCGAAGAAAGGACGAGCCTTTCGCTCCCATATTGCGATATTTTGACTGGTGATGCACTTTTCCGTCCAAATGCCTCCGTCAAAAAAAGTGCATAAATTGTACCGTTGCGAGAAGCACGTTTCCATTTCGATACCCATTTCGCCAGCTCACCCCTCGTTGGGCAAGAAGGATGCGCTCCGGGAGGAAGCCGAGGTGAAAAGAAAACTGTCACATAAATATCACTTTCCCGGGCAGATCTCATCATCGTCAACGGCCAGGGTAAAGGAAGTGATCGGAATCGGAGTGCGATTACAGGGGAGCGGGATCGATTTACTGTCAGCCCTGTCTTGTCTTTGGACCATTTCACATCAAAAAGGGGCAAACAACACGATGCAAGGGACAGAAAGTGCAAGCAAGCACCATTTTTTTGCTTTCGCTGTCGTTCGAGAGACATTTCACCCATCGTGCGATTGATTGAATCCTGTCCTCTAACTAGAAATCAATGACTTGATACGATAGCGCAATGCCCAGAGCAAATATTTCCTCGACCTTCTCCATGGGGTGTTAGCATTACCACGCTGCGCGGTCTGCAACGCAGGCGCATTGAACAGTCCGAAATCAGTGGCACTTTTCAAAGCAAAAGGTTTAAAGTAACAAAAAAGTGCGCGTTCTTGATTGCCTGTCCTCTCCTGTCTTGAAGGATAGTTTATTGCAATTAATTGCGATTATCCTTCCGGAAATATCGAAAAAAAAAACCAGCGATATGAGAGTGTTTCAAATGCATGGAACAGCGGGGAAATATATTTCGCAGGGTACAAAAGGTTTTATTAGTTTTTCGAAACATTATTGTTTTTGTTATCGAACTCAAAAATTTCCGTTAGGTGTCGCAAGACAGCACATTTTAGGCACACACATTTTGTTGATCAATATAACCCACTCGTTTCGTTTCACCCTCAAACAAATTGATATGTTACTCTTCATCGGTATAGATCATTTTGTCTCGTTTGTATTCAGTAACTTAAGTCAAACTTTTGATACCATCTCGTCACCATTTTCATTAGTCAACAGAGGGTTGGAAAAACCAACTTCGAGTTCATGCGAAATGTGACTGCCCATTAACATATGTCAAACGTTTGACAATAATCGGTTCTATCATTAACTTCGCGCATTTTCGTTAATGATATGCTTGCGGCATGCGTCAGGGTCCGAAAAAAGGTGGCCCTCGCCGGCAGCAACAAATTTGACACGTTACTGGGAGTTAATGAAAAGCCCTGGTGGTAATGAAAAGCGACCAATGGCACCCGCTTTTTCACCACCCTTATGCAGGGGTGGCTAACAGAGGGTCCAGTTTTTCATGGACCTCGATTCCGGCCGGAATGACTCATTTGGCGAAACTGAAGGTTGAGACCCGTTGACAGTTATTGCGAAAAATCATGGATTTGTCCCTCAATGCATATTCATTCAGTGCACACGACTAGCATTACGGTGCGATATTCTGCAACATTCGGGAGGGAAAAAAGGGGAAATGGACACAGCAAATTAGGACAATTGCATGCACGAATCGAATGCAACGTGCGGAAAACGTCGAAACCTGACCCAGCAACAATATGACGTTGGCTTGCTAAAGTGCAACTCACAGAGAGTTCCTCACAGGACCTCACTGTTTCTCCCTTGCATTTGGAACATTCATTGAACAACTCGTAGACTGTCGCGATCGCGATCGTCGACCGTTAGACATGCAACTAGCGCATTACGCGCGCGGCACCGAGCATTTATTGAAACCCAACGGGACCAAGTTATATTTGGCCCGTTTGTTGCTATCATTGACGAAGATCGGTCAAAGTTTGCGGTGTGGTGGTTTATGATGTCCTGCAGCCGACCGGTTGCCCCCGGGAAGAGGGAAAATCGACGCCGCACACATGCCACGAGCGAAAAATGAAGGAGGAGAAAAGGGAAATATTTTAATAACTGTAATAATAAAATTATAAAGTGAAACCTTCGTACCAACCGCCCAAGGGACGGCACAGGCACGGTACCTGAGGGATAGAAACGTCCACTGCTTGTTTTGAGGGGTGACTTCTATTAGCCGGTGGACGAATGTCCCGCGCTTTAGGGTTCATCAGTGCAAAGGGCACAATATAGGCAGGCGAATCCGGATGTGTGGTGTGCTGTCCAGTTGGCATGGACCGCTGCAGAAAGACGCAGCTCGTCATCCATGCATCGCTCGGAAACAAAACGGTCAGTTTGCTGACGAAACGAAAGAAAAATGACGCACGACGAATGCAGGACCTCGGAATCGTTTACAATCCGCGCCCGGCTCGGAGTGAAATATGAGCTCATTTTTTCAAACAATCGCGCATAATCGGTCATAAAGAAATAAAACGATAAAAAAAGACCCATTTCAATTGAAGAGTGAAGGGACAAATGCGGAACTGACAGGACATTGGGTGGAAACATGTAAAGAATTTCGCTCCAGACGCGACAATGCGAGCGGCAACGGGTAATCATATGCATCGCGCCCGGTTTCGCGGGGACACATAATGGAAAGAATGGCAAGCATTTAGTGTAGAAGAAAAGAACGCTAAACGGGGTTACATTAATGTCAATTTGTCCGACTGGCCCGGAAGCGAAGAGCGGGACCGGGAAAACTAAGAGACCACCGCTTGATGAACGCGATAGCGCGCAAGAGGCGTGCGTGACTCGCCTGCATCGGTCTACCCTTTGCATCGGAATCTCGGATTTTGGTCAGCTCATCCTCATTCACGCATCCGTCCATCAAGCGGAACGATGTCGCCGGCTATCTATCTGCAACCTTTCCACTCTCGAGTGGCGCACAGCCGCGATTAACCGCGAAGCCCCAGAAGAGGAAGATGTCAACCGTAATAAAGCGTGATTGTATCTAACGGGGCGCTTTCCTGCATGTACTTTGCACCGATTGTGGCCTGGGTTGCGTGCAGATGCACGTTTCCCGGGAAAGATCGATCAAGCCAGGCAAAAGGACACGTCATGGATTCGAGAACAGGAATGCCACGGATGGGACATGATGAAACAAACAGGCTTCCAGGACATGTGCCCTACACCGACCGAGCCAGCTTTCCTGGTGCAATCGTCTTCCTGCTAAAACCACCACTTGAGAGATAATTGGAATTCAGAAGAAACTGTTGCATCCTTAATCGTGGAGAACGCGTACTTGTGCGAGGAAGACGCAGGAAAAAAGGAAGCTGCAGTTAGACAAGAGTCCTGATCGATGCTCTCGTGTCCTGACGTTCCTGCTTTCCGCTTCTGTTTCGCTCTGCTGCCACTACTAATTGAAATACATTGAATTTATGATGCAACCAAACGACGTGAATCAGAAGAACAAGCACCGATGGCATAAGTGTGTCTACATAACGCCGGAGGATGCAGATTATTTGTGATAATGAAGACGACAGATCAAGCGTACGAGGGAGTGAGAGCTTCCTTCAAAGTATTGATCTTCACATTCAGCCAAAGCTGATTGATAACGTTCTCTTATCTTGTAAATATCACCATGCATATGATTTTCTTGAGAGGCACATGCGAGTTCACATGACTCAAACAGGATCATCCTTGGGACATCATGTTTAGTAAAACATTGATCCGCTGATCGGCGTCCGGCTGTCGGGCTGTCAATCAACGAATACGATGTTAATGTTTGTGGTGGCTCTTTTCCGATTCCAGTCCACAACTGATGGATGAATGGATGCGCTGCGTTCTGGACCGGAAGCAACAACACATTCAAACAACGATCGGGAACGATCATTCAACAATTGCGTCTAATAATAAATCGCAACTTCCTTCCGCTGGTAATGATGAACAAGTTGATGAATGAAAGCCAGAGAAAGATCCGAAGATAAATGGAAAGAACAATTAATGGTACACCTCCGGACTAGGCGCACGTATTTTCTTTTGCATCAAAACGCTTGAAAATTAATGTACTCATTAGTTGCTTTAGCTATTTTTGTTGGAATTTGATAATTAGAATTGTAAAAAAAAATCATTTATTCTACTTTAAGGCACGCAGCTGTCATAGCAGAAAATACAATCCAGACTTTCCAGAAGACAAATCAGGCATGAATGTAGGAATTTGAGAATGCTAAAAAATGCAAGCGCCGAGAGAAAATCCTCAAGCCCATAATCTTTCTCTGAGAGTGCGTAGGATTACCATGTCTAAAACGTGAAATGAAAATGAACTCGTCAAATCTCAACGTCGGTGATCGTTCGGAATAAAAGCTGTGGTTTCGAAGTAACGCGTAGCGTGTTTGCCGTCAAACGAAGGATAATCCTCTTTCTCAAGAAACGATATCATCTTCATCATCACCATCGCCCCCTCCGCACTGCACCCTCACACACACACACATCCGATCTCCCCTCGTCGCACACCCAAAGCGGCCAGATGGCACGGCTGCATCGAAACATAAATATGCAATTCGCCGGCTTAACCGATGCGCGCTGCCAATGACATCGAAACGCCTCGAGGGGGATTCGTGTCGGTGGTGATGAAGGTGTTTTTGTGCCTTCATCCCAAATTAGCATCTAAATTGGCCTGCTGGGTGCTCGCCCCGATCCCGGATTGCGTCGGGTTTCGTTTCGGGGAAGAGATCTTGGCGATCCGATCAGAAGAAGGGGCAGCTTTGGAAGAACAGCTGCTCACGGGTGCTTCTTCATCATGCGCCGCGTCACGTGAGGACTCCTGCGTTAAATGCCACGCGTAGTGTGCGTGCGCACTACCTGCGTGCTAATGCGAGCACCTCTGTGAAAGGACATGGAGGAGGACATTTTTTATCCTGCACTTTTTCATTCCACCATTGTCCGTTCTATTTCCTTGGTTCTATTCGCTCGTTCCATTTATTGACCATTTCCTTTTTCGTTTCTTTTTCGGTAGCCCTAAACCTTTCAAGTGCTGCTTTTTACCATCCTATCAGCTGTTTTATACATCGGAAGATATGCGAATGCGCACGCACTTGAAAGCCTTTCGAGTGGCGCGTGGTTCAAGGACCACGTGGGAGAGCACAAGGTAAAAAAATGTCCGTGCATCCTTTGCATTCGCTATTCGCAGTTGCCTTGAAACATTTCAACGGTACCGATTCGATGAAATATTTCTCCAATATACCGTTACAGCGAACCATCGTTCCCTTTAGAGCCCTTCAAAAATGCCGTCACATCATATCACAGCCAACCCTTGCGTCAACGGGGAACCCCTAAGGGCGCGCAGTGCATCGGTTTGCGCCAAACCGAACGAAGAAAATGCAGTTTTCTTCATGCCCGAGGGGTGGAGCTTATTGAGCCGGGTGAAATCACCCTTCACCTTCGAGCAGCGTAAGGGTTCGGTGGGAGAATTCCTCAGGCAAACCGGTCGCGATATTTTTATGTCATTGGTGCAAGGATTGCAGCGGAAAGCCGATGTGCGTTTCACGATGGCGGACGACGGCAGTGGCCCTCTTTCAGGCTTCTCATTTTTGCAATGCCATGGCCAGAGCAAAAAAAAAACGCCGAAAAGATCGCTCATTCCTTCGTATGCCGGGTAAACGTCCGACCGAGCGGACATCGCTCCATCGAGATCGTGAAGCGTGGTTGAATTTTTAATAAACCACCGAATATTCGTATTCCTTCTCACCTTCATCAGTACAAAAAAAGCGATCGCTAGAATGGGCGCCAGCCAGTGAGTGGGTTTCGAGCGCGTGGGGGTTTCGACACATTAAGGTCCACAAACGTCAGCACCACCACCGGAGAATGGCAGCAAATGCGAAAAAAACAACACCACAACCCAGCAACGCGCCACTGATTGGTTAAACAGCGTGGGAAGGAAGCGAATAATTTACGGAGGGATCCCGATCCTCGTGCGCCGTAGCAGAGCAGAGTGCTGGCGTTGTCAATTGAGGCGGAACGCCGGCACCGGTTATAATGTGGATTCAATTTACCGAATCGTGCCCTCGGGTACGGACATTTAGTGAGTTTAAGGTCAATGAGATTAGGCCACATCCGATGGCAGTAGCCCTCCATCGAAGAATCTTCTATTGCTATTGTCTTCTAGGGGCTAGGTTAAGGAATAGATAATTGAGCAGAGTACTAGACCTCGTTACAAGACAAATGAGTCTGCAAGGCATTTGCGAGCTACAAAACGTATGTATAACTCGGTAAATATATCCTACAAAATTAAAATATATTCCTCCAGACAACCTCCAAAAACAGCACTAGCCCCACGTCCACGTTTATAGAAATCGTGAACTCGTTGGCTGTGCTACCAGTGTTACCGTTGACAGCACGAAAACAGGATCATTATTTTGCAGAACGAAGATAAATGACCGCTGGATTTAACTATTTTGTTTTGGCTGCAGATTCTAGCCAGGCCCGTTTCGATGATTGCACTCAAGGCGAACGGCTTTCTATTTTGCGTTGTAAAAATACACCGGACAGTCCTGAATCCGTTCGACCTCACACACGATGCCAGGCGCGAGTGGAAAAAAGCGCTTTCTAACAATAACAACAGTGCCCTTTTCTGGCCACTATTGTGTGGCCTATCCACCCGTGCCATTTAGCTTGGTGGGGCCAATTTTGTCTCCCATCGAAACTCCAACTAGAACACACGACAACGACTAGTCGCCGACCGATCACGTTTAGAAAAAAAAGACCGTAAAGAAAGAATACCTACTGGAGTGAAATGTCGCAGTGCGCTGCTTAGACGTTTTCTTAAGCCGCTCGCAGACGGCAAGTCACGTTTCCTTGTTTACTTAGATGGTACTGTGTGGTGCACGGCAGCTAAAAAACACACTTCTACTGCCATGGTCGCGAAAACAGAAACACTTGTATCGCTTGGAAAGCCATCAACCTCGCTAAGACTAATCCTCAAGCGTATGGAATCGTAAATGGACTCCAAACAGGGAACACCGAAATACTGTCAGGAGAACAAACAAAATAATACTCCGCTCAGGTACACTCAAATTTGGGGCTCCCAAAAATAAGAACCTGATGAGCTTAAAATGTCCCCCCTACAAGCCAACACGGAACAATCGATAACGGTGGTGCGTACATATAAGGAAAAACAGGTCAGGAAATTTCGAGAAGCGCGAATCCTCACAGCCGACCAGCGTAAAAAAACAGGAACAACGAATTTCACCACTTGGCCAAATGTTTCCTTTTGGCATGTGACTGGCATGGAGCGCAACAATGCGCAATCCCATCCTAATGCTTTTCCAAGGACAGGAAGTCCACCCTCGATGTTCACCCGGCGTTGGACGCATGTGGGAATTTGATTACGTGCCTTTGAGCTCCGGCCATGCTTCCGAAAGGTGTCCAGGCGACGTGCTTCAAGCTACGTAACTCCACGGCATAATCACGTATGCGCAGCACATGTGCCTGCATCAAAGTAGATCCGCTGAGAAGCCTCCACGTGTGCAAAACTGACCGTTAGAACCATTTCGCTTCTTCCTTGCTCCGTTGGCCGAGGACCAGAAGCAATCATACCGCTAATGTGTTCTGACAGATACGAACGATGCCGCCACCGCCACACCAATGACATCATCTTTCATCGCATGTTTGACCCAAAGGCTACCTTTTGGGCGCTATTTCCAGCCAACCATTCGCGCGAACAAGAAATGACGCAAGACGAATCGATAGAAAATTGGAAAACTAGAACGTCGAAACCGCTCGTGGACCTCGTATGCAGCTTCGCAAGGAAATGGACCCGACGTGAGAGTTTTGCGCCTGTAGGGTCATAAATTTCACTCCACCTTCCGGTGCCCGTTTCGGACACACAGCTGGCGGCCCTGGGGTGGTTTCGAGGGTGCGCAAGCATTTGGTGCGTTGGAGAGCCGTGCTTTCTTTCCGGTGCAAGAATTCTGGATCTAACCGGAACAAGATTCACTTTCGCTCGGGATCTCGGACACGCCGAAACACGCGAGGAAAATGATGCTGCTCGGAGCAGGGAAATTCGCAACGGTCAGCTGACGCGTTTGTGGCGCAACCCGTGTGTATGTGTGTGAGAAAGCGGCAAATTGTAGATCCGGAGCGTCGGAGAAAATGAAAATCCGCCGTCGATCTGGCCCGTCCCGTAGAGGCATCTCTTTAAATGAGTGTGAAATTTGTTCACGCCGAAAGAAAAGAGTGCATTGTACAAATATGCATGCATCTTCACCGCTCGGTGCATTCGATCCGCTGGTGACGATGTGCCGGGTCGACCGGCTGCGTAATCCCGGCACACACGACTCGTGGAATTGTAAACCGCCCGTCGAGCAGCTGCTTAGGAGAAAGCTTGCCCACCACCGATTGATGACTAACCGAGCCGAAGGCAGTGAAGACGAGTAAAACTTTCCTTCAAGGTTGTTTGCCGGGCGCGAAAGCAAAAGCTTTGTTAATTTTCGTTTTTCCTCCCCAGCCGAGGGCATGGAAACAATACGTCGAAACGGAAACCTTTCTTCACGCATGGGAAAACGACCGAACCGACGCGTGTCGGGTGCACCACGTCAGTCCACTTTCGATGGATATGCAGTTCAAAGTCTGTGCACGATTACCAGTACACCCGGCACTGATAAGCCTGTGTGCAGGCGCTCTTGATAGCTTAACCAAGTGGTAAGCGGCTAAGTTGGAGCGTTTATCTTATCTTTTGATGCGTTTGAATCAAAATAAGGTGCGGTACCTAACGAAAGATTACGTGTTTTTTTTCTTATCGAATACAAAAGATGCATTATAGTTTTTTTAGGTCTATTTTTGTTTAATATTTTTTTTATCACGGTATCATTGGCACATACATACAATGCGGTTATCTTATCTACACCTTTTCGACCCCTAGCCTGTCAATGCCAAAGCAAAATGAAAGCAACACACTGTTTCGATTGTGCGTTGCAAAAAAAAATGCCTTCTTAAGGACATATTATTCTGTTCACATTTTTTAAACCAAGTGCTTAACAAACTCACAAGTTGAAACACACGTTAATACCGTTAACGTTACATATTATTTTACTATGCTTCAAGATATACCCACCACATTGAAAATGTTGCTGAAACGTTCCATGTGTGCACGCTTGCTGGAGTTCCATCACACTCCCGCAATTCTCGACGTGTCCATACAACGACATCATTGCATCACCCTTTTCCGCACTGCCAACCGACATCATAATCCTCATTTCCGACCAGACGAGACACGCCTCATCTCCGATAGGAAGGAAAAGACAAAAACACATGTGGATTCCATCTGGTAGCGGGTCGCAAGACATTTGCATACCGATAGTTTACTCCCAGCCAACAGCACCGTCGTACGATTTCGCGTGACGATGTCTTTGGTGAATTTGGACGCCCCTTCGGAGCTGCACCATCCTCCATCCAGACGAAGAGATTATGCTAGACGGTGCCCAAGGAGCGTAGGAAAAAAACCTAAGCACCAACTAACATCTAAAAATGGCTACAAAGCAATATCGGTCATTGGCAGCCTCACGTCCATTACGAAAAATGAATGCTCGTGGGTAGAAAGCGAAAAAAAATGACACCCAGAATACAGCCGGTGATTAATATTCATTAAAAGTGCCATTTACGATGACACCTCGCGCCGGCACCATCATCGGAGATTGGAGATGAGATAAGCCCGACCTTGAGAACGAATTTTGCACAGTTTGGAAACATGTTTTATCTTCTCGCTGTTCGAAATTTGTCATCATACGAATGGCTCATTTTCCATCGAATGATATTTTATCGACCATTTCTTTCGTCTACTGTGCGCCTTCTCCCTCAGCGGGAAATGCGATAGGAACCCATTTACGGCAGGTTCGGTTGGGGTTTTTATATGTTTTAATTACCCGATTTTCGCTTTTCCCGCTCCACGATGACGGTTTTCGGGCGCTTGATGCGCAACGAGCGGCGCCGGATGGAGCGCAGGAATGCTTCCGGCATGCGGCTGAACTTTGGCGTTTCCGGTGGAGCCTTCCGTTCGGGGAGGAAGAAATTTTTCACCGCCAGCATCGTCATGGTGTGATTTTTCTCTTGTTTGCCGCTAGATAACTGCGCGCCCTCTGTACTCTGTGCGCTGCTCTTTTTCTTACTGTTTCGGTTAGACGTTCTTATATACCACTTACACACACACTCTGTGGCCCACGATGGCCTACGTCATACCATAAACGCTACACGGAGGAGAACTTAATGCGTCTTCTATGCGATTCTAATCGACTTTTTCGGTGCGTTCTCGTTAGTAGCCTCGCGTAAGATGAACCTCGCAACACTTTTATGGATGTGTGTCGACACCCTCTCAGGCAGATTGCAGGTGGCACGAGTTTCTTAAAAAGGTACAAATATTGCTACACTACACTTTCTTTGGCATCGATTTGGCGGTGCAGTCGAGTTACGCTCCAAGCTGCATCACTATTTTTGGCATACTCCACACCGGCGGAATCCGATATTGTTACACTATCGTCACTAAACACCGCACGACATCAACAACATCAACACGCTAGGTTTGCAGAGGCCCTTCTCTTTTGATACCACTAGCTGCGCAACGTGTCGTCGGATAAATTTGGCACCGAAATCATCATCAAGATCTCGCGGGAGAAACTTTCAAGGTTTGTGGTGCAAATACGGTCACACTGTGCCACTGGTGCACCCTCGGTATCACACTGCTAGCGCTTGATAGGAGATTGCACATCATTACTCTTTGGCAGCCACGTGTCTACATTTCACATAGCCGTTTGAAATATTCAGCTACTTTTCTAAACTGCACTTTTGCGATACAGATCACAGCGAAAAAGCGACACCGATCAAATGCACCACGTAGAACACACAACACGAATTGTTGGTTGGGTTAACTCGATAGTGCCACGTGCAATAGAACCACGTCCGCACCCCAGCAGAGCGAACATATGAATGCTATGCTTCTGTGCTCATCGAGCGGTTTGGCCGGTTCAGGCCTTCAAAATCCCTCGCACCAGGGACGTCAAACTCCAAAAGCTGCTCGACAACGTTGCGCTCGGTTGCTCTCATGCTCTCGTGTTCGACATGCGCATTGGCGCTGTACACACTGTGTGGAACGACCAGCATTTAGTTGGAATTGAACCATGTTTGATTCGTGTTATATTTGAGCTATGTTTGGAAATCATCGAATATTCCTCTACTGCCAACTGTGGTTTAGAACTGTGCCATTAGCTGTTTTAAAAATTATGATATGAATTACGAGTTGCATCCACAATGTTGGGTACAATAGTGTGTATATCGTATATGCGTATGCTGCCAATCAAGGTAAGAAAAACCGAAGTTATCTTCGTGCCACGAGCGCTTTCGTACGTTTAAGGGATTGCAATACATTCCAAATGGTCATTGAGCAGGACCCTTTGCGGTTGTAATTTGTTAGAGTAGACAAAATATTTGATTACAAGAAAAACAAAAAAAATAAGATATTTTAACGTTAAACGCTTTACAGTCTCCCAGTTAGTTCGCGCACAAAGTTACATAGTTCTAAGCAACTATTAAGCACAACCAACTTTAGCTCCCTCTTTTGCAATGCATCGAGCGGTCTGCTTCGCAGGCCTTATGCGTGTGGGTAGGTAGTTTTGCTGCATGAAGGAGACAACGCAATATTCAAGGTGATTTATAATCCGGAAGGGTTTATAGATCCAAACAGGCTTGTGGAAGGTGAATAACCTGCTCGAAGCTGGTTTTCATCGGTAACGTAAGCTTTGATGTCCACAGGAATGCAGGAAGAGAAAAATGCAATTTAAGGAATACACAAGTACTCGAACGCTGGTTCGTGCGTTCTAACACTTCCACCAAATCCCTTCGTTCTTGTTGAGCTTCTACAGAAGATGGCTAGACTTTTTTTAATTTTTTTTTAAATCCTGGGTCTTGGGAAATACTGAGAGTTTATCTATTTCACCGGCTGACCTTTCGATGACACATATTGGATCCCACATTGACTCACGAACCGGTTCCGGTACAAAGATTCTGCTTGTCGAATAGACAAACGCTTAGCGCCATACATTATACAGTATCGTGCATTCAATTTACATCCCACGAATAAAAAAAGAAACAACAACCATGAAATGAAATCTGGGAGAAATGCATTAAAATACACAACCGAATGGAGCAAAGGACCGCCCGAGAAGTGTAAAAAGAAACTGGGTATCGTGGCATTCATTACCATATCTGGAAGTCCGATAGTCTTCGCCTACGAGCAAATGCCTTTAGGAATGGATGTTGAGGCTATACGGAGCTAGAATCCGCAGCCTTCTTCGATGGATACTGCCCTCCCAAGAGCCCATTCCCTACCGGCAGAAACATTATGCTTCACGATCACTAACTAGCCGTGCTATGCTGTCGTGCGGATAGTTGAGAAAGGAACGCAACACGCAGCCTCAAGCGAGATGTCAGGTCCTTGGTACGATAGGCGTGGGATGCTGGAAGGTGGACAATGTAAAGCCTCGAGTTCAGGGTGTTTTCGAGACGCAAAACGACTTGGTCGCAGTCTTACAGAAAAGTATTATGTGTTACCATTCAACGGAATAGAAGGTGATAAAGTAAACGATACGATTTTTGTTCCACTGTAGGTGTTAGTCTGGCCCAAGAATTAGGAGCGAAACTATGTTGAAAATGGTTCAAGCTATAGCGTCTGCGTCTTGGTTGTGTGGTAAATTAGCATAATTCATAGCTACCTTATCAAATGTAAACAATTCCCGGAAACGTAATAGCTATTGATGACAATTTACCTTAAATCCAAAGAACTTGAGCAATTATCGAGGCCTTTCTAGGGTTTCAGAAGCTGAAAGCATCACACAAAACCATCAATTTGGTACAAACCTGGAAGAAAATAAGAAAAACAGTAGAAGTTAGTAATGCGTAACGCAGCCTACTCCCACATTTTCCTCAGTGAAACAATCCCGTCGAGCGGGTTCAGAATCGATCACGTTAAATTGAGTAAGCTTGCTAGGTTTCAGAAGTGGTTTAAGAATGGTTAACTTAAAGACAGAATAATCTCCGACAGAAGACGCACTTATTAAAGGGCTTGAAACTCCCGTTGCGTGAACACACGGGGCGGTATCTTTTGACCATTTCGTGCCGGAGAGGTTAATCAAATTTAAATAATTACAAGATACTCGTTTTTTGGCTCACTTCCCCTCCCAATGCTACCAGTGTTATGTTTCAAATTATTGCCCGCACCGTTACCTTACGGAGACGGCGAATCATTCATTTTTTGCCATTTCGTCACTCGGTCGCCAGATAATTAATCTCCGTGGCGATTCATAATTTATCTCCGTTTCTTTCATCCCACTTCACTACTGGGTGCAAATTTGCTGGTTAATGATGAGCGCCCGTCTCAGGTGATGGGTGCATAAAATATGAAGGCACTATAATCATGCGCGATAAGAGGTCAATCGCTCCCAAACTGGAACGATGAACGTGAATATTATGACGGGGCTTTGAAATAAAATCGCACCAGAGCTCGTAAGAACGGGTATCACCTCAACTTCTTTGTGATGCAAGTGCTATGAAAACAGGCACCGAAGGCTTTTACGCAGAACAGAAGAGCCAAGAGGTAACGGTTGCAAGAACGTTTTCTATGAAATGCAACCAAAACGAGACGGCGAAAGATGGTAGAATACCTGTAGAACATAATCATTAGTTTGCTGAGAAACAAAATGGCACAAAAAAACAAGACATGCTGGAACAAAGTTAGTAGATGCCATGAGCAAAAGATACGTCGTGGATTTACATGCATTCTAATACTAAGAAGGCGACGGATGGATAGAAAAAATCCAATCCGCAACAAGAAGCGCACACGAAGCATTTTTGTGCGGGCAATCTAAAGGCAGTAGTAATGAGTCAAAATCGTTACAAGGCATTGAATGCGACTTCCTGTTGTTAGTACAGTAGAAACTGTAGTACTTGTAAATCAAATTCAACATAGATAACTAGAGATTATGTCTGTCAAAGACCAGTAAAAAGCGATCAGAACAAAGATAGTTCAGCACACGCTGGAACATTTTGCAAGAAAGAGAACTTTTACTTCCACATAAACTTCCCCAAGACGAGGATAATTGCATCCCAATCTAGCACGATAAGAATCGGAAAGTTTTCGGACAAAGTTTGGCATATCGATCCGAAATAATGATAGCCACCGCTCACACCAACAAAGGCTGAGGTTTATTGTCTCTCTTTTGTGGAGTTTCCGAGCGCCCGGAAATAGATAGAAAAACTTTCCTATCTCGAGCGAAAGTTCTCAAGCAAATCAATAGATATTAATAGCAAGAAAAACGATTCTACCGTCGGGCTGGGTGACGTAAGAAAACCATCACTTATGGAGTGTGTTTGTGGTGAAGCGAAAGTTAAATTGAAGACAACTTCCTAGCTGAAACATCACAGATCAATACGAAACGTATTAACATTTACATGCCCGCGTGATTTAATATCAAATGTCTATACTAAAAAAAACAAAAATGCAAGTAACAAACTTCACGCTCGGGTACAGGTATCAACGATGTACTGCGGCAGGAATTAATGTGCCGTGAAAAATGTGCATAATTTCCCATCATAGCATATCACACGCTCTGCTGGCCTCCCATTTGCTCGCCAATTTGGTTGTTATTTTGCAACGAGCAGTCGTCGCTACTCAGCTCAGATTGTCATGTCTAATTTTTCATACGAGAATGCTCGTTTCTTATCTTGTTCCCATCCCTTTCGCAGAACTTTTTACCTTTTTCATTTTTGCAGTATACGCAGAAGAATGCATTGCATTGCTTAGTTCTGATTCTTATCGCGGGGCCACGACACCACCCAGGGTATCGTGAGGTCGCAAAAGTAGAGAGCGAACGATACGCCAATAATCGAAATCGATTAGTTCCAAATTGATGTACAAACAGTAATTTTATCCCGGCATTTCAACCTTCCAGCAGGGAAAGGGTTTCTGCACATTAAAGTTTGCCAATAGAGGAAGGGAAATAAAAACTAACCCATTCGGAACATGCAAAGATCGCATGCAGGGGTACGCACCGATAAGGATGTAACCGAGAACATCATGCAGACCTTTTCTGTCGTTGCTATTTTAACTGTTTTCCTTAGCCTGAAGGGATTTTCTTACGCTAAAACGCACATTCGACCAGGGTTATCGATTAACCCGGTTTGGCAGGAACGCAACGAAAAAAAACAGTCACCAGTAAAAGGGTTGAACATTTCGCGAAAATTCTCAGCCCTTCTTTTCCAGAACATGTTCTAATGCTGTGTAGAAAAAGTGTCTATTTCATGACAAGCGCCAAGGGTCAGACGGCGGTTGCGATTTTCCTGGGGTGTAAAAATTAATTTCACGCAAATTTGCCAACCACTGCCATGTTCGAGGCGAGCGATCTGAGGCGCATTATCTCAAGACCGTCGCTCGAGAGCAGGATTTAGATCGGGCGGTGCCCATCTCAAGCTCCTTGATCGTTGGTACCCGAACGCGTGATGGGCGTGAAATTTAATTGTATTTTTGTTGACATTTATGTGAATTTATTTACTTTACGAAACGAGCTACGAAGCCCTCCAGGTCGGGAAAGGTAACATCACGCCCGGGCAGGGTCGAACTTTCGCGTCGCGTTACGTACTCCTTCCTAAAAGCGACCTCCAGTAACCCCCAAAGCGAAGTAGCCATAAAGTGTCAAAACCGATCGATTTCGCCGGAACCGACCGATGCCATCGTAAATTTTGGACATTCAGTACCGGTAGGACGTTCGATGGTTCGCTTTTTTTGTACTTCATCTTGCGGATCGATTGGACAAGCACGCTACTAGCATGTTGATACGGAGAAGACGTCACAGTCGTTCGGTGTGCAAGAGGACAGAGCATAAGCTAAACAACAGTGGAACATTTATGATTCCGCAGCTCCATCATCCGGGAATAGAGGTCTTCGCGTCAACGCGTTTCTCCGTCAGTCGGTAGGAATTGGCCACACACCATCAACGAAATTGTACGAGTCGTAAAAATTTGTGATTTATATAGCAGCTTTCTTCAGCGGCGCATTCGAAGATTCGCAACGTACGGGATGGCATCCATTTATTGCATTCCTGGTATCACCTATGGTTGAAATTGTAAGTTCGTCCTCGAAGCACCGAATGCTCCTGAGAATGTTCCTTGCATCATAACCAATGGCACAAGCGGTCTCCTGTAATGGTTTCTGACTGTTGCTGACCCAGTTTCGGCAGCTTCTCATAGTCAAGATGTTTCTATCACCAGGATCAACACGCTACACTAGAGACTGTGTTCAGAATTTATGGCATTCCCTGAGAACATCAGGAAATTGCCTCGGAAAAGTTGCTAAGGGGTTGTAACCTTTTACGGCTCGAATTTAGGATTGTGTGCGAGAGCGATATCTTCGGAGATAACATCTCGAAACATTTACCCATTCTGTAGGGCAGCACGGGTGAAAGAGTGGCAGTGCGAATATCATTACACATGAATATCAATTTGCAAATGTGTCTGCATACGATCGATGCCGAAATATAAGGTCTTGAAAGGGTTGTTGGGCTATCTAAACACGATCACGATAGGTCACGAGGTAAAGCACATAATTTACGATCGCTGCAAGATCGTTCGCTACGAGCTTAATTACAGGGGATGTGACTCTAGAAGGCAATCCTACCTAATTATGTAATGTGTAAATCACGGTACCGCATTATCGGGACGTAGATTTAATTAAAAAAACACGCTATGCAGCTGGGTTAATGTTTGCCAACCAAACGCAAAAGATTCCATCGTACGACCAACCGTTTTTGGGGCAGCAAGCCCTCAAATTAACACGGCACGATAAGCGACAGCTCGTTTCAAGCTAGGGCTATCGTGTAATCATGCATCATGCCGTACTCCTACGGTCGATCCATCGTAGCGCACTTCCCTTTGCATGACAAATATTTCCATAGATATATCACTAAACAAGACTGCCTCCTATCGTCGGACCCCAAAATTCAAATGCTTTGCAGGAAAAGAAACATCGCTGCGTAACATGACTAAAAGGTCCATGCGTGCACAGTGTGTGTCGGACAAGAAATCCATGCACGTGCGTGCGCATTGAAGCCTAGTTCCGCGCTGTTCGCGTGCACGCGACGTCGTTGTGTCATCGTCGTCTTCAGAAACGACCGAGGTAGAGACCTGTTTCTCACCACACCGGCAACGATATGCGTCAGTTACAACGTAATGGAACCGCACGAAACTTCTCACTCCCTTTAGTTTTGCTCGAGCCCACCTGAAGGGGGAGTTGCCGAACCCACACGTTCGGAGGTCAAAATGGAAAGCCTCAGTCTTTTCCGGGTACAGGTCGAACTCCAGCACGACCCCTTCAGCCCATCTGCTTTTGGTTATCTTCCGTTCGTTATCGCTATTCACTGTGGCGTGTGCGTTAAAGAAATAGTTATGAGCTTTCCTTACAGATTAATCATACACATGAAGTTGCTAGCAAGGGTGAACACTTCTCATTTGGGGCCAGGTGTAGGCCACGCGCGGTCATATCTCGTTCGGTAGCATGATGCAAAGATACACCTTCAAACCAGGAAACTAGGAAGTACACCCGCACAAGCAATCAGGTGATAACTCGCGTTTCCTGTCGTCTTTGAGTTTGCGCAGAGCATGTTAGTTCAATTTTTCATCCGAGAAACAGTCGGAAGATGTACACATTTGCACATGGATTCAATGGAATTCGTTGCGAATAGCTTTCTCCCAAAAAATTGATACAAGCAATGAGCCACTACATCCCTTACGAGAGCAAGTTTCTCTTGGCGCAAGTCACGAATTCTTGACGGGAGCGACCCGTTCGCACGAATACGTGGCTAATTAATGTGGTACGCGAAATTAAAGACACTTAAGATGCCGTTCGTGATCGTGAGTAGTTAGCTTGGCGTTATATCCAGTAGCCAGCCGCATCAGTAGGTGCGGTTTTAGGAAACATGCTCAAATATATTTCCCCCACCATAATCGTTCATAAGTTGGCGTGAAGAAAGCGGAAGCAACCTGCGATTCTATTGTACTACAGATTGTTCCCGAGAGAACAATGGCACCTCATACTGCTACGTGGAATCACTTCGGCGATATCCACAACGCATGCGAGCTCCCCAATGGGCGGTAACATAGTCTGGGTTTGGTTTGAGGTTAGCCGACCGCGTGAAAATTTACGATGTTTCTCCGGCAGCATAACCACACCGGTGTCGGGTTGTGCGAAGTGAGCGTTAAAAACTCTATTACGCGAGCATATGCGAGTTCGGCGGTGTGAGGTGATATGATTAATGTTTCTATTTTACTCCTAATCCAGGAAACACACTGCGCGGCTTAGCCGAGGCGACAGCGCAACGCCTCCACCGCGAATGGACAAAGCGCGTTTGTTTTTGTGGTCGGCCAAGGAAGCGCATAAGATAAGTTAGTATAATTTATGGCTTTATTTCCAACCCTCCGAAATCAACCATTGGAAACAGACGGTGGAATTTTAAACATTATTTAACAGTCGACATTTAACGTTAGAAAAATAGAATAAATTTTCATCTAAAATACGTGCATAGATCACTCACAGCGATCCAGAAAATCACACCCTCTAAAAATCATTTTAAGCGATTAATAATTCGTTCTATCCACCTGGCGTTCAAACTAGCCATTCGTGATTGAAATGAATTTCCGGCCCTCAGATTGTCGATCAGAAATGTACGAAAAAAAATCGATCAGTGCATCGATCAACGATCGCGTGACCATAGTTAATCAAATTGATATTCCGAGTAAATGACTGCAGTGTCCCTCGTTTTGCTTGTCATCGAGAAGTCCCGAACGCGATGGTGACTCGGCTCATTAAAATATAATTTGTTACCCAGTAACGTAGAGCAAACATACGCTCAACTCGCTCCGTATACCGCGCGGTGGTCAATAGCTGCTGCTCGCTTTTCAACGGAACTCGTTCGCCTAAAATGGGCAAAACTCGGAATGCCAGGTGCGAGCAAGGACCGTCCATCCACCAGCACGGCACGCTGACCACCATCCAAATGCATTTCGCTCCTATCAAGCGTATCCCAATAAACTAATGACCCCTTCGGGCGATATCCCGCCGTTTCTGTTTTTCCCCCGTTCCAAAGCAGACTCCTCCTTTGTCTGGGGTGCGTTTGCCTATTCCACCGGTCAGATCCTGTAGATGGCGAAAATGATAGCATCGTAACGGCTTCGAAGCGTTCGGACGCGGGCTGGACCTCCAAGGGTGCCAACCAACGGGAGATGGTGTGCGGTCAGTGAAAGTGAAATGAAAATATTTGGACAATCGCTTTGACCGGTGAGTTTTAGCTGATCGACCCGTTAATGCTCGGGGTGCGGTTTTCAACCGTTCGTTTGGTGGTTCG
This sequence comes from Anopheles nili, assembly GCF_943737925.1. Classification (NCBI taxonomy): domain Eukaryota; kingdom Metazoa; phylum Arthropoda; class Insecta; order Diptera; family Culicidae; genus Anopheles; species Anopheles nili. The sequence goes on from NC_071292.1 coordinate 5,834,893, forward strand.
GTGCTCTACGATCGAACGCGAAAGGGATGAAGGTGGTGTGTGCGTATGGATTCTGCCGAACCGGGTGCAGATAATTATTCCTCACCACAGGATGGCAGGAAAATTGCCATATCACGAACGTGTGGCACGATCTACTCGGCCCTGCTCTGGAAGGCAGGCAGCACCACACGGGTCATATGCCGCAGGAAGTAAGGGAGTTTGGAATGTTTTAAACCTCGTAATTACGCTTGGTAAATTTTCCCCGGCGATGCTAGCGCCATCGAGAGTAAGTAGATTTTGTTTTTCAAAACCTGAGGGAAATCATGATATCGAGAAAAGTACGGCAGTTTCCGAACCAATTCTGGGACGCACGAAAATGCTATTCTTCTCCGGAGTACTGACTACCGGATTTTATGCTGGTGGACGATGGTCATAAATTTCCCCGCCACAGCAAATAAATTCGCAAATGACCTACATTTGTTGCCAACAGAATGGAAATATTATCATTCATTTTCCTCTAAGTACACTCCGCAAATCAACAAAACGCATTGAAACGAAAGAAAAATGTTGAACAACCGAAAAGAAAGGCACGAGGGACCATAAATCAGGATTTTCGAAATATAAACTAGTCCTTCGAAAAAGGGATGAAAAAACTGACTCGTCCAGTTCCCGTGAGGTTGCAGTTTGATCTAATCTGCCTGCATCTGCATGAGGCGTAAGTTAAGTTATTATGTGCTGCTCTATCAACGGCAGTCACATACACACATCAAATTATAGGGATAAAAAATACACTTTCTGCATGTTGAGACTACACGACAGCAGTCGCCTCAAAAGGACCCCGAAAACCCGCAACCAAAACAGACCCAGCATGATACCTACACCCGGGCGCAGGCTCTGCACGGCAGGGTGGGGATTTTTTGTTGCAGTTACTGCCATCCAAAAGCCAACATCGTTGCGCCCATGTCACCGGATAATGCTTCACGGGTGGTACGGAGGATTGCAATGCACTTTTTTCACCCTCGAAGCTACTGGCACCCGCATTTGAGTTCCCGAGCACGGCGGCATCCCGTGATGAATGTGCGATGATACGACTTTAATAAGCGCGAAAAACATTACGAAGCATTCCGCCGGGGTGGATAATCAGCATTTCCTTTATTATTATTTATGCCTCGCAGGCAAGAAACGGCCCCGCAAGCGACTCGGGAGGATGCAGATGATATCCCTACGAAAGGGAGAGCCGGCTTGCTCGGTGCAGTGTTGTTCCGGTCGGTAACAATGGTTACGTTCTAATCCTCTCAGCCCGTGCAGATAACCTGCTGAGTGAACGTTTCACCCTTTATCAGATTGGCGTGTGTTTGCTGCTATCCTTCTCGGCTTCTGCCAACGATCTCCCTGAGCGGGAATACCCTAGAAGAACTCCGCATCATCGCTCACATGGGGAAAGTGCATTTTAATTAATTTGATTTGCATCGGCAATAAGCAAAACACAAAAAAAAACGCCAACCCGCCAGATGAAACGCTCCACCGATGCAAAGGATGTGTGGTGTGATCCGTTTCGGACCGGCGAAAGGATTGCGATTCGTAATGGTCGGACCGTTAAAGGATAACAGCATCGCGAAGCGCAACCGACGCGGATCTAATGGTTTTGTTCGCGAGCCCTTTCACAAACAAACACTGGGTGCGATGGTAGGGGTTCGGTGGATAGGGGAAGCATAACGCGAAAGCACGAAATTATTCGGATTCATTTTTATGACCATCCGACAACGTGCGTCCTTCAGTGGACGGTGAAGTACCATCGCACACCGAGAAGAGGTCCTTCTTTCTTCGGTACGGCACGTGTTACTTGCGTCGTCTGGGAACCGGGAAACCGGGACACGACACCCAAGGCACGCGACGGTACCGGTCGGAGAGCCACGAGCATCGAGAGTCCTTATGGGCGCGTTCTAATAATAATCATAATAGTTCTACCAGTCCGCCAAGGTTGGCGTGGAAATTGAAACTCACTCAAGTGACGCGGCCCGCCAATGGGTCGTATGCTGATTGTTTTAGTCGAGTGTCCTGAAACCCGCGTGTTGGAACTACGAGCAGGCATTATAAAAGCATCTGCTCGCGGAGAACGAGCGTACCGTACGCGCCGTAGTAGAGGTGTGACGGAAGAGCGTTGAAACCTCGGAACGGAATGGGAGAAGAACACTTTCCCCTTTCCAGTTATACAGGTATAAATAGGTCACCTGGCTACCGTACGCTAGACAGCACCTAACTGAGGTGTTATCTATCTACAAGAAGTTCGGGAAAGATTTACGCAAACAAATCGGCAGCATGTGGCTTTTCGTGTGGGTTCTAAATAATATTTACACGCTGGAAGCTAACGATTGTAACCATGACAAATCGATCAAATATGTATATTTAACGATATTAATTTTTATCATTATTCTACTCTGGATGCAGCTGTTGGGTGCACTTCTTAGACATTGATATCTCGTTTTCTTGTCTCAATATTATTGAAAACTTCGTTCAATAGAATGCAGAGTATGATATAGAAAATCGTGTTACAATTACATAAGTCGAGTGATGGGTTAGAATTCACTTATCGATATAGATCGTCGTTTAAATTTGTGCGAAAGTAGGAACCCTTGTTTTCTGCCCATTAATTTCGATTCCGTAGTCCATAAATTGAAGATAATTTTATGTTCGTAAAGCGAAGCACCACAACTGCAAGTGGATGCATCGCAGGACGATCATTTAGCACTTACCCACGACCACAATCGAGCATTAATTAACCCAACTCATTTGGGCGTGTAATGTTCTCCTCTAAACGATACGCTCATTGCCATCATGTCCTTGGAAGCCAGAGTACAGAAGAAGACGACTCTCAATGGAACGATCGCGAGGAGAAATAATCGAAAGGCTACTCTCCCAGCTCGTTATGCTGCAAACATCTGCTCGATAAGTATAGAGCGCTTCTTGAAAGGCCACTTATTATGGGTTCATTTCTAAAAGAGTCCTTTCGTCGCAGCACTTCGTTCGTTCCATTTCCGTAGCGCTTGAAGAAGTATGCGCGATGGTGAAAGTATGCGGACTTGTGACATTTTCAGTGAGTCCTTCAGCACATGCGAATGAGTCCTGTCGCGTCCTTTGAATATGCCACTCAAGCCACCATGTCACCAAGTCCTAACGATAAGTAGAAACCAACAGCTGACATAGTCATGGAGGTAATGGTCATCGCAAGATTTGGGTTTATAACAAAAATCTCTAAAGAGCAAAAAACGAAAAACACGCACAATCATACATTGCGTAATTGTTAGGGGAAAATATCGAATTCACCCAACCAAGCTAGCAACGAAAACTTCGTTTAATTTTTTAGTCCGTTGATTTTCGATGGCGGTTTACCGTGACACGCCATGCCTTAACCATTTCGAGGCACACTTCCGTTTGTAAACCAACAAACGATCATTTATTATGATTGCTATGAAACCTCACCGTAAACCGCGCCATGAGTGAAAGGGTCGCTCGAGGCGATCCACAAAAAAGTTACGCTGATTTCAAGCAGCACGGGCTATAATTTTGCGCATACGCGTGTCGTCCGTCGGTCGACATTATTGGGAAACGTTTACGCTCATTATCGGGCTTGATGTAGCCAGAGGCAAAGCCAGCTTTGGATTGATCCATCATTAATCATAATATAATTTACTTCCGATCCTCCTGCCATCAAACGTGTTACGCGAGACGTGTTTACCCTAATGCATGTAGTTTTTTTTAACATTTTCGATTAAACGATACCAGCGAATCATTATAATTTCGCTAGTGACTAAAATGAACATTACGGGGCACACACGCGATGCTCAACGCACAATTTTTTTAATGACAATCCCGCAATATTGTTACACACTGTGTAACAATAGGATGTTTTATGAACATTTTTGCACGGAAAATTTACCATCTGTTTGTAGACTAAGGGAGAAAATGTATATTACTTTTCTTCTTATGGAATCGATCATAATCCATAATTATGTAACAACACAATGTTAAAGGTTACTGGAAGAGTAATAAAACGACTTGAAATCAATCAAAAACAATTCAATCGTCATTGATGAGTAATTGCGGGATGTTACATTTAGATAATTCACATAAAAAATTATCCGTTACAAACGGTACGATTCACGTGCGCGAATTTCATACGGGTCTGTTAGATCGGGTAGGTCAAAAAACCGTTCATAAAATTAGCTCCCAACAGTGGAACTAGAACAACGATTACCATCCTAACGAGAGCAGCCAACACAAGGCTGGCAACATAACGTTATATCTTAATTATTACACCTCCCGTCTGGCACGCGATGCATGCTGACTTTGTGGGAGCGAAAAACATAATAGTAACGCACATCAGCTGCATAAGGTACATGCAGCTAAAGGCCTACGTTTCAATCTGGTCGTAAAACCTAATTTGAAAATTATGGAAAGTGCCGCATAGCACACGTGAGCTACATTTCACGCGGAAGAGAATTCTTTTCCTAGGGTTGCACTGCATGGTGGAACGATAAATGAACACAATTGCTTGGTGTGAAATGACAGCGGCAAAACACGATATTGTCGAGAGATAATGTGAAATGAAATGCTACTTTCCAGTTGGAACATTTTGGGCATTTCATGTTCATTCGAATTCTTGATATTCTTAATTCTTTTACGAGGGTTCCACAAGCCAGCTGAAGGAAAATTTGATACACGTGCTACACTATAAATGACCATACTCAAATCATACATCACTGCGAAGGTCTGCCATGCATTCAACACAATGGATTGTGCATTTTACCCCCAACCAAATGCAATGGGGTTCCCAAGTTTGCGAAAACGCACTAAAAATAGTGGACCAAACCCTACAAATGCCAATAGAACGTGCCAGGTGAATGGGCTTTTTTGCCAATTTGCATCAAACGCGACCCAGGCGGACGTTCTGTGCAGGAGTGGAAAAACCATCAACTTCCCCATTTGCTGAACCGCAACGACTCGTGATTCGCGTGTGGCAAAGTTGCGCAGCTCGCAAAAAAAGAATAGTCGGAAACGACACTCGAAATTCAAAATCCGAAGCCTTGCTTGATGGGCAGTGTGCCCATTTACACGCAAAAAAAAGCACGCTCAAGAGCGGGATCCGTTTGAAGAGGCTCTATAACGTACTTCTCTCGTCGTTAGAGTGTTAGTTTGCCATTTGTCGGCGCGGGTCATATGCAAAAAAGAAGGGAAATCATGCTAAAACCACGCAATTGCGCCCCTGCGAGCGATTTTGCAAAGCACACGCACGAAATGGTATGCAATTTGTAGGTCTTTGTCCTTGCAAGCACTTGGCTCCCTCCAAGTCGTATTTTGTTCATGTTACATTACTCTAGCTCTGCTTTCCGAATGCATATCCTGCGCAGCCAGCAGCAAGAGGAAAATAATCTACAAATCCTCTAATCCCTCCATCGATGCGTAGGGAAGGCATCACATTCCACTTTTTTTGATGTGCCACTGCAGCAGTGCAACCTTTTCCATGTTTTTCGCATGAATGAGCATCAAGAGGATCACGAGGTGGAACAAAAAACATCCCATCGGAAGCAACAATTTCCTAGCATCGTGACAGCATAGCGCACGTACGAACGAAAAAAAATCTTCAAAGGAAAATCATGGAAATGAACGGCTTCAGTAAAGATCCATCCTATTGCATCGGTGGGTGCGACGTGCGTCCCGTTCATTTCACTCGTAGTTTTGTACCATCGTTCAGAGTTATGTTCAATTCAAGCGCTCTAGCATGCTGAAGCAAAACCCGAAAGCCCACAAACTAGCAAAACCACCCAGTGGCACGTCAAGCAGGAATCGTTTCATGATATCATTAGCGTGGTGCATTTTTTGTACAAGCCACTCTCATCGTTCGAATGCCCTGCGTATCACTTCAATGTTGCGCACAGCGTACAAACGTTAGCGGATTGACGATATGTTTTTTATTCTTCGTTTTCTTGCCATTTACGTCAACATAAAAAAATGTTACAAAAGCCGCCTCTTTCCGGTCAGCGCGCGCACGTAAAACAATCTGATTAACGGGATCCCGGCGCAACCGATGCGAGGGGTCGACATGATCCTACAGCGCAGGGGGAACAACTATCATCATCGTCAACCGTTCGTTGTGCACGTTCGGTGGACTGTGTGTGTCACTGTCAAGCGATCAAGCGGCCCATCGGATCCCAAGGTTGACAGGAGGACAGGACACACGATGACAGTGAAAACAAGCCAAAAAGGATGCAGCAGGACGATGCGGTGCTCATGCGCGCGCAGGAGGTGAGTCCTGTGCGTCGAAAAAAGGGGTTAAGTGGCGCATGATGCGAATGGTGGATATGTTTTCCAACGTCCAAATCATACTCTGTAAGCGTCAGCGCAGAGTGAGGGCTGCAGGGACATCAACCGACGTTGGGACGTGGATAGAAAAGACAAACCAGGATCGTTGAGTGACAGTCCGAGGTAAACCTTGGCTGGTTTAGAGATCATGCGTTTTTCCTCACTCTCTCCAAGGGGTTCCTCATAACGGGTGGGATATATTTCCGTTTGCTCAACGAAGACCGATGCCACCGATTGACCCGGCATGACCGATTCAGGACCCAATGATTAGAGCCTGCGCTTCGATTCGACAAGAGATAAGCCAGAGTTTGACACCGCTTATCTAACCAGTACAATCGATACACGAGAAAAACGATTTCGTTTTTTTTAAGCTACCGAATTTGAAACCGCAATGTTACAGAGCAAATTGATTACGTCGAACACGCCGATCTCCCTGTGTTTTATTGTGCTTCCGGTTTTTTTGTGTGGTGTTTATTTTAGTCCGTTCCATTTTCACCCGTGTTGATTCTGCGCTCGCGCGCGCGCATAATGCCAGAACTATTCTTCCTGATTCCCAGATAAACGAAGGGGGTTGCTATTTTTTCATTCAATTTTGCACAAATAATGTCAACCCCTTCGCTGAGGTTGCAAAAAAGGCTTATCCTTTTTCTGTGCCAGAGCTACATTGTATGGGAGTCAAGCATTTTGCGGCGCTGGGTAATCGTGTTTTAAACGGTTAAAACCGCAGCTGAGGTTACGACAACGATTTCGCAGTCATCGATTGAAGAGCGCTTTAATATGCCAAGGAGTGTATGCAAATAGCTAATAAGGTTTGCTCTCATGGCAAAGCGCACATAGATCTATGTGTTTGAAAAAAAAAAACGCGCGGCTGTTTGAAAACGTCATTTCAGGAGCAAAACACGCTCACAAAAAGATCTCTGTATTGTTGTCTGGCAAAAAGGATCAATTCTAGGTATGCGTCTACACGATCACCATAACGCATGAATGCATGAGTGGGTTCTGCAAAAACTATCGCAAATCCGCTTCAGTGATTCGCGGATTGGCAGATTTTTTTAGCTCCAATTGCAACTAGTACCAACACGGTAAGTCGATTTTCCCCTGTTTATCGTGTAATTCTGGCTACTTTCTATGTACTTGGAGGGTATCGCATAATACGTCACCCCGCGAACACGTACGGGTGCATTATTTGCAAAAAATTGCTTGCATGCATTTCCCCCTCGTCCGTTACCGAAGGACACCCTCTCTCTCTCGTGTACCCATGGCAAATAAACAACATTTCAGCTACAGTTTAGCCTCAAAGCTGATTTCGTTTTTAATTATTCTAATTATAAATTGCTACCGGTGCATGCCATCGTTATCCTTTCCGGCGTGCTCGGTGAGGATTTACGATTTTTTTCGTCACTTTTACTGCCATCGTTCGTGAACGATTTGTTGATTCTTTCTCCCGTTTTATTTATTTATGAAACGTTTTGCCCGCGGTTCTATTCCTGCCGCGCCCTTCAAAGCATTCGGTATTCCGTTGCGCAGAGCGCGACGTTTTATAATTTTTTAGCGGATTAGAGAAATTGTTCAGGCTCTAGAATTATAAGCTCGTGATGTCGGGCACCGGCAATCTGATGCCGGGCACGTGCGCAAACCTCGCGTGTGCGATAGGGGGAAGCGCCATACTTGCGTGCCGTTTATTGGCGTAGCTACTGGTGACCTCGCGCCATCGGTTGATCGAGGGAATAGGCATTAAATTGCGAGAGCACAAAAAAAGATTCATATCTGTTCGTAACCGGAGATGCAAAAGGACTCGAGCTCGTAAAGAGTCTGATATGATTGCCGAATTTGAAACTTCACGAAAACATGTTCCACATTACCAAGGATGCTTGAGCAAAAGGGCGTATATTCCAAGCCATAGTTAAATTTGAACCGTTTTGCCTGTCGTATGATCGCTCTCTCTCCCCTTTCCCTAAATAGTAATTTAGTCGGGTTTTTCAAATTTACGACACATTCCGACAATAATCTGTAAATTATGATTGGTGCTAATCCTGTATTACGGGTTTTATGACAACGGTTCTGCGCGCAGGATAATGCCACCGTATTTCGGATGCCATTGGGCGCCAATCGATATAGATTGTGCATAGAAGGATTTCGATCAGCCATTCACAATAATCAAGTAATGCATTGATCGAATTCATACATGTTACAGAAATTATGCAACATTCTTGTAGCTATTTTTAGCAGAGATTATTATTCCAAGAGAGAAGAATTATTCCAAAAACAAAAAGGGTTAGAAGCAGGTGTTCTTGCGATGACACTATTTATTCAAACCTATTCCCACACAGACGTAGTAACAAAGCCTAGCGTTGGGCTTTTGCCATTGTTCACTACCTAGAACACAGCTCGATCGAATATATCGATTTCTTATTAAATTATTCACAGTTTCCTCTCGGTCTCGGTGAGGCTTCGCTGTCGTGTGCGAAAAACGAGAACGTCATTGGCGAAACTATTTTTAGAAAGAACCGAACATGTAACATGTAGAAAGCTTCGAAACACGGGAGGAGGAGGCTATTTGTGCCATCTTGCTCAAAACACCAATTTCCCTACCATCGGTACGCCGGTGTTTGTCATCGCTTTATACCCACAGACAATCGACACCCCAACGGCTTCCGAAAGAAATTTCTTTTTTCGGTCGATACCCATGGGAAGCCTGTTTGCGACCACCGATTGCTAATGGATTTATACTTGCATTTTAGTGGCTCTATTTTTCCTATCCCGCTGATGAGTCGCCTGTTTTCGATCCATCGGAAAGGCGATTAAGGTTCGTGCCGTGATTTTTTCCTGGTCTTCTGTCCGTTCTAACTATAACCGAGTGTTCCGTTTTCTGCTTCGGCTTATCGTTGTTTGGCGTAATCACAGACACAATTTCATTGACTCGCCACAGCGAACGGAGGGACGAAAGTTCGATGATTCGGCAAATAGACAGTTCCGTCTATTCGGTGTGCGACGTACATCTAAAATCCGTACCAGCTTTCCATTTTCATTTTCCTCTGTGTCATTAGATTTAGCTCTCCCTCGACAGGGCGCACTGAAGCCGCGTTGGTCCTGCCCTGACCGCTTCAAATCCGTCTTCTCCGATGCAACGTGTTTATTTAATGAAATTCATTTATTTGCATTATCGCTCAATAACGAGCGAAGGATTAGCGTCCTAACGGCCAACATATATTTGGTGCGTTTCGCGATCGACACTGGTAGCTCGCGTGCATGCACTTCAAGGGTGCAGGCCCGAAATATAGCCTGGTTTTGATCATAATGCACTGAGCAAACGGTACGTGGTGCCGAGGGCAACACAAATAATAAACGAAAACAGAAACACACACTCCAACGACCAACCAAATAATAATAATACCGAATATACTTCCACCCTGCGTTTGAGGAAAAGATTAGAAAAGGCTCACGTTCAAACAATGGCGCACACCACGGACCCTCAAATGCACAATCGGGGAAAAGAGCGTGCGTCAGCGTGGTCAGCATTTCGCGTCCCAACTCCGGCAAACACATGAGCAATCGTACCGGACCATCGGGCTATGCGCTACCCTCGGATCACTGAAACGGATCCGATGGCGTATCGGTGGACGCATTTAGCCGGTGGGCAATTTGGCGACAAATGCTTACGACATAATCCGGCGACCGGTCCGTGGCCGGTCTCGTACGGTTGGGTGGATTTCAGTGGCAACTAGAAATAGCTGCGATACGGGCAGCCGGTTCACCAGCGTGTGAGTTGTGCGACTTCACTGTTTGATTAGCTTAGCTGTGGCGTCTGCATTGTACACGTAACGCTTGTTTACGAGCCGGAGTGATTAGTGCCTAGACTATTGATGAACCGTGCCTAGCTAATTGGTGTGTTGGTATTGGGCTCATCCAAGAATACACTGATCGGAAGGGATATATTTATACTTGCAGTTTGGATGACTACCATGCTGACTATGTCCCATATCGATCCACATGATACTTTCATCTAACATCGGCTGTCAATTATGTTTTTTTTAGTTACCTGAAAATGAAAGAAAGAATGATAAATATTAGCCAAAATACAAGAAAAACGTACTTTATACAAAGGCAAGACCGATTCTTATCGATTGCTTAATTGCTCCATCCAAAAAAGTAGAACAATAGTGATAAATTAGCAATTGCTATGACCTCATTCCGGTGCGACGCACCCGTGTGCTTTACACCAGAAAGTGAAGAAAAAAAGACCAACAAAAATCTGCAACTGACGGAAGTGGAATTGGCTGCACAAACGAATGCGCTCTCAAATGAATTCATCAAAAGGTTCCGTCGTCAAGTCACGCCCGTGTTCTTATCGCCGGGAAATGGAACCTAAAAAAGGAAAACAGGACGCTGTCGATTGCGCTTTAGAATATGCAAGCCGACAACCATTTACGGGCGCTCGTGAGGCCATGCTGGATGTCTTGCAGGCGTACGTAATTAAGTTGCATCGCCATTGCGTGAAGAAGAAACACATTTCAATTCTTTAGAAACCGCGTAGCAGCCCACTACCCGCTACCATCGCCGTACGGTTGCATTTTCTTCTCCACTGACCGTTTGTCGCGCCGCATTCTTTTGTGTTCCGACGCGTTTCAGCCGCCAAAGAGGATCACGAAAAACACACGAAGATGCATTCATGAAGTTTTTTTCTCTCTATTCTGAACGTTTCCGAAATAGGCACGTGGCACGCTTTGCTACTCGATGGGGGTCTCAGACCACTGCTCTCCCTCTAAGATGACCGTCGTAAATAACAAACGCCTTCAAAATTATCGTCCTTTATCGTGTCCTGCGCCCAAGCTGGGTCGGTTATCGTGTGCTTCCTTTCAGTGCCCACAAGCCGTACTTACTGAACCCTTATTCAATGCAATGTAGAAAACGAAGAAGAAAAAAACGGATCGCCAGACAGAAGGTGGCCTGCCTCTTTCAACATAAGTGCGCCCAAAGCACGGTCGGGTCTTGAATCCGCTTCCCGCTCAAGTAGCCGGCCGGCACACTGCCACCACGCATCGCAAGACAGCCTCTCGGCAAACATCAATCGTCATCTGCAGGCGTACTGCACGTGTGAGTGAAAAATGCAGCTTTTCATTGGTGGCCCAGGAAAAAAGTAATGCAAAAAAATCCAGCACCGGTAATAGAATCCCAAACTTCTCCAATGTGGCTAGCTCGCTCTATCCTTGTTTCCTGGCTGTACCATATCGTTCCAGAAGACGCAGGTGAAAACAAGATAGAGAGAGAAAAAGAGCTGCATCACGTGCCACCAACACCAAGGGATCAATGGCCTGCTAGCTTGCTTGTTACCACTCTTCCCTTGGTCGCTACCTTCGTAGATTCGTCCTTTTTGCCCCGTGCCTTAAACCGTACCGATTACCACCGGCGAAGAAGGTGCTTATGTTTTTCCGCCAGCGCTTTAAGCAGTGTTGTTCGCTTCGGCGGGATTTTACACTTCTACTCCCACACAACCCACAGCACGTATCGTCTCCATAACATCTTGTTTGCTGAGCCTATTTCGTTCCAGCCCGGCTCTACCGTTTTACCGACGTTTTCCTCGGCAAACACATGTATAACATGTAGACCAATTGAAAAGCCTCCTGTCTGGGCATGCATGCCCATATAAAGCCAAGATTGAATTGCACCAGCATCTACCAGAAGTCTCCCCAACTTCCCGTTCCAGCACATACGCCGCTTGGTTTCATCTCCCTTGCTGGCTAGATAGAAGGCTCCCCCTCGTTGTTGCAGGTATAATTTTTCATCATTATTTATTCATGCACCTCTACCGAGGCCAACAGAGGCAGAGAACGAGATGATAGTTTTATTTTTCTCCACAGGAGGAATCCCTTCTTATCGTGCACATTCTTTGGGGGCTGCTCACGATCGGTTCTGTACGCCCAAAGAGCGCGTTTCAATTCACAATCGGTCATTTTGGATGGCTTTTTTTCCAATTGCCTGTGCCAAGTATGTTCGCCAACCCAGGCATGACAGACAGAAAAATGCGTCGAAGCATTGCGTTATCCAAACATTCGAATACCCTCCGGAACGGTGCTGAGAGCAGCGTAGCTTGCATAATTTATATTTCAATAGCATTAACCGCACGGGTTCGATTCCGCTCAAAATATGATCCAATCCTATTCCATCTGCTTGCCTCTACACCTTCTAAAGACGTGGTTTTGGCGATAGAAGAAAACAAAGAATTTCTATCCGATTGCAAGTACCCAACTCCGTTTTTATGCGCAAACGCTGAATCATCGAAAATGATTTCAAAGCTTAAAATGAAAAAAAACAAGGCACAATACATACGATGCAGAGAGCTTGCGACGTGTCACTCTTAATTCTTCAATTTATCATCACCGCACACTTTATCGCCTTCACAGCGCTGGAGCGCCACGAAGATGCTGCCCACACCTGGAGTATGAGTTTAGGAAATATGCTAGCCAATTGGGTTTATGCAATGCAGTTGCGAGAAATGTCATTCCGATTGTGCTTTCTCTAGGGTTTGCCTACACCCAGAGGAGATTTACAGAATGCGACAGAAGAAAAATGATTTCAATTCAATTAGGGAGTAACTTTGTGAAATGACTTTTTTTGTCGTACGTGTTCAAGAAGAAAAAAGCCCCTCGAGAAATGGCGATGTTGGTGCAAGTGACTTGGGTGTGTTTGTTGGTGAAGTAGCTGCAAGATAAATTGTAGCGATTGCGACAAAAATGAGCCAAATCATTTCCAGATGCGCCAGCGTACGTGCCGTGCATACAACATGGAAAAAGCTTTTGAGCAGAATTTATCACGTCTACTCCAGAGAAATGAAGATTTTCAACCTCACGACACTTTATGCTTCATAAACATTTTTTTAAAATATTTTAATTATTTCTTTCAAACATAACGTGATTAGATGCAGTGAAAATCATGTCTGTCTAAACCATGTATTCGTTGGCTGGATTAGTTCAACCTTATCCGAACAATCCCAGCAGACCCACCCAGGGATTCTCAACACCTGCTCAAAGAACAGCAACAGTTTATGTGTAAGCAGCCACACACCCAGCATACCTAATCCGATTTGGTTAGTTTTTAATAAACAACTAGCTCATTTGCACAGCTCTACCACAACTCTGTGCATCGGTGGGAAAGACATGTTGCAAAAACATTAAAGGAAAACCCGTGTAAAGCTTAATTTACGATTTGCATGGGGATCGTAGGATAGCAGGCTTAAATTCAAAACCCTACCGGTAAGCTTAAAGAAGAGACAGGTATGGAATGCTCGAAACAGATTTACTTAATCCCTTCCTGGGACTTCTTGATGGTAATGAGACAATATTCAGAACAGTTCAGAGCAAAGAGTAGTAATAAATATTTTATAAAATATTTTATTAAAAGTGACTATGGAATTTTTAAATCCAACAAAATCAATTTCGAATTGCATACTCTAAAGAGCAGTGTACAGCATGACATCAAATGCGGCATCTTTCTGTTGCTATTTCACTTGTGTAGGACACGTAAATCTGTTTTGCATCTAGCACCAAGGAAGAAGCTGATGTCCAAAAATACTTGCTCAAACATCCGATCGGGAAATCATTCCGTAGGAATTCCATCCAATTAGCCTAACACCTCTAAGCACCATGATTCCAGGGCACCCGGTCAGTGCACCGCTGCGACGACGCCTATCTCCGACGTTGAGGAATTTTCCGCGGTATTTCCACGAAACGACGGACGACCATTTCGATTATAAACGTGTCTAAATATAAACCACAACACAACCGGTTGGGCTACCGCTCATTGTTAACCGGGTGAAAATTCGCTCGGCGAGGAAAATCCACAAAACCAGTGGGTTCAGAAGGAGAAAGGTAAAAGAAGAGAGTGTGGTGGTTGATCTTGTAAGATCCATGTACTTGGCCACCGCTCTACATGTGTGTTCCCTGAAACCTTGACATGGTTCGACCTGAAACTAACCAGCAAACTAAATGTCAACAGCTCCCAGTTGCCATGGTAATGAGGATTCGATGTTTGGTTCCCAATTATTCGCCAGATCAACCTAATTTGCGCAAGCGGATCAGCAGTATCGGGACAATCTGATGAGAAATTGTAGAACATGGGGATGGCTACCTTCGAAATGTTCAATGTATGTATATGTGATACAGCCATTACAGCGAACACCAGAGCATTTCATCACAAGAATGCATGAATACAAAGCGCTCTGTTACCAACAAACTATTGAAGAAAAGTTTGCAACCACATACATAACCACATCATCAGAACACCGCCAAGGACGAATCTGAGTATTCAGTCGCACTTTCTTTGAGTTTATGACGTGGAAAACAATGGAGCATCCCTATTTCAGTTTTCAACATCGTTTTCCAATGTCCACCCTAAAGCGTAAGATTCACGATCTCTACTGTCGGAATCATGAAGAAAAGCCCCAGGAGTTCTTTCTCCCCCTCGAAGGCGAAAATAAAATTATTATTTATCGGCAAATAAATTATAAATAAACAATGGAAACTAGACCATCCCTCAGTGACTCGCTATACAGGGGCCAGCTATATTGATGCGTTCCCAATTAATGATTCCTAGTTTGGGGTTTTCTTCTCTTGCGCTATCTATCATAAGAACACATCTATTGGCGAGATTCTTATTTTTTGGCTGAGGAAAATAAATTTTACACTGTTACCCAAAAGGCAACCGTGGCAAATTGACCAAGCAAGACAACATGTTGAAACATGAAATAAGGACAGAATCTATCGCCTTAAGATATTTCAAAAATTCCTCAAACATGTGGCTCTAATTGGAGGGTTTGAGAGGGAATAAAATACGAATCACCCCATAAAACAGTACAATGTCTTGCTCGCAAACGAAAATTGGGCAAGGTGCTTTATTCTCAAATATATTGTTTGAAAATATATAAGTCTTGAATGTGCATGTGTGTTTCTGCATATTCTGTTTAACAACAACGAACCTTACCACATTGAAGGCGCTTTCCCGAAAAAAGAAAACCTTTACCGAAACAATTGAATTAATGCAATTATTCACATCCATCCAGAAGCAACCGATGTTTCTTGCTCTAATTATAAGCTATCGAAAACAGAATCGAAGAGGAGGCAGTTTTCATTATGCTCCGGATTGTATGCCTCCAGATGACAGGAGGGTGTGACGGACATTTCAACGAAATGCACGAACGAAAGCAATATTCCCCCTCTCACGGATTGGCGCAATCGAGAATCCTTCGCACTGAACTTTGCACCGTTCGTTCGGTCGAACTACGAACGTCACGACACGGACTGCATTTAGTCCATGTGCGATTGGGAAGTTTTTTTTTTATTTTCCTTTAATTTTTTTGTTACCCCCCGTTATGATCGGTACTTGGCGTAATGAACGGCACCATAAATATTTTTACCGGATTTTTGGGGACGTAAAGAAGCGTGGCTTTTGGGCTTCTTAATGAAACCCCCTAAAAGAAGAAAATGGGTTTTGAAGCATGAAAAAAACAGAAGGTGTCGAACAATGAGCGTTTGAGAGCATATAATTATGATGTATAATGCAGGACGCTTGCAACGGCCTATATCAGCTTTAGGAAGGTTTGTTTCCGCTTTCCATGAGGCGACGATGCTTTGCGGTTTTCCTGTGGTGTATTGCCGGTCGCATTTGATGGTAAGTCTCAATTAACACTGCAGGAGACTTATGCTCTAGTAAACGATATGCTGTAATTTGCGGAAATCGCTGCGGATAAACGTATGAAAGCAAATAATTAGCTTGGGATTTTCGAGAAAAAAAAACCATCAGCTCAGTGGAACTTTTACGTAAAACGTCGCCTGTTATAAAACATTGCACGCATGTAATTACACATAAAAAAAGCGATGTAGCGGTTTAATGTAGACAATCTATATCACGTCTCATACAAAGGAAGGTCAAAACAGTGCTTTCAACTCGAACCGTTTGTTGCTTCGTCCAGAAAATTATTCGGTCAAGTCTTTCTGGCACGAGACAGCACGTCGACGTCCAAACTCCATCGGATTTCCTTTCACGTGCCAGCGATCCTCATCCTTTAAGTTGCTGGCTTACATGCGAAAGGAGAACGACCGCAAAACGAGGCAATGTTCCACGAGATGTGGGCGACCTTTTGCCATTGCTGAAGTGAGGGCCATCTTTTCCATCTCGTTCAGACGTAACATCATGTGGCGATCACACGACACGAGCCAGCGGGTGTGAATCAGCAAGTCTGGTTCATCTTCTTCGAACAGTCTTATCCGCCCACGAGTGGCGTTCAGTTGCAAGAACACATTGTGCTCCGGGTGGTCTTTCGTCGGTGGAAGCGATGGAAGATGGTATTTTCATCAGTGGCTCCCACCCAAATCCCAGCAGAATGATTCACGGGTTGAATGTGTTACTTGAGACGCCAACGACGAGGCGAACCTGCCAGTGAAGAACGCTCGTTATTCGGAAACAGTTCCCAAGCACCATCGACGAACTTCTCTGACACGTTCGTTATGGCAGGTCCTTTATCATGATAAGAGTCCCGCGTTGAAATAAATGGGTTAAAGTGCAAAGTTGAAAAGAGAATATCCTCCAGCGTTGGGAGAGATGTGAAACGGGAAACTTTCCTCGTCTTTGAGGCTAACGCAAATGATATTAGGTTTAATGCGGCAAAATGTGTGCCATCCTACAAAGGACTTGCGGTTTGGAAAGCGACACATAAAAGGATCAACCCGACCAGATACGTACCTGGTGTGAATCTCTTTAATGTTCCATATCCAACCATAAAATAGACTGTAGTTCTTTACCAATGATCTTTTGAACGAACCAAAACCAAGCACAACATGTCTGCGAGACAAGCCTAAAAATAGGCTTGTAAAAAGGTTTGCGCCCTTGGCAATGGAAGGTACCAAAACTACTGATTTTAAGAGTCCATTTTTGTGATGGGCCAAGCCATGCTGCCGCTATTATGTTGCGAACCGTTAAACTTAATGTAAGTGCTGATACAGTAGAGACTCCAGTGGCAATCTTCTCTGCCGCAAGGGTCACTGAGATGGGTTTGCTGTAGTCCTTCTTCGGATTCCATTTGAGCAGAACAGTGGCCACAATGCATTCATACAAACTCAAGAATATTTCTGCATCTATCCAAAGAAACGCCGTCCTGAAGGATCGAAAAATCGGGCTGACACGCCAAGTGACATTAAAAAGTCGTAAAACCAAACTTTGTTAAATGAAACGATTCTTTCTCGAGAGCAGGACTCTTTTCGTACGCATTGTTTGCTTTGATGGTAGTTTTTTTTTCATGCCCAAGAAATCCTCAATGCACATTCAAGCCTTCTTAAAAACCGTTCAAGCTCAGCTGCAGAAATGCACAACAGTGCAACGTATATGGCTCCATATCCGGAAGCACGCTTGAAGATGGTACGCTTTTGATCTCCCACCGATCTTAATTTTACGATGTTTTACCCCGGCAGCTCAGCCAAAATTGAAACAGCCACAAACGACCATACTTCGTGGTCGTAAAACACAACCCACTTATAACCCACGAGACACATCCGAAAGGGGCTCGCTCCGGGACAGGAAACGCAAACTTTTTATAACCGATTTTAACTGCCTTTTGGCAGGCTCAACATCCAGTTTCGGATTGATGAGACCGCCGTAATTTATAGTATTTTGATTGAACACTTATTGGGACGATGGGGCTTTCGGGGAGAATCCATATTTCTCTGCAATCCGGAACGCAACAAAAATCAGCGTAAATAAAAACTGAAGATGACACACTTTAGGCACTTAAATGCAACCTCCTTTCTGTGTAACCATATGCGCTGCCGTCACATATGACTCATCCAGAGGACTCTCGATCAGCTGGATAGTCCCACACCTGGAGGTGGGTGGGTTCGTGTGATGTCATTATGCTAATTTCTTATATACTTTATAATGCAATTTGCCTTTTGAAGCTCGCTTAGTCATACGGTCGATTTTGAGTTTCCGTAAATTGTGACAAGTGATACGCAAAATTTTGAAAAAGTACTACCCATTCGTACGAAAATAGATTTCGAGATCGCATGAGCGTTGCAAGAAATACGTGCTTATTCATGGATTTTTACCGGTCACGGCTGAGTAGGTTGCCAAGTTAAAAAATAAAACGATGAACTATCGTAAGCAATAAAAATGACGAAGATACACATCATCATATACCACGAACGTCATGCACTGTGACTAATATTGGCACTGAATTGCTTGCACAAAACGTGGCAGAATTCACCATTCACCCCTGCTGGAACCATTCGCAGGGTCACCTAGCTTCTTGACCATCTCCATTTCCGATTGTCAGTTTCAGTCATACGATATATTTATAAAACGATTTTGAAATACGATCCTAAGAACACTGTTGCACTGGGCAAGAGTGGAAAACTCGTGCAAGTCATGCCATCTTCCCACATGATTTTCTCCCCATACAAACCCCGTACGGGCACAATGCAGTGACATAGCCAAGGCCCCGAGGGCCAACGTAAATGGGTTTGCAACAGCAGAACAATTTCTGCAGCGGACAGAAGCCCCTGATGCAATGGGATCTTGGCCGCAGAAGGCACTCCCAAGCGTTCGTTTGAACTGCACCGCTCTTTTCCCGTTTCTGGCCGGCATTACTTATTCTTCCAATACAGGGAAGCAGAGAGGTTCACGTTTCAACATGTTGCAATAAACGATTCCTAAATTCAATTTCAAGAAAAGTTCGGCGAAATTCCCTTTGGTTGGTACGTGCCTCTGGGTATGGTTTGTTGTAAAACTGTCGTTCCAAAACGACAGTGTTGCAGATGCACACAGCTCAAGAACCCTCGAAGGACCCCCACTTGGTGGCCTCTTGGCATCGACAGGATGACAATTCTATTTTGGGTTTCCTACCAAGGGTGTGTGATTCATTTGAACAATGATACGTGAATTTCTTTGTAAAATTTTGTTTTTGCTCTAAGAACGACCACGACGTATTGATAAACAATTGTTAGACATGTAGTTTTGAAAAAATAATTATTTCATATTCATATTCATGTTATATTAATAACAAGGTCATTGAACTTAACAATACCTCCCACCTTTTCAGAATAAAACGATCAATCCTACGGCGATACCCTATATTGTAGAGCACCCGAAAAAAGCCGATCTAAATCAGAGGGGAAATGGAATTAACATAATATGCCATATCCCAAAACTTGATAGCAAACGCTATGCTTTCCTTAACGTCGAAGCAACATTTTTGGTAATAGCGATGAAACATGTAATTTTTTTTAATGAATTGTCTAGTTTGTCATGTTTGAGCTAACTAATGATGTTGATTTTTTTGCCTCTTCCTCCTTTGCACTTTCAAACGATCTGAGCATCATGCTAGAACACTTCATAACGTCAAACGGAAATCGCGTACCTTATGATTATGGTTGAAAAGTAGGCGTTGGCGCTGTACTGCAGGCATACAACACCAAAAATGCATTAGCTGCTAGGAGGGTGTGTTGTGACTATGAATAAACGAATGCATCCGTGAGCACTGGAACCCAAACCCAAACTAATTAAAAGTCAAACAGGAACCGAATAACGTAACACTTTCCAAACGTTATCGCTCGACTGATGAGCTCGCAAGTTGATTGCAACGGTTTAGGTAACGAAACGCAGCGCTTATGGACGACGCTCGGGGAATTCGGCCGATTTCTTAATTTTATCACCAAACCATCCTGGAGCGAAGGGAAATTCGGATAAACTTTCTCCTCTCTATCGCACCATTAACACTTACGGAAAACTAGAACTCCTAACTTAACTGTGTTTATTACCACCCGATAGTTCGGCCAAGCTTGCCGAACCAGAAATTATGCCCAATTGTGGTCATCAACAAACGGACGAGCCAACGTCGAACACGACGCGTCATGTGTCTAGGTGAAGAAGGGGAAAAATGGGACCAGCCCGATGCATCGCCATTGTTGGCGATGTCGATTGTTTTCGGAGAGAAGCGTGATAAGGAAGAAAGTGAGCTGTTAATAATGAAGCAATTAAAAGCCCGTCAACGTGCAGCTTCGGTGAAGCGTCCCAGAGGTTTTAATTGCCGCTTGTGCCAACGCCGATGCAACACCCTCTACATCCTACCAGCGCCATTGGGAACATAATTATGTTGTGGGTTGATCGACGCGAGCATTCGAAAAATTCTGCGGTTTATTAGAGGGCTTTTAAACGGACACTCTGGATGACATATTTCTCAGAAAATAGACGATCGTCGAAGGGCTGGATGGATAATACAAAATGTACTATAACAATAATACAATAAACATAAAACAAAGAAAATACCACCATCTCTATTTACTTGATCGAAACCATGCTAATAACTCGCGATGCCACCTGAACGCTGAAATATCACCACAATGCATGTGGCTGAGGAAAAGTTACCTGTAAAAAAGAAAAACAAAATAGCAATTAGAATCCAACCACTGGATCCAACCACTTCCCTGGTGAACAGGAAATATCTTATCGCGATCTATAGGTCTATAAAATCTTCAATCTTATTATAGATCAGTTCAAATGCAATGCAACGAGAGAGACAGGGGACAATAAAACCCCAGGCATGGGCATCCTTTACCTACATGGCGCTCAGTTAGGGGAAGCGCCGAGTGAAAGATCCTTATCAACAGCGTGCTTCAGCTTGTTGTGGCCGCCAGGAAATTGAGCAGGGGGCACATCTTCATCCACCTAGGCTTTTTTTAACCATTACGAATTGCTCGAACGCATGCAACAAGAACCACGCGTGCGGCGTACGATCGTGATAAAGCACCACGATATGATCGAGCGGTTGGGTTTGGCAGGACAGACAAATAGAGCGCACTGAGGGGAAAAGCAGTCGAATCTAGAAATGCTACATAACGATCATTTCCGGATATGTACTGCCATAAATTATCCAACAAGTAGTTAGTTAAAATACGATCTTAACACGATCAATGTTGTGTTACACCGACGCAGCAATCTCAATCAAACTTCACCGATTTGATTCTCATCAAACTTTTCGTTCCAAAACGACCGCTTTCTTCGACCAATGAAAGCGTTCTTTCCTTCGGCACTTTCTCAGGCATTTTCCCACATTCTACGCTAGTTATATGGTCATTTATTTCCCCTTGTCCGACCACCCGACGTTCGTTCTCGTTGACCTAATCGGGGTCATTGACGGTGGCGGTACAGCACGACCGAAATCCCAATAAACCGTCAAAAGCCGCTTGCCGAAACTCGAGCAGGAACAAATCGGTTTGGTTTGCGGGAATCGTACACGGCGTCATTGCTCGACATTATTATTCTATCGTACTTTGGCGGATTAGCCGTTTCTCCGATCCACTCGGCATCCGGGTCGGCACCCTGGACTGCCATCTTTCCTTCACACGGAACTCAAGAAGCGGGCGAACATCGCTTTATGTCCGTTTTCTCGCACGGTGGGAAGCGCAACCCTCGACCCTACCCGTTCGGCTTTCCATCAGGGGCTGTCAATGTTCAATCATTTTAAAATAACAATATCGATTGCAGCTGCAACCGGAGCAGCATTTTGCTGCACATTCTGCCACGCGTAGACACAAGCCGACCCTCCACGATCTAGCCTGCGAGGATCTTGTAATTCTAGATACTTGTTTGGTGGTTTGGTGGCGTCTGAAAGAATACCCATCACAAAAAATCCATCCGTTTGACGATCCACGCCGAACAATATATTTCTTTGCACACGCTTCAAATATATGCTCTAAAAAAGATACTGTAAAAGTCACTTCCTCAAAAAATCCTTTACAAAAAGTAAGAATGCGAATAAATTCTAAAGACTCTATGCCGAAATCTACTCCAGTTTCTTTACAAGCCGCTTTGGAAAATGACAAACCAAACCACAAAAGTGTTACAACATTTCCCACTTTTTTCGGCAGTGTTCAAACGAACTTTTGTGGGGACGATGTGCATCGTTTACACGGATGTCTCATGCATTGTGTGCTCACGAATAGCACATCCTTGTGGTTTTGCTGTCACAGCGATTCGTAGTTTCCGGGCATATCGTTGTTGTCGGATGCCTGGAATCCGATACGGCACAAAAATATGCAAATTCCGCACATCATTATCGACGGATTATCGACGGATGGGTTTTGGATTTCTTGTACCAATTGTCTCCGTCTCCGGGAGTGTCACTGATCGCTTCCTGGCCTTAGACACTCCCAGAATCTATTTTAACCGAATATATCCGGTTCGGATGCTTGTTTCGCTGGTCACGCAGACAGACGGTATTAGTGCCAAGCGTTTTTTTGCTCACTGCTGGGAATGAAGTTTGAGACAAACAGGCGTCTGCTACAACAGTAATATTAATGAGACACGTTCTCAAGGATTCTACGATAATGCAGAAAATGGGATATATCTCTGTGTCTGGCACACAACTGCATGCTGAAACAGATAGTTGAAAAAGTTCGATACGACATATTCTCATTAGGGCAAGTTGCACAGCATTGCATTTAACTACATTTGAAGACCATTCTGATCCCATCATATGACCCAGTTAAATTTTTTGGAATCGAAATTTCCGAACGAATGAATGCGAACTGCATACTAAAATAGGAATGAAAAGTTAATATGATTACTGGTACGTTTACAGTGCCGAAAACATCGGCTACGCTACCGTCCATCGCAGAGCAATCAATACGGGAGCAGGACTGCAGCAAACCTAGTTCCACAGCGCCATCATCGTAATTGAGAGAGCAAACTGAATGAAAATTAGGTCAACGAACTTATCCGTCCATACCACGCACAAAAACGTAGTTCAAAAAGAGTTCATTAAACATTCAAGTCTCGTGCAACCATCGAATAGCGTCGGGGATTCGATGGCCCGGTTATGCTGTATCCATCCAAAAATAGGATCAGCATTAAGGATAGCAACGTATCCTGGCTAAACAGCAACATGAACAGTTGCTGGCCGCTATATTTTAGTCTGCATGATTTAATACTAAATTTACAGAGTGTTTTACTCAATCGTCCGATTCCCACAATATTACAATAATAAAAACATTCTCATAATCACACGACCCAAAACTTTTCTCAACTGAAGTGTCTACTTGAGAATGTACGATCACAAATCAGATCAACCTCGTAACATCTTTACTTTTGTCAGACATGTTTATGGATAGCTCAATTTTCTTCTGACAACTTATAATTATTGCACAGATAATTTTGGCCTGCCATTAAGGATAACAAGCCCAACTGCATGGGAAAGGTGAAAATCGAAAAAATAAGAATTATGTACTTTTCTTCTTCTTCGTTTTCGGAAATGAAATGGATAACGACAGAAAACGAGGGTTTGCAAAATCAATGAGAGTCAATCGGAAGAAAGGTGAAATTAACCTTAAATAAGGGATCAACAGTATCACAAAATACATTAAAAAATGCGAAGAACGCTAGTGAGAGCGAAAAATACACCACTTTTTTCTGACTGGCGTTATGTTTTTTTCTTTTTGGCACAAACTTTCATCGGCGGGATAAAAATATGCGGGGATACCAACAGAAAAAAGGGCGTCAAAAATGTTTGCTATCTTTCGATTAAAAGGAAAAAAACCTTTCATTTAACGACCCTTTTGGCAGCCAATATCGAAATTCTGCGGCCCTTCAAAGAAGAAAAGATCTACCAGCTAATCCAGAGAGCGTACCGGGGTACTTTCTTTTGTTAGAATATTATTCAGCACAAACCCAAATCAAATAAATATGTCGATCATGCGCCATATTTTTCTCCCAAATAAGAACTGCTGGATACCTTCACTCATTCCGATGAAAGCGGCCAAAGGCTTCCGAAATGGTTCCATATCAGTGGTGCACGAGTTACACCGTGAGATGCGGTATTCGCAAACGATGCAACAAAATTTCCGAAACTGAACTTATCAGCAAATCTCGTGAGACTCTGCGCAACAAAAAATGTCTTTGTTGTGCATCAGTCAACATTCATCGACAAAATAGCACCAGGAAATGAAGATGATTAATTTCCTTTTACACACCAATCTTTCGGACCATTCCGAAACATTAAGACTAAGCCTTAGCGGCATACTTCACAAGACTTTTTTATTCCTTCACTTAAGATTTTTCTCATTAGTCATGTGTTGGATGCAAGAATTAAAGAGTGCAATTTATATTTTGCAAACCATTAGGATCACTTTAGAGAATGCAATTTCTTCCCCAATACAGCCATGCTGCAATCCACTCGCGTGATTACAACATAAAGGAAAGTGCAATAAAAAGCGAACTTTTTAATGGGTTCTTACGTTTGAAGCCATTTATTATACGTGCAATTAATTTATAGACGAAAGAGCACTACAGATGGGCACATTAGGCTTGTATTTTTATTGCATGGGACACATCGGTTGTAAGGATCTTCGCGTACGCTGTGATAAAACCACAATCCTACCAAAATCGCCACCTAAGTGTAAATTAATATCCCAAACTTCCTTTAGGATGCATCCTCTGGGTAAAGGTTGCAAAACTTCTCGTAGGATATCCTATGGTGCAATTAAAAAACGATTAAAATTATTTATGATCATTATCAACACCTATGCTTCTTGTGTTCGTATACTTCTGGGTATTGAAATTTTCAACCTAGGAGTTCTTTTCTTCCTTCAAAAAACCAAGCAATGCTATAAATATGGCGTGTCTTTCGTGTGAAACGCTCAAAAGCAGTGATTTTAATTCTTTACAAGCCAAAACTTATAAAAGGGGTTTAATTGCATATGATAGAGACGCGTTGTGATAGTTGAATTTCCCGCTGATTCCCAGGAAGTATCGCATCAATGTTTTTGCACATCGGCAAATCAAGTTTCTGATCTTTTTTAGTCGGTAATTTAATTTCCCTCGTTATTATTTGAATCATTCCCAGGCGACCGGTGATCATATTCAATTTCCAAAAATCCAGTTTAAAAGCCTCAAAAATGATTTCTCCTCTCTCGTTCTCTCTAATGGCATTTTGTTTGCAAAGACTTCATTGAGCCGTTCCGAGGTCATTCCCAGCAAAGACCGCCGAACAGTCAGTGCGCGTCCAGTTTTGCGTATTTTGATCCCATCACTTCCTCATTCTCCTCATCACTTCCGGATTTGGTGGTGGTAATGGGAATTTAATTTCGGCCAGGATTTTCATTAATCCCTCCATTCAGACGGTCTCGCGTGAGAGATCTTCCCTTCGCAAGCTGGTTTCGCAATCCAGCGACCGTGGTTACAGTGGATTTTTCACAACCGAAAACCTCAAAATAGACACGAGCATCAACATACCCAATCCATGATCGCACATGCACAGGGCGCAACAATAGGCATCGGAAGAGCTTGTCCAGCATCGGAAGAATGAGGAAACTAATTGGATGTGATTTGTTTTTCGTCAAATCCTATTGCCAAAAATCTCATGAAGAGGAGCTTAATAGCACGAATGCTCCCTACTGTCCGTGATTATTCCACCATACAGCACATAGTAACGAAATGGTGCACATTTTGAAAGGAATGCAGGCTTCCAAAACGGAGATTAAAATGATGCCACGTCCCCCGAAACACACAAACCGGAAATAAATATTTTGGTTAACCTGAATGCATGGATTGTGGCTTTCCCTGGATTTCTCCTAGGATGCACTCATCGATGTAACTGTCTATCACTGGCTGGGTCTTCAAACTTCCGGACCGATTTTCGCTTTCATCCCATAGCCTTCAGTAAAGCAAAAATAATGGACATTTTTTCTATATTCATATTCCATTCTATCATGCATCCATCACCTGGTTGACGTTTGGAGTCGGATATTTTCGACTGTTTTCCAGCCCGTTTTTTTTCACCTTGGACCAGGAGAACGCAAAAATGAACCGATCCTTAGCTTCCTGCTTGACTGGGCCTCGAGAAAAAAAACAATTCTCCAAGCTGTTGCGCTGCAACATCGCAGTTTCAGATCGTGCCGATTTCTGCAGAGACCATGTGGTTTTGATGCCTTTATTTGAACAGATGTCTTGCGAAGTTCTGCAGATGGACGGTGAAAGCAAAATGCGGAAAGGATTCGATTTCGATTAGAAAACGGATTGAAAATGGCACAAGAAACATTAATCCCGCAAGAAGGCGAACGCATTTTTACGATGCGCAAGATTGCAATCTATTTGTTGTTGAACGAATCAGTCATCGCGCAGTGGTTTCTTCAATTTGTTTCACGAAATCCTTTCTTTGAACGGAATGTGTGCTTTTACGAAAGATTTCCAGACTTTTTTTCCTGTGCTTTATGGACTCAATGGGTTTAAACCACCAAAACTTCTTATCTTTTGAACGCATCAATTTATTTTTTTTGCAATATTTTTGGATTAAATGACAGATTGCGCATTTGTGGCAATCCTAAAAAAACACCTGGATGTATTCTGGATTCAAAAAATCGTGTTTTTTCTTCAACATATTGCCTTAAACATGACCAACTGTTGCTTTCATTCTGTGAATTTTTTGAAATGTTTATTTTTTCATTTTAGGAATTTTAAGAAACCACTAGTATAACATAAGCTTTATGTTATATGTATATTCAATAAATGATGCATTCATCGTAACCAGTTAGAAGGATAAAACAAATCATTGATGAGAAATGAGCCAGAATTCAGGCTCGTCCTTTTTCAAGTCATGTCCAATAGGTTCAACACAAACCTCCCCAGTTGAACCGTTTTTCTGGCACCAACCAACGGAGCAGAACTCGCTGTGGTGTATTGAAATGCGACGATTGAATAGGCCCGATAGGAGAATAATCCTCGACCACCTTTCCACCACCATGGTCACTCATGAATACCGTCATTTCCCTGCGGACCAGCAACCCCGTTAACCCCATTCCGGGTTGAGCCCGTTACTGTCCTGCCATTGAGCTCTCCATTAGCCAGCTTTAGTTGCCAATCTAACCGGTGCAATCAATCAACTCACTTCAAAAAGGATTCGTTGCACTCAGTACGCGCGTCCCAACTCAATTTCATCGTTGACCCCTTTTCGAGAGTGGAACCACCAGCAGAACTGGCCAGTGGTCAGCTCGAAATGGTCACTTTGAAGTGTGTATACAATGATGTAGGAGCAACTTGGTCTATGGTATCTTGACATCATGTTTCCATAACAGAACCCTTTCACTCAATAGCAATTCCCTTCTACCGGTAAGCAGGTAGTGACCTCGACAGGACCAAAGTTTTTTTTATCAGAGGTGGATTAAAAACTGGATAAAATAAACCTTTCACAAGGATGACCAATGATAATCGTAGATAAACTAATTCTTCGCATGTAATCGTATAACGGACCGGATGTGACATGAGTTTTCAAAGAGCTTCGTTCCCACCATGCGAAAAACGACTAGATTCGACAACGATTCTACGAACATTGAAAATTCGCTCTGAATGAACGATTGGTAGAAAAGGTCAGTGTCCCCTTCGAGCTTAATTGACGCAACTAAGACCAATATTAGTTTTGCACTTATTTTCGCCCATGACTAGCATTCCAGACTATCCACAAAATTCAACCCAATTCTGGTCATTCCCAACAGCAAATTCCCTCTGAATTCAGAACACCAATAAAGCAACGAAGCGCTTAGATTAATAACGAAACAATTTATCAACTAAAAAGGGCTCTCTCGAAGTCCTGCACGATGTATTACCGGTCCGATCAAATTGCATCAACTCAGGACTCGCAGCTCGGTTGACCCAGCTTCTCGTACATCGGAAGCCTTCAAAAAACACATCCCCGGTCAGTCAGCCTTTGGAGGGATTTTAAACGATCGCATAACAAATGTTTACCAATTTATCACCGATTCGATTGACCTGGATTTCCCGCTCACAGCGATGTTGCAGTCTGCAAAGCCAGAACGACGTGCCAGCCAGTCGTTGGGTGTTGCAACGACGCATCGCCGTGTACGCTCTCACACCCTGCCTAATCTCCACGTATCCTGATTGGACGTGAATTATGGGCTCGCAAATATTTGCACAGAGATAGAGAGCACACCAGAGAAAGCGAGGATGATCGGGCATGGAAATTGGAAGGCACAACAGTGCTCGGAATCATGGTGTCCAAGGTAGAACATTAGATGGGCGGTGTGTTATGCGTGCAAATTTTACCGCTGCATTATAGTCCTTGCTTGTGCAACGGCATCCAAGCTGCGAATGGAATTTTGCAAAATAGACAAAGAATATT
The DNA here is from genome assembly GCF_943737925.1 of Anopheles nili. Lineage (NCBI taxonomy): Eukaryota > Metazoa > Arthropoda > Insecta > Diptera > Culicidae > Anopheles > Anopheles nili. The sequence goes on from NC_071292.1 coordinate 5,863,403, forward strand.
TGGATAAATCGATGGAATGCGGATTGGTGCGTGAGAATTTTTGTGCTCGGTTCCACGATGGTGTTCAGTCTTGAGAAAACTAAGCTGATACTCTTGTATTCCTAACGCTCGCTAAACATTTCGTCAGGGACACGGTTGGATGGGTTCCGCGAGTTTATAAATCCTTTCCATGGTTTGGTTTGTTTGGTGTACGGTGGAAAACATCGCTATAAACCTATCAAAACCAACGGATTAGAAGGCATTAACCATTCATCGAGTTGTCATATTTAGTTGAATTATGACCACTCGGGCACATCCTTCGACCTCCTTGCGTCAGTGTGTAGAACCGTAGATCTACGTTCGTCTAGGTAGCAACTACTCTTACGAATCCTCTCATCTATTCAACACAGACCGGCATAACACCCTTCGGTGTAAAAATATAAACGCGTCACTCTTGCGTATCCTTCCACTGCAGCAACGAAAGGGGTTTCGGCTAAAAAACCTAATCGCACTTCTCGACCTTATGCACAATTGCGCAACCCCCCATCGATTATGGAAGGCATAATTCCCCGCTAGCATCTTCACGATTCGAGGCGCTCGACCGTTCCGGAACAACACCCTTGGCTCGCTCATGCTGATCTAGAGAGTCGTACGGTATTGCCTTGAGTTCTACGCTTTAATTTATTGCACTTTAATGGTCGATTCACGCCGAAGGTCCTTCCACCAGTGCCAATCTCTAAATCCGAAAGGGTTGCGATGCTCTCCCCGTGCCACAGCACGCTGATTGCAAGAAAGGTATGCCACGGTGCCAGACACATTCAAATCTCGTGGCTTCTAATCAGGATCAAACCATGCCCTGGTTGATACTTAAAACCCAGAAGAGTACGGTTTGTTGTCGGTCGATTGATTTATGGATGGCAATAGAACGATTGCACTCCCGATGACCTCACGCCGCGGGATCAATAGGTGGTATAGGAATAGAATTCCCCACCAGGAGTTGCCCTAACGGATTAACGGAAGCGGAAACTAGTCAGAAAGGACAGATAATCAGCTTTGTCAATTCGAATCTAAACAAATACACATAAGATTTAAAACAGTTTAATAATAGCTTCCCGGAAAAGGTTTTCACTATTCACAGAATTCGATAGCCAACAACCGCGTGTGTTCTACTCGACATACGCATCGTTAATTAACATTTTAGAGGATTATAGAAGATCTTCTTGATAGTTGCACGCCTATCGAAATGTAAAATTTCCGGAGCGCGACATAAATCACACAAATAATTGATTGTATTCGAAATACATCATTAAAACCCCATCGTAGTGTTTGTTTCTTGATTTGCATCATACATGCAAATAAGCTCCTTGAAAAACCGTTAACTGGGAAAAACTTGGGTTGAAACTTCAATAAAGACTTTCCATAGATTGGAACAATAATGGGGAGTAATATCTGTTTCCGTTCAGCAAGACTATTATCCACAAGCTAAAGTCACGTAGCAAATGCCTCTTGAAAATATGTACACCAAGTTTCTTTTCTCCTTCAAAATATACGAACATCGTACAGAATTTTTAACAACGACTTGACGGTTACCAACAAGGCTAATAAAAAATTGTCGCGTCAATGTCGTCCAATTTCTGCGCGCTAGAATTGATTCAAAAACCTTTCGGTGGCGCATTCGCACACCTTTTCTAAAATCGCGCATTTTTTTAGGTATAGGACTTTAGGGCATCTAGTTGCCGCGCTTTCAACGAACTAGTGAAATATGTCTTGTATCCAGTTTGGTCGTTTCAGTTGAAACATACCGCGGTGTCGAAGGTACCGACAGAAGGTTGAGGGGGTATCTACTCGCAGTTTTCTTACCTGCTTTCGACCGAAAACAGGACGATCGAAAACCTAACCGAAACACATTTCCAAGCCACGGACATACATGCGAAAGAATAAAATGTAGCAACCCTCCGAAGTCGTAAGATAGGGGGCCAATCTTGTTGTCCAATATAGGATCAGACACAACGTTCAACCTGGGCCACAGGAGTTGTAACGGCAGCAACTGAAACATCAAGTTTGGACATGTAAAGGAAACAATTTTCCAACACGTACTGGATATATAGTTCCTTATAGTGATGAAACATTGGTTAACAGTTTGCACCAGTTTGCAGCAGTTTGTGCATATCAAAAAACGCTCAGAACTGATTTATTTCCCGTCAAAGCCTAACAGAAGGAACCGTAGAGAAATTTCTAGCGGCATCTTATAGCATCTGCTGTTGGAAGTTTTTCGCTTTCAGCGACTTACAGAAAACTTCTTCCAACTTTTGGAATAAATGAACAGTTTCTACTTTCAACTTCACTCTGATTATAGAAAATATCACGATAGAAGTTAGAATCCGGATGTTACGCCAGCTGACGAAATGACAAGCTGATAAAAAAGCGGAAAAAGCTAAAAATCGAGCGTGACCTACTTTCCTAAAATCAAATTGGCAAACCATCGACACTCTTAGCTGGTTTCTCCAATCACCGATTCGTGGTATCTTTTTTCCGGAAGGAAAATGTTTTCCAGGTGGAGGCGACGACAAACGCACCGCGAGTAGGTGGTGTCTGAATGTTTGCCTTGTTTATGTTTACGAGCCAGCAACGATCTTCGGCGCTTTCCTCACCTCAGGAGTTCGGGTTCTCAGGAAAATCCCAAATTCAACTCACGCGGATAGATTTAGCGGGTTGGAGGGAATACTTTATATCCGCTAATGGTTTCGTACCATTATTAATAATGGCTGACTAATGGATTCGTTTCTCTAGCTCACAAGACACCAAACAGGAAGCAAACAGACAGGCGCAAATTTTAGCCGCAAGTTTGCAGCAAGAAGAAAGCGAGAGAATAGCGAGCGAACGGTTCCCAATTTATGGTTATGGAGAACATTAGATTAAGTGTTGTACTTAAAACTCTTGCTATAATAAAGATTATAGCGCACGAGGCGCAGAAATAAATGAGATAAACTTTCGCTTTCTTATGCATCTCCATGATAAGTGAGAGGCATTATTGTTTGAGCTAAAGATTGTTGCAATGTTGAATGTACAATGTTAAAGATTGTTACAATGAAATGTTGTTAGCTTAGTCTGGTGGCATAAGTAGTAATAATAAGCGCAACGTTTTTATTAATCGCAACCATACACATTTTCCACTTATTTATACTACTTTCACTTGTAACGTTGCACTCCGGGAGACGTTGTTCTTTTGCAGAGTCTTCCGATCTTTTTTGTGCATCAAATGAACTCAAAACGGTTTCCAAAGTCCTTGCTCAACCCATGCCCGAGGAATCTAACCGGTGAAAAAAAACTTAATTTCATTTTAATTGCGCACAATGCGCTTGTTTTGATTGTTATTTTAACAGGCATGAAATTACGTCGGCCTTTTTCTCTCCCAGGACTCCGATGAAACCCGAGCACCCAAAATCGGGAACGAACGTCCCGGGGTTTTTTCTGGGCCTACGATGTACCAAGGTGAAAAACAGGGAAAGCGTACCGAAACGGCAGAAGAAAGTTGAAACAGATGCACTGGCGTAAGAAACTTTCTTTCCTCGTACACCTCATCGACTCGGGCCCATGTCCGCGAATTCGTCCTTCATCGGGTATCGTTCTTCTCCGACTGCCAGCTATGACACTGGCCTTCCGAAAAGACGGCTCGGCGTGACAGACGACAAGCGGAATGGCAACCACTCTGCGTTGAACTGAAACCCAATCGTATACCCTTGGCAGCACGCGGACTTCTTCAAAGGCAAAATCGCACGACAAGAACAACGTGTTTTCGTCAAGGGACGCGCGCTGCACGATGCAAATGCCGCCGAAATTTCTTCCAACGAAACTGCACCTCAACCAGCAGCAGGGGTAGAATCGGATATCGTGTTCCGGGGTGCAATGATTTGATTCCGAGCAGCACGAAAACAACGCACCTTTTTCAACCCTTTTCACTGCACGACCGAACCCGATAACGGCAGTGAGATGAGGCAGGAAAAGAAAGCACCCGAGCACGCCAAGTGAAAGGGTTACGACCCCTTCGTAGGGTGGAATATGTCAAGCCAACTGACGTGCCGCAGCGCTTTTCCCCCACGGAAAACTCACTCTCAGTGCACCTTGAATTTTCTCAACGCAGGCGCGATGCACCGAGTGATGCAGCCTTCGATGATCGAACACGAACCCAGCCGGGGCGCGTTCGTACGATTTGCGTAACAAATTTTCAATCATCATCAGCTCCCGGTGTGGTAGCTTCGACACATCGTTGTCCCCGAGATGCGTGTCACCGGCCCCGCCTGTCATTAGCATAACAGCGATTGCATTTTAAGTAGCAGCTCTCGACGTTTGACTTCGAGAATTGTTCCGCTGTACCGCTGGGAGAAAGAACTTGGCCCCGGGAAGGAGAAAAATACCTAACGAATTATAAATACGGGGCGTTATGCTGTTGTGCATAATTGCAGCAACATTGGTGCGACCGGCGCAGTGGGGTGTCACCGTTGAAGAAAATGATTTTAGTTTTTTTGCTGTTGTTGCTACTCTGCTCCACTCCCGGGAATTTCGCTACCCAACGCTCACACCATAATTGCCACAAAATCAAGCGCACGTAAGAGAAATGCAGGGAAAAAACCAACTAATTGACGTGCCTTTTGTTGCGCAAAAAGGTCGCGAAAATCGCTCTCGGAGGGTGGTTGCATAAATTACGCATTTCATGTGTACCAAACAATAAAACATTTGGCAGCATGACAAAGCAGACGATAGTCGTGCGTCTGCCTTAGCAGAGTTTTGCCAACAAGACTGCGCAGCTTCATTATTCTACAAGGATAATAGAATGCTAAGGGATTCGCGTTCGATGGGAAAAAATTGCTTCAAACCGATCATTCTGGCAGCTTATCCTGGTTTTATCCTGGGCCCTGAGACCATCGTGCATGTTAACGTCATTGTGTATCAAATCCCTGGAGGCATCTCGTGGGTTCGAGCCCAACTTTCTTCCGTCATCGTCCCGTACCGGAATCTGCGGAACCGTACAGCATCTTCAAGCAACAACAGCTCTAGGGCGTGATATGATTATGTGCCGGTAAAAAAATCCCTTCTGTCCGTCCCGTCCTGTCATTTAGATAGCGAAATTGCCCTCTATTTCCCCTTTCGCTGTCCTTTTGCCACACAACTCCCAAAGATCGAAACCCAAAAGCCATTCCTCCCGACCTGGGAAATGTTTGTTTTCTATTCTGACAAAGGAACAAAGTCGAAGATGCTGCTCATTTCAATAGAAACATCATCGGAACGGCCGGATCTCACGACAGATTAAAATGTCCGACCTGTGGCAGCGCAGCATCAACACGCTTGCCGATTTCGGGGTCTTTCAGTGTTTGACCCTTTCGTCCACTTCTTGACCGTTTGCACCCTCGGGGGGTTGGATGATGTTAGCTGGACCCGTGGTCGAAATGACCATCCTTCAGCGGGAAGTGAACCCGAACCGGGCAATCTCAGGACAGGTTTCGGAGGCTGGTCGCTAGGACATCAGAAAAAAATGATCCCTGATGAAATTTCTCCACACACCAGCGAGGACACACACGTTGGCTTACAATTGATTACAGAGGCGATTACAAGCGTTTTCTCGGTCCGTAACCAAATATCGCGCCTTTTTTTCAAACCCAACCCAACTGAGATTATGAAACGGGTGATTTTTTTAGTCAGATAGCGTGAACAAGAAAGTACCTTGCGTCAACTGATAGTTGAGGCATTTTCTGGCTTCCGTAAGGAGGGTGAAATCTGTTACAGAGCGTTTTAACAATCCTTATCAAAAGACGCCTCTTCCTGGCAAGGGATATTCCTAGATTTTTTTTTCAACGTATGCCAAACACATTCATCCTTCAGATTTCGATCTACATTATCTCGACAGCAAGCCCGTTCGCTTCATTATCTGGCTAATTATTCCTGACACGCCTGACTGACATCCGTGAAACGCGGGAAAGAGAAAACGAAACGCGATTCCGCTCCGGGACGGCATTTCGGTGGCCATCTTTTGCCAGACGAGCACAGAGGTGGAAAACGGGACGAAAATATGCTTTACCCTAGCCGACACAAGAAATAGGGTGCGCGTAGACGCCTAACCTAATGTGAGATAAACCGTCTCTTGAGGTGTCTTCTGGCGGGAAAGCAAAAAAAAAGCTCCCCTTCATTTGTGAAGACGCTGCGAGACCTCACAGGACCACCAAGCTGAGGTGCGTTAGAAACAATCGCCTTAACACTCTTCCCGCTCGCGAGAATGATGCTTGCCTCAGCCGGGCACTTTTTTTTTGAAGCTTTTCAATCTTAGAGTTCACAAGGATACACCCCACACAGGGAAGGTTATGATGGCGGAAAAGCAGATTACGTCCTTTCGACGCACTTCTGTTTACTGCTACTGTTTATGATTTGTTTTTGCCTACAATCAAAACACGGACCCCGTCAGGCGCCGGATGCTTGGCTCCTGGATCTCCACGGATTTCGTTTGACATCGGTTTTGTTCCTTCGTGGGATATCGGTTTGATTTGATTACACTCTTCTGGATGGGGACGCATGAGATGGGTTATGGAATCAGCCTGCATCCTTACAATTACTTTGATATACAACACCGTATTCAAAAAGTAACTCAAGAAAAAAAACATCCGACCCAAAGACAAATATTTGTTTCCATACGAATCCTCGTTTTAAATTGGACGAAACAAAAAAAAACTTGTTGAATAATTCGTGGTTACTGGAGGCTGGAGCTTTAAACATGCTTTTTCCAATGAAACGAATTGCTTGAAACGGATTGATTAATGGAAATTAATTCGTAATCAAAATAACCGACCACAAGCGCTTGCTGGAGAACAGGAAAGGAAGATTATTATCGTATCAAACGCTTTTAAGCTGTATCATGATACGAAATTGACTGGCTAATGCTTTCCGGATCATTAGCCATGAAGAGGATCTTGCGCAAGAGGATGCGCGTGTGCAGGCGAAATGATTGCGATTAGACGAGAATAGTTTCCAAAAATAGCAATCCAATGATTCGTCCAATAATACTTCGTTATCAGTGACGATTCATTTATTTTGCAATCCCCGTCAGCGTTTTACTGCTACACACGTGTATGGGGCTAACGATCCAATTATCAAAACTAGGACACTACGCAAACCGTCACCAACGTGCGCACCGCCGTTACGTGCAATCAAATACCATCCGGACTGGAATGAACGGAAGATGCACATACACACAAACTTTCGCTTGTGGATCCTTAGCGGAGGATAAAAAAACAGCAGTGCAAAAACTAGAAATCGCTGCAGCAGTTAAATGAGGATGCAGTTGCCAAGCGAATCTGGTTCAAATGCCGTCCCCAGCGGCAATCTAGCTGGCCGGTCAGACGGTGTCCTAGTTTCGTTTATCAGGAACTCATCTCGGGCACACTTCCGGCTGGCATGCAAATGGGCCCGAATCGCATCCAACGATGTGACTAGCATTTCTAGGCCAGTTTTGTGGGAAGATAAATGACGCACATTTCGATAGAGCTTTAGTCGAAAATGGGTCGTTGACCCTGCTAAAAATAGCAACTGTAATTGTAGCACATTATAACGTCAACGAACAATCCTTATCTGCAAAATATATTCTACACTGAATAGATTTTGCTTAAATAAAAAGGATATATAATTTTAACTAACATTTTCGAAGAACTAACAGATAGAAACTTTGGTCGGAACCGTCAACTCTAAGGATACGTATCCTTCCCTCCGAAAGACAAGCAGAACGAGAGCCGTGATGCTTCATTATGCAAACACAATAAGATTCGGGCGTGATAATGCTGCACTGTTCCAGAGCTCCGAGCAGCATAAGACCGAGAGAAGCCCGTCATTGCATGCGTTTGTTTTGCGTCACCTCGCCAAGGATCACGCGCCCCGTAATCCGGACGCCAGTTGGAACTTTTTTATGCCCGAGGTCAGACGCCACCAATGGTGGTCCCCGCAAGGAACCGATTTCCCAAGTGAAACCAAACTGAGAATGAGCTGTTTGTTTTCATCCGATGCGCCTAGAGCGCATGTGCATGTGGATGCTTTACGCCACTGGAATTGGTATGGAAATGAAGATTTTTTTCACTTAGATTTTAGCAGAATTTTTCCTTTTTCCCATTCACTGGCACTGTTTTCCTATGAAAGTGCACTTCTTAGTTTGTTTAGAAACCTTTATACGTGCAGGTAAGCGTAACGGAGGACCGGCCTCACAATAGAAGGGAGACACGAATTGCGTCGCCATGGTTTGACTTCACAACGGAGAGGCGTTGTTGCGTTCCGCTTAAAAACCGCTTGCGACATACCTGAGGAGAAAAGGAGATAAAAACAAAAAAAAAGTTAAAACCACCATCATTAGGCAGAAGGTTCTCGAAGGGGTTTACCCTTCGTTTGTGAGAAATAAAAAAAAGAAGCACACTCTGATGGCGATGCAACTGAAACCAAGAATTGCACAAATTGCGGAACCATAAAAGCGTGCAAATTGCTGCGCAGACAACCCTTCCGCAATCGGGAGCTTGTCGTCACTTTGACAAATTTGCAAGAAATTTGCGTCCCCAAAGGACCAAAGACGGTCCCGACGACGAGACGAGGGAAACATTCTCAACTCAGCCGACAAAACCGCAAAGATGCAATTAACACCGACACCGAAAGTAGCGAGCGGTAACCTTTTGTGGTACAGCTTTTCACAAATTCAATTTACCGTCCCCCATCGGCTTGTCTTAGCACATGATGGATATCCCGAACGAATGCGCAAAATTTGCGTATAATTGGTGTCATTTTGGTTCACTTTTTTCTGATTGGATTGCATTTAAAAATGTGGCAAAATCGAGGTAACTGGAACGAGTAGAATTTGCTGACATTCCTTCAATTGTTTTAAACTAAAAAGTATCCTTGATGAAGTTGTTTCATATTACTCGTTCCCTGCGGCTTCCGGGAACGCAACACTGTTATCGACAAACAACGCAGTTACTTGCGTAATAGTTTCAAAACAAACACACCACTTGATGCATTTATGAATTTATGATCGCATCCGAAAAGGACGAAAAGGAGAGCAAGCAGCCTTATTCCCCTATGCCCAGGTGGCACGTTCGCGCATAGAAATTAATAGCGCACATGTCCCGGCACGGAGTGTCCCGCGACCGACTGGCGACCCCTTCCTTTAACGCTAATTAAACGGTCACTTCAACCGTCCACCTTGAGCGACGCGCAATCCTTCAGGACACGCGTGCACCATTCTATCCTCGCGATCGCACTCCAGAGAAAACGCTACAGAAGCGTGTAACAGGGCGCACGCATCCTCGAGGACGTGCAGAAGACGACGACGACGTCCATCTGACGTGTGCCGCGCGCCGTCAACAAGCGATCTTAAAGCGCTCCTTCGAAGGAGAGCGCGAACGCAGACATAAAAAAACCCTCCACAGTGTAATTTATCTTTCACGCATCGCGAGACAAACGTACGTGGCGGTCCGCTCTGCCATAAATGTCCATAAATTTATTCCCTCTAGCACACCACGGTACTTGGACCGAGCCGGGCGGTCCGATCGCTTATCGTGTCGCGTGCGGAACATTACCAGAAGTTGTCGAAATTGTAAGCAATTTAAAATATAATTTTATTCACTCCTGCAGAGGCGTTTTTTGGGCAGTTTTTGTTTCTTTTTCTTTTTCCTTTTATTCCTGACCGGACTTGCATCCCTCGCCCACGGCACGCTTCAAACAACCAAGGATCATTTGTTCGCATGTCTCGGAAGGATTTCCTGCGTAGAGAGCAAAAAACGCGTAAGGCGGTACGCCCCTCTTAGAGTGGTTTAATTGTTCATAATTTTAGGTTACGTCAAGAAGCGGCGTTTGACGAACCACAAGCCAAAACCCAACCGAGACAGAAGGTAAACCCTAGGGCGGTGGATATCCAATCGAACCCACCATCCGGATGGGTTATCCTGCCACTAGAACGGAAGAAGTAAGCGACGGGACAATAAAGAGAGCTTTTAATTCGACGCTAGGACAATTATTGTCCTTGGAAACGTTTTTTTTTTTCTCTCTACTGTCAGCTTGTTCTTTATTTGGCCAACGTAATTTGACGAACATTGACCGGTCATTATGCACTTTTTGTGTTTATTCTTGACGCTCCTTTTCAGGATCAGGAAAATTACTCGGGAAACAAAGCGAAACTTCGCCAACCATCGAACGAAGCTTAGGCGCTTCGTCATGGAAAAGAGATATTTACATTGCCTAATGCTTTGTCGTTCCATTCGCTACCTTCAGTCAGATTGCATCGGGCGAAATTGAAACCTAACCGACCGTGGTGTTAGACCAAATGAGCACAGCCACGGACCGAAGCATCGAGCATGGGTTTGAGGCTTAGATGAGTCCGGAAGTGCAGCTATCAAATGAGTCTGCGTATTATTTATGTCGTTGCATTTTTGTCGTTTATTTTCTCTAACCGCTACCAAGAATCTCCACGACACAATTATACCACACGAGCAAAAGTTTTCGGAAGCAATTGCCTGTCGAAAGTGAAATGAACGATTCAATTCGATCCACAGGTCCCCTGTTAACTCGAAAAAAGGACGAAAGCAAGTTGCACCCGCTTTTATGCGCCGGGACGTACTGCTTATTTGCATATTTTGTGAAATTTTATCAGCTGTCGACAACATTAAACGGTGCGGCGACGGTGCAATTGGGTGCATATCCGGTGCAATAGCAGCATCCCGCAACCGCGGGTTTAATCTCTGAAACATAGACACACTCACCGATGTTTTTAATGTTTAAATTTTTCCTAACCCACCATCAGGATCTCGAAAGTTATTTCATTTTTGAGATCAACCACACCACGGTTTTCGTTGGTACAGTGGAACGTATTTGATCCTCCCTAGTCGCTACGGTGAGATACGAATCTGAATACCATACCATAAATACATGCAAGCCTAACACCGGGAGAAAGGACGTTCCAAAAAAAAAGGATGCCGCGCGCGTAACCTCAACGGGAGTAGAACAAAGAGAAATAGATGACATTAGTCTGTTTTATTGACACACACCACTTCTAAATCCTGTCAACCGGAGAAATAGAGCGAACGAGGCGATCTGCATATGGCGCGTTGCGCACGGATATTGCTTTCCCTTTAGGTTTTCCGCATCAGTGATCACGGAAGAATGATTGCAGAACATAGTGCGTGGCACACGACCCAGCAGTTTTTGGTGGAGAGCTCGATATGGACGAAAAGATTCTACGGGAAATATGTCTCGTCGACTATTGATGTTTTTTTTGCTAGCATGGGCATATGATGATATTTATTTCTTTTTAAGCATGCAAACAAAAAAAAAGGAAGTGTTTAAACTTCAAACAGACACAGTCAGTCATGCATAATGAAGTGCGGTACAACACTTTTTGTCTGTATCTGTATATTCAAATTTTCTAGCATGATATAAATTTGACCCACAAAAATGTACCATATTTATTACGGGTTCCAAACAACAGAAGGTTCACAAGTCGGTAGCCCATAAATTACCCAAAAATATCCAAATAAAACCATTTTCCATCACACAACTAGCAATGCATCAACCACGAGACGAACTTTATTTATTCATTAAATATTTGGCCACCATTCGATGTAAGCTAATACCTTAAAAGCCGCCCGCTAAACCGATCCATTATTAGTGACGAAAGCACGAAAGGAACGTTATTCTTTCCTTCGTTCGGCTCCTCCGAGTCACGTTTAACAGGAATGACATTCGAGCTGCCGCTATGCTCCGTCAGGATTGATTCTTGTCCTTGAAGAAAAGCCATCGACAAACGAACAGGCAAAGAAAATTACTATCGCATCAAACATCATTCACATCAGAACCAGGCAGAAAAACGGTCGGAATGATATCTAGAGCCCTGACGTGGGAAGTCATAATGGCGGAATATTTTGACGATGAACGTACGCGATGTGGTTAAATACGCTTTATGATTGTAATTTATGTTCTTCGGCGTCTGGGCCCATTTAAATGATACCAACGAGAGGAACAACTTGCTGTAAATATCATCTTCCATCGTAAACGATGCGAAAACATGAAGTTAAAACTTGGCGCGTGGTTCCTCATCTCGTTTCTGTCCGTCAACCCAAACCACTTTCATTGCCAACCGACCGGCTCACTCCGAAGCATCATTCGATGGTGCAATTTTCTGTACAATTGTTCTTCCCCCGTTGTCCTTTTCCCACGTTCTGGTTTGGTTATGTTTTGGCCTTTTCCCTTTCCTTAAAGTTTGTATGTGTGTTAGTCTGGGTGTTTGCAATTTATTGAAATGAGAACAATTCCCCTGTCGCTCGGTATGACATGCGATCGAGAGCCTCTTGAGGTAACTTTGCACATGAAAAAATAACATTCTTGTTTGATGAAAAGAAGGGCAAGAAATCAAAGCTGCGCTATTGATCGCACCGATGACGCAAGATGTCCTTCCAGGGAATGTGATCCTCTTCTGGCGCTTTACAGCATCGGCAGACAGACATAATATTCAGGAAACGTTAACCCAAAAGCCAAGGCTTTTCTGGCCTAGATCCTGCATGCTGAGATGGCCCATCCGGAATGGCCAGTTGGGCAATTATTTATGTCCACCATCCATTTTAGGCCTCATTTTGGCTGTTTGCATATTTTTGCGTCTTTTTCTCGTGCCTTTGTCCGTAAAGGACGCCGAAACGAGATCTTTCGCCGGTAGGCACACAATGAGAAGGTGTTTTCGGGAGTGAACAATTCCTTGCTGTTTAAGAATTGCTTGACCAAGCTCATAAATTGCAATTATAGAGTTCATTGCTGCATTTGGCGACGTTTAGTATCTACCAAAAATATTATGGTTTTTAGAGAAAATGTGCTAACAAGCAACCATTGCCTTGCTTTCATATCTCGTTTACATTAGTGGAAAAATTATAACAGCACGGCAGAAAAAGTATATTATCGTTAATCGACACATGTATATATATAAAAGGGTTTACAGTGGATGTGTCTATAAAAATTCCATCCCATCTTCACAACATATATGCTCGTAGTAAATTTGAATATTCGAGCGATTCAACTTTACGATGGCAACCACATTCGCAATAAAGTACAACCACAACAGCCGGTCGTAAAACTTTTTACCATCGACGAAAAAAGTACAGAAGCACGATTACAAATTGCAATATTGAAGTGTGATGGCCAACGAAACCTCCCCGACCTCCATCCCTCGCCAACTCACGCCACAACTATTTTGCATTTCTACATAAAATAACGCTAAAAATAATGCCATTGCGAAAAATTCAGTAGCGAAAACGGCCCAATACCGGAGCCACACCACAATCGGACCAGTGCAACTCGTTGCGCCTCGTTTTGCAATTGCAACAGCGGTCAACGAGCGTTGCAGCAACGCGGCGCGAAACCATCTGGCAGCTGCTATTCGCGCCGTTTCACTGCCCCCGGGGTCTGGGCTCGTTGCATTGGAGGCATACAAATTTTCCGTTCTTCCGATGCCACTTCCGGGGCTCTCCTGGGATCGCGAATCGATGAATTCCGTGGAGGAGCAATCAGCTTTAACAGCCTCGCGGTCGACGCATATCGAACAACACCTCGAACGTGACGTATGCGAGGCGCGAGAGTATCCTTCCAAAGGGACAAAAAATCGAAATTGCAATAAAAAAGCAGTGAACAAAAAGCGGAATCAACCAGCAGCGTGTCCTCGTGCCAACGTACAAAATTACCAGCTCCTCGCTATACTTATTATTTCAAGCACTTTTTCGTACTGTTTTACCCTCATCACTCGTCGGTTTGCATGAATATGGGCCACGTTCGTACGCTGTCGCGCACATCCGTTGGCTCCGGCACATTTGTCAATTAGGTCATCGATCGCGGCGGGTCCTTTGCTGGTACTTTCGGTGGCGCGTTCGAAGCTCTCCATGGTACAGCCTTAATGTCCTGACTCAGCATCGTCCTGTCGGTGAACCGGTCGCCACTCGAAAGGACCATCATTACATTCGGAGAGGTCAGGGTATCGAAGCTTGGCTGGCGAGCTTCCATGCCGTTGCGACGCATCATTAATCAAAATTCATCACCAAACACCGGTGTAGCGTGCGGTGGCTCTCGAGATTGATCGACAATTTGTACACAGCCACTCGGCGCTCTGCTGTTGTTCAGTCGTCCTTTGGCCCTTTCAGTGTCCGAAAACACGGTCATTTGAGGATAGTTTTCTTCGTAGACAACACCGCAACCATCAACGGGTGAGCAAATAGCATGCGGAAAACCAACCGGCGGGTTCAGGAAACGATTCTACCGAACGCATCCGCAAACAATCGCCCGACTCTCAGCGACAGCAGTTTACACAGCGCCCCGTATTCATCCTGATTGTTCTCTCTCGTGTTGGTTTTCGGGCCTTTTGGACGCTAAAGTGTCATTAAAATTAATTGCATAGTGTGAAAAAAGTCATTCTCTGTCATCCATTAAGCACGGCGGCGGTGTCGTCGCACCGGATTATGTCCCATGTCCATCATTGACCAGTCGGAGCAGACCAGCAGCAGAACGATGCGACACACAATACACATAGTTTGCAAATCTAACACATGTTTTCGGTCGCCAGACGGCAGAAGGATCGATTTTTGAACGGACATGAAAAAACCGAGAGTTGTGCATGATTGTCTATGTGCTTTTTACATTGAATACATCTTGACATTCGCATGAGAGTGGATAGAATACAGAGCACAGGGAAAAAATGCAAAAAAAAAACCTAAGCAACATTTTGGCTATAGAAATGCAATGCATTTCCAAATGATAAATTGTTACGTGATCAATTTCTGTCAGAACCATATCCTCTCATTTGGACGGAAATAACTCTTAAATAGATTGTGGTTTTGATTTTGTTTCTGTACCTTTTCATGCCTCGATGGGGATTTTTTTGCATTCTCCTATTTCATCTATTCATACTCATCGAACATTCACTCCACACGTTACGTTAGAACAAACCCGTACCTTTTCATCACGCGATGAGCATTCAGAGGTCAGTCCACTCGTCTGTCCGAGCGGTGGAAAGAATGAAAAACAATCCCATGTTTATGAAAGTGCAGTAGCGAATGCACCCATCCGTTTCGAAAGGGGGCCTGTCAATGCAACTGCATGCAAACGCTACCGATTGACAGGCCAAACGACCCCGTATGCAAGTTTGACATCCCGCTCGTCCTGTTTCATTTGCTGCCAGGACGCGACGGCTGCTGTTGGTGGTGTTATATCAAACATTCCAAGCGGTCAATGAGCTTCCCTTTTTCCAATACGTGGGCGGGTGTGTGTATGTATATTTTGTGTATCGATTTCACCTCTAGAAAGAAGCTCTGGGGTACGAGGTCCTGGAAAGGACTGGCTACGACCCCACCAAGCACACAAACGTTTGTTTAATGTTCGTTGTTTCGTCGGTCGGATGCTTCCGTTATTATGATTTCACCTTTTGAAGTGTTTTGCTTTTTTTTCCCCCGTCAAAAGCTGACCGAACGGAAACCACCTTCCATCCCCCGTGTTTCGTCACTCCGTTTGAGGTCTGAATCCTCTTTAAAACCACTCACCACGGCACGCTGGCTATCTGTTTGGACGCGCGGCTGCTGCTCGACGACGACGTAAAAGGACCCCGTGGTCAGCTATTTCAATTATGTTTGAGTTTCGTAACGGACCGTAGAACGGGAAAAACGATTCCAACCGGCGAGTCGAACCCCGGGAAAGGGAATGCTTCGAAAGGTGGTGCTAACATAACGATCTCGCATCCCACGACCGCGATTCGCTTCACTTGGAAGTTTAGGTACGGGAGGATACGCGATTAGATAATGCGGATCAATCATCTCCTCGCTTCGGTCACTTTCACCGTTTTGGTGCGATATTTGATCCTACTCGGAATAAAGTCGATCTATGCGGGAAGCAAAGAATAACGGACGGAAATATCCCACAATTTATGATCGCTATGCGACCGAACAAAAGGAGCCGTCCGTCCATCAAGCGGCACTAATTCGATTTCGATACGATCCTTCAAGAAGAACCTCTTCCCAGTTCCCGTAGTCTTCAGAGAAACGGCTAGGCTTTTCGATCAAAAAATCATAACCCACCGCCGATCACCGGACGCCTTAAATGGGAGGGAAAATCAATAAAATCCATCACGTCGCCTGAGAAAAGGACCCTACAAAAGTCCATAATTTATCGGAGAAAGTTTCGGCTCGAAGGCGAAGGAAAGGATGTCTCAATTGCGGCATCATTCGAGAAGGCGTCATTCAAACACTGCCAGATGTAGGGATTTTGGGCAAAGGTCAATCGGTAGCTGGCATTTTCCGTTTGTCAAGCGCCGAGCATAATCTATGAACCAGCGAATTCGGTCAACCAAAGTGAGGCTTTCATTATAAAGTTTACGAGCAGCAGAACCCGCTTTGCGCAACCATTAAGACATTTCCCGGTTCAACGTGACGAAACTCTAACGCTTTCTCACCTTTATTCGTTTCGATGCAGTGCCGGTAGGACCTCTTGAGGGAGCCATCTTAAGTGGTGCGATAAATAAGAAGTTCATAAATTGATCCTGAAATACGCAACGATTTTCTTCGCCACAAATGCGACGCAGAAACGTAAATTATGAAATATATTTTCGTTTTTTGTTACGAGAAATAACGCACATGGATTTCGATCGACGATGAATAATTGAGTCCTCTCAGAGAGTAGCCCCACATCCTGCTAAAATCCGGAGGCAACATTTATGTTTAATTCACCTCCACCGTAACGCAGCAAATGGCAAACGGCAACATCAAACAACACCGAAAACCCTCGGCAATAAACAAAACGTAAAGCTTGCTTTCCAGTGGGTTTTTTTGGGGGTGCTTTACCTTTGCGTCAATCCAAACCCAGTATCTAAAGCCCCCAAACAACGGGGAAACTGGGTAAATAAAACTCCAACAGGAGTACCTGGTTGTTTGTTATGGCGTTTCAGTCTGTATCTCTTTCAGCGAACGTAAAATCCTTCACATCCGTTGTATCAAGCAAACCTTCAACAGCAACCAACGGGTGCAAAGCCTGCTCTACAAGGATTTCCAATTCATCCACAAGGAATCCTTCCCTGGGGCTTAGGAAAGTGAAATGATCACATCATTTCAGGCAGCGCTTTCGTTATGTACCACGTCTTGGGGGGGGAAACAACTTTAAACGTGCTCCACATTTCCACCAACAAACAAAAGCGCTTGAATGGAGAGCGGCTCCAAAAGATACACATTTCATTCGGGCATTTTCATGCCTTGCAGTTCCACGCCATCGTCTGGATTTCACTCGATTCCGTACATCCTTGGAAGGTGCTTTCCTGCAACAACATCCTCCTTGGGTTTTCAAGCAATTTCTCGGGTTGTAGGAGTAAGACCAAGATTTTACCTAACGAACCCACCCGCACAAACGTACGAACGTCTAGATGAGAACACTTTGAAGCGGACGTTTTTCTTGCTATTGTTCGAAAATTCTGCATGCATCCTATTTTTGTCTCGCAGCGAACTCGGAAGCAACATTGGCCCAATTTCAGAACAGCAGAAAAAGCCAAAGGAACGAAAAGGCGGGGACGGGATAAACCTTAACAGCTCTCCAAAAAAGCCCGTAGCTAAACAACCCACATTACGTAAAATCGACACAACGACGACGACGGGGGCAGAAGTTGCATGAATTTTTCTTTGGCTTGATTTGAAGTTCCTCGCTCCATCCTGCGGCGCGCTTGGAACAGAGCTGGCAGGGGTACGATGGTACTGGTAGCATTTTCGGGCAAGGACGCGATGACTCATCGGTCGCCGGTTTCAGTTCGCTTGTCTTCTGCAAGGCGAGCGAACGAGCATGCTCCATTGTACAGCCATTTAAGGCACGTTCGAGGAGGGTGGAAATATTATCCTCACTTGCTATTTTTCCAGCATATTTCTCCCCTTAGGAACAAGTTACGACACTCAAGGCCGTCCCTAGGAGGGAGAAATCAGTTCGATCATGATGACGCCTGAAGACGTGCAATTATAAGCCCAATGGCATCCGTTCATTAGTTCTTGCACTTGCCTTGTCAAACGAAGGTGTATGTTAGGATTTAATTAAAGCAGAAATACACGCTCCATCAATCGGATGAAGGAAAGAACGTACGATAGGGTGGAATAGGTAAACGTTGATGAGGTATTGAGTAACTGCTGCTAAGTATGGTATAGTTAAAATGCATAAAAGAATACATACACCGAAAATAATATATGATAAACTTTAATACATAACTTTCTTCACTACGTGAATTTCATCATACAAAAATGAGCATTAAACTTCTACTGTCCATTTGTGTCTTCCTTCACTAATAATGCGCACTGCACTGTATTGCACTAGACATAGCACGAGGAACAACATCACTTCCTCCACCTAGCCGAAAAACTCGGAAATGCAATAAAAACACCAAGCAATGTGAAACGTCCGAAGCAAACGAAGCGTTTTATAGCGTCTCGAAACGTACACGTACGCTACCATTTTATGAAGCGTTTCTCGCGCACAGCGCCATCTATCGGAAATGCAACTACGAAACGCTTGGCGGCAGCGCTATCTAGCGCTCAGTAGTCGAGTTATTGCAGGCTACTAGAGAAAAACGATATTTTACAGGGTTGGCTTCACACACAGTAACAGGTAATGATTACAGGCTTGTTCATGTGGAAAATCTCATGTAACGAGCGACTCTACAAACCAACGAATTTCCATTCCGCAATCCGGGGGTGATGGTAGCCAACCACCAAACGACGAGGATGACGTTGGTGTTAGCAAGAAGGATAATGAACGGCAAAGAAAACACGACAACCTCTTGCCACTTGAAAAACATAAAGCAAGGGTGAAGGTGGCGCATTTTCGTTCTACATGAATTGAATAAAGGAGCAGCACTGGCTCGACGCTGCGTGCTCAGCTCTTGGTAACTTTTTAGCACGAACGAAAAGGAAGTGATGGTGGGAGTTGCGAAACGGAAGAGTAATTTTCAATAACCTCTCCCTGCCAACCGGCGTCCGTGTGCATCAACCTCTATCAACCGACAATTAGATTGATGGAAAGCATATTTTATTCGCTCCAATGGTAAATCAGTCTCGGTTCGCTAACGTTCAGACCAGAATCCCGTCTAGCCTTCCCGTGGATGGACCTGGCGAAGGAGTTGGGTGGAAAATTCGTCCGCTCAAAAAATGCGCCTATCGATGTTCACATGTTTGTGTTGGCGATTTTCCCGACCCCCGACACGAGACACGCCAGTACATTTCCGGGGAAAAGACCACCTAATGCCCCCACCCAAACTGGACAGCTGGAAGGGTGGCTGATGCAGACGAGGAATGAAGGGTGACAGCGGTGGTCTACGCAAACGGTTTTCCCGCCCCAATGGGCACGGCACATCAGTAAGCTTCGATTTTCACATGCGCGTTCCAAGTGTACCAGGCGTCAGTTTGATCGCACGGTAGCGCAGTCCTTTTTACTCGTATCCTTACCCAGGCCAATTAAGCAGGGCGGGGAGTAATTTTCCGACAGCGGATGGAACAGAGTCCGGGGTACAGGTCATCGTGATTGCGATGGGTTTTCCCGCTTTTTCAGACGCCGCGGTGGCACAAGCTTAAAGTGAGAATACTAATCAAAGGTTGGGAAAAAAGAACGCTCTGCCGACAGAAATTAAGCGACTTTACAAAATCCAATTAGTTTGTGATTTTAGTACTCTCTAGTGGACCAGGGAAACAGGAATCGCTGAGTTGGAAAAAGGCGCCAAATGTGCCCGGACAACGAGAGTAGCTCTTGTTTTAAAAAGCTAGCAGAAAAACGTAAAAATCAGTAAGTAATGCACATGAGCGAGCATAAAACCACCAAGACAAGAGCGGGTAATTATTGAGCCACTCTTTCATTACGGACACCGACCATCCCCCGTTCTTTCTCGTCCTCTGGCAATCGGGCCACCCATTGGACATGGTGATGGGAATGCGTTTTTCCACATTTTCGTAGCCACACACCATCATTTTTTTCTTTTTAGTTTCACACTGCGAGAAACAATCGCCCTTCAAACAGGGGGCTTTTCCACCCCTAGCCCAGAGGATGGGTTTGCGCAATGATAACGAACACCCCCACGGCTACCGTTCGTGAGACGGATGGAGTAATCCCTCAACCTGTACCTTAGCACTTGTTCCACCACCACACGAAGGTCGGGAAACACGCGACGTGCCTTTGGGGGCGAATTACTGTCGCAATTTCCGTACCGCGCACGTGAAAACGAACCGCAGATGAGCTCGGTTCGCCGGTTGACGTAAAAGACAATCGTCAGGAAGCAAATTAAATGTACCACACAAGTGGATGGGGGGAAAGAACGATAGGAGGGAATAATTTACCATAACAATGCACAACATCGCACGCATAAACTGTAGTGTCATCCCCGATAAATGACGTATTATGACAGACGTGCACCGAACGCGATAACTCTCTGGTTTGCCCTTGGCAGTTCTTGCCGCGAATTGACACGACAAACATCGACGAGGCAAATTTTGATTGAAGAGCTGCCAGTTGCATTTAGCATATTGCACACCGGGTTGAACAAATGATGCTCCTCAAGGAGACGACAACGACAACGACGATGATGATGGTAATTGCGTTTAAATGGTAACGACAGCAGCAAAGGTGCTTATTTACACTGACGTGTATTTGTAAACTTTTCGCACCGTAGCGAGCGCCAAGGCGACAAAATGTCCGCTGAAGCGCACTTACAACCTCCTTGTGGGATTGTTGCTTTCTCTTGATAACACTTTTATTAACCCATTTAGAAGGATGGTGCGAGAGCTCAACGAGAGCTATGAAAACAACGCCGAATCTGGCGGGATGGAGAAAGGCCAATTGATAACCCCACAACCTTCGGGTGCGAGATGCCGGGAAGTGTAAAGTACAAAGAGGTTATGCTAGTTTTCGATTCAGACTTCACGCCGTCGACTGGACTGGAATTATGGTCTTATCACTAATGGGGCGTAAAACACTGTGACTCACGGTACGTTCAAAAAAAAATCTGAGTGTTTGATAATTTGCATCAAGTGGTACGAAATTTTGCAGCATAGCACACATACTTAATTGCGAAACATTCTAGCAACAGCTAACACATCAATTAGGTTATCTGTTGGAAACGGATTCTGTCCGTCCTTTAGCGCGTTACAATTTACGCTTCGCGATTTTTTTGTTCAGCGTGCGAGAAAATAATTGCAAGAATGCGCAATGTACACGTTTCATGAAAAAAGCAACGATTTTAGCGTTCAAATGGTTCATTTAGCTTTTAAAAAAGGGACTACATATCAAACAGAAAATCGTAGGAAAACCCCCAGATCAAAAGGCAATTAATACAGCACGGGCACGGGTTGGATCCTTTCGGCGAGCCGCATATGTATGCGGCACGAAATAAATTACGCTTAATCGAAGCTACCCGGCGTGTTGCAGGGGAAAATAAACCCCTTCCCAGTAACATCAAGGGCACAGCACAAATCTGATTCCGCAAGAGCATAATGAAATCAGCAAACACCGTGTGGGAAGCGGTTCATTTGAGCCCCAGAAATATACAGCTTACCGTGTGCAACACGCATCCATTATGCCCATACCCAACAGGAAATCGGACAAATGCAGAACTCGGCGATAGCTCAACCAGAAGGTGGCTTTGATGACAATTGCACGATAATTTGCATACGGATTTGTGCGGCACCGAAATCACCGGAAAAGCGAATGTTCTATAAAATGGCCATTTATCGAGTGCGCTAAAATACCAACGCTACCGCAATTAAATTTCCAAACGATCGTCTCCTCTTAAGGCTTGAGGCGTCGAATGGTGGTAAATAGCCAACGAGAAGGTCAACCGCGGAATTTGATGAAAATTTCTTCCAAAATCAAACGGGACATGCTTACGCGTAACATTTCCATTTAACGTGTGATTCCCCTGACTCAAATATCCATAAGCCGAGGAGTAACCTACAGTACGCTAACTGTGACTACGTCCGCGGGGAAAAGACCGCTAATCTTAGGGTCCTTTTTTTGTTATTTGCGGGAAGCAGATCATTGGAAAATCCCCGGAAAACGAGCAGCCAAATGGCTACAAAAAATGCGTCGCGACCCCGTGGGAGAAGTAGATATTTTATTTCCATTTCGCCGCTCTCGTACCTTCGCTAAGGCGGAAATGGTCGGGATAATCCTTCGAAACGACCTCCGGCAGTACCTAAAATAGAGAAAGTCTTAATCGCGAAAAAAACACACAAGCGCACGAGTGTCGTTTCGA
The DNA here is from genome assembly GCF_943737925.1 of Anopheles nili. Classification (NCBI taxonomy): domain Eukaryota; kingdom Metazoa; phylum Arthropoda; class Insecta; order Diptera; family Culicidae; genus Anopheles; species Anopheles nili. The sequence goes on from NC_071292.1 coordinate 5,885,679, forward strand.
TTTCGACGAAGCGATATGAAAATAGCAAAGCCGAAGGGAAAGAAAAATCGATCGATTGGCAAACCTTGACAAGAAAAGAAAAACGCAAATCTTCACCACAGATACTATTCCTTGCCTGCATACCGGTGGTACTTCCACATCGCAAGGATGCCGCCTTCGTGGTGAAGCGTTCGATGAATGTAATTCCAAAAATTCCATCTTCAATAGCCACGCAAGTGTGCGGGGATGAATATTGAAGGGCCTTCGGGAGTGGATCTCTATACAAAAAACCAATACAAGGAGTGTACAATCCAAGGAGATCGGTAAATGGAACACAGAAAAAATATACGCAAAAGAAAATCTCCTTTCAATTGCGTTCAAGTTCATCCTTGTTCATATTTCGAATTCAAATTCATACGAAGACAACGAAGACATTTTCCGGAATAGAATCGTTTAGCAGCAGATTTCGTCATCACATGGACGTATTTTCAAAAAGGGTACCAAAGAAAGAATGGAGTTGTTTTTCTTTTCCTTCTCTTAAAGAACAATAACTGTCTCTTTCAAGACTCGGTCGAGATTGTTTCTTATGTTGAAAAAGGGTAGCACATCGTCAGCAAAAGAGAACCACATTTCTGGGGAATTCTAGAAACATTAAGCAGATATAATACCCTAATACATGCATTTTTCGATCTGAAACCACAAAAATCACAACATATACTTAAATATTCCGAATTTTGCGGAATGCAAGCACAACAAAATGGAAATGGTAGAACCTGTCAGGATTTTCTAAATAAGCAATGGAATAAGCCAACGTTTTGAGGTTAAACGCTCCAATTACGTTTCCTTAACCTATCAAGGATAATGTGATACAACCCCCGTTGGGTAGTTAACGTCCGTCAGCGTTGATAAGGGACAAGACCAATAAAAGGTGTGTTCAGACAGACCAGGCCTAGGTTCTAACAGTCATTCGGCTGGCGGACTTCACTCGACCGATAAACGATTCAACTTCCTAGCGTGTGAGTATCATACTCTCCGTCGAGGTGGCTTGCGGTTTCGATTTTCCAGAGCGCCTGCAGAATACTACCTCACCCAACAATGCATCGTCATGGCGAAGGATAGGCACCGTCAGGATATGCCGCATCCTTCGGAGCCTAACGAGAATGAACGACTTTCCGCAAACGACTCTCCAGGCACGTCGAATGGCTTCCTGGCCCGTGAAGATGGTATGTGAGCGATTAGTGCCGATTCCACCGGTCGGAGGAGTGCCTTGGGGCAACACTTTAGCATGCACGTTTGACATTTTCCCCGTGCAACTCATGCCACGCACGCACACTTGAGCCGGCGAAGCACCGCCAGAATGCGATCCTTCAGGCCCGCGTCTTCGTTGTGCGGATCCGGATCCGGAACAAAACCGGAGATTAAAGACGTTTAGGCATCCGCTCGAAGGGATGATGAGGCTCGTTGAAGGCTCGTATGCATGACACATTACGTAGAGCAAGATTAAAGATAGAACCTACGTCCCAGTGGCGGTGCATTTTAAGACGAACTATATGGGCTTGAATTGGTAAAAAGAACAATAATTAAAAAACGGATCGCATTCGTACTGAACAAGCAGAGAAATGGCCCACATTAATCTGTACGTGCCGCTCTGGCATCATGCGAAAATTGCCTCGGAAAGTATTGACTTCGACACACCAATTAGCATACACTTTGGATCCAATCCATTTCGTTAATCATACGCATTCGGCCATTATTATTGCAACAGCATGTTGTGGCGGCACGAGCTTGTAAATATGCTACCAACCACTGGACCAGATTCGACCACACACACGCGCACAACGTGCCGCCAAACAAAAGGCAAAAGCGAACGGAGGCCATCTCGCCGGACGACCTAACCAAATTGCAATTAAACAATTGAGGCCGTAATAACCGGCCGATCGAATGCAATGGGCGAGACGGAGAGCACACGTGTATGTGAGCCACTCGCTGCAACTCTCGTTTTGTGGTGATGTTTTGGCACCGCACACACCTCCCGCCAAGTGAGAGATAATTTTGCATGACCGTAATGAATGATAATGAGCCGTCTTGCAACGCACGAGCCCCTGAACCAAACGGGGCGAGGCGTTGATAATGTTTCAACATGCCCACCTTAAGCATCGCCGTCGAGTCCGCGTGTATCGCTATTGCCGTAGGAGTGCGTAAACATTCCCAACCTGCGGCACGGAGCATGATTTGATGGACTGCAATGCATTTCGCTCTACCCCCTTCGTGGCATTATTATCCTCCTCGGTCAAGTGTTTTCTCACACACCGCGCATTGGCGAACAATCAAAGTTGTGCGAACGACAACGAAACGGAGCAAAAAAAAAATGCGGAACAATCTCCACACTGCAATGAAGCGCACGCCATGAAAACACGAAACACACTCAGAACCAACTACCGATCGTCAGTCAGGATCATGATCACGATCATTATCGTTCCCATTTATCAGCGCGAAAATAAACAATGGCATATGCTTTAATGGAACGAAGATGAACAAGAACAGACGCGATATATGTTGCGGATTTTGAGCACGAGCAAATTGTGATGTCTTATTTCATTGTATTGCGAGTTCGATGATAATGGGCTACAATTTAACCCGCTTAATTAACCTGTTAATAACCCAATGAAACCACGCAATAAAACACTTACCAAACGGTGGTCCCCTCAGTCAAATCAAGCAAAATAGATTTTCCACATTTTTTTAAATTACCTGAAAAAGAAAAACAAATAAGTAACACAGATTGCTTAGAATCAAATAAGGGAATAAAGCAATGCATTCTTCTTCGAATAGCTAATCAAAGTTAATTCAATTACAACACAAAACACAAAAGAGCACCTCGAAACATCCGTCAAAGGTTCGAACCCAGTCAAAACACAATTTACGTCGATCCGTAGGCACATCCGTCGGAAGGAAAATCGATGAGAAAACCCCGTCCCGAAACAAGCGTTCTATCCTGCACACAATAATATCCGGTAATGTTTATCTCGTTTGACTCAATTTCGCTCGTCTTCTCGGTAACGAGAAAACGCCGAAGCATCCTTCCCATCCGTTCCACGAAATTGCAGCCGTAATTCCATTTTCATCTCCTGTCTGGTCGCAAAGGTGGAAAGTCCGCCCACACCAGGAGGAGAGCTCGGACCAAACGCCGGATCCTTCTCAATGGTACCGGTTCATGAATTTCATTTTAACGTTTCCATCGAGGGAAGGAGAGAAAAAAAAGAGTGACCCACGAGTGGGAAGCACGGTGGTTCGTGTTATTTTCGTACCGGTTTTGATGAAGCACCATTCACGAAAGTAGAGCAAAAAAAAACCTGTACGATTTATAGCCTAACACGCTAAATGTACGATCCCTTTATCGGATGGTGTAGATTAAATTTCACACTTTATGGACGGTGCCGACCGCCCGGTTTCCGAACAATCATCAGCGGAAGCAGATTGGCCCTCGAACTGTCCCACTGGGAGGATAGTAGAGGGCGAGGTTTATCGCCAGGAGCTACTGGATCTCACCGTTCAATATCCAATGTCCAGCGTAAGCAGCACGAGTAGTTGTGTCTTGGCAACATAAGCCAATGGAAGCTTTTTATTCTCCGTTTTCTCGTCATGCTAAGCTTTCCTCTCCTGCTAGACGGGATCAAAAGCAAGCTTCTAAATAGTTCCGCTGTGGTCGATGTTAAGGTCCCATAAGAGTGGTGATCCTTTTCTCCGGGGCCCATTCGAAAAGATTTCCCACCTCGCAACGAAACAGGATACCCGATCCAAAGGTAACACTATTTTCGCTATGGCGGTGAGAAACACGGGGGTTGTGTGGCAAGCCTCCGACGAGACATTTTTCACGCTAGACTACGCACCGTCATCCCTAATGCGGCCCAGTCCTGCGAAATAAGCTTCTACCGCTCGGAGAGACGGCATATCCACCTGCTGCTAAACGAAGCTTTTGTCGTATTGCTCGCTCTTCCACCACAAAACAACGCCACCAACGTGGTCCTGGCAAAAGCCTCCATACGAAACTAGAGGGAAAAAAAGAAGCCTAGCCACCGCAGGATACACCGGCAAACGACTTTGTTGGGCGTATAATTTATTTAGCACAAATTGCTATCCATTCCATTCCGATCTGCATTTTCTTCTCGCTTTTCCAGCCCTACAGCCATAGACGGCGCCGTGGCCGAGGGCAGTTTTCGTGAGGTGGATCCAAGTTGGGAAAGAAAAGCACAACGAACCAACAGGGTGTCCCACGGAAAAGCGCCGGAAGTCGCCGGCACCGAAGGTGGTTCGGAATGTAATTGGAGTGAAAATGTTGCGCTTCAACAAATTGCATTACCATTACCGAGAAGGGTGGGGGAAAAGAGTGGGATTTTAAATTGTCATTCTAAGCAAATTCAAACAAGCCAATCGAGAAATGAATATTTAAAGGACCCTTTTGAAAGCAACACATTGGAAGGGCTTTTTGTTGCACAACTTTCCATGCTTTCGTAACAAATGTTCATCTTTTTAGTAAAATGCAATAATATTACAAAAAAAATCTTTTCTCTTGGTCCTAGACAATATTCCTTTCAATTCAGTTCCCTACCGCAAAAGGGTGCTTAAAATAAGAGGACAACGTTAGCGTTACTCTATCCAACTCAGCAAGGACTCGAGCTGAACTACTGGTTTGCGGGAAAAAAGCTCATCCTTTTTACAGCAGCGTTCTATGAAACCACCCCCGCAGAGCTCATGTATAATTAAAATTACACTACGCCACTCTTGGCCCTGGTCATGCTCGGTATTTTTGCTCCTTTTTGTAAGAGCATAACCACCGTACCAACACGACAACCTTCTCGTCTATACTACCATGTTGCTCGATGCTGGCTGAGCAAGGTAAGGCACGAACTGACTGTCGGTGGTGATCAAAAGCGTCTGCTTGCCCTTCTGTTTGAACAGGAGAGTGGTTTTTCTTGCCCGAATGCCCCCAAATGCTGTAGCGAAACATCCACCGGCGAGCATTGTAAAACTTTGTATTACGAGTTTATTTATAAATTATGACCACCGCTGGGAGCCGTCTCGGAACAAAGATATTCCAAATCCTTCCATACAGGAAAAGGACAAAATAATTTACCACCGGCAAGACCTCAAACGGAACCGGTTTGGTTAGGACGGGAAGTTTGTTTTTTCGCCATGAAATTAATGACCCTTTTCGTACGCCTCGTCGATGTTGGTAAATATCTGTGTTGATTTCTTTTCCTTTGCAATTTTGTGTTTTTTTTTCATTACCATCATTTGATCAACCAACAAATGTCACATTTTACGACGAGTTTCTACTAGGAAATCGAGTTGTTGGGGTGGTTTAAAACTATACACAGACCAACCGGCCAGCCACCAAGAACCTTCCAGCAAAATCGAATAAAACTTTTAACGATGCACATCCGTGACATGCAGCACCGTGGAATGCTACGGTTCGCAAGTTCGTATTGCTTGACGCCTGATCTCAACCGACCCTCCTGCCGAATGGCTACCCTCTAACAATTGACATTACTTTGTTTGGAAAGCGAAGAGTAATATCGTTAAGTTAAACCGCAAACGCGACAGTGCACTTCCACCAGCCAACGCCAGCACGGAGTGCAACGGCATCGTATGTGCAGGTTATATCTCGGGTACTCCTCACTTGACACAAACGATTCGCAGCGAGACGGAAAAGAAAGAAAAAAAAAGCTTCGGAAGCTCACCAGTGATGGCATCGTAAATAAAGCTATCTACACTGCATCGGGATAAAAATGCACTCCCGGTGAGTGGAAAATGGTGTAATAGGTTTTTGGAACGGTTACACACACGATTCCTGGCGAACTTTCGAATTGAAAGGAGCCTCCTGTCCGGATCCGGTAATGACACTTTACGACCGAACAAACGGCAAACGTCAACAGTGTTGCCGTTCCGTAATGGACGAGAGAAAAATTTCAATTTTACGTACCTATTCATTTACCGTTTTAACTGCCATTTCACGGCTTTAATTTAACGGTTCTCCGGCAGTCGAAATGCATAAAATCACAGCTGCGATCGGTGTTGATGACAATATTTACGTGCTTTCTGACACCTAAGCGTTGCACAACCAGCGTTTTAACAATCTCCGTAAAAGCACAAAGCCAAAAGCAATGCTTTTACCGCGAAATAAGACGAACGCCGGCGAGTTTGAACGGAGCGCTCCTAATGCAATTTGCAAATTAGCTGCCAATCTCCTTCTTGGTTGCGAAACCTTTAGTGACACACGCTTTGATGGCGGAGAAGAAAGAACGATCGTAGAGAAGCGATCATGGCCTGAGTTTTCCTTTACGGAACATTGTTGGACTTTGTACGCAAACATTAAAGCGTTTTAAGAAGACATTTGGCTTTCTTCGTCGTCATCCGTCGACTGTCAAATCACGTTGGCTAGCACGAAGCCCCAACCAAACCTAGCACAAATACCCCTAAAGGCGAGCGGTACAACCGCCGGAAAGTAGCAAAGTGCCAATTATGGTCCTTTTGATCGAGCTACGCAAGTCAGAGTTTGGTGGATTTTGTGGTACCATCGCGGAAGTGCCCAACTCGAGCCCATCACGAACATATGCGAAGCTTTTCCACAAACTTCCATCGCTTTTAGGTGCTACCACCACCCCCATCGACTTGTAACCGCCATTTTGTGCCGTTAGCAGATTCCCCACAAAGGACACTCAAGGCGCACTCCCGTCAGGCGGAATGATGATAACCACAGCTACGCCACAGCAGGGAGCAGAATTGAATTGTTTGTGACCGACGTGAAACGGGAAGTTCACGAAGCACCCACAGGGCGCGGCATTTTCCCAACGAGCAGGATATCCATTTGTGCTATCTGCCGGTCCAGGATGTGTCTCCAGCGACAGAAGAGAAAAACGTGACCAACGAAAGCCATCCTGCTGGCTTCCTGCTGAAATAGTTTCCATCGCGAACGGTCATAAACATAGCACACGCGTCAAACCCCCCGTAACGTGACGTGTACGGCGAGAAAAGCTACCTTCTCAACCCCACGGTCAACGAAAATGAATGAACAAGCCAACATCCCCGTGGAAAGTGAAAGTGCACAAACACGTTCGATGTGCGAATGTGCGATGCATTAAGTGCGTACCATTACTACTGCGAAGCACACAATGCCAGCCAGCCTCGAGGCCGCCAAATGTGACCCATTTAATAATGCCGCCAGCACGTGATGGAGAAGCTTCGGTGGGCGAGTGCGGTGTGCGTGGAAAAGCGCAAAAGAAAAGCGAACCGACGAACCCAAAACTGGCTCGGCACGGGCGGTGCCGCTCGTCAAAAACAATTTATAACAGTACGTTGCGTGCATAAATTAAAACCAGCCCCGAGAGACCACCGACCTGTGATTCACCGTGTGGTTGCTTGTTTGGCGAGTTGTTTTAATGTTCCACTCTTTCACGTGCTCAAGCATGCATGTTCCAGGGCTCATGTTGCCGTACGACGCAATTTTTTATCACACACGCATCCGTATCCTGTGAGGTCCAAAGATGGCGAACGAAAAGGATTCACATTTCTATTCTGTCTCTTGTCGGTGTGGTGTGGATACGGAAAATGGCAGCTGTTTCTTAAACACGCCATAAAAGCACAACAAATTCGACTGTTTTTTCTCCCCAAACCATAACTGCCCACCTGACCCTGCCACCTCTGAAGCCGTCAAACCTCTCATGCCAACGTCGAGGGTGCTTAGAAATTGACCTTGCCACTTGAAATTGAGTACGAACTATTGCTCGCACCTTGGGGCAGCACCATTGGTGGCCAAATCGATTTTGGCTCACGTTCACCAATCGAGCCACTAACATTCTCAACAACACTCAGCCATGGAGCATACTCTTAGGCTCCCCCTTTACGTCACACCTTTGACCCGCCTGTCGCAGGTGTTAGAAACGAATTCGTGTTTACGTTTCGGGAGCTATTTACTTTTTTTTTGCCCACCCATAATACCAAACGAACGGTCCAAGTGAGAAAACGGACTCCATTTCAAGTTGGCTCCAATGCTAGAGCGCTATATGCCCCGAGGGTCCACCCGGGCGACCTTACGACAACGGCTTTGCTGACCCGCGGCTCAGTTCATGTGGTACATGTGGCACTACAAAATGGGCAACTTGAATGGCAGGTGCTGGTGGAATGGTTCGCAAAGGGTGATAGAGAAAGCCCTCGCGCAAGTCGCCCTTGAACTACGAGCGCAACATTCCAACATTGTCTCTCGCGGGCGCACTTCTGCAACTTCAGCACCGACTGGTGGCGCTTTTGCTGGAATAGGAGGAAAATTAGCTCTTGGATTGTGCCAACATACGAAGCATACGATGGAGAGTAGCTGCCTTTTGGCCGACGCACGACGACGACGACCCGGTAGCGTTATGCTAATGAAGTTGCTCGACGTGGTCATTCGTCAGTCTGCCTCCAGTTCGGGGGCACCCTGAAACCTTGCATCATAAGCCGCTGGAAGCTCACTCTATAGGTCCCTTCGCATTTATGGTTTTCTGCTTTTGCACTGTATTTTCCGCACACAAAAAAAGGAATTGCTTGCTGGATTTCATATGTGCATACGTAAGCAACAAAAAGCCATTTTTCCTTGCTTTTTCCACATGCGGTAGAACGACATAAAACAGCAAAATTTTGGCATTATTTTTTATCCAGTTTTCTATACTTTTAGCCCTCCAGAATTTGAATTGAAAAAAAGCATTGTAGGTAAAAAGTACTACTAGAAATATGACTGGCTGTGTAAGCGTTTTTTAGCCTCCAAAAAAAGTATAAAGCGACCACGATAGCACCATCACGCGTTGAGTTGAGCGAAGAAAAAGAACCCATCGTTTATGAAAGAAAACACCGGTAGCATCGGGAAAATAACCTGGGTCAGAGCCGGGGATGGTATGGTGGAATTTTGATTACTTTTTCTAGCCGCAGGCGGCCTGTTTTCATCGGGAAAAATGAAAGCACGCGCCTTTCGTACCTTTGTTCATATCATAAACTGGTTCGCTTGAAAGCATGAGCGGTAGAACGCATTTAACGCCGGATGTTTGAATGGTTCTATTCACTGTAATGAACCATCGACCTCCTGTTACACACAGAAAAACGCATAATTTCATTATCACGCATAGGTCGCAACGCTGGAAGCAAACGATGGGCCTTCCCTTCACGCCGTCTATTCTAATCAAACACATTTCATAACAAACGTTGGACAACACGTTCTAAGGTCTCCGTCTGTCGTGGCCTTTGGGCCAAGCCAGGCGCCAGAGGGTTTACTTACGTGTCATCGTCGGGCATCATTGATTGCATCATGCACCGGGCATGGACCATGTGGCATAACGACAATCCAACGTCGGTACCCGTTCAAGCCGAACAACTTATCTGGTGCAGTCTATACACGTGTACGTGTCAAGCTGGGTCGTTTATTTTCCACCCAACTACAATGTCATTCGTTGCGAGCAACGCTAGCGCCTCCTAGAAACGTCTGGTTCTAGTTAAAACGCAGTGTGGGCAGAAATTTATGCTTCTAAAGATTCTTACCACAGAAGGACGATTGCAAGTAATCCCAGGCTGAAACAATAAAATTTGTTGCAACAGTATTGCGTTCGTCTATATCTATGCGTCGTGCAAACCGGAGCTGATTTTGCAACACAAGATAAAGGATTGACAAGAGCTGTCCAACCCAACACATAAGTTAAGTGCTCCTTACCCTCTCAAATTGATTCAGAACCCCTCCGTGAGTTTATTGATTGCATTCATCTTATCCTGGATCTAGCACGCCAATGTCCTTCGATGTCCTTCCGGTGCTAAATACCCTACCACCACGTATCCCGCCTGGTGACCTTTAAAAGGGCGAAAGTCCAAGACCCGTACAGACAAAAAGGCGTTGTCGAACGGCGACCCGCAGGCAATGCGATAAATAGACCAATTATTCGACTGGGGCAGCTTAGAACCGGCGACCTTCGGCGAAGGGTTGGATAAAATTCTACCAATCCATTTTCTTTCGATCCCTCCCTTCATAATGACGTTGGCAATCATTCAATTTACCTCAATCTAGTTTCCCGCAGAGTTTTCTCTCCTTGCTATCTTTACTAATAAAGCAGCAATACACCGTAGCCGCCATAAAAAGTAAATCCATCTAACCCAGTAGTGTTGAGGCTTAAAAAAACAATACCAGGCAAACGACGTTTTGGTACCGGGGGTTGGTTTAATTAAGATAAAATATACGGCCCACAGGAACATCTGCTTGCTGCTGTTGTAACAACATGGACGCAATGCGACTCTTCGCGCCATGTGGTCGTCTAGCAATATGTATCAAGGAGGGAAGAGAATAATGAATGCAATGCTGTTTTAATTATAAAATTTTGGTCAGTTACTTTTCTAAAAGCGAGTTCTAAGCAAAATTTGGAAGCGAAACAAACGTTTAACATAAGCGACACCTTAGAGAAATTTACTTTATAGCAAATCTATGACTAACACGGTTAATGCATGTTCAGAAAAAAAAGAAAGAATTAGACAAGTTTCCTGTTTCGGACGTGTTCTTGCGGATGGCGCAAACACAATCAACAATGCGCGGCTTCTGGTTGTTCAACCGGAATTGCGGTTGAATATTGAATCGCTGTCAATTATTTCGCTATCAGTAGTATGTAAATTTGTTGCTCGCAATAAGGTAAGCTTCAATAAGCAGCAAAACACGTGACTCGAATATGCCCACCATAGTCGAGGACACTATTTCTATTTACCTCTTCTACCAGCGTTGGCTGGCGAGGCCTATGTTTCATTGGGAGTTAATGATCGCTAAATGCCCACGCCGTAGGCCTCCCTGCCAGTGCGGACGTTCAGGCAGCAGAACTTGGAAGCACTCGAGTGGAAGCGCAGGGGTGTTCGATCGGCCATAAAAAGAAATGGTTAATAACCTCCTCTAATTTACGCGAGAGCTGTGTTTAGACTCCGGCCGTAGCATATGCGTTTTTATTTTTCCTTCACACCCTAAACGGCCACTCAGCTTCTGCTTCCGTCCGTTTTGGTGCCTATCACGCAAGCTTCCCACCCACCCACCAGGCATTTCAAATACAACCCTCGACTACCGCACAGGGGTGAAGACTCTCAGTGGTCTCTGTCTGGTGCTTGTTTTCCTACCGCAGCTGTTTATACCAGCACCCTCAAGATGTTTTCGGAGAGGTTTTTTAACAGCTCTTTCTGAGTGGTTCAACCTATGGAGATCGCGAAAAAAACAACAAATCACCATGGAATGTTGAACCTACGGGATGACGATAGTTATAAACCGCTCGTTCATTTGCAAAATCCGCATAAACCTCGCTCGATCGATGCACTTTCGAAATAAGTGATTTTTGACCGATTTAATCGCTCCCACCTTAGACACGTGCCAATTATTACATCATTAAAACCACGTTTCCACTCCTTCCGACAAACCGCGGCCAGCCGAGCCCTTTGATTTATCAAATTGTTTTATAGTGCCAGGCCACCCCTTTCTGCACGTGTTCCACCACACCCCGTCCCAGCACCTCCCATCTCGCCTTCCTCCCTCGCTGGACGACAAGGAAGCCCCTGTGTGTCTGTGGATTTATGCGGCACGATCGCAACAAAACGCGGCAAAACAACCCCCACACCGAAAGGTGCTAATTTCAACCCATGAATCGCTTTATGGCTCCATTGTTGTGCCGGCGGGAAATTCTCGTCGCCACGCTCGAGCCGGTTTCAAAGCACACACCCGCCGCACATCTTTGGCAGCACTTTTGCCCAAAAGCGTTCAAAGCTTGCGCCGCCTGTCGAGCTACATGGTTGGTACTGCCGTAAATCTTCGGAAGCTCCATGGACTAAGCCAGGCCTGGGAATATTTGTAGATCGCCTTCCCAGGGCGCACAATGAGAACACACACGCGCCCTTCGTATGCATATGGCTGGCCAACGCTCCAATGCTCTCGCCACCTCGACGGTATCGCGCAAATCATGTCATGATCGTTCACTTAAAAGCTCATTAATTCAGTCGCTTCTTTCGCACAGCTTTGCTCATCAATTTGTACTTGCGCATTTGAATATCGTGCGAGTGCGATATATATTTTTTTGCTACCTTTTAATAACGTATATATAAAAACCATTGCTAATTGGCGGGCTAGATTGGTGCTTCCACCAGTTCTCAACGACCCCTTCTAACATACCAATGACAAGGGCAACAAACTGTTACCTACTATGCCTCCCGTGGGACGAATAAACCCACAATCATATTTGTTCAAGTACCTGCACAACAACCACGAGATACTATCTCGGCTCTGGATTCAGCCAACATTCGAGAACTTCCCCTGGGGATGCTATCCCCCTCCCACAGCCTGGTGGGAAAGTTTGATACACACACACGCACTCACTCTGATTACACATCCCGTGCCAACGGAAATGCTAATGAAGAAGCCGACAACAGCGAAACAAAATCAAATAAAAAACCAACACTTCCCCAGGAGCTGCCCCGAGAATCTATATCTCCCTCGAGAGCGTGTAGGTAAGCTACGATTAACTTTTCCACCCGCAAGCTTGTAGAGCATGTCAGAAATCGACCCACAACGGAACAGTTGAAGTTTCCATTTCCACTTCCACCAGCACAATTTCGAGGACGATTAGATGATAGCAGCACGAGTCCATCGCGCAAACATCGGAAAACTTTATCAATCGAGGGGGGTGTTTTATCGCGCGTCTGGTGGAGCAACAAAATTAACGCTGGAATGAATGGTACTGCGCGTTCGTCATCCCGAAAAACTAGCCCTCCTCTCAGACGCCACGGTTGCGTGTGGTTTGGAGGTGTTCCAGGCCGCACACGCAAGATAACGACTCGAGCAATTGCGCAGACTGATGCAAAAACTTTGCCTTGCATGAGTTGGGGTTCCGGGTGGAGCGAACTAATAAACTTCCCCGACAGTATCCCCGGGAGGTCTGGCAGACTGCCATTTTGCTCCTTCGTGAGCTAATTTTATCGATAAAGAATGGTGTCTTCATTTAGCGCATATCTGCTGCCAACAGTTGTACAAGAAGTACAAGTGTTACCAGCTGCTGTACGACTTTCTAGCAAGCAGATAGAGATACCTCTTGACCTATGTAACTGTAGCACGGTGTGAAGGTGTAACGTTTACTAAATTCAATTTACAAGAAATCAAAACATCATCTGCACTGGATACATTTCATTAGCCGACATTGTAAACCTGAACCTGCTCCGAACATGTTTATCTTATGTCCCCCCGTAGTATATTGGAGTCTTTCCCAAATCCAGCTTACTCGACTTCGCGGTTCCGTTGCGAATGAATGAACTCACGCGCAAGTAACTGCGACCAGACCTCGATGCCGGTATTTTGACCCACTTTTGAACCCCACGCGAGATACCTGCAAAACCAGCCATCCAGAAAGTGCAGCCCCATCGGCCCATAATCCGCCGGTCGGGCTGTCGGGCAAGGACATACGCGTCCCAAAAAACATCCAACCCAGTCAGGCCAGTGAACCGGGCGCAAGATCACTTTCGCGTGGCGTGAGAAAGCACAACAAACCGGGTTGAAGCATGGTCCAACACGCGCCCACGTGCACGTTTCTCCGTGCAAAGGCAATTCCGTAGGCCGTGGTCCGGTTCTTCGTCCGCTCCTTCATGACCCAAGTCCCCCAGCACATCGGAAAATACGGGGTGTTGTACGAAGCGTAACGAGGCGGATCGGCGACTTGAACACCTTGCCTACTTCTGTTAACCATATACTGGCATCAAAGCGAGCGACTGCGAGGGTTCGATTAGCCACGGTTCGCCGAACCCGGCCAGAAACGGAAGACACCATTTTAAGATGCGTAATCATGAGCTACAAAATTGTCCTGTTTTTTGGAAGCCTGCAATCGAAATTTTGGGCACCTTCTATAAGTAGACACTTTTCCAGCTCATTCCATGAATTTCGTGTAATTATTGCTGCTTCTTTTTGTTACTGATCAGATTGATAAGTTTCCAAGTGCAGTCGATTTCATGATTTCAGTGCTAAAGCTTTTCGCTTCGACTACAATATACTTATTGCTTTCCGTCTTCATAGTTCCCTTAATTAGTTTGAAAGTAATCAACCCCTAGGGGCAGCAGATACGGGCCTTAGGGGCCTGGTTGAGGCCCAGATTTGTTCTACCAACTTATCATTTCACATTCAAATACTTGTAAATGATTCATCCATATCATTTTGCTGTCTCACACCGGATGCAGAAAACGCTGCGACAATTTCCCAACCGGTCACCGAAAATAGAACGCAACAGTGCTCAGTCTAGACAACTCTTCGAAAGAAACGACCACATATTAGATGGTCTTCCATGGAATTAAAAATAAATCGTTTCGCGATTGCACTTGATATTGTGCTCTCGAAATAGTTCTCATAATTATACACACTGCGCGGTGTCACGCGTACACCCCTTTTTAAAAGCAAATCTTAAAACCTGATCGTGTCATTGCCACGCCTTGGTACAAAAAACCAGAACGAATGCCTGCAGGGTCATGTTTTCCGTCACATCAAAAAGAGAAAGGAAGGAAAAAAGGGAGCATTTATTTTTATTCCCAACGCCACATCCGCTGCAGGTCGTGACGCTGCGATGATGAGCTCAGTATTAATTAGGATGCAAATTACTCATCACACTCTTAAATAACACATGTGTGACATCGATCTAATGTAATGGCAGACAACCGACCATATGATTGGCAGTTTCAGATGAGTAATTATATACCACCGGTGGTCATCTCCTATCGACGATACGTTACTCGATGCACCTACTCGTGCGCAACGTTGCATTTCAAGCCCAAATAAACAGGATGCATAAATCAACAACAGCACGGTGCCGTTCTCTCGCGTTCGCCGCTCATAAGCGCAGCACTGTCGATTACGCTGATGAAATTCAATCGAATAAAGTGAGTTTGATTGTACCCGATTTACTTCCACATGGTCGTTCAGCTTCAGCTCATAATCGGATTAAGTGAAGCACCGTATCGCGCCCCAGAGCGGGCGCTTTAATTATTCATTAGCGAAGTAATGTGCGAGTAAAGAGCCAAACGATCATGCCTGAATTATGAAATATTGATTCGCTAACTTACGCGTACGACTAAATTGTATCCTCGCCACATACCTGGAAGAAGAACAGAAAAAAAGAAAATTAATTAGTTCATATACTTTGCCCAAAGAAGTCAAGACTCGACGAGTGCCGAAACAATCCGTTTATCATACACATCAACAAACCACTAACGAGGCACAATTTCCTCGACCTTATAAACAGAAGAAAAAAAAACCCCAACATGTCGATCGACAAACCGCTTCCGAAACGAGTGAGCCCTTCTTGCCTTCCCAACATATCGTCCACCACGCACTCCCACCTCGTTTGAGGCTAATTATCGCTCGCCAGCCGACGGCCAGTTCGTGCTATTTCATCATCGCTTCCGGACCGGACGCCCGAGAGTCCGAAAACGAAAACCTGATTTTTCCAAACACCCAGCAACGCGCCAATTGGAGAAGGAACGGGCTACGACGACGAAGGTAAAGAGGCAGGAGCTTTTGCAGCCCAGTAGCTCAGGCCGGCGGACAGACGCAGACAGACCCCCTCGATATTACTGTTCCGTTTCTGTTTCAATGGAGCGAAAAACCTACCCTTGGCAAATAGCATCGCATGGGAGCAATGAAGGAGCGAAGCTCAACATGGAAGCGACGCTTTAGCAACTCGGTTTAGCTCGCGAACCGATAGTACTTCTTCGGTAGCTACGAGATGCAATTACGGAGGATGATTTTCCGATAACACCGTAGCAAGACCACCCTGCGATGGTGGAAGCCCCGGGAGCAAAGCAGCACAAACCATCGTGCGCAAAAAACTACTCGGACCCGTGTGTGTGGTGTTTTTATTTGCTTCCAGCGCTACCACCGACACCAAGCGAGAGCGGTTGCGGCACCCGGCAATTATTGACCAATCAATGTCGGATGATTTTATGCTGATCAGTGTTTTATGTCGTGGCTAACGTACAATTTTTGCATTAAATCAATTGAGAGAAATTTACCTTCTGGCGTACGGGAGTGCGTTTTCTATTTTCCGTTCGATATTCTTATCCCGTTCATCTTCGGGAAACGTGCCTATTTTCTATGCGTATTCAAGCGCTGTTCAATCGCACGATAAACCAGTAAACCTTCTTCGTTGGTTTGTAATTGTGCCCGCCATGCATACAAGGCACAATAAACACTACCCGTAGCACGGAGATCGCATCGCGCTATCTTTTTCTAGGATCACCATTTAACAACGATCCAACGCAACAACAAAAAAACACACACAATCGTTCATAAATCATACCATCGCACCCAAAACAAAGGCAATCCCCAAACGTGGCACCCTCCCAACTACAAGGGCATGCCGCTGGAGTATGGCTCAGAAATTATCGAGACATTGCTCCATAGAGCCGGTAGAGTTGGTTCATGTTGGCCCACAAAAATACTTATCAATTCTGCTCGTATTTTTACGACCCATTGAAATTCCGCCCGAGTGTGCCCTGCCGCGGATTGGTGGGTGGGAGTTCACACCGAACCACCATCGTGCGCGCTGAAGATGGGTCAGAATCATAATAAAATGGTTTCATGATGCGCTCGCGGTCCCCCGAATTCGGTTTGTTTTGCATTTATCACCGATGACAATGGTGGCGAAAGAACTTTAATGAATAACTGTACCCGTTCGCGTTCGAAAACCCTCCGAAGGGTTTTCTGCGACACGGTGGAAAGCCACGATGGAGGCGACGATAGCGTGAACTAGTTCGAGGGGAAGAGGCGAGTTCGAAAGTTTCCCCGAAGGTGCTTTCTTTTCTCAGTTTTTTTTTTTGCTTTGCTGCCAAACTTGCAGCGCCAGCGAAGGTGCAGGAAAAAGGTGAAATGTAAAGCTAAAGAAGGAATCACGACGGAAAACGGAACACTATGGCACGGAGGGCACACCATGGTGACATGGTGTTGTACACGGTGGAGTGTTCCATTTTTTGTTTTTGTTTTATATGCCCTTCGACTGGCATGAGCCGTGATTTATGGATCACTCTCGGCACTGCATAAATCAGCCTCCGGAGGTCTGCCTCGGGAGCATTTGTACCGCCCGGACGTAAAATATGCCCGGGGTTCCGCTTAGGCAAACATGAAGATTATTAGATCAGGTAAGCCCAAGCGATACGCCAACTGTGACAGAACGGCACGATCACGAGAGCACACTGAAGGCAGCAGACAAACGGGAAAGCAAGCGCATCGAGACGTCGAAGCCAATAAAAGAAGCTGAGAACTCCCAAGTGTTACAGTGAGAGCATGAAAACGACGCTTATTAAGCGCACGAACTCGGAAATTGAAACTGAGCCCTCTTTTTTTCCTCCCTCTTTGCGCTTTGCGTGCACAAGGCGCTGCTGCTTCGTGAGCCCTTTGTGCATCTGTTTCCCGAGCCCAGACCCATCGACCGGACCGGACGGGGCAAACCAAACCAACCCAGAATGATCCGCGACCGTTCGCGCTAGAAGAAAATGATCGCCCAATCGTGCATTTCTTCTCCAAGCTCAAACCAAGCTATTCCAACCAACTGTGTGGTTCGCGAACGGGGAAAGAAACCTTCAGCAGATGCTCCGTGGCAACGGAAACGTAACCGGGGCTATAAAACCAAGATCACTCCATTCCACCGGAACATCAGCGCCAGCATCTGAAGAATATGCCAGGCCCGTGGGTTGCCCGCGCAAGGATGATGATGCCTCTTCGGTGGGATGTGATCGCGTTTTATGCTGCCACCGCCGCAGGGGTAATTTCTCTGGGTCGTCGAACTTTGAACCATGCTTGGGTGCTACGAATACCGGGGTGCTCATGTTGGGCACTGATTGGGCGAGCGATTTATGGCGCGCGATGTTCGAACGCGAGCAAGACCTCGATGTTTCTCGCAATCACATCGCGATCGCTAAAATATGCTATGGACGAATTTTTGCTGGCTCCGAAAGGGCCTCCCGAACAATTTCATGCTTTGTTGAGCGCTCTGGGTGATCCATTCGTCAGGGATCTCGATGAGAGAGAGCGAGTGAGAGAGATGTAGCATCACACTAGACCGAATCTTCGTGCCAGTTGCGTTTGATTGAATCTTCTAGCTTACGAGGGATGCAGCATAACGGACCATAGTCGAGCCGGCACGTCCATCACACCCAGCAGGACATGATTAGTAGCGTGATAATGATCCAGTACCTACTCCACGCGATAGCAATCAACAGCAATCGTACCGAGAAAAAGCTTCTTTCGCGTTCGTGTTCCTTTCGTTCCTGCACGGTGGATAAGATACTTCATTACTTTCTTGTACACCCTCCACAAAGCCCTCCAATGGCGAGCCGGAAAGTCTGAAACGAACTGCCAACTCATCCGTCAGCGAAATCGTGACACTGCAACTAGACACGACACTTCAACAGCCAGCATCGTGTGTGTGAGTGTGTGTGGGTCGAGGATTTTTGTTTTCATTACTTGCTTCAGCCAAGCCGCTTCGGCTGCATAACAGGGTGTCCTATTAAAATGATATTCTGGAATACCACCCTTGTCCCAGAACGCTAGATCATCAAGGGCTGGCGAGGCCGACGACGAATAATCCCCGTCATCGATGGCCTCAAGGGCCTCATCAACACTATTTCTGTCCGTACACGATAGCCAGAGCGCCGTGAGAACGGTTATTACATGCGTGTGCCTTCTCCCAACGGAGGATGACAAGCTGACGTCTTTGGAGGGATAATACGCGCTAAGCATTCCGATATGTTGGTTTTCCTTCTTCCGGACAAGCTGTGCAGCACGGGTCGAGACACACTTTTCTGAACGTCACCCGTTCTTTGGTTCAATGCTCCCTGGCGCGCTTGTTAGCTAAACCATCGTTTAGGGAGATATCAGCAAAACAATAAAATTGCCAAGTGAGACAAGGACAAATCGCGTTATTGATCTCTGGGGTATGTCTGCGTGTTACATAAGAGACACTCAGTTGATGTAATTTGGAGTCTTTCGGCACCTGTATGCATCGTTTCAAGAGAACTGTCTCCCAAAGTATTATAAATGGTACCGGAATGGCTTTTAAAATATGCATGATCTTGACGTTGGATGTTTCCTAGCTTCAGCTACAACCTGACATGCTAAAGGGCGTTATGTAAGGCAACACGCCCAACGCTCAGGGACATCGTGACGACCCCATCAACGCCACAAGGACGTCAGTCGCGGATGGTACTCGATTTTCACCAAGGCGCAATGAATTCTGGCATCATATTACTCGCCACATACCACACCCCTGTAACATACCACATTTTTGCGGTTGAAGAAGCGACACCGAGGTTGCCCCCACTCTCCGTGTGCCCTCGAAGCTGGAAATCGATATTCGAATTAAAAATTCATTACCACCCCCAATGGGGGAGGACCGGACGAAATCGCGAAACCTTACGACAGGTGACTCAAGCTAATGGAAAGAAGAAAACGTCAATGCAAGGTCTCCAACGACACAGCTCCCACATAATAAATTGCATGGCTTAGCGTTGGGAAAAGGGCTTCAGCTGACGTCGTGTTTCGAAGGTGCTTCCTATAGAGAAGGCCCCGTTTGCTCTCTAACACACTTGCAGCCACCAACCGGATATGCATGCATTCGAGGCAGTAGGAAGGCTTTACATCGTGTCGAGTCCGTGACTTCTATTTTTATGTCTTACCCTCGACCAGATGCACATTATCAGCTGTACACGAACTTGTTGCCACGTTAGTGACGGCTCCATAAGAGCAATGAGGACACGCTTTTCGCATGGTGCATTGGCGTTGGTGCATCTATCGTGCGCTCCACTCATGCTTTTTACGAGCAAAAGTACAGGCAGAAAACATGACCATACGATGTCATTTCTTCGCGCGCCCGTCAATATCTTTGCTCTTTCCCGTCGTCGTCTCTATCTCGACCGTTTCTATCACGTTTACATGCCCTCTCTGCCGGATGCCCTTTCAGGCCCCTCTTTTTTTTGTTTCCTGCGCATTCGTGGCTTCATTTGCAATCTCTCTTTTACAGCAGTGCTCAAACATCGTAACATAAACCTACACACAGACGTATGCGAGTAATCGAACATAAAACGATGTTCGAGCGCCCAAACCAAGTCGATATTTTGCACCATAGTTGCCCTAAGGGTCCAAGGGAATTGTAGGCCTGTCTCTCTCTCTCTCTCTCTCTCTCGATGGCTGGCCCGGTGATCGTGAGCTACGTGAGCGGAATAAGATGCAATTTTCACCGGGAAATGATGACGCAAAAGAACACCTTTGCCACCTGTCTTTAGACGGGCGATATATTGAGAAGTTAAAAAATCCAATACCTGTCGTGGATAAATTCCCCACGAAAGCATTTAATGCAGGATGTACCTTTTGACTACGCAAGCTAATTCATCAAACTACGTCCGCTGCGAATTTGGAAGGGATAACACGACAGGCAATAAGTTCGCTCACGAGATAAAGCTTTTACGCGGTACTTCTCTCAGAACGTGCCTCTATCGTCCCGTGGAAGGATGTTTTTATGTTCTCAACTCGTTCGTTTTTATCGTCGTCCTTCGCTTTTCGTGACACGTCATTCGAAAGGACACCATATCCTGCCATGAAGTGGGTTGGCGTTTCAAAACCCTTTCCAAAGGCACAAGATCGAAGGGCCACCGAGCATATTAAAATGTAAGTGCTAACTTCCTCCAAAAAAAACAAAAAAAGAACCACCATCGTATACTTCCACACATATCATTCGTCAACGTTTCCGTTCTTTACGCTCACGGACGGCTCCGTTCCATCGAACACTGCCACTTGCTATGCAGCAGCCATATGCCCAGCCATTGTGTCTCGCCTGGCATTGAATGATGGTCCTCGATTATTCAGCACCGAACACAGTAGGAAGGAACTGAGCAAAAAAAGGATAGTGTCGTGTTACAACGGATCACATGCAAGTGGAAAGACAACCTCGCTGCAGATGGTGACATTCGATGGGAAAAGATTTTGTGCATTTTTTTTGCTAGCTTTTTCTCACTTTCAGGAGTTCCTCGTTGAATACGTACAAACGAGAGACGAGTACGAGGACTTCCGACGGTTGAGAAATGCCCCTAATTGTAGTGACAAATTCATTAACAGGGGTTTATGGACGAGACAAACGAGAATGGGCAAAAGAATGCAACTTTTCATACTGAACACGGATAGAAAGTCCAGAGTAAACCACAGTGTCCAGGTGTATTTCTCGTCCATTGGCAAGTCATCCCGTAAACTTTCACCGCAACAAACACACATTTGTTTGACATTTCAATAACAACCCCGGGAAAAAAAGAGGAAACATAACTACCCCACCGGCTACAAGCTGCAACAAATCTTGCGTCGAAAATCACCAAACATCTACCGGAACATGGCAGGGCTTGGGGGAATAAAAAAAAGTTATGCACCGTCGTGTTTTGCTTTGACATTTCCGTATGTCGCGTCACCGAACGAACGGTTACGAAACAGGAAAAAAAAGAATGGGACAAACCGTGCGGGAGACGCGCCACAAATTTCGATTTACCGCCGGAACCCGTGGATCTCCACCTTTGGGTCTTTGATCGATCGCAAAAAAGTTCGTTTCCGCTCACGAACCCAACCGCGCGCACATCTGCCCTCCGGTGTGTGTCAGGCGATTGTCGTGCGGATGGTTTGACTGGCGATTGAACCGGTTTCCATTTCCAAACGCGTCTGAATTTTTCTTTTCTTTTTGCTTTTTTTGAAAACAAGCTGAGCAAAAAAACAAGACGCGTGATTCACGTGAAAATGCTCCACCGATGGCGTTCGTTAGCCGCGGGCATCACGAGCGTTCGAAAACAAAAAGCGAAACAAACCACAGTGGCGCACGAGAAAGTGTCACTTAACCGCACGATCTTGACGGTTCGAGAGAAGCGGCGTGTTCGCGTTTCAGCGCTTTTCTTACGGGGTGGAAAAAGCATGTAAAGGGAGGATGGGAGGGTTGTATTTTCATTCACACGTCCCACTGTAAACTCGCATCCCTCCCCAAGCACAAACCTGTGACATAGCACTTGCGTTGCGCAATAAACAATAGCTTACAGGTGCACGCCACCGTTTTTGACAGGTTTGATTGGAAAAGTGCTACCGTGCGGGGTGTAATCGCGTGTGTGCTTTTCCAATTCAGCCCAAGATGCCAAACGCTGCCACACGATAAATAGACTCAGCCAATTAGGCTTTAAGCACATCTTTTCGGCCCACGCTCCGTTCGACGTAATGATTGACATTTTCATTTACATTTGCCCCTTGCGCGGACCCATGGCACTCACCAGAATCCTGATGGATACCTCGGAAGCATGCGAAACACCGGGCGAATTGGTTCTATAAATAGGCGACTCCAATATTGCGCAAAAACGCGCAAACGAAACCGCCTGCAGCAGCCAGTCCCATCGATCGGACACATGTTTTATGCTAGACGGACTCCCCGCCCGATCATCTCGAGGTGTGAAGGTGCGAGGGCGAGAGCGAGAGTAAGGGGTTTTGACGTTTAGCTCTCGTGCGACAACCCCATCAATAGAGGGCGGCATTTAAGAGGCGGCTATTGACAGGGCACGTGGTTTGACCAGCATGGGCAACAATAATAACCGAAGCATAGCACAACACACTTGCTACAACATACAGCATCCATGTTGCCGTCGGAGCCGTCGTCGTCGTCCTGAGCCCCTTCAGGGAATGTTTACACAACCATTGATGATGGTGCAGGGCTCACAGCATGGCACACCAGGGCCAGGGCATTGAATGGAGTGCTAAAAATAACGCTGCAACATCTCGATCAACGTCTGCCGGGTTCGGAAAATGAACGCCTGGGAAAGTAACACCCGGTACAGTACGGAACTTGTTTCATTTAAGCCGCTAAACGAACCAACGCGACATCAGAAACATAAGAAACCGCTACAGTTATTGAGTGAAAAGCTTGAGATTTTCCTGCTCGGCTGATAACGACACCACATAGATTAACAAACACCATACATTGGGTTCTAATTATTCCCACCCTTCACAAACCTCCTTTTAACCCGGTGTAAAACATTGTAGGATTATTACATTTCGCTGCTATTCTTATATTATTTATTATCGCCATCAAATTTGCATTTCAGCACGTACGAGCACGCGGCAGCGATATGGTGTTCAGTCGAAACAGTGTTTTCCCCCTAAAAACTACAGCCTAGAGCAAAGCAAACATTTGCATTTCAGGCGTGCATTATTCGATAACGTCTGACAAAAAAAGGGTTCAAGGGATGTCGATATCTACCACCTTCTCTCGGGAGCTGTTGCGTCAAATTCAGTTCTATTTCCTCCCAACGGTGGCTGCGACGTCTCGTAAAACATGGCGCCATGTAAACAACACACAGTTCCCTTCCCCGAAAAGACACACTTAGGGTTGATGAGCGGCCTGAGCAAAGTGATATAATTAAATGGGAGTAAAATCGAAAGAATGTTCGCTACGCAATGCAGGCGACGAGAATGCGACCCCGAAAAATACAAACAACCACATCGTTTGGCCGCATTCCGCATTTCCTGAGGCATCTGACGCCTGAGGGAATCGAGGTGTCGGTGTCAGTGTGGACTTGTTTACAAACAATTAAACGATCGTGTTCGGGATCGACTTGGAAAAGGTTCTTTGGTGAAATCGATCACACATGCAACGGAAGCACATTCAATCGCTCTAACCTGGAACATCAGACCCGCATTGTCACACACTTTAGTCACCGTTAAAATTAGATCAAATCTAATCCACTCAGTTAGGAACAACGTGCGAGAAGTTAACACGTGTGTCGTGACACAGAAGACCCTCGCCTAACCTTGAAGACATCACTCCCTTGATGTACTGCGACCGACTCCTCGATCAATCATCGCCAAAGATGCCTACAGCTCCGTGTGTGGGCAACACTAGCGACTGCTCTTGATGATGGAATTTTCCACCTCGATTGTCGTGTGTCAAGTGAAATAAATATCGCTCGGGGGCGCGAGGCTAATATGGAAATCAGCACGCAACCGTGGAGGCGTTATCTCAAGTGGGCGAGTTAATGTAGCAAACCCTCCGTTGGGTGATCGAGAATAAGCGGCTTCTAGGAGGCGTCTTCTTCCCATTACACTCTTCTAGCTTTAGATACTTCACACATCGTTCCAGCCGCAGTGACTTCTTCCAGACTTTCAGCCAACATCAAACACCATTGTCGTCATTTTCGATGAGCCATCTGGCAAACGAGGTCTTCAAGACCGCCTTGAAGGGCCTCAGGGAGTCGGGCTTCTTTTGCCTAGCAGCAAATAAAAATGTTGCCCCTGACCGGAAAACTGGGAAAAACCAAACAAAACTCTACGCATGCCCCCAAAAAGTGGCCAATAGTTTTCAGCTGCTTGTGATATTTTATTACCGTGATGTGATCTTTCCATTTTCTCGTGCACGACCACAAACATCGTCAGCCGGGCGGAAGACGAGAAATAGAGAGAGAAAGAGAGGGCCAGTCAACACGCCCGTTGCCATTCCTCGAATGATTTGTTTACAGTAATCGTAGCCAAATAAAAATCGTCTTGCGGGGCGGAAAACTTGGCCTTGAGCAACAGCCAAACCACGCAACCCTCCTAGAGGGATGATGCCATTCACTAGGGTTGACGTAACGCATCAACGAGAAAATGGTTCGGCTTCATCGGACGATGTTGATTATTCGTTAACAACCCAGCGGAATGGAAGGTTTCAAGCAGCACATAGACGCGCCAGATGAGCGTGAACTGCATGAGACTTACTGCAATCACATGAAACGCCACAGTTTCTTATGGTGAACTCGTTTCTACCTGAGCATAAACAGACACGCTGGGCTTCAAATTCTTTCCCAACGGCTCCATTTGTGGGCAAATTTCTTACTTGCTCATTGAAATTCAAACCGGAAAAGATATCCGTCGTCGTATATCGGTGCAAACATACACAAACACCTATGGGTCGGGCCCTGCTGCCTCTCGCATTCCTCTATCCCTTTGGCGTTGTTGCAACCGGAAATATACGCGCCTTCTTCAGGATTTTATGACCACACCCCACAGCTAGGCTATGCTGACCTTCTTTCCTCGAAGACATCCAATGGCGCGCGGAGGGTGTTGAAGAAGCGAATGGGCGAGAAAATTATCACATCGTAAAAAAACGGACCAACTCGACCGAACGGACGGATGCAGCAACTACTGGTTGAAAGATAAGCAACTGGCAACATTGCCCGGTTGAGTTTTGAATACTCGGAACGACTGCACATAAGGCCATTGAATACTCCAAATGTCGGAAGTGCCCTCGGACGCCATTTCGTTTGAATATATTATTTCAACGGGATACCCCGGGAGAGCGAAAGGTTGGATGTGAATTTTATATCACCTTCGATCGGCCAGTTGTCCGATTTTCCATGCTGCACAATATTCACCCTTCTTTGTTTATCCATGCCATGCTAGTTGATAAAACATAACGCTCGAAAATTGAAATATTCATAAACTGCTACTGCTGCTGCACTCCTTGCCAGCCAGTCTTCTGTTCCTTTGCAATCGATGCGCTTGAACTGTCAGCTGGAAGCCAATGTTCTCACCATCCTCGCCAACCAAAACCGGACTAAAAAGAACATCGATCGAAAAGCTACGTTTAAAAATAGAAGCACCCATCATCCAGTGCAAAACTTTCGCCCAAGAAGCCCTACTAGTGCAAGAGCCAGGATCACAATTGCATTTTCCAGCTCGACAAGAACGAAGGAGTGAAATAGCATTCTCGACACCATCGAGTGACAATGGCACGGATACATAAGAAGTGACATCTGAGGGCTGTTCGATGGAGGGAAATTGGATCTTACGGAATTGGATCGTTCGAGCACTGCCGGTGCTTCTTTCGTCCTTCTCCAGTCTTCCGTTTTGCAACATTGTTCATCACTTTCGCTCGAAAACAAACTCATAAAGGCTAATTTTATCGCCCCCCATCGCAAAACGTCCCACAAGCGTGACCCACATATAGTAAACGGGCACGTAAAAGCCTGAGAGACACGGTCAACAAACGTTCCGTTGGCTTGGCTTTCCGGGGTGTTTTATCAGCAAGTGCAAAATAGTTACGGTTCAATTTCAAACCTCCCCACAAACCTTGCAACTTTGTTTCGAGTTTTATTGGCATTTTCCACTGAAGGCCTATCAACAAACTACACGTTTCATTATCGAGCGGCCTCTTTGGCTAGCCAACCTCAAAACCAAAATCACCCACACCGAGGGAGGAAAATCAATGGTTAAAGAAACCTGGGACAAAACGAGAACAGTACCGCTTTCTTTGATGGTGGTGTGCCGCTTCTAGGCGCAAGTGACGTAATCTGATTTTCATCAACATACAATTTATTAACCACGCCATAAGACGCCATCGGCACCAGGCGAGCAAATGGCCGTGAAGAAAGAAAAACGGTCCAAATCGTCGTACCACGATCTAGCTCACATACAGATTCGTTCTTCTCCTACTTAACTGGGTCTAGATGGATGCTGGAGCATAAAATGGAGCAAGTTTCTGGCAGACATCGTGAGGGCACGCTCGTTCTTACGGCGACAAAGCATGACTTAAATAAAAAAACGCGAACATAATGCGATCAGATGCGAGCAGAGAATGGTCCCCCGAACGGTACGGCTTTAAGCCGTTACGGAAAGAAAACTGGTTCACAGTTAAAGAGGTACGTTATGGAACGGCGTACGACGCGGAAACGATTCGACATAAATTCACCGTCCTGTTGGGAGAATTGTGACAACAAAAAAACGATAGAAGCGCCATGTATGTAAAAATATAAAAACTAATCAAACCACGCAAATGTGGTGCGTGATTTTCTTCGGTTCGCATCTACCATGATGACTGTTTAATATCCTGCCAACGCACCAATCACGTGGGCTTCTAACAGCGCCAGAAGGATGAAACTACAACTGGGTCGCAGTTAATGATTTTAAATCGCTCGATCCTCATTCGAACGGTCATCTCCCCCGAAAAATCAAAGCTTTCTGACCGGTTCTGAACGGCCAGTAAATTATGCCACCTTTTTGCGATCGAGAACACCGCTAGCCGCGTGAATCGAAAATGGATTCGGCAGGAGTCTAATTTTAGCTTACCGTAAACCATTGCATTAGCATAACCATAAACGTGCGCTTCTCTCGCGAAGACACGCACGCACACAATCGGGTGTGGAGTTGGCACCGGCAACCGGTATTTGCCAGGAAAAAAAGGAAGGCCAGCCAATCTGCTTCGCTCGGAACACGCGGTCAACGTGATAAAAAGAGGACTTGGGAAAGAAAACGTCCAAGAAAACAGAAAACACAACAAACCCCCCATCGCAGAAGCAATGGAACAGAAGAGCGACAGGTCGAAATAATATTTCGTGCGATCATTCGTTCCGGTTTGAGTCCGGAGGGTTGCTGAATCAGCTGTTCGTAATTAAATTAAACGGTCCCTGGCTGGTACAATTCCAAACAGCGGCCAGCACGCTTAACACGCGGACACATAAGGGTTCACTTGTGAGCATGTGTTAAGTATTAATATGAAATGGTGTTAAATCTGGCCCTGATTTGGATGGCACAAACTCGTTTTTTCCACAATCAAACGAGCTACTCTCTAACGTCACGTGATTCTTAAACCAAATTCAAAGCCATGTGTAGAGCAATTGCTTCATGTTGCGAAATGTACAAAAAATAAGTATAAAGCACGCAATTTGCTTGCTGCTAGCTCTCAAATCAATCTCGCAGACACTGCTTACTGGCTGCTCGCGTTTTCCAGGGGGAAATTCAATACGTTGGCACGCTTCCAGATTTGAGGCAGCTTGCTTTAATTGACAACGGTTTTGTCGAGCTGGTCCTTCTCCCGTAGGACGCATGTGCTTGACTAACACGATAACAGAGGTGAAGAATGGTGATTTATTCATCATCATCTGCAATTTATTTAAGCTCTCCTTGCGCTAGTAGCAAAAAGGAGACACACACGTGCCCTGCCCACCATAAATCATAATTAAATCCCAAATTAATGGACCATTCAGCGGAATAGCACCCACAGCCTGACAGATGCGTATCCAACGCTTCCTAGAGTGGGTGTGTATGTGTTATCACTCACCTTCTATGCACACGACGTGGTCTCGGATCTGCTGGGCGACCTGCACGTCCGGGATGAGATCGATCAGATGGTAGATGGCGTAGATTGACGGATGCACGCTCTCGAACCGCTGGATCTCCTGGCGGATGGCCAGCGAGTTGTTGAACATCCAAGGCAGATGCGTTCGCGAGCTGTTGTTATTCATGGTTATTCGCACGACGCAGCTTCTCACTTGCACACCGCGAAAGATTGCACGCTCACTACACGCTTCCCTCACTACTGAACCAGCCCCAAAAGTGCTCTTTGCGGTAGAGTACCTTTCGCCCGGTTTCTTCGCGATCCAATTTTATCACTCCACGGCCATTACGAAGTTGCCGCGTTGCACTAGTATGTACTGATGAGCACAGGTAGTTCACGAAAAGAAAAGAAAAACTTCACCACCACGCGGCCACACAAAACAACCAGGGCTTGCTGGGATCAAAATTTGACACTACTGAAGCCGCACTGAGCGACACACACTGGCACACGGGCGACTTTGACGTTGGCGCCGTAGCAAGCCTTCCTCTTTTCACTTTCCTTTCGCTGGTTAATTCATCTGGCTCACTTTGATCGAGGTTATCGCTCCGGTGGCTAATTTTAATTCATTATCATCGGTACCGGGTGGGCCATACTCCGGCCCGGATGGTTTGTGGATTCACTTTCACCAACTTACCGTCGTTGCTAGCGTGTAGGAGCCACCGAACGGAACAACGTTATTTATGTGTTTTAGCAGATAGTTAGAGAGATGATCTGTCGTTAGGAGGGAAAGCAAATAGAAGCATGTGACTATGAAGGCTCTGAACAAATGGCAAATACTATACCAATCATGCGGCTATGCCCAAAAGTCGAACGTCAGATATCAAACTTCACGAGTATTTAACAAAAAAGCTTATAATCAATCGCGCTTTAACTTTTCGAGCTTCAGCACCATGGAAACACACACACAAACTGCTTTAGTGAATGACCGTAATTCAGGGTAGCGTTTTGTGCTGAACCACCAAATTCTTTCAACCATGCTATGGGTCGATTGTGTGTTTTTTGCGAATTTTGTCCCTTAACTCGCGACCCATCCAAGTGCACTGGGACGAATAATACCCAGAAACCAGCACGAAAGATGATCAAAGCCACCCCAAAGTTTTTACCCACCTCAAACCACACGCACCGCACCACGTTCGTCCCTGGACCAAGGAAACCCACAACCGATTCTTTTGGGACTTTTTTTCCTACTTTTTACACCCTCTCACCGTTCTCGAGAGCCCCTTTCGACGCTTACTTGCGATTGTAGACGAGCTGCGTCCCGTTTCCACACTATCTTCTGGGCATTTACGCACTTCAGTTTAGCTTTCGTGGGTTCTCCTTTCCACCGGCACTTGGCTTACAGCTTCCTCCCGTTCGCAGCGAGAAACTTTCGTCCGCTCGGACACACAAACACACACCATGTGGGCGCCGAATGGAAGGCGAAAGAAACGCGCCACGGCAAGACCATCACGACGGGCAGTGGCGCAGAGCTTGCAGCTTCATTTCTTCGTTTCCTTTTCTTCGCGTGTTTTCTCCCGATGGACGCGACCTAACAAAAAAACGACCAACCATCGATTGACCACAGGTAACCGGGTGGAGGGTGCGTCAGCGGTAGAGTGGGGGAGGCTTTTCTGCGTGATGATGGATGCTGCTCACACAAGACGAACCATTGCAAGCACAGGTGATGTTTGAGGCTGGAGGAGGGAGGGAGGTTGTTCTGCTTGATTCTCCTCGGTAAGTAACCGAACACAAAGTGCCAATTACGGCTGCCAGCGGGCAGGGCGCCAAAGAGAAGAAGTAACACACACACAAAAAACCGATACGGAACACAATTCTACGCGCCACCAAACAACACACCCCCGCGTTGCGCAGGCACTGGCACTGGCCCTCTATCTCTCACGCATTTGCTCGCTCGCTCATACGCACGTACCTTTTGAAGGCTGCTCACACGAGCTGTTGTTGAACCACGGATGCACTTCCTTGCCGCAGGCTGCTGTTACATACTGAACCAAAACCTGTCACTGAAGGAATTCCAATGCAACGCTCACCACTTTAACACAAAACCACCGCCGTGGAGTTTCCTCTGGCACGATGGATGCTGTTTTTGTCCGCACACACGATTCACGCGCACAACTGGCCAAAACACGTCCGACGCGAGCAAGCGTTTGAAAGTATTTTGTTGTTTTGTGCCTGTTCTCTCTCGTCGGGGCATGACAGTCACTGATGTGTAAAGCGCTGCAGGTTGGACTGTCGCAGCTTGGTGGCTGTCAGACAGACTGTATGTTTGACAGCCGCAGGGGCCCAATGTTTATCGCGATATAAATACTTATTATTTTTGTTTAATAAAAATTTATCATGTGCATTCAACTTTTTTACAATTTTGGTTAATTTTGTAATCAATTTTACGTTTATATATTCGTAATTCCTCAAACGTCTAGCCACCAGCGTATTGACCAGCCTTATGGTATGTATGCCGGCTAAATTTGACGTTCCTCTTTCCCGTTGCGTTGCTTTGTGCACAAACAATCAAAACATAGGAAACAGAAAGTTGTGCATTTCGTATTGCGCAGTGTTTCAGCGATATTTTGGATATTTTCGATAAACGGTAAGATATTTTACTCATATTCTACCTCCAACACGCTGCATTCTTTATAACGTTTTATGTTTTGTGTTCGCTTCTCCACAGCTCCTGTTATCAGCTCCTAGGCCAGGTTGAGTTCGAACCTCCATTTTCCAAGCGAAACAATGGCCAACACAGAAGTGCCTTTCGGTATGTACCCACATGAATAACCTGTACCTCCGATAACCATATTATAGTAATCATATTCGATTCTCGTGCTTTTAGATGCAAATCAGATCGAAAACGTACGCGTGAATCTGCCCGGTGTAGTCAGCTCCGTTGACCTATTGACATCGCCTCTTATCAAACGCGTCACACATGCCGAATTTCTGGCCTACACATTGAAGGCACTGTCGCTGACTGATTTGACTACGCTCGCTGGCGATGATACCGCATCAAATGTCGCCCGATTGTGTTTCCGTGCGGCTAATCCATTTTCCGATCACCGCGCACACGTGGCAACCAAAAATCGCTACCATACAGCGGCCGTGTGTGTCTATCCCAGCCGTGTCGCTGACGCACACAATGCCCTGAAAGCGCTAGGCATGGTAGGCAAGATCCAAATTGCATCCGTTGCGACGGGATTCCCTTCCGGATCATACCCCTTGGAGACGAGACTAAGTGAGATTCGCTATGCCATCGAAAGCGGCGCAACCGAGATCGACGTGGTGATCGATCGCAGCCTGGTGCTGGCTGGTAAATGGGACAAATTGTACGAAGAAATCGTTGCAATGCGTAAAGCCTGTGGCGATAAGGTGCATCTGAAAACGATTCTCGGCATCGGAGAGTGCGGCAGTTTGGTGAATGTATGTATAGCGATGTGTACGATGTCCTATGAAAATGCATTCTAACAACTATTCTCTCGTCCCATCCACACAGGTATACAAAGCCTCCATGGTGGCAATGATGGCCGGTTCCGATTTCATCAAAACATCCACCGGTAAGGAGGCGGTCAACGCGACACTCCCCGTAGGGTTGGTCATGATTCGTGCCATAAAGAAGTTCTACCAGCTGACGGGTAAAAAGATCGGCCTCAAGCCGGCCGGTGGCGTGCGCACGGTCCGAGATGCGATCGCCTGGATGATCATGATCCGGGAGACGCTGGGCGACGAATGGTTGGTGCCGGAATTGTTCCGTTTCGGTGCGTCCGGCTTGTTGGACGACATCGAGAAGCAGTTTTATGCTTTCTCGAAGAACTAACAAGCCGCTAGTTTCCCGTTTAAATGTTTAATGTAAGAAAATGTGCGTACGCAACATTCCCACGTTGTATCTTTTTGTATCTACCTCGTAGAATGTTATCGCTTAGGGAATTATAAAGATATTGTTTCTAATTACTCGATTTTCTAATTGCTCTGTTTCTTATTAAGCATGATTTCGGAAAGAACATCCTAATTCGGGTCCGCACTATAACACGTAGGGGTTTAGGATCATTTTATTTGGCTTTCTTTTTTTTCTTCTTCTTTACTTTGCTCTAGTGGCCATAAACGAAACGGATGGCTATGTAAAAACTACTTGTTGGTGATGTAAAAAAAGGTACAGAGTAACGTAAAGTAATAAATAAAATACGCACACACGGCGCAGGTAACGTGGAATGGTTTTGTGGCCGAGGGGCCCCGATTGCAATCCGTTCTTACGGCTCTATCCGGAAGCCCGTCTCCGGCGACGAGCTGTAGTTAACAATGCGAAACTTTCCAGATCGCATGTAGTAACCGTACCGGCCCCGGACGTTACCTTTACTGTCGCGCTCTTCTACGTGGAACTGACGATTCTTCCTGCCCGGGGAGAAAGAGAAAAACGATCATTAAAATAGGCGCGAGATGGCATTTTTGCAAACACAAAACACACATGAAAACGCAAATTGGGGTGCAAATGACAAACAAACAGTAAAAAAAAGATCGTGCAGTTAGTCACAAAAGATCACCACATTTACCCTTCACCCGTGTCATAGCCAAACTTGTAGCTGTTCGGCCCGTGGTGGCCATGCATTTGAAAATCGATTCTAGCACCTTCATCCTCGCCAGCCACACGTCGCGTGTACTGATCCACTCGCCGGGTCCGGCTGGGCACAAACTCGCCATGGTTCAGCTCATCGAGGCGAAGTGGCAGCAATGAACGACCCTCAATGCCGGTCGCTTCCGCGCGAGCATCC
Source organism: Anopheles nili (assembly GCF_943737925.1). Lineage (NCBI taxonomy): Eukaryota > Metazoa > Arthropoda > Insecta > Diptera > Culicidae > Anopheles > Anopheles nili. Next base: position 5,918,623 of record NC_071292.1, read on the forward strand.
TGTTCCCCAAGCAACGCACTAGCCAGCAGCTTGTCCAGATCGATCGCATCGAGGAAGAACGTGTCCTCATCGCTCGATTCCGGCCGCTCCGTGCTAGCCTGGCGGGACTTTTCGTTGGCGTGCTTCTCGACCGTGTCCGCGTTCTTCAGGTTGATCAGTTTCTGCGTCGGAATGTACTTCTTGCCCTTGGTTTTCTTTGGCTTGGCGGCGTAATAGTTCGGTTCGCTTTGCTCCACCGGCGGTGGTAGCAGCGGTTCGGTCAGATCATCCCGTGACGGGCTATAGGAACCGTAGGATGTCGTGTGGGGAGAGCCGGTTGATGCGCTGAGCGAGCCGGTCTCCCCAATCGCGAAAAAATCTACCAACTTCGAGAGGTCCTCCATCTCGTCGTCCTTCGGCATCACGCGGATCATGTAGTGGGGTTTTTCTTTGGTCGCATCCGTGGCCACTACATCCGCTCGACTGGTGACGAGGGCACGTGGAGTACTTTGTTTCAGTGGGGATGCTTCGAGCAGGGTGGCTCCCAGGAGGCAGGTTGCGAACTAAAAAGGAAAGTTCATATCGGAAACAAATTAAGTCAAGCTATATCACGGCACCAAGACAGGCGGGAGACTCGACAGTCTGCGTGAACGCAATCCGTTTGAACAACAACACAGTGAAGCTGTACCGGAAGTGCTTTTCCACCGGCAATTTTCAACCGATCAACGAACGAAACGACCGAAGTGCGCGTGATGAAAGTGACTGCAATCTTTAAAACATTTCCTTCCCGCACGAATAACAATTCATAACCCGCGGAGGGTACTTCATTGCATTATTAAATTCCGTTGACGCCTGTCTGGCTCGCGAAAGCGTGATGCAACTCCATCTTTCTCCATCAGCTCCACATCTCGCCAGGCATCATCGTTGTTATCAAACACAGCAACACACTCCACCATCGGAAGAGGTTGCTGCTTCAGCTCACCATGGCAACAGTACATCAAGCCCAACGTGCTTCCGAGCTCTCTTGGATTTGAAATTATTATCGCTAGCGAATCGGTTGAAAATTATTATCGTTAACGGTTTTGCGCGTCACAAACTGTCGGCTATCCGGGAACCTGATTGAAAATCGAAATGTGAAAATTATGTTTACCACTATAAGCAACTTCATGTTGATAATTCCTGGTGGGCTTGAGTCGGGATACGTCGGATCGTTTAAATTCACCCCAGGGGAACTATTTATCAGCACCGGATTCACGATGATATCACAACCAGCGTTCGCACCGTATTCGAAGCACAAGACAAACGGGTTCGTTGAAAGCAGTCGTAACACTTCACTTGCAAACACTCCCGAATCGACGACGTTCACCTTCGAAGAATCTGGTCCGACCTTGCCAGCTGATGCTCGGTAAATAACCTTCCACACCGGCAAGCGAACCGTACTTATAGAACCGCAACGACCACTTTCCCCACTCCACAACCGGTGCGGTGCTCCCGCCCCAGGAAGGTGGAAAACTTGGAGGTGGAAAACGGCTCTGCTGAATTGTGACTTAAAGCGCGATTTTTTTTCCTTTTCCACCCCACGCGGGAACGCAATCGCGTTACGACGCGTGTTTGAGGCGTAAGCGTGCCCACAACCTGACTATAACCAGGTGAACTGCTACAGAAGAGGCCCTTCTTTTGAGACCAGTGTATTGTTTTCCCTTTCAATCGAGCCCAACGAACGATCGCGATCGTGGCAGCAGCTCCGATCTGTCCGAGAGGTGTCACCAGATTACGTTCCATCACGCGGACGGAACATTTATATTACAATCCCTAGAAGCGTGTGGCCCATCGAGGCGAACGATGCCCACCCGCGATTGCATGCCAATGCCCTTTTCCGAGTTCCAAACACCCCCCGTCCTGATGTCCCGGATTGGCATGAGGAAATTGAAAACCTGCCGAAGCGATCGCCAAAGGGTAACGCAGCGTACGGCCAGGAAACTCAGGAACACAAAACCTGAAACCAACACCGCACCGTACGGGCCCGGTCCAGCGAAAAAGGACGGAAACTTTCCGTCCAACCCGGCCCGGAGAGATTGATGACATAATATCCCTTTTCCGATGCTGCCACCGACAAAGTTGCCCATCGTGAAAGGGACGCGGGAGTGGAACCCTTCAGTGCGGCTGAATTAAATGTGTACCGTCGGAGTGGCCTGTTTGTGAAGGGCGATCGATGGACAATGGCCCGAGGCTTCCCATCGAAGGGTTAAACCCAACCCCGGTCAACCGGTGGACCCAATCTCGGTGAACCACATTTCCCAAAGCGATCGGAGGAGCACTCTCTCGCGTCCGTGGACATGTGGGACAAACATGTCGAGCATGATTGTATGCTGCACGTCCCACCTGATGGTCTGGCTGCGTCTTTTCTACATGGATATGTAGTTCAGTATTGCCGGTTCACAACGTGGTGAACCGGCTTGTTAAATAATTTAACTTCCGCGAGACATAATTGTCATTATTCTGCAGGCTGCGTGCGATCCGTGTTATCCGGGGCAGGTGCATGTTGGCCTCTCACACTGATAGGGTGGTAAGCACGCTTTTAATGAACACCATAAGGGAGCGTTTCCTGCTGATTATGTGACAGCAAGTTCTCACATTACACAGATCAACTCGCGTTTAAGCACAAGCGCGCATTTGAATGGAAAGCACGTTGCGTTGGATGGGGAAGAAGTTTGATTAAAAATTGATCGAAAATTGATAGTATTTTTCGTACACCTTTACGTGCTGGTTTCAAGAGAGCGCAAAACAATTTTTATGTTACAAAAAAAGGTAGCAACTTGCGCTAAATTAACCCAACAACTCCGGAAATCATCGTGGTGGGCTGCATTTCTCAGGTTTTTCACCCGCGTATCTGCCACGGGAGATGAATGTTCGATTGATATAATTTTTCTCCAACCCCATCAACCTGGCGCCCTATTGTGCGAACGGGGCGAACATGATCATTAAATCATCCTTTTTTTCTCTCACTGAAAAAGCATTCCCGCCCAACGGTCGATCGGTTTGAATCTTGTTAAGCCGCGATCGTACGACGGGAGACATACCGGAGCGCTCGAGAGGAAATTATGCTCCTACAGTGCTTATTACCGTGTGGCAAGTGCTCGGTCAGGTGCCACTTGCCATGGTGCTTCATAATCGATTAATGCCCTTTTTCCTAGCCCATATGCGTCCAACGACGCGATCTTGGAGGCAAACCGGAGGCGACGGAAGCTGCCCTGAACCGGAGGAATACGGTGAAGCTGCAACGCGCGAAGAAAACCAACGAGGAAAAGCTGCGAAAGCTGCACGCGGGCGTTGATACAAATGAGAGGAAAATGAGGAGAAAAGTGCTTCCTTGGGTTGGGCAGTCGAGCGCGAACAGCGAAGTGATAAGCCGCCACAAGTGCCGAAAGCCATCGAAGCCCGTGAAAGGCCCGTGGGTTTGTTGGTGTTGGCAAAGAAAAAATAAAAAGCTCACGCCACCCGAGGGGTGGAGAAAAATGTAAAACAACCCGAACCAAAACAGCATCATCGCATGTTGGCGTCGATACCATCCGCCCTTTCCATGTGGGGGGAACGAACGAATGAAGAAAAACTGGATGGAAAATGGTCCGTGATCTCTCGAATCGGGGGCGCGGAACACTTCGATCGTGCCGTTGCATAATACATTGGCTACAGGGAAAAAAGCGAGGTGATGGAATACGAGATCGGAAGCGAAATTGCGTTCACCGGTTCGCATTACCTTCTGCATTGGTTAATTAGCGCACTGGGGGGGTGAAGATTGTTTCTAACAGCCAGTTCCTGACGAAAGGTCTGACCCAACCGCGGTGATACGCGAATTAAATGCTAGATGTGTTGAGATAGCGCAGTTACAAAGCGACGATCATTAACCGGCCGAACGGTTATCGGACTGCGAAATCTCCCAAAACGCTTACAGTTTCACTTTCCAGCACCACCCTAGGCTGGTCGGAAAAGTGATGCACCACGAACGCACCGCCCCATGTTCTTCAAGCCCAATTAAACCCCATTAACCTCCGGTGATATAACACAAACGGGATCCTGCGTATGACAGCGAGTTTCCGTCTCATGCAGAACGGTATCCCTATGGCGTGTGTGGCCAGATCTAGCGACGCAGATTGAAGCATTACACGACATTGCGCACTTTAATCCCCGCCGTTGCGCGTCTCCCACCTTCCCAAATGGGTGGCCATCAATATCGTACATAATTAACAACGGCGGTGAGTTTGGCGATGCACCCGCGGTCGGTTCGCTGACTAAACGCAAGGAAAGTCGTAATAGAAGTGGTCACGCATCGATTCACCACGCGTTTTGAGTTGTGCTTGGTCTAGTGCGGGTCTGCGCCAAACCAAACAATGCGCACCGTAATTGAATTATGACCCATTTTTGCTCCTGCTCCGGTTGGGGGTTTAAAAATGTGATTTTTTTTCTCCCCGCTTGAAGCAAACGACACCGGCACAAGAGCGCGGCTGAGTTAATATCTCGCTTTGCAGCGATCGTTCGTTTCAAACGCTTAGTTCCTTTTCATGCTTGATGTGCGCCTCGCTTATGTAGTACCGGTTCGGTACGTTCTGCTTCGAAAACCACCAATCTTACCAAAAAACCAACCAAATCTGCGAGCTTCGACACGCTTGCGAGGATTGCATGAGCTTTGTCGTAATTTACAACGCGCTCCTGCTTAACAGGTGCGCAAGAGAAAGTCAAATCAAATTCGGTTCTATCCACTGTTTCTTCCGATCTAGATGCAACATTGTGGAAAGAAAGTAAAAACGAAACTACACCTAGATACAGATCACCGAACGCGCAATACACGGCTGGGCGTTTGAATGATACAACAAACTGACCGCATTTTTGGCACAACGCCTTCACGTAACGCACCAGTTGCAAGTGCGTCCGAGCTTTAGCATAGCCGGTGATCTAACGTGGGACTGCGCCTGTGCAAAGCACAAACGGTCGCGGTCGATTGGACCCATAAAACGACGGTGTTATTCGCCTGTGTTCGATTTATCGAGCGACACACTTAATCGAATCGAAGCAGTTGTTTCCAGTGACAGTGGTTTCTCTCACGCAAGCTGCGTACACTAAAGCGCAGTTTTGTACGTAGTCATCAGGCCGTCAAATTAATGATATAGGAGGAGTCACTTACCTTATGGTGTGCAGTACTAGTATACTTATCCGGTATAGCGCCAGTCCACGCAGCTATCTTGGCTTGCTGGAAAAGAACCCGGAACCATTTGCAGTTAGACGACGTTGTTTCTCGAATCAATCTCATCATTCCATTTCAATTTAAGCCTGTCATGTCTCTTCGGACCATGAGGACGGTATAAAAAGCCTTCAAGGATTAGATCAGCCTTCATGGCTATCTCCCCGGAACCACATTAGTGTACAGGGTCCAAAAATGCTTCTGAACAGTTTCTTTTCGAACTCGACTGATCAGGATTCGCCAAATTCTCAGTCTGCACAAGTTTTGTTTCGTTCTTCGACCGTATAAACGGAAAGTTTGAGTGGTTAAATTTCTCAGTCTGTAATATGGTTGACTACCACATGGCGCTAGCACGTGTGACTAGCACGTGGTCGGTACTGACTGTTGATCCAACAAGGGTGGAGTTTCGTAATTATAATTATATTCGAAAAATATCATACGCACAGCATATCTGATAAATCGGTTGCAAGCACTGTAAAATCACACGTCTATATACGTAAAAAGCGGTCCCTCTCCGACGAGGTAATGGGTATTCGTAGCTCTCTTTTCAAAATCCATTGTGACATCTCTCTCCTGTTTGCTTCAAAAGCACTCGATATTGTTTTTTATATCGTCGAATATCTTTTTCTCGATCGATGGCCGCACGATACGATCGTTCGGGACGGACGTGCCAAGGCTCAGGTACACCTGTTTCTTCAACTTCTTTGCAAGTCTCTGGGCTAGATCTTGCGAGCCACTGCCATCGGGCGGGCCGATTATCGTTGTGCCTAGCACTTCGGCGCTATTGTGTGCGCTTGGCATGGCCACTGCCATTTCGTCGAATGTTTCAGCCTTATCCTGGCCAACGTAAATGAACACTGAGTCTTTCATCTTCAGGACACGTATGTTGTACTGTACATCGCACACATCCACCTGAGCCAGGTGTGAGAGAAAATTTGGCGTCACCATCTAGAAAACCCAAAGCAAAGGTTGTAAGAATCCTAGGTCGATGTGCAACATTGAGAACAGAATTACCTTATGATATAATATTCCGAAGATAGAAAGAAGTCAGCAAAATAATCTGTCAAGCAGCGGTTCTTTCAATTCCGAATGCCGCTAGCTGATGCCAATTTCTTCTTTAGTTGCAGCGCTTATATCACCTTGAACATCCACACAACAAATGTGCGTACGGTCACTCAATCTTTAGATTTACTGAAATACATTGTAGATTTAATTTAGAAATGGTTTTCAATCGTGACATCAAAACCTACCCACGTGGCAATATTTACTCACCTAAAAGAACAGTATAACCTTGGTAATGATTCAATTTTTGTGCAAATTGAAAGACTCCTAGCGTGGTAGATTTTTATTCGAAAAAGTAAACAAGCCTTCGCAAACTCATGCTCGAATTGACAGCATTGTGATGACAGCGCGTACACACCGGCGAACGGGTTTACAACATTTAGTTCGGATGGTACATCGTATTTTCGAAGATCTTTATTTTTTTGAATTTTAATATTTACTGTAAGTTACTGATGAACCTGTAACGTTTGGCTTATTTATCTACAATAAACAAGCGCAAATTGTCTCATTTCATACAAAATTACTAAATGCAGCTCAAACAAAAAGACTATACAATTTGGTTCGTATATACCATGCTGGTTTCGTTACTCCATGCTAAACTTTGAAAATATCGTTACTATGGCGGCAAATCAAGCGATTAAAATTAATTGACTATTATTTTGAATGCTGAGCTGTTCGTTCTGTTAAATCAATTAATTTCCAGCTCTAAACATGTGCCTTGAAAATGTTTCTCAATTAATTATCATTCAACTGATTAAATAGCACCAACGTATGTTTCAATTCAATCATTTCTGACCAATATATTTATATAAAACATATTTTTTCACAATCGGAAGCCATTACTTTATTTCATTATATCTTTATTATCAATCTTTGCTCTAGATAACCTTCTTTTTCGTATCAGCGATCCTTCTTCAAGTGGTTCACATGATTACCTGAGATTGGAATCATGTTGAGTTAGGGATGATAAATTTATATTGTGATAAATTCACCCAAGTTCCCGATCCTTCTCGGGATGAGCGAAGCTGACACAGTTTTGAAATATCTTAAAAATGAAACCCAGCCCGATGTATCTTCGTGAGTCCTTTCCCGGAGCCTCCACGGAAGCATTTAAACCAAATTTTCAACCATTCCCACAACACTCGCTTAAAGGTTTCTTCACGTGCCTATTTTCTTAAGGGGTTTGAGCGAAAGGCTGTTTCTTAGCGTCCCCGACGTTTACTTTCCACCATTTTCACCCTCCACGCCATTTGCCAGCAGCCCGGAACGGAGGCCAACATTCCGCAAACTCCACTTACCGGAAGGACGGCGCAAAGGACGAGCGACGCGGAAAATGGTTTCCCTCCCAGGCGTTGCGGGGAAGTTTGGTGGACGAAAAGCGCAAGAAGCGCCCAGGGATTCGGAATGGCGCGGACAAAGAAGGACCGTCTCTCGAGGACGCTGTTGCCATCCGTTTTTCCGCATTTTCCCCCTCCCCCACTAGCCCAAGCGTTGAGCTGCAGATGAAGACGACGATGATGATGTGCTTTGAGGCCGGAGAGAGCGATTTTCCACCGTCCCCACCGTCGCCATTGGACGCCTTCCCGCGGCGTATTGAGTGGCTCTAGTTTGAATCACAGTGGAAAACAGTGGCTGCCAGTGCGGAAAAACCACCTCCAAAGGGCGCGGTGGGAGAAAGGATTCTCGGTTGAGAACAATGGGCAGAGTTTACTTGCCGTAGCATTCAACGCACAAAGCCTTCATCCGAGTAGGCGTTTCTTTGAAACGCCAGGGCGAAAAGCAAGCCGTCCGTGGAGTTAAGGGATGAAGAGCGAAAGAGAGACAGAGAGATAGAGAAAGAGAAAAAAAGTTTAGATCAAACACGAGCCCCGGGCATCGATCGCGGCAGAGGCACCCCAGTGGGGGATAATGGAGTTTTGCTTGGTTCTCCATTTTCTCAACCCAGTTCGGCGAAAGCAAGCGAAAGGTAAGTTTTCCATCGGCAGATGACACACCACCGCTGTAGGGAGGGAGGAAGTGGCGAGGAGTGGGCGAGAGAACAACGGAACGCCGCTTTTTCCGGAGGGGCGAAACGACAAAAGTTGTGTACTCCCGCGCGTGCTCTCGCTCCTCGGGATTTTTCCCCGTCCACCACGCTGCGGGCGCCTTTTCAAAGCGAACATTCCGATGGAAATGCGTTTTATTAACCATCAATTGCGTGGATCAATTCATGCGCGCGATCAGTGGGAGCTCGGTGCGGGGGTGGTGGCGAAGAATGTTTGCGTGCGTTTTCGGAAGGGCCCGCGCGGAAAATGACGTTAATGAAAACGATGCAGGCTGTTTCGGGTTCGAGCAACCGTTAAAGCCGCGAATCCGCATGGGCTCTGAAGCAGCACCTCTGAGAAGTGGGTTATTGTGGTCCTTACGGGAAAGAAAGGAAAAGCCACTTGACACAGGCGACAACTAGTTAGCAGGAGGCAAGTGTCCGTGCTTAGGGATAAATACTAGAATCCTGTAAGGTGATTTATCTATTTTACTGCTGATAAGAACCGAAAGAATACACCACCTTTAAGACGAAAGACAACTTATTTGCTTCTGAATCAAGCAAAGATATGTATTTTGAGTAATTCTATGAGCAGTTATCAAAATAGTGTGATCACAAAATAATAGAAACTCCTTTTTCTCTCCTTCACCGTAGAAATTGCTCCATTCTTACCAACAGCTTATCCACTTTCAACCTCCTCATGTGGGAAACTCACCCAATGTCTATACGCTCTTTGCACACTTGTCGCAAGAGGAATAAAAGCAAGACCCGATGAAAACATTAAACACAATAATTTGTCCATCTTTCAGGCATCGCTGCGCAAACTAATTGCAACCCATATGCAAATACTCCCACCGACCTCGATGTCGACCGACCCGACCGTTCCGCTCGGTACGAGTTTCGGATCCGCGTCGAGTGGCAAATATTAAACACGTCCTTAGCTTTATCCTCGCCCTCCCTCTCTCTCTCTCGCCAGCACTTGCCAACGTGCCGCCCACCCACCGCGTAACTAATCTGAATTTTATTAAAAAAGTAAATAAGCAAACACACCAACGCCGGTTCCGGCAGGTTGCTGGGGAGGATATTTTTTTTTCGTTTCGCCTGCTCTCCGACCTCAACAGGATATCCGAGGTTGGGCGGGAAAAAACCCCCGGAAAACATCACCCACCCATCACCCCTGAGCGATAATTGCTGTGTAAAGCGGCAACACGGCTAGGGTCAGGACGATACAACCCCTTTTGAAGGGGTTCCATTCACTCACCCTTCAGTGTTGGTGCGAGTCATGTTTGAATCGGTCCGCTCAATTGAATCCCGGCGCTGTACGAGAGGATTTCCTTCGATTTTTTTTGTTTTCCTTCGCCCTTCTCCGAACCCAAAAGGACATCCCATCATTGATCCCCGATCCCGAGCACCGAAACGGATAGGGCGAATTAACTTTTATTTAATAACCTTCGGATTTCCGTTCCCCTACGCTAGCGGGTTTGATTATCCTTTCCAATCGCCGGACATCCCGGGTTGCCGAGGGAAGAAAAGTCATATCAACCTACGAGTGTCCTGGCGCTTGCACGTGCACTCGTGTCCTTTTTGTACCCTGCCCGTTCCGATGAGCATACTGCTGCTGCTGCTGATGATGATGATGATGATGACGCTGCTTGTCGTTGGGTCGAGTTCCAGCGAATATGAACGCCCCCCGTGCGACATTGAGCTGGCCATTTATCGTTGTATTAATTTTATGAGCTATTAGGCGTCTAGCATGAGGTTATGAAAATTTTTATTAGCAGTCGCTCCCAGTGGCGCTGGAAGGATAGCTCATCTTGTCGTCGCCGGGAGATAGTAATTTTGTGGTAGCTAGCCTTTTCGCCCTTCCTCGAGACGACGAGGGGTTTTTGCAAATTTATTGCCTTCTCGGCCGCTTGGTGAATGATGACCGTTCGTTGTCCCATTTCGAATGCTGACGAATGGTGGCAGCATTCGAGCGACCGATCGTGCTGGAGGAACGTGAAACATTTGCGTTAAGTTGTGCTTAGTTTTAAAATTAGAAAGTGCAACGGTTACGTGAACCGGTGGTCGGGAAAATCCACCCCCAAAGCGAACTATTTCCTCCGCCCCACGTTTTACGGCGTGTGATAAAAGCGAAGGCGATGGCGAAAACTGAAAATCTCCACAAACATGTCCGTGTAACGGGCCATTGTTTCGAGCTGGAGCTGGTAATAATAGCAAGTGCGGTCGTAGACGCATGTAATATATATATATCGCACAAAGTGCTATCTGAAACAAAGCGTGGTATGAATAATGTGGCTTCACGATCGACGAGCGGCGTGTCCTGCCGCCGGGTGTGATTTCGACACATTCATCCCCCTCCCCGTTCCGAGTGCCATTCCGAACCGGCACCCAGGAAAACCCCGCTTTTTAGACGAAACGAACCACTTTTCCACCCCACCGACCGAGTGTGCGTCTATTGTTATGGTAGAATTTTATTAAAAACATATGAATAGCGATCGCTTTCAAAATTACTAAAGCCCACACTCAGCATCCGAGGGGCCAGTCCCACAAGGACTTGTGTCCTTCCCAACGGTGGCCCCTTTTTCGCAGACATCGTTGCCCTTGGCACCCCCCGGAAAGGGAAGCTGGTGGCCAGTACACAGGGACCAAACCATTCGCTACACTTGTCAGACCGGCGAGAGAAAGAGAGAGAGAGAGAGAGAGAGCGAGTGTGAGTTTTTGTGTACTTTTATTAGATTTTATTGGAAAACGTTAACCTCTCAATGCTGGCAGGCCAACCGGAACCGGTCGTTCTGGGGTTGCAAGGGAAAAAGGAGAGCGAGAAAATCATTCAGAGCACGATCTCGTACGACCCACCCGGTCCAGAAGGGTCAGTTCCGTTATTCGGGAAGGATCCGCTACCGAGGAGACAATGGGAAACAGAAAAAGGACAGGGAGGACAAGGTTCGGTGCGAAATTGCGCCCGGTGACAAGTGTCCGCAGAGGCAGCGCAGAAATGAGGGTAGGGAAGCGACACACACACACGCACACGACCGCTCGGAGAAGGTCCTTTTCGTTTCGGTCGCCTAGCCGTTTTGCAGGACGACGACGGATGCGGAAGCTGGCAGGATTAGAGGGTGTCGATTTCAATAAATTTTGCCGCCCGAACAGACGGAGATTGTCATCGTCACCCTTGCGTGTGTGTGTGTGCTAAGGATGTGCGCACCAGCCACGGGTGTCCTTGTTGTAGGTACTTCTGGGGGTAGAGGGAAAACCTAATAAAAAAACCAAAAAGCGATTTGTCCAACTGATTATCCGGTTCGCGCTACCAGGAGGGGCAAATCAAATAATGTTTCCCTTGCCGAAGGATATTTTTCCCTCCTCGTTCCAGCAGCCTTCGTCGTCCACAAGTGTGCGCAATCATCTTGTGTGACGCGTGAAGAGGATTCACGTGGTTCCAGGCACGCAGCCGTGTGCTGGCTGCGTGAAGGGAATGAAACCTGTTCTTCATCCCTTTCAGCAGAGGGCTGTAGGGCCGTTCCGGGGCGGTGGATTTCGATTCGGCCCGGTGCCATTTGTCATCGGAAGTTATTATTAAAATGAAGAGTGATTAATGTTGGTTAGAAGGGGCGGACCGGGAGACAAGTGGCCGGATGAAATTTATGGCAAATAGCGCGTGCTTTGAGCTGGGTTTAATAATCTTAGCACAGTGCGAGAGGACAGGTAGCAAGCGGCCGTTGGAGGCAATAATTTTAAATCAACCGGAAGCGAGTGTATGGCGACTGAAATTGCCACTGAAAGGCGAAGCGGAATAGAGTGAAATTTGCACAAAAAGTGCTCGTGGTGGCCGTAATTTATGCACGGCCAAAAATATCACCTAGAGTTATTAATTTCAAACCTCGAGATGATCTCCTCTTGCCGGTGGCTACTTGGATCCTGGTCAGTGGGGCTTTTTGGCATCAAATTTGTAGACATCAAAGTAGGCAAGGTGTCATATTGCGCTTAAGCTGAATGTGTACATGTCCTCGGGAGGTGTCTAATAGCACGATAAAATGGCACCTTTCCCAGGCTAAAGCCCTCATGCGGACCCCCAATCGCAATGAAACACCTGCAAAACCATCGACTTCCTTCATCGTTCACATTTAATTGCGCAAATATGCCCATCGAGCGGCGGCAAATCGGCGCTTCAGCTGTCAAGAAATCATTTATCCTTAATTCCAACACCTCCACCCGACGCTAATGCCGCGAAACGGGTACGATTATCGCGTAGCCCGCCAGCCGATCGTCGCGGCATTCCTGTCCATGAAAATTGCGAACAAATTGAATTCACCCATGAACGGTTTTTGCCCCAAGCCCGGCCGCAAATTAACAAATGGAAAAGCAAACCGAAAAAATACAAATACCAATCCCAGATCGAAGTCCCCGTGCTCGTCGGTGGGTTCGCTGCTCAGGACCTACGATCGAACAACGACGAGCCAGCTCCGGGATGTGGGTGACGTGCTGAGGTCATTTAAAATTCAAATCAGAACCCCGCGAGCTGCACCACGCAAAAGGAATTTATAAACCATCGCCTGGCCGCTTCTGTCAGTCGGATTTCGGGGGCCGCTTTTTCGGTAGAGCAGGTTTCATTTTGCGCGCAATCCCGAGGCTCTCGCTCTCTCTCCCTCTCTTTCTTATCGACACCGTCTCCAGATGATCCTTGCATGTGCGCCCACCAGGCTCAGGGAAGCGATTAAGCAGCCGCCCTTCGCGAACGCATCACCTAAAGGCGCTATAAATAAAGCAATAAAGCAGCGCGATTTTTCGGGAAGTGAGGATGAGTGAGCCAGCCTTTAGGGGGAGAACTGCGCCACCCAAGTGCCCGCGGAATGGGAAATCTTGTTAGCACGAAAGCTTCCGCGTTTACACGCTGTGGTCGAAGGCGAGCCTGCATAAGGTCGCCACCGAACTGGCGCGGTGCTAATAAATATTTCCCCTTATCAGGGACCCTTTCACGGTGAGGCAACAGTAGCTGGATAAGGTTGAGCTTAACTTCTGCCAGCGAACCAGGATCTCGTTCGTTCGTTCTCTTGGGCTAACGAGCTTCACCCGGTTCGGCCGAGACTCGCTGGCTCCACGATCGCCACCCCGTGCTCGTGCAGGTCTTCGAGGTTCTAAAGCCCGCGCGCTCGTTATCATAATTGAGTTGATAACAATTTTATTTGATTCCATTTCCCACCCCATTCGAGCTGGTGCCGCTCCGTTCCATTTGCATCGGCTTCGAATTTATTGATCGTGGATGGTTTACGCTTTTACGTGCCTCTGGGTGAAAAAGCCGACTCTCAGCTATGCTGTTGGCCTTCTTTTTCTTTTGTTGTTGCTCTTTTTCCCATCAGACCGAGCGGTGGTTTGCCACCGGATTGCCACCCAAGTCGAACGTCTTCGCTTGCACGAAAGCCCGAAAACGGTATCACTTCGCTATCGTGTTATGTTTTGTGCGTTTGACTGAATTTTTCAGAGTTTTCCAATCGAGCCGGACCGATAGCGCGGCATAACCCCTTTCTAGTATGCCGCCTGGAGGGGGTGCTGTTTACGGTTGGTGGCTTTTTGGGCTACCGGTATTTCGGGGCCGCTCATTCTGGGACCGTAAAACAGAATTATAATTTTAAATTCAAATTTTACGAACATTGCTCAAATTGGTTCGCTTTTTAGTGTGGTTTTGGGTGGAACAAAAAAAAATAAACCGCTACACTATGCCAATTCCGAAGCAGCTCTACCATGCGCTTTCATCGCAGAATTCCACGACCATCGGTTGGTTTGAAGCATTCAACTCGGCGTCATAAATTTTGCCTGCGAGGACTTCGATGTTTGGTGCAAACAATGTCTACTTTGACCATACAAACAACCGTCACCTCGTGATGGTTCGAGACCACCCGAGATCACAAATCGAAAGGTGCCGAAGTTCTGGGTGATCGTCAGCATCACCCATTGCTGTCGATTTCTTTCCTTTAGGCTAGATCTTGAGAGACCGGAAAAAGACCTCCAAAAAAACGAAAAAACCCAACCAAACTATCCCTTCCAACGATCCACCGGGTTCGGACACCGGGAGCTGTGGTCTAGAAATAAGAGTAATAAAGCTAGTCATTAAGATAACGCCACCGGAAAGGTCCGTTACACCGGTAGACCGTGCATCGGTTCGGTTGTCATCGAGAATTAAGATACTGCCAGCGCACCCTCAGGTAAAAAAACGACCTCCAGATCGCGGCCCGAGTGTCCTGATCTCGCAGCAGAGCCACACGCACGCGGGAGATTCCGATAATTAAATTAAAAAGCTCTAAAACGGTCGTTCTCTTCGGGCACGGATCCTTGTGGCGGCCGCGGTGACGACGGCTGCTAGAACTCTCCCGCTTCCAGGGGGTTTATTCATTTTTCCTCATACATATCCTACGCCTTTCTCGGCTTGGGCCTAACCCAACCGAATCCAGCCTCACGTTCAAGCCGCCTCGGAAGCCGGGAGGGGTTTTATGATATGTTTTGGGGAAATTTTTACTACATTCCAGTTTAATTTTAATGAGAAGCCCACTCCCGGGGCGTCGGCCAGCCCAACGCTCGCGGTCATGTTAATTGAGTAGTTGAGACATTCCAGACCCACGAAACCGGACCGCATCGAATGCCGGAGATCCCGGGGATGGAATCGGAATTTGAAGCGGTCCATTTTTTGATAATTTTCTGTCACAAATGTACACGTTTGCCTTACGCACGGGTGCGCCCGGTATGTATCGCATCTAGCGCTTGAAGACATTCTTCACCGGTGACTTCTGTGGGGGAGTTTCTCCCCAGTCTCAGCTGCCTGTCGGAAGCACACATGCGTACGGAAAATGCGTAATCTTAACGCTTTTCCCGCCGGCTATCAGACGCATACCGCAATCCCTATCAACCTCATATCGTTATTCTCAAACAACTTTTAATAGAGCTATTAATATTAGTCGCCCCGATACACCTCGAGGATCTCGGGGAACGAATTTTCATATCGCCACCTTTGCATCATAGCCTGTCTCGCTTATCACGAGCGATAACGTTTAAGGGGCAAAAAATGCTAATAAAACGTCCATTTTATGATGTATCGGTTCGCTTGACCGCTCGATCGGTAATTGTAAACCCACCCGCGTTAAGCAACCACGCTCCTTATCAGACCACACACACGCGAGTGGAGATGGCTGAAAAATAGCTCTATTAAAACCGCCATCACCGACACTGGCGTAGAAATCGTTCGCTTCACGTTCGAGTGCCTTCAGGGGGTGGCCCCAGAAGTCCACCCCCGTAACCACGCAGTCAAGGGTGCGTTTCGTTTTTCGTGGAATCGATTGTACGTCGGACGCAACCACATCCCCCAAAGCCCTGTTTTCCCAACAGTTTAGGTCCACCTTTTCCGATTGGTTCACGCAGCAGCAAATAAGAAACGGCTCGTAACTGGCCCCAGGGCGTTGCAGTTTGCAACGGTTGCCTGCACACCGGTCCTTCCCCCCCCCCCCCCCTCTCAGGGCCCAAGGAACTATCATGGTGAATAAAAAAGTACAGAGAGCCCCAGCCCTATGGGTCGGTTGATTGCGCACGTCGTTCGTTAAATCCACCTGGTAATTAAAAACCCCGGAGCCGAGGTGAAAGAAAAACCCTTTGCACACTCTCGAACAGCACCGCACTAATTAGAGGGTTGTTGGACATTTTTGTTACGACCATTCTCCCCCTCCCCACACCGCAAGGGCCCGGGTGGCGATTAGTTGCTTCTCACCGAAAGGGCCTCCCCAGATCGCAAGATGGTCGTCGTCATCAGCGTTGTCGTTGTCGGTTGACTCCATCGGGCCAGTTTCCATCGGTGTGGAGGGATTTTCGCACGGGCATCATTCGTGCTCCACGCGGGTGACGGTTTATTAAATTTCTCACCCCACGTTTTCTTGTTTCCCACCGATGCACCACCCCACGAGGTTGGTCGATTAACATTTTGTGGAAATCTCACTGGGAAGGAAAAACCGCGCTTCTCACTGCGTGCGTGCGAACCGTGCTTTTCCGCGACATAATCTGCGCTCGCAAACGAGTTAATGAAATTTTCAACCACCCTTCGCGGAAGGAGCAACCCACCCCCACCTTCCTCCCAGAGGATGTCCATCAATCATCGGCCGTAAGACTTTCGCAGCGGCTTAACAATCCTGCCCATTAGCATAAACGCGGTAACCACGGGTTGCCTCGTGCTTAAATAAGAATATAATTAAAAGTCACTCAAATAAACTAGCACACCGACCGAAAGGGGGACAAAGCACCGACCGCCAGCAAGACGATCAGACCCACCGATTGACATCCTTCGACGTGGTTGCCTTCCTTTAACGTTCGTCCTTTTACGGCCTCTCCTCGGTGAGGTAAGAAACGGTGAGGTCCGCTTTTATTGTTAAGAGCACGACCTCCACCGCTGGGTCATGTTTATTATTTTCCTTCAACTCCGTGCTCGAACGAGTCCTTACCGTCGGCAGGACGACGTTGACGACGGCGATGATGATGGTAATGGCCGCTGCGGAAGAGGTGCGCCGTGGGCAGGAGTGGCCGGGACTCGAATTTATGAAAACGACCAAAACCAAACCGCTCCCGAAACGGGCGAAAGGGTTGGCTTTATTTAATTATCTAGTTGTACCGCGAGAGTTATAAGTGGCAGGACTCATGCCTTTTTTATTTTCTTCCCCTGAATGGCCTGTCGCCATTCGTTCTTTATATTGCTTTTTGAGGGAGTTGTTTTTTTTTGTTCTCCTTCATCTCTCGTTGCTCCTTTGGATAGGAGATTCCTTATCATTCGCCAACCCCGGGGGTTTAATTATCATGCTACCGTCCTGCTTATGTCCTTTGAATGTCGCTCCGTAAACCACCACCACTACCACTGGCACGAGAGAGAGAGGCAAAAAAAGGGCCAACAAAAGAAGGACACCCTCTACAATGCTTGGGGCCCCTCAGCGCTTTGGGACGGGAATGTGCGCGCTAATGAATTGTGTTTGTAAAGCAGGATGTTTATTAAACCCCCTTTGCAGGGACGCGCACGACTAAAGGGTACGTAAAACGCGGTAAAATTACGACCAGGCCACCCGCCATCGTAAAGATGGGTTCCGTGGCACGTGGAAGAAAATAAACTTTTATAGAGCTCGGTCGATAGTGGGTCTTGTTCACCGTACCCGATCGTTCGTTGAACGCGAAAGAGTTTGATCCTACCAAAAGTCAAGCTCATTATTCGTGCCAGCAGCACGCAATAATACGATTGACTGGCAAAACGCACCCGACGCATCAGATTTCCTCAAACGCGCACCGGGCGAAAGGCTCATAACCTCACAATTGGACGGGTCAAATGCAACACGCGCGCACCGTTTGACAGCATTATCATGGCACACTAGAATGTTGATGCGGATTGCATCCGACAAACGCTTCTCTCTCCAGACATCCGGATCGATCGGTTTTCCATTCCGTGTTTCACTGGAATGCCGTGCTTCGATTCAAATTGCTGGCTGCTTCTAATTCCGCCCTCCAGAGAGGGCTGCATTGTTTCGGCCATTCGCCGTTTTGGTTCGGTCTCGCTGCCGCGCACTGCAAATCGCATTCCGAAAAGCGCACAGAGCCACACAGAGCGCCAATGTGACGTCCCGGAGGGTGGGTTGCATAAATAATTTCAACACCCTCGCGGATACGCGTACCGCGTTTGATTGGGACTTCTCCATCACCTGCGATGAGCGCTGCCACACGATCCGCTGGCAGGATGTTCACCCAACTCATCACGATGGCAATCGGTCCCGGAAAACGACGGCAGAAACGGTTGGCTTCCGAGCTGGCTAATGAGGAGCCCGTGTGCGGTGTACGCAGGGGTATGGGAAATGTAGTTTTAATTAAAATTTCACCACCCGAATAAGGAGCCTCATCGACCGAAGAGAGAGAGAAAGAGAGAGAAAGTGAAGCCCAGCGTCACCAGCGGCCAGTTGATCGATCAATTAGGAATATTAGGAATTGCGTCTTGCTACGGCGTGAAGCTAGCTTCCACGAAAGGAGCGATCGGGATGAACCAGCTCAGAGGACACGTCCCACTGTACGGCCACCAACGGTCGCACTGGTGGCAGCTAATTTGTCTAAAACCATGTGCGTGAAATTCTACTCCCTTGCCATCGTCGTGCCGTGTTTGGTGGACGGAAGTAGACCACCGGAACCGGATCGAGCGACACGATGCCGGCAGGAAACTGAAGCTTCGAGCTGGACCAGCCCCATCGGAAGCTTTTGAATTCTTATGCAAATTAATGGACCGACCCGATCGACAAATATGCGCAACCCAGTACCCAGTCGGGGACGACGAGGCGTCATATAAGTGCGCACAATCCATTTATGCGATGTGCATTTCATAATAATGTCGAACGCGGACTTGGAGCAAATTTAACATACTAGGAAAAATGTACACTGCGCACCCAAAACTGCACGCACCGATCAGGGAGTGAATTAAAATAGTTGTGTGTGTGTTTTTTTTCTCTTAAATAAACATATCCATTTCAGAAAACTCCACCAGTCCATTTGCTACAGTTAATGGCAGGCGAATTGATGGCCTGGTAGTAAGAGAAAGAAGGAGAGAGAGAGAGAGCGAGTGTGTGTGTGCGAGTGAGAGGAGAAAAGCACCCCAACGAGGGAAGGACACCGGGCAGGATGCCGTCCGCAGGGAGCGAGAAATGATAAAGATGCATAAGAATATGCGCACACTTTGGCACGCAGCATTGGCGCCATCTCGTTTCGCGTCCGAATCGCGCCATCCTTGCTCCTCGGCCGTGCGGGACCGTGGAAAACGCCGTGGCCCAGTTGGGAGCATATGCTTCCATCTCATTTCACCGCCATCACGATTATCCTTCGAAGCGCCTCCGGGGATGGGTATGTACACGAGATACGAGAGTACATATATTTACCGGGGACGATGACGAACCTGGTGCTCGCGAAGGGATGAGCGGGATGAGCGTGAAGGCGCAGAAAATATTACTAACTCTCGAATATTTGATAAGTTTCATTAAAAATACCGACAAACATACCAGCGCGCAGTATTTTTTCGGCTGCACATCCGTTTGTGTCTTTCGTTCTGTGATTGAGCGCAGGTGACCTGAGCAAGGGAAACCCGGGAAAGGTCCCGTGGAAAAGTCCGGGAAAAATGCGTTTGTTACAAATATTTGTTTCATTTTAATTTTCCATTTTTACGGGGTTGGTCTACGTGCGCGTTTCTCTCATTACTTTTTTCTCTGCTGCTGTCACACGGCTGCGTGTTTTTCGGTTCGTTCCATTTTTTATGTTTTGCTTTCAAACGGGAAAACAGCAAAAAAAGCCAGACTCCAGGTTTTCGGCCCCACGCCGACGCTTGTTGAGCATCATAAATTAATTATAGACATATTTCACAACCACAACCGGATTCTTCGCTGTCCCGTGTTCGGATGCAGATTGGAAGGCAAGCAAGACCGATAGCTACACGTTTTCAACACATACGTTCGGTGTCATCATTACCGTCATCGCAAGGGCAACAGGATTCATTGCCAGATGTATCTCTCCTGTCGTCCCGATTAATCCATCAACGCTTTGTTTTGTTGGTTCCCGCCGCGAGTCCCTCTCGAAAAGGGAACACATTTTCCAACGCCTCTCGCAGCGAAACGATCTACAATCGCACGGCTCTAGGTAACGGAAAATCAAACGACAAATTAAGACTTCCCCCCCCTCCAAAGTTCGGCTTTCCCAAACCTGGTCTCGACGCATGCATTTACATTTTTATTTGCACCGAATGAGCATTCGGTATTCGGTCCACCGTGGCTCATAAATAATTGAACATCACAGTTTCGCTATGAACGGATGCATGCGATCGTTTTATGCACACGCACGATACGATCATGTACGCGCTGTCAGCAACCGCCGGTGATCGCGATCACTCCGCCGCATCCGGATCCACCAACGATGATGGGGACGATGGGACGGACACAAAAAGGGCTTGTTTTTGCTTTTCCACCTCGCTGTAGCCACAAACGGACGCTCCAAAAGGCTCCAAGACACCCTCCGTCCGGTCGGTTCAATTGTTGTGACATTCACATTTCGATGACACTGCCACAAAACGCCGCTCGATACGCGTGGCCTGCTTTGCAATTCAGTAGGCCAGTTGAAAGGGTGCGTTTTTTGTTGTTGTTGCTGTTGTTTGCTTTCGTCGACGCGAGGAAAACCATCCATCCACGCGGGCTCCTGATCCCGATCATCGATAGGGGTGCCGTTTGGTGCCGGGTTGCGTATTAAGATCAGGTTCAGCCTCGAATGGCGGAACATTTGTGATGATTCGCGAAAAGCAAAAGAAAAACTGCGCGAGAAGCCACAACCAACAGGAACAGGTGGCAACCAGCACACTTTTCCACCGGAAAGTTGCATTTTTTTGTTCTCCCGTTGTCATTGTTGAACGCTTGTTTCGACGAGGCATCTGTGTTGACGATCGAAGGTGGCGTGTGTTGCTGTCAAAACGATAAATATGCAATTTATGGAGTGCGCAGGTCAAAAGGACGAAACGAAACAGACGCGTTTCAATGGCATAATTTATTTGCCCATCGCGTGACGATCGATTTCATTTGAACGAGCGTTCGAGAGGCTTCCTTTGCAGGGAGCCTCGTAATCATCTGCTAACCATCACGCGTACGTTTGGGGGCGCTTAGAGGGAAAAATTCGGTCATTCGTTGGATGCGTTTTCCAATAAAAACCGCTCACAATTTACGCGCTTTACGTGGACGTGGTGGGTTTTGTGTGATCGGTTTTCCCCGGAAAAACCCTCTGGGCGGCTCGTAAACCCAATTATCGCCCTCCCCAAGAGCTCGATCGGTTTCGGAATACCCGGTTGTCACCCGAAAGGTCCCGCAGGGAACGGGAAGATTATCGGAAAACTCGTAAACTACGCCAGGATATTCCGGTGCGCCGGTTGGGGTCGTAAATTTGGCACCCCCACCCACTCTGCTACACATCGGCTGGCGGTTTTCCCGGGTTCACTTTTCTGCATCATAATAATTTCCATCTCCTTGATTTATGGCCCGCCTGCGTTTTTCGGGAGCTCACTGTTTTCCACCCCGGTTGACAAAATAAAGTCCTACCGGGCCTTTTGTGGTCGTGGCGCTCGGTGACCTCACCACCGTCGGGCTGTTTGTTGTTGTTTGCGTTTGTGTTTAACAGTCGGATTGTTTTTCCTTTCACTAAACGCCCTTACCCCCCCCCCCCCCCCCCCTTCAACACCATTGATTCTATTTCGGTGCAATCGAGCATTCCTGGCGGTGGCGGGTGCGAGCGTGGGTAATTGTCGTCCGGCGTAAAAATAGCGAAAAAAGCAGCCGCAGGGCGCACGGGAAGTGCGGTTTACTGTACGCCAGTTACTAAGAACACACACAACACCGCAGGCCAAAAGTAACGTTCTCCGTTCCGATACGATAGCACTCCCCCCACGAGATGTACGTGAAAGCGATGCTGCGCACGTTGGAAAAACAATGTAACGAGGAAAAACCCTCGCCAACGCGCTGAGGCGCTGGGGGGAAGTGAAAGAAAAGCCAAACGAAAAGACGCGCTCGGCCGCAATTTATGCCGCGGTGAAAGTCAGCTGACGCTAAATCGCTCCAACCGAACGTAGAAGCGGGAAAACCCAAGTAGACGCGCGCGAAGTGCATCCGACGATAGATGCAGCAGATTTGGATTGGGATCTGGTTGGTCACGGTGTGAGAAGTGAAACCTTCACTTATTCGATCCGGAATCGATCGTTCGGATGGCTATTTGTAGCCAGACCAGCCGACCGAACGCTGAGGAAAAGCCCACGATCACACTCGCTCATGAATGAATGGCTGGCGCACGTGAGCGGGAGTGACTTAGCGCGACGACGACGACGACGACGACGCGTCCGCTGCTGCATGCGTGATGAAGATGAACGGCTCGCTTAACACTGAATTATGTTGACACCGAAAAGTCCCCCTTCGTTTTGTTGGAAACCGAAACCCCAGCTTCCGGGCTCGAGGGAAATCACAAAATTAACACAATTAAAGCGTGTGGGGCGACCTGGTGGTGGCCTGCCGGCTATTAGAGCAACGAAATGAGACGTTTACAAATTGGGCTTGGGTGGGCGGTGGCTTTGCGGGAAAAAATTAAATTTACTCCGGGCTGGAAAAGGATGTTAAAACAAACGCCAACGAATGGGTTTTGTATGTGGGGAAAAATATCCTGCCCCAAAAGCTAATGGATTTGGTGAATAGTTAAGCAAAATTGGCCTACTTTGACCGATGTTTGACAGCCCCTTCACAGAGGTGTCCAACCTTCCCACTTAAAGACCCCATTTGCTAGAACGATCCTCCCCACTGGCTTACCGGTGGCAACATTCTACATATCCTGCATATCCCGGGCGTCACTTCCACCGGCCACCGGCTACACGTTAATGCACCTCATAAGCCCCGGAAGTGCATTAAAAGATCACGTCTCTCTCCAATGGGCAGTGTTGTGGCTGGGAAAACAGCCAAAAGAGAGGGAATTATTCACGAGACTTGGGGCTTTAGAGGGCCAACTTTCGCGTGGTGCAGGACCCACAGGACAGCCAGCTAGATCCGGGGGGAAAACCCAAGCGTTCCGATTGAAATTCCGCGCATCCTCGGAGGCTGCTCCCGGCGTGCCGGACGATCCGCGTGACATCGGTGACAATCCGCGCGGTTGTCTCGTGAACGAAAGGCTCGTGAAGGGAAAAGCCAGACAGTGACAGAGAGTGCGACAGTGAGAACCGATCGATGCGTTTCTAATTTTATCAGCCCACATCACCAGCACCCGGTCAGCGAAGCATCCACGCGTTTGGCAGAGGTGTACGAATGGATTTTCGATGCCGCTGGCGGCACACAGGCTTGATAGGCTAGTTGATTTTTGCTTTCCCATCGCTTCACACCTCTGGGGCTGCGTTCTGCATGCGAAGGAGGTCAGAACGACCGAATGCACGGGACGGCCAGCTAAATATAGGCGAAAGGCAGAAAGAAGATGCACTACTCGAGACGGAACAGCAAAAAGACAAACACACCATCGTCTATCAAATCGGACGTGCGTCACTTTCGCCGGATAGTGGTGAAAGTGAGCAACATCTCTCTTGCGGTGCATTGAAATGCATCCGATTCTATTGTGCCATTTCACGGAGCCATTCCACGGCGATGGTCGTCGTCGTTCAGCAGCGCATTCTTCGCGCGGGGAATGTTTTCAATTCGCTTTTTTTTCTCGCCTCGCCTTCTTTGTTTCGCATCAAATCTGGAAATTGTTCACCATAAAAAATAGCCACACCAAAATAGGATGCAAACGGTGCAATGGGGCTGGAAATCACACCCGCCGACGGTTTGGGGCGTACGAAAGCGTGCCTTGGCGGTGTTGCAATAAATCACAAAACGCACCGTTCGACAGAACCCATAAGGCTCGTTATTTGGATGACGATGAAATGTTTCTAATTACCGTTTCAAAATCAGCGTGAATAGTAAATTGGGAGGAAACATTTCGGTGTCTTTTTCCGCATCCTAAACAACCCACAGGGCAGAGCGGCTTCAAAGCGACTGAAGCACAATTAATCAAATTAAATAATATGACAGAAGCGCGTGCATTGTAAAAAATATGTGGAACGCCGGGAAGAAGGAAAAACCGTGCCGGCACTAGATCAATCAAGTACATAGTTGAAGCTGGACAGCGGGAAAATCTTCGGCAAGGCATAGGACAAACGTGATTTGACTATTTTTGGTTTAAACTTGTCATTTATTTTACCTAAACCATGTGGTTTTTGGTCTGTTGAAAAAAACTATGCTTTAAATCTTGTCTACGACACCGTGATGGCTTTACCCACTGTTCCAGGGTCACTTGGGAGATCTCAGAGCCCGCGAACGGAACCAGATGTGACATTCCCGTCCAGCAAAGCGAGCGCGCGTTGGCATGGCAGCATATTTTTCATAACTATCCTCCCGTCATGGCCTGAAATGATGCATAAATGATTCTCCCAGCCCCACACGGAAACGGGCTATCGGAAGAAGAAAAACTATTACTCAAACTCGCGGCGTCCCGCTTCGGCCAAGACGCGGGGTACTTAAAACCGGCCAGGGAAAAATCACTTCCCTCCCGGTGTACGGGGAAAAACAGAAAGCATAAAAAAACACATATCGCATTATCCGGCCGATCCCGGTCGCGAATATCGCGATTGATGATTGCCGCCATTCGTGACGCGCCGCCGGTTTGCTGACGCGAATGCGCGAATCATTTCATTTGACATCGATTCCTAGAATGGCTTCCATCCCCCCTTTCATCCAACTGTCGTCCGACCATCGAACATCGTCCGCTCAGCAACGTCACGAATGCGTATCGGCATTCGCGGGGATCAATAAAGTAATTACGGAACTGCCCGTAGATTACGCTCCGGAATCGACCACCGGGGGTGGGGGGTTGATAATGCCGATCGGGGGATGGGGATGACCGGCACGAAACCCGTTAGAGAGAGGAAAGGCACAATGTTGCACGACCGGATACTTACCGGGACGTTAAAAAGGTCCAGCTAATCCCTTGCGCTCTTGGCCATCTTCGATTATCCTCAATTAATCGCGCAAGCTTAATGACTCATCCGTCAACGTGATCGTGATGGAGGTTTGCCTTTTTTTTTATTCTTCTGCACTCATTCCACAACGCTGAGATGTGCCGTTCCCATGGCAACGGGAGCCTTGTCCTTGTCGGGACAATGGTTTTTGCACATAATTTAGCGTTTCGATCGCGCTCGATCGTGGCTTTTGGGGTAGTCTTGTCTTATTTGTTTTGTCTTCATTTCCCTCAGCTACGGTGTCCGAAAAATGCTTGATGAGAACCTGGGATTAAGCCGATCTACCATCTGACCATCGCCGATGCAGTTTTGTTCTTAGTCCCTCGTGTCGGTGGCTTAGTGACGGCATTCTTATGGTAGCGAATTGAATGGAAATGGCCATAAAAATCAATGGCTCTTCTGCGCCAAAAACACAGGATCACGAGAGGAGCCGAAAAAGATGAGAAAGAAAAAAAGGGTTCCCCAAACGTTTCGGGAAGTAGTTGATCAAGGGATGCATTCGGGAAGGATCTCGGAACGCTTTCGGGGGCTTTTTCTTCGCTCACTCACGGCAAAGCGTGGGAAAGTGTTTGGGAAATTGCCGACATTCTTGGTGAGCTTGTTTGAATTTTATTGCTACCAATGCTCCCCTGTCCGGAGCGACACCGCCTCGCTTTTCGCCGTTGTTTCGGGAAGGTCATGGATGGGAGGTATGTAAAAAAGAAGTATTTTAAGCGGAGCATAAGAACAGACTTTTAGTCCCGCGAGATGCGAGGACCTATAAAAAACACGCGTCTGCCAGTTTGTGATCGAATACAGAATAAAACTTATCGAAAAATGAGTGAAATGATGCCGACAGCTAGTAAAGAAAATTGTTTCAAATATATTGTCCTATGTATGCCTATGATTAAGGCTGTAATCCTCCATCAATTACATCACCAAAAGCAACGGATTAACACATTTTCTTATCGGTAAAGTACGGGAAAAGAACCACCCCACAAGCTCGACCCGCACTCACCTTGGACAATTATTAATCCAGATGTTAGCTTTCGATTCGGCGGAATTTAGCTGCGCGAAACATCTTAATTGATCGGTCCTCCTCGTTGAAGCTCACGACCTGCTGCAGGCGGTCGACAAAAGAAGTCTGTACACCGGAGTCATGCCGATTAGCCTCTCTTTTATATTCGCCCCTACTTCCAGCACACGGTTCGATATTATTCCACCCTTCCAAACCGTTAACGATTACACCCAGAAACAAATTCCCCGAAAGGCAGAAATATCTCGCCAACGGCCTGCGAGACCTTCGCAGGCTCACCAGCCGCAGGACCGAATCCTGTACGTTCCCTCTTCCACAGCCGATCGATGCGACCACGCGAAAGGAGAACAATTGAATCAGATAAGAGATGATCGTGTTAGATCTGAAATATTACTACACACCTCAGGCACACCGGTGCTCGGATTTTCCACGGATAATCGCACCTTACCCGGACGCTTTTGTCAACCCGGTTTTCGGTTAGCTCGCTTAAGTAAGTTCTCGTACGTCTCGTAAGAAATACCGTGCCTGGTCGTGGCCATCGCCGCAAAGCCACGAAACCACGGCTGGCGTTGGGTTCGTTATAAAACTGGTTTACTTGCTTGCAGCGGTCGAAACGCGAGGAAAACTGGCAAAAAGACCCATCGCCATATTCAGTGCATTCATGGTATTTCTCCTGCCGCTCCTAGAACAAAAGCGAAAACCAACTGCAGCTGCAAACCGGAGCTGGAGTAAATATTTTAATAAGACAAACGCGCACCGTCCTCCTTTTCTAGCTCTCTCTCTCTCTCTCTTTCTCTCTCGGCTAGTATTTTGTAATTATCTTCAACTATTTTCCTCCCATCTCGTAAAACACCGGCCTACCGGCGTGGGCTGTGGCTTTCTAGGCTATCGGGCCTCGAGATCGGGGGATTTGAAATCATTCCAAGAAATACGGCCGCCCTAGCACCCGGCAGGACTACGCAAGATTATAATGTTGTTACACTCACACACGCGCGCGGGTGGGAGAGATGCTTCCGTGGCGGATCCCCAACGGTCGAGTTTCATCTATGCCTTTGCCCATACTGGTCCAAAAATCCTTTTGTACCTTTACCGACCCGCACGCGGCCAAACCAGGAGCGAAAGCCCTCAAGTCTCCCCCACGGGTGGATCGTGCGGTCGATAAGACGCTGCACGAAGCATCGGCATCTGCCACAAGGCATCGTCCGTACATCGAGCTTCCTTTCTTCGACCGAGTCTGCTAACCTGCGAACGATCCAGGGGTCCCCAAGGCACATCCCAAGGCCAACCTTTGGCGTGGTTGGTAGGGAGTTCTCGAGTACTGCCGCCTCACGAGCAGCACGAGGCGAAGAAATCTTTATTGAAATTGTGTGTAAATTATTCGCCGCCCCCGACTCTCGTGGCTGGGAGTCGGACCCAGCTGAAATCGGGTAAATGCGAAAGATTTTCCTCGAGCCTAGGCCTCGATCGGGGCCTCTCATCTATCAAAGCACCCCAGCCCAGTCGAAGCCTTCGCCACTCGATTGCGAACATATATATATATGAAGTCAATGTTTTAATTTATAGACTCCGGTTTGTCTGCCGGCGGCGTTTGCTCTCAACTCCCAAGGACTGCGGAATCAGATGCGCTAGGTTTCGCCACAAACAACGGGGAGCCCATGGTCGAGGGAACTGCCGGCTCGGTTGCAGTTGGTGCAGCAAGCGGGAAAACCCCGGGAAAGCCGAGAGTTCCGTTTGCTGCATAGTACATCAACATCAAACGCATGCCTCAGGTGCTGCAGATGCTCAGGGTGGGTTTTAATTGAAAATCGGCCCCGCTGCAGGCTCGGTTGCAGTAGAATCGGACAGGAATTCGGGAGCTTTCGATGGTGTTTTTTTTTCTTCGCTCTCTTCTTTCGATGCCGCGCGCACACCACCGGGTTAGTGCGCCCCCAATTCCTTTTGTGGCCGCAGTCCGAGCCGTTCATTAACGGTAGTGGTTTTGTGTAATTTCATTAGGTGCAGTGCTGCAGCAAAGATAAACGCTGTAGGCTACTATCTGTTGATGCTATCGATTTTCTTGCCAGCAAACATATCCCTATGTTTGTGAGGGTAATATCGCTAGCTTCAACACTCATTTTAGAGATTGTTATTGCTATTCATTTAAGAACGGCCTGGCGTAATGGCGATTTGGATAATTTTTTGTGAGCTGAAAGGCATTTCCTCCCAACAGTCGCAGATAGCCTTATCTTAAAAACAACCTGCATTGAGTAACAAAAAATATTACCAATCGTTTGATGACAACACCCCATGGAGAAAGCTATTCCAATTTCTAACTGAAACGACTCCATCTAACCGTTCCATGTCGTGTTATGTGCCGCTAGCCACGGTTCGAATT
Organism: Anopheles nili; assembly: GCF_943737925.1. NCBI lineage: Eukaryota > Metazoa > Arthropoda > Insecta > Diptera > Culicidae > Anopheles > Anopheles nili. The sequence continues at coordinate 5,946,909 of NC_071292.1, forward strand.
GATCGTCACTCAACGCACTGCACAAACCAGCACCGAGTGGTCTCCTTTCGGCTTTCGTCCGGTATTCGTCTGCAATCAATTAATGTATCAATCAAAAAGGTAATAACACAAATTTATTGAATACCCCCGGTGTGACGCACGACTTCAGAAGCATACCTAGGCTCACCTGCTCAGCTCAGCGACAGGGCCTATGACGGCCTATGCCAAGCGCCACCGGAATACCACCGAAGCTTGCTCGAATCAGCTCGATTGATTGCCCCGTTCAGCTGCCAGCAAGCCGAGTGATTCGATTCCCAGCCACCGCATGCCGTTTTGTGCGACATTATAAATAGCGAGCCCGTCATTCGGCTCGATCGAATCCCGGGCACCAGTCAATCGGATCGTTTTGAAATAGCTCAAATATTAGCTCGAGTGCGTCGGGACTCGTTGACACCATAGCGTCGGTGACAGCGTCCTTCGACACGCGGCTTCCGTTCCGGAACCTGTCGGTGGCCCCGAAAGGGGATTCGGTACTTATTGTTTGACGGGTAATTACGCGTTTCCTCGCGTTGCAGGTGATGGTATTCGTGCTCCCGGAAGATGGTGGATGAGCTGGTGGCACCTTTTTTTTTTGTTTAATCTGCCGTAATCCCGTTCACCGATGCGTTGAGGGATGGTTGTGTTTTTTGTAAGCGATTAAGCGCGTGACAGCCGCCATTAAACATGGCCGACGATGGGGTTCCTTTTTCCTTTGGAAAAGCTTTTTAAAGCTCATGGACGACGCCAGGAATCGGACAGCATTTATGCTTAGTAATTAAACTTTCAATACCTGTTCTAAAACAAACACTCTTACGTTCAATACCACGTATAATAATAACACTTTTCGTCTCATGAAGCGAACAAGGTATAATCGTGACTACAATCGTTAACCGTGTTTAACTCGAATTTGATTGGCCAAAAATGATGGAACGAGTACGACAAATTGCAAAGAAAAAAATCAAAAAGAAACGATACCGGACTCCGCTCGCTTTCCCAGGCCTGGTCCAGCCCGGCGTGGTCACAAACATTCCACGCCAAAAATTCTGACCACAAACCCGCGGACACAAACCCGCCTTTTGTGCTGCCGCGATGCACGCCAGCAAAGCAAGAAGCAGCGTGGAAGCACACACCACGAAACTCCACCAACATTACATCTAATGCGGCCCTCATGGCGGCCCAACTTCAAACGCCGGAATCGGTCGAACACAAACACAACAACAACAACAACAACAACAACAACGACAAAAAAGCATGGCCTCCGAACCCGCGGGAGTAAACGGCCGCCTCGGAGATCATGGGGGCGCGATTGACGATCGAATGGCGATCGCTGAACGTTGAGGTCCAACCAATGGCGAAGCTGACCGCAAGCGAGCGTCCCTCGTAGAAGGGACGGCAAGATGAAAAAGACACCCCGGTACTGGGGTCCCTTCATTTAATGAGTTTTCCACTGCCACGGAGCGGGAGAAGCGCGATCCTGCGGGATAACTCCTAAAGTACTCCAAATCACTTCGAGCCGGGCGTGTGCGTGCCGAAGCCGCGTCCTGCCCATTTACCGAGCAGCGTTTCGCTAAATTTGGTCGGCCATTTTTCTGCCCCTTCGGTCGTCCTCGAACGAAACGGGAGGACAAAACGAAAAAAAAATGATCGTCGCCCCAAGCGCTCCACAGCCCGGAAAGGCGCAAATGAACCGATCGATGGCCGATCGCGGTCTCCGTTCGTTCGTCCTCTCGCTGCCAACTCGCTGCCAGGTCCTGCGTCTTATCATTAACATCTCAGCGAGCCCCAGCCCGTTTGGTCTTGTGCGATGGTCACTCGATTCGATACTGCACGCCGTGGAAGACCCAGAAGCGAACCTTAACGGATGCCGCCACTGGAAATGGGACGCGTGGACTGAACGAACCGAACCCTCTCGTTATAGGCAGCCGCCATTGTCGTGGCGGAGAAACCCGAGGAAACTCGAGGAAACCCGGGGGACAATTTCACGGGAATCGGTACCGGCAGAAAGTTCAAAAAGAATCCGATGCGCTGCGATGCGGTTCGATTTTTAATTTATTTTTCATCTGCTCGCTCGATTTAGTCGTCGCCGTTTGCCGTATGGTGGCTTTGTTTTTGCACAAAATTACTCTCCCGCTTGCAGCACAAATAAAGACACCGGGGCATGGGGAACGAATTTTAAATCGAACGCTTAAAATGCTCTTCCCCCAAAAAGCGCAAGGACACCTCGTTTTGCATGTCCCGCGAGGACACCTCTCTTTGCACCCTTCGATCGATCGGGGGTTGTTTCGGTTTGTTTTCCCATCGATTACCATTACGACCGCTTGGCGAGAGTTGTTCGACATCAATTAGGGATCTACCACGCGTATGATGAGAAGATAAGCCTCGTCGACAGCTTGACCGAAAACACCCCGAGCTGCGTTAAACGGGGCACCAATCCATTACACACGGCTCGCTCTTCGCGTATGGCGTGTTTTCCGAGTTTCCCGAGGGTAAGACCATTAATCCGGCCCGTCTTAAGCCGCCGTCAAGCCGGCTCAGCCAACCGTGGGGATAATCGCGTGCGGCTTCAAAAAACAACAAATGAGCCTCATTTGCCATTCTCCCCTTTTTCACCGTGGTGTGGTGTGTGTAGTTATCTTGTTAATTCTAATCGAAATTGATGTACATCACTTACTCAGACACCGTGGTGAAAGCGACAAACGCCGTGGGCCGTCCTTTTGCGACCATATCCGTACAGTTTAATCTTTGACACCTCGTTGGCTCGTGGCATCCGTGGTTTGTCTTGCCTGGTGAGGGAAGGAAAAATCTTCACACATGCCTAATGAGCACGACCGTACGATCGTTGCCACGTATTTCATCGCTCAAACGAGCCCAGGTTTTCCCCGTCGACGACAGTTCGCCCCGTTGGCATCATTATTTAATAGCCGCCGCCGTGAAGCCGTGCTTAATCTCGACCAGTCAACGCGTCGTGTCATGTTTTGGTTTATTTTTGTCAACCTGAAACACACCCGCTGGGGGGTTCCTTTTGGTCGTGTTTTCCCGTCCGTTCTCGCGTGATGTCGTCAGGATGTGTAATTGATCTGTGACGTGATGTTTTTGAGATCGGGCCCAGTTCACGCACGCACGCACGCACGCCTGGAACGCTCGCCTGTTTGTGCCGGTTTAAAATCTCTCGTGGTGTGGCCAGAACAAACTACCGCTTGAGTAATTATTTTCAATCAAAACCCCGCTAATGAGCGCCGTAAATTTTGCCGCGAATCACTAAGCAAACGGGCATGAAACGGCGTAGTTTTCAGCTTCAACTTCTTCTCGCACGAAGCACGGGATTGGGTTTGTAATGGAAACGGTGCCGATAGTTGGGCGGGATAGTTGGCTCATTTCGGGCGTATTTACGGCCTGCGGCTATCGATTGTGAGGTCGCGCTTCCACGGAACAGATACGCTACCGTAATCATCACCGTTTCGTATTAAATTACCGGTGTACATATTAAATGCACGTTAACCTCTCGCCTCGGCGTGGCGTTTATGTACGTGTGGGCTGTCGTAACAGACGCCACAGGATCGGTTTCATGTTGCACTTCTCGCTGGTACGTCTCGCGGATACGAAGTACGTATAAAGACATAAAAGAAATATTTCAATTTACCACCCCGCTGAATGGGGTTCATATTCGTTTGGATGGATATAATCTTCGTGGATTGTAAACATCCTGGATTGTCACCTTACCACAACGATCCTTTGAAGAATATTGCTCGTTCTCACGTGGCCATTTCCAATGGTAAGTGTCGATAGCAACGAACTAGTGTACGTTAATTGCAGCCGATAAATAGTCTCCAAAGCGGGCATCTTTTGGGCCCAAAAAAAAACATGCGAAACTGCGCTGTTTCGTCGGCATAGAAGATCGCCAGACCGAACAGTTCCATCACCACTGGCCGCCGCCGCCGCCTGCTGCTGGTGCAGCGCCAGACCAAAACGGAAGTAATTGCAGTAATTAATTGTGTTTTGATTAATTAACGATTAAAGTCAAATACACTTTGCGCGGTCGGTTGGCCCTGTGATGGAACAGAAACACGACGTCGGCACTTCGGGCGGATGGTTGCAATGCTCGAACGCATCCGTTTCGATGCTGGCCAGCGATCTGGCGGTCTCGAAAAGGGAACAGAGTGGCCGGAAGGCAGATACCACCATTACGGAGATGGCGGTAATGCAATCGATTTAATTACGCAATCACTACCACACGCATGTCGATAACGATCGCGACCTCAAAGCGCTGTGAGCCCTGAGAGCCCTGCGAGCCTTTGATTTTCACCGACGACGGGCTGTCGAATGTCTTGAGGAAACAATCAACCGTACCGCTTGAATGGGGTGAGCTTTAGCTGGACACGGTCCGGAGATTGCCGGTGGCTAGATCGGTGCTGAAGCTGCGATGTAATTAGTTCAAGCCCGTTTCACAATCCGTCGTCATGCACCGTAGGGCAGCGAGATGAAAGATCCGCCTCCGATGGGATTCCAGCGTGGTGAGGCTTCAATAGGTTAGGTGATTTATTCGCGCGTAAAACATTTTGCAACGGCATTGCTATATCTATATTCACTTACTGGCTCCACTGGCGGTTGTCTGCACGGGTAGCTCAAATGGAAAGAAAAAGAACCCCAACGAAACTTCTTGGGGAGCATCCTTCCTTGGGATACGCATCTTGGGATCCTGGGAAACGATGGGTGATTTATGCGAGTCGCCCCCAAAATCGATACTCTCCCACACGGCCGCCGTTCCAAGGAATCGTTCCACCGGTCAGCTACTTGATACCGGAGTCGCATAAATATCAATTAATAACCGATCGATCGAGCTTAGGGTGCGTTTCGGTGGAGCGTGCTTTCGGGCATCGTTTTTTTTCTCCATCCCGTCCGAGAGATCGCCACGTCTAGTTTGCGGGTCGTTCTATTGCTACAAGCTCGAGCCCGTCGTCGAGGTCTGTGTCGAGAGACAGGAGCAGCCCAAAATTTACGACCCATTTGCAGTCGATTCATGTCCTCATTTAGTCACACGGTCAACCGATCGAAGCTACCACACGGGTGCGATGTCTTTTTTCGAGAATTCCTGTTCCCTTTGTGAAGCGGTTTTTTTTTGTGTTTCTCGTCTCTTCTTTTGCCTTTTGCCGTTTTGTTTCTCTCTAGGAGCCACGGGGCCCGTGTGAAGAAGTTTGTAGTTTTATTTCGAGCAGTTTAGAACAGCAACAGCGGGCTTTTATTTTATTTCTTTTCCATCGCCAGCCCGCCTTCTCGACGGGCACCGTGAAGAGGGCGCATCTTTGCCTCGGCGGATGATTTATTAGATCAAGACACCAAACCGCTTCTCCACACCCCAATCATTCGCATCCGAGCCCACCGAGATGGTATTGTTTGGTTCGAGGGTTTGTTTGTTTTTAGCCCTCCAGGGTTTCGTCCAAGACTTGACTCTTGCTTGCCTGCAGGAAGCCACGGGCAGGCAGGTTTCTGTGGAATAGTCAAACGCTTTTATGATAATGACAATCGAAACTTATTAGATACACATGTCTCTAAATTAGACACGATCGACTCGCGATCGAGAGCTCGTTCCGTTGCACGCTCTGATTTATTTCGATTTTTAGTTTGTATTACTGTGTGTGACATAAACTTATAGTTAAAGGAAGATAGCATTGGAGAGTTTGGTCAAATATATAATGTTTTAAAATAATCTAACCTTCATTTATTGTTTGTTTGATCAAGTTTTTTTGGGCTAATATTTTTCTTTACATGAAAACGTACACTCTTGCTTTTTAACTTTTGTTTAAGTTGAAAGCATATTAGAAACATAATTGATTTTCGGTGATCCTACCATGCGCGATGTATAGATCGATTTTTCCTGGTAAATAGCGGTGGCGACATCATTTATCTTACCGTGCCTCGTCCATCTTTGAGCTTTTGTGTTCCTATCCGAGCATCAGGGCGCACATCGCCCTTTCCCGCATCCCACCAACACACACAAAAAAAAACGTTCGATCGTCCTATTGATCTTCTGATTCCAGATCGGCCGCCGACGGTGATCTATTTTGTAGATAACGCCACGGCTGGTGGAATTGAACGGGTTGATTCGGGGCCCAGTTGTGCGTTCGATTTCTACGAAATCATCTCGCCGGAGGAAAACGGACTTTCCGCTGCCCTAGCACTAGCACCAGACACGGTGGACACGAACGAAATATTTAAATTATGTAATTAATGATGTTTATGAATTTATTGACAATTTACCGGGAATTTATTGATCGGCTGCGGGTGGACCAGAAATCACCGCTGGAAGCCTTTATCCTAAGGGCTTTGTGAAGTTTGTTGTCTCTTTTCGTCTAGCACGAGACAGAAAACCACCCAATGGTGCCCAATGGCGTTTAGCTTCCAGCACAACGATCCTAACGTGATTTATTTGCTCGCTTCAAGCGACTGATTCTACGCAAGCAACTAAGAGCCATTGGAGAACTTCCCACCACGGCGCCGTTTGATTCTGGTGAAATATCGCGCCGATAATTAAACAGCACGAAACGGGCACACATGCAGATGGGCCCCTTCCGCTAGGGCTCTACGAGAGAAGCTCCTAAGAAGGAAGGGCAGCTCGAGCAACATATGTGATGATATTCATCTTCCCAAGACCTTTTAGACCCAAGACCTAGCATGCAAGGTCGGAAAGTGGGTGCCTTCTGGCGGCCAAAGACAAAGATCCTACTGCTCACTGCTTTAGCGGTCGCAGCCTCACAAACGCTGGCCCACCAGAATTGATATCCAGCGCAGTGTACTGGCGTCACGCACGCGGAACTACAGCTAAAAATACCCTCTGAGGCGCCGCCTGCACGCAAGTGTGTTTGAGCGGTGTGAGGGCAATTCGTCATTCCCTATGACTTCCTCCAAATTTGTGATTTATCTCCTCAGCACTTTCATACGGCACTGATATAAGACGGACCACCGCAAAAAGGCACGGTGTGGGTTTTTTAATTAGAGCCAAATGTGAATGAATCTCAACGGAGGATGTCGCACGGTGAAGCTTCGAAATGCACAAAGACTAGCTCCCGCACATCAGCCAAAACGCCACCGGATCGAATTCACTCTCAGAAACGTGATCCGGAACGTATTATCAGTGGTATTATGGAAACACATAAGATAAAAAACACACACGCTCCTATGCGTCTTCTCTCCGTTCGTGCCCAACAGTTTGGTCCAGAGAACCTGCTCAAAGTGGTATAATTTGGTTCGATCGATGAAACCAATAAGTCACCGAATCTTCCAGCCAATCTTTGGGGCATTTACTTTGCTCTGGGATCGGACACAAAAATCCCCAAACCATGCCTTATCGATCGGGCTTCGATCGGAGCGCATATAAAATTTGTGCCACAGATAAATATTCCTTCCTTCCTGAGCTGAGCCTTAAATCTTGCTGCCACACGGCTCGATCGTTGCAGCTCCGAGTCCCGAAGAAACAACAGTTCCAGTTCCTTCCGAGTGGTGAAGTATATGGTCAATGGGGTTATTCTAATGAGCTGAGCACAATCGGTTGTTTCTGTTTCATTTCTTCTTCTTCTTTTTCCACACCACCAAAGATCTACGCGACGTGGAATATCGAGCCGTTGGTTGGAAAAGTGGCGTTGTTATTTACGATCCCACGGGCAGCCCCATCGAAGACACGGGCTTAAATAAATTTTCTGAACGAGATGGTGGTTTGCCGATCGAATAGATTAAAAACGGCACCAAAAAGTTAAATAGCCTGCATGTCGGTGAGCCGAAACAATGATTCCACCGGTAGCCGAATGCCAGAGGAACTGAAATACTAAATTCTCAGATTGTGTTGTCGCTAGGACTATGTTGCACGTAGATAATCGACATCGACATTTGCATTCAAGATAACATGTTTAAGCTATTTGGTCAATATTTATCCTCGTTTCAAAAGCTATTGCATTAGATGAACTGAACTAAGTTCAGCCATTATTCCTCTAATCATAGTAACCCTTGAGTAACCATCTCAGGTGCCTCCTTCCAAACGCGGAAGAATGAACAAACTAGCTGCCATGTGGCGAAAAAAAAATCGATCCAAACAACCGTTCCGATCGATAGTTATCGTCGTCACGTCGTTATTTATTGCAAATCGACGGGCGGGAATTATATTTTCGGCATTTTTCGTAGTAATTTTTCTCGTTTTCGCTCGGTCAATTAAATGGCCAACCCCGCGGGCCAACCTTTTGTCGAGCATCGCCCGGGGACAAAGCAGGCGATGGAAACATCCACTCGAGAAAACCAGCGCAGTTTGTATGACACTCCGAACGGGAGAGAGGAACAGATGAAATATATCGTTCAAAATAACGAAAAAAAAACAAGCTTGCACCGTTCATTTGTATCTTCGCTGCCCTATGTTCCCCGTCGATGTCGTTTCAGCGATTCTCCCAGAACACGGTTCCGTATGGTGGCGGCATTGGTTCCTCAAAAAGGCTGCGACTTTTCCCACACTCTTTCCTCGCCAATACGCGCCAAGCGTGGTGTGGACGCAAGGAGTAAGCGCAACAACAAAAAAAAAACGTCAAACTAAGGATCCCCAAGAGAAGCTGAGAAGCGGAAGAAGCCAGCTATCGGGACACTTTGAGCAACGCCGTGCCCGGTTGCGATGGCGCGCGGGAAGGAAAACGCAAAACCACAGATAAATAGATAGTGAAGAAGATAGGCCGCGTGGTGGAAAGATGCCGCGAAGCAGCGCCAGATTCGCAGCTCAGTAACGGACGACGAAGAAGCTCGTGCTCTCCTTCAACACCGAGCGGACGTTTCGACCCTAACATCCGACCGGCAGATACCACTGGCATCGAGGTCCCATTGTGTCATCAGGAGTGCCCTTGTCTTGTTGGCCTTGTCGTGTTGGCTAGTGCGTTTGAAGATCGCTACCAAAACGACCCACGGAGCCACTATTTAACGCGTCGATGTTTTGCCCCGAGAAGCAAGTTGAAAGGGTTCGCCGCGCTATTTAACGCGGAAAAGGACCGTTTTGTATCGTGCGCAGTACACGGACGATGCTCTTTGGCAGACGGAACGGTGGTTGGTATTAATTAAAATATGTAAAATTTTAATTGATGCTAACAGAGACACAAGGTGTGAACGATTATTGGCTTTCTGCACACGCAAGCTCTATGCTCTTTGGTAATGTTACATATTTGATTGAAATTTAACTGTTGCTCTCTCTGTTGGTCTTTAATTTATTTTTCACTTCCCTAAAATTTTCTCCATAAAATGAAGCGAAAGGTGACGTATCGACGATGGCCCGGTTCCACCAAAACGAAAACCTGCGCACACAACGGGGAAGGCATTCGAAAAATGTTATCCTGCTGCGTTTTTTCCACTCATCGTACGCGTCACGATTATTGATATTTACAAGCGCCTCGTTGCGATACCGACCCAAACCGGCAATAGAATGTTACGAATCAAGAACCCAGCCATAGCGCCGTCGATACGGATCCTTAACCGGTGCGATGTAACGCACGGGCACGGCTGGAAAACGATGGCCACAATCAATCAATATCATCTCGCACCGTCGCCGGTCAGGTTGCCACAATGATTAATCTAATGTTGTCACGGAGCGCCAGAAGGGGCGCTGTACCGTGGCTCGAACGCTTAGAGATTCGCCGACCAGCATACCAGCAGCGACGAACGAGATTCGTCGGCTTTGGCTGATCTTGAAATTCTACCGAAAAAATTGAGATCTTACGCCCGGCTTCAGATCTTCAACTGTCCGAAGAAGGCGTGTGTCTCTTCGCTATTCGACGCTTGCGAGCGAAAGAACAACGTCCGGTATGTCGGCTCCATTCCATTTCTAATGCTATTGGTTTTTGGTTCTCGGCAGCTATAGCTGCCGAGCCTTCGCTGGCACTTCGGCTGCCCGTCTCCTAAATCGGTTTCGATTAATAACCATAATCGATAATTGGTTCAAACTTCTTCCATAAAACTAATGGCCCCCGATTAGCGCTTCAGCTTTTGTAGTGCGCACGGTCCGGCGCTGGAACGGTAAGGATAGGAACGCGAAAAACCTGTTCGCTTCACGGCTGTCGGTTGTCGAGCCCTTGCCAACACGCACGCACCACATTCCATAATCCATTTCCCCAACGCCAGTCGGCCAGGGGGATCATTCGGGAATTCGTGAAGCGCAGCTCACGGACGCTGGCGGGTTTAAGATCGTGCCGAAGAACCTGGACCTGTTGCCAAAAAGGATTGATATTTGGTCAGATAATTCCCGGACTCGTTGACCAGCGGCATCTCTTAATCTTGCGCCAGCATGATAAATATGAAGGGAAGCCGCAGAACGTGCGAACGAACGTGGAAATTCGCTGGAGTAGCTGAAGAACGGAACGGTTTACAAATATTCTTTATCCTCGCCCGGGGCACTGGCGATCGGACACTCCCCACCGTTCGCCTTTCGCAGTGTCCACCGTATGGACGCCCCGACGTGCGCCTGGTGTCGTTTGAAGCCCATCTTATTCACGCTTACTTAATGATGTCAATTAATGGGTGAAATATTGCGGCGATTTTAAAAACTCGTGTTGACGGTGGATTCTGTTAACAGCTCTTCGATGGCGGACCATACCCGTAACGGGTCGCAGTTGAGCAGCTCGGGAATGTGCTTCCCACGGTGCTTGCGAGAGTGGGTAGCCAGCGATTTCAAGTTCGCTGGATATTTGATACCATTATTCTTTGTGTGGTTGGTGTGGCTGAAAGTTATGGATAGATTATCAGCGAACGAGAAGCTAACAGAATGTAACCATTTACACGACAAGACGACTAGTTGGAATGATTGATCCTGTTTCATCTTGTGATCGGGTGTGCATTATTCTTACATTTTTGGGTGTCAGATAGAAATTGGAACAGGAATTGTAGATTCTTATCTGTGATAAAAAATTTACAATTTTTCCTGACACTGGTAAACAATTACCTCTACCTTTGTAATTACAAACTTAACACTACGTAAGTCACAAGTCCTTTTTGAATTGCCGCCTTTTTTGACAGTTTGTGTTTTACGCATCAAGTCGAGGACTCGTAGTTCCTACTTGAGTTGATAGCAAAGAAATAAAAAACAACTACGTACAAATTTATTACCCTTAAATAGGCTAAAAAAGTATTGCAAAATCCAGCTTTACCCAATGAAATATCGTGTTCCTGGAAAAATTAGCTTTTAGATGGGAAAATTAAAAAAAAAACACCCAACATATGAAACTCAACTAGCGTTGGTCAGTTAGCCCTGCATGTAATGGCTGTGTCCGTTCCGATGAAAACGCTAGGGGACGAACGGAGCCAATTCGTACGCGTTGCTATAGCAACCATCGCAGAAGCCCGCCAAATCATCTGCAATTCTGCCCTCCAAATGGGCACAAGTTCCAGCCAGTCTTTTCAAGTTCAGTCTGTCGAACAAACCAGTTCTGCTTCGGTGCGTTGAAGAAAATTTATCAAACGAATATCATACCATTAACAACGATGATTGAAATATACTCGCGAAAAACATCTAAGGATGTGGTGAAGTCGAATTCTATCAAAGAAAGGAAACCACTACAGGGTAACTATTGAGTGTGATTTATATTTTTCTCTGCCGATGATTGATTACGTAACATTTTGCATACAGACTTAAGTGTGAATAAACCGGCTACATTTAATGCTCTGGCTCGCGAGAAGCAAAAGCTGTCAAGTTTCAGTATCTACGATGAATCTGATAATTCAGGCGAGAAGAATTCGACCATAGCGCTCAAAAAGAAGTCCAAAAATGATATGAAATGTCTAATTGGAAAGATCGCCGAATTGAACACGACGAATTCGACCAACACCAACGCAAATGTTAAAGTTACTGTTCCAAATACTGTTCCAATAATCCGTAATGAAATGACACCACAGTTTATTCCTGTGCAATTCCGTGATTATAGTCATGTTCCAAAGGAACAAAAGAAACAAAATACTACAAAAGACCAATCCGCTTGCCATGAGAATGGTTACATAACCGATGATGCACCGAGTGAGAAAAATGATTCTTTGCCTAAGATGCCAACTATATCAGAACCTAAGGAAACTGAAAATGATAATCAATCCGCTGGCTCGTTCAAAGAAAGTAACATTGATGAGCGCAAAACTGTCACCCTCAATGCACAAGCAAAAGAATGGAAACATCAGCAAAATGATTGCCTTACGGGTGATACCCTTGAAAACGTGAAATCTTCTAACTATTATGCAAGCTTGGCAAAGATGTGGGAAATGAAAAACAACGACGTAAATGTTTCTGCAGCCGATCAACAAACTGACAACGCGTCCAGTCCTAAAGGAAGGAAAATCGTTGGTCGGGGCATGTCAGATACTACCAACGCTGGGAATTCCGGCTGCGCATACAATCAATTTCCAAAACGTCAGCCAATAAAGGACACCGATGATCGTTCCAGTGAAGCTCAGCGTTTCCAAAGGCAGAAAGAGGCACGCCGCCGAAAAGCGATCGAAGCCATGCGAGTGGAAAACGAGCGCAACATACGTTGCGTTAACACCATGTACAACGGAGCTGCTGCCAAAAATACCCATGATCAACCGAGCATGGCTAACTCCGTGCAAAACGCTAATTTCAATATAGGTACAATGAAAACTGAGCGACTCTTGGAAATGCGCAACTTCCAGCGCAGTAGTCCGTTGCTATATCCATGCACTAATGCACCGCAACTTCGATCGAACGCTGGTTTTGGGCTGTTTTATGAACCAAAGCAAATTGAGTGTTTCCCTTATTGCTTTCCCATACGGTACGGGCCAGATGAGCTTTTGAAAATGAATTACGATCAGAAGCGAGTAGAAGGGTATGAAAACGTTGACATATTTTCTGATTTGTCTTACTTTGCGAATATTTAAAGTGTTTGTTTACTCTGCTTATAGTATCAAGTCCAAAAGAGTGGTACCGAAAAAGGGCCTTTCCAAGTGATTTGATCTCAATTTGCACATTTGATGCGTTTTAAATACGTAGAAGAACTTTTTAGAGCAAAACTAACGACGATGGTAGAAGAATACTAGTTGTGTGGAAGAATTTCTTGAAACAAAACTAACGACAATCGAAGAAGATGTTGAGATTTAATTATCAATTTTATTATATTATCTTTACTCATGCCAATAAATCTAAACCAGGCTAAAAATATGATTCTTCTCATTCTCAATCCATGTTGATTTCGAGGAGGTTCGGAGTCAGCACGTCTACCGAGACACCGTGGGAAGATGTCTTTCGAAAGGCACGTATCAACGTCAGAGCATCGTGAGGCACTTTTGCTCAGAATCCTCTGCAAATGCATCTCATGGCTTGCCCTAATTGCATACTAATCTGGTCACAATCCGCGTTTGGGGCAACCGACTCGGGGAACCGGGAGGCATACGAAGATTGCTACACGTTCGCAAACAAAATACATCACCAAAACGGCACATTAACTCCGAATTCTTATCGAGCGATGAACGTTGCAGGGAGCAGGAATTTGCATTGAAGGAATGCCCATTCCCGTCTTGGACAACTGTATCAAGGAACTGAATCAAAAAACGCTTGAAACGGGGTTTTCGAGAGATACGCTCGTTTGCACTCAGACCGATTTTTACACCACCAGCAATCCAGTGAAGTACCACCATTTACACAAGAGCAAAAAACGGCAACACCGTTTATGATAAATGGCCACCACGGGCCAACTTATGCACACATGTTTCCATGAGTGCCTGGGCGTCTAGGGCATTGGGTTTCGACGTTGAATCTTGCGCATGTTCCATTGCTTAGCGTTCTTTGATTTTAGCTGACAAGAAGGCAAATGAAGCAATCCAATTCGCGGATTATTACTCTTGGAAAGAAACCCCAGGATGGTGTTGAAAAAAAAAGCGCGACCCCACCTCGCTTGCAAACCCTGGCTAGAACATTACGAACCCGTCGTCGAGCGTGAGCATGATTGCAGAAGAATGCATTCCTCACGCTCGGCAGCCTACAGCTCCTGACCGTGATGTGATAATGTCGCCACACATTATCACCCCCTTTATCCGCGTGAAGGAATGAAGCGCCTTGGCGTGTCCAAAAATGCGTTCCCATCAAATGGCGGGTTCGTTTGCTTCCTGGAGCGCTCGCTGGAGTGACGCGAAAGAACCACTGCGTCCTTAAACCCGTGTGGCGAAAATGAGGCGCGATTAATGCGTTCTCAGCTCAGCTCATCTGTTCTCTCATCCCGTGCCGGAAGTGTTTCGTTTTCAACCATCACTGGTGGTGTTGGTGTTTCGTTTCCTGCTTCCTGAACCCAAAGTTCAACACAATCCGGGACGTGCCCCGATGCGACGCACATGCATGCGCGGCAGGCTCCGGCGGGCCATAATTAACATGTTTTGGGCAATAAATCAGTTTTTCTGACATCTGACAACGCATTACACTTTATCAATTAAACGAGTATTAATTTATATGGGAATGCGGTATTTCGGAAAAAAATAACCGCTGCACATCCTGCGTCGATGGTGCCTTGCTTCGAGGATGTGTTTGGTGTGGCTCATTTTTTGTGTATGTGTGTTCTTCCCCATTTCCATGCATCGTGTTTTTTGTTTGTTTGTTCGGGGTTCACTACGCTCGCCCGCGCTTGTCGGGATCGATTTTTGATGGGAACCCTGCACGAGGAAGCTGCAGGACCTATGATCGACGAGTTTGGGCACACCAACCTGCCACCGGGCGGAATGGTCCGGATGATTAATGAGCGGATGAAAGGTCTCGCATCCGACCGGGAACAGCCTAGCCTCCCGAATCGCTTAATTAGGATCGCAGGAACGCACGATAGAGACACTGTTCGAGAGGGCACATAATCCGGCGCTTGCTATGATAGCCGTGACAAAACACGGTTATTGAGCACCAGCTGGATGGCCCAATAGATCCAACATTCAACGAAACATGGAATGTCTCGTAACAAGCGTTCGATTACAAGCGATCGTGGATTCTCAAACTAATACCCTGGCAAGGAAGGAAGGATGCATTTGATGCGCTACTTGTTGACTTGTGAAAGAAACGGTGGAAAAACAGCCATCGGATGCTCGAATCTGTGGAAACTCGATCGATATATAGGCTTTTATATTTTATTTCCGAATGTCTTTTTCGTTTATTTCTCGTTCTCATATACTTGCACATTTGGGTGAGTGATAATTGTTTGTGTATATATTTATATAGCTTGTGTTTTTGTGAGAGTTTACGCTCGGGTAGTGCTTTCACTGGTTTATGGTCGCTTATGTGTGTTTTTTTTTCATCCGCTCCTTCCATGTCCTTACACGAACCGCTTATCGCTTACCCTACAGTCCCGAGATTGCCTGCTCTCTCGCTCTTTCTCTCTGCAGTGATCATTTCAATTTTCCGCCCCACCTCGACTGATCGAGAAAACGAACGATCGAACGGGAGATTTTGATTTTATACAATAAAAAATAACTAACTACCCCGAGGTGAACCAAAATCGATGATCGGCGTGAATGCGTGTGTATGTTTGTGTGTAAGAGGGGCTGGGGGAGAGAAAGTTTTCCATCCCACCATACCCCAGCTCGGGGTCTGGTTATTCCAATTCAAAGTACAATCTCACATAACTATTATCGTGTAATTATCCACAGTTAATATATGCACATTTGTGTGTATGATAATCTTTCTCCCGGGTCTTTCTCTTGCTTATCGTGTTCCGCATTTATGTGCGTTTCTCGTGCATCTGCTGAAGAAGGTTTCGCAGACCCTGGATGTGGGGAGTAGCGAAAAGAATTTCAACTTTTCTTATGCCCTTTTAAACCCAGCTCTATTGCCGTGTTCAGTGTTGCTTCGAACGAATGGGTTTTTTCTTGTGCTCCAGATACCTAGCACCTTTAAGTTGCTTGTTCTTGTAACTAACCCGCAACATGCACCCGGGAAATGGGTCCAACGACGTAGTACATAAAAAACCCGAAACGATGATGACCAATAATCCAAACACTTGCCACCGCCGAGTGAATTCAGCTTCACACGATAACGATCCTTCCGGGGGCACGGAAGGAAAATCACGCACACTCACACGCACACATACATAAGAAAACGGTGCGCCGTTTTATTCTTCTTTTCTCCATACGCGCATTTTGGTTCGCTTTCGTCCTATCTCCGGGTTTTCAGTAGTCCTATAACTAGTTCTCTTACGCCGTCACGATCATCGAGCTCATTCGATTTTGATTATACATTTCGATCTCTACATTTGCGCTACGCTACGTGTCATGCATGCAAATTTCCACAGTTCTGTGATTTGTTTGTTTAACTTTTTTTTCGTCCTCCGTCTCCCTCACGGGTTTTCCCGCATGAGCGGGGAAAACTCTTCCTTTGATGCCAAATCTTCACTCCATCATTACACTCTACTATACACAGGAAAGGGGCGAAGAAAAAAAACGAACTAACGGGCTGCACCGTCCGTGCGGTTATCCTTTTTGTTCATTTTTTGTTGTTGTTGTTGCAGGAAAGAGTGAAAAATATAAAATAAGTTCGAGTTCGGTTTTGACTCCCCGCCGCCGATCGTCAGTCGTCCAGGATTGGGCTTCTTTTTCTTTCCTTTCGTTTCATTTATTTTTTTTACTGTTGTTGTACCGGAAACGTCCTTCTAGTCCTTGTGCTTAAACCGTAAAAAGGGTGCATCTTTGTATGTTTTGCCTTTCGCCCGCTTTCACTCCATCCCCAGCGGGTTGGGATGGTTCAGTGCCTTGCCACCGAGCCGTTGACTATCTAGAACCAGTACAGATCCTTCGACGATTCCTGCACTTGCGCTTCTAAACCTGCAACGGAAGGAGAATAAAAAAAAGGTATCGCGTTAAAGCGAATCTGCAATCTTAGCTCCCACCGGACGTAATAACTGGCCGCCACCGTGCGAGCTCGCTCTGCCTACAATCGGTTCTTCGTTGTTGGGGTTTTATCTGCACCCCCCAGCTGCCACCCTCAACATCCCGTCGCTGGTACGCCGCAAGCATATTTATGCTCGCGCGCAACATCGTGCCCAACATCGAGGGCGTGTCCTCAGATGGAAGTCGAGCGAACCGAGTCGAGCGAACACCGTTTGCAATTGGTCCGGCACAGGACGTAAATTATTTATTTCCTTCCCTTCTTTTGTTGCCAATCCCCCACCCCACGGGTTGACCACAAATGGGCACGAAAAGTCCGGTGGCACGATCATGTGATGGCCGTTGAATTATGGCCAAACGGAGGGGAAGCCAAACCGTGATTCTGCCCTTTGTGAACTTTAGCCGACGGCCGTGTCCCCAAGGAGTTTCGATTTGCGCCAGAAGCATTCATCAAAGTAAAGTTTACGTACAGAGCGGCCGAAAGAGAAAGGGTGTGTGTACGTCACCCATAAGGGGGAGAAGGGGGATTTTCCTGGCCCTATGTCCATGGCCAGGGAAGCGGTAAATATTCCATTTACTAAATTAATTACCCTGTCGCGTGAGCAGGAAGCTTCGAAGCGCCCATCGAGCGCCCTGCTTTTGCGTCCGAAAGAATAATTACTGCAATTTCGAACCAAATAATAAGGGTGGTCCTCCTTCCCACTGTTCAACGAATTCGGACGAATGAATTACATACTTTATTCGTTCGGGTCGCTGAATGCGTGCTTAGAAGGCTCCCCCACGAGCAGACTCGTCTGGTGGATGCGATGGAAATGAGCCACATTAAATTAAACTGCCCGGCCCAATGGGAAGCGAGAATTTTTCCCAATTTTTCTCCATATCTCTTTGGGGGTGGCGGATTTCTTGGCTCTTTTTCATTTGTTTTTCTTTTTGCTTTGCTTTCCCACCCGCGGCTGCCTTTTTGATGATGAACATGGAAAATTATTTTGATGGACACAATGGAAATGAGCGCGATGTCGGTGCCTTTCAAAGCCACCGCAAGGAGGCGCTGTTGTTCTTTTTTTTTTGAGTATGCATATTTTCAACGCCTCCTGCGCTCGCTTGATAAATGTGGTTATGTTTTATACTTCTTTTTTTTCCCACAACGCTTCCTTCCGGGAAGCAGTCGCGTTTTCATGTGGTATTTTGTGCGAGAACGAGGAGCTATCATGATGAGCTCAAACGTTAAATTAATAGCAGAAATTTTAATATTTTTCCTCCCCCCCCAAACGGTTGACTGCAACAAAGGAATAATATGGTAATAAGTCAAGCATTTCGTAATTGCTCCCACACCTCTGAGGTTCGCTGTACGAATCTCCATAATATTGCGCTCCTCAATGCTCAAATTCCGACCAACGAATGCCGCATTCGGTCACCGTTCATATTGGCAGGCAAATGAACGACTCTGACCAGCGTTTTACTACCCAGCCAGTAAATCATAAATAGCTTGTCTCTCAAGCTGCTGCGATCGCTTGCGAATTCTATTGAGGGCCGGCAAAATTTATGACCGTTCGATTTACAATTTCGCACCACAACAACACATGATGCTGATCGTCGGGTAAATACAATGCAATGGACGAATAATTTATATGCTGCCCCACAAAAGAATCGGTTATCACATACGCACACTGCCATAGAAAGGACTGCTCATCTTGGGGCCTTCCGAAGGATCAAACGTGCCACCGTATCGGCCAAAAAATGTGGCATCCCTGGCGTGTGTGTGTGTGTGTGGACGGCTTACAAATCATCCTATCCACGACGGGATCTGGACGTGTTCGTACGTACGCATACAGCGACACGATCCTAAGGACCCTTGAGCCACGACAGCAACGCCAGTGACGGGAGATACAAAGCAGAATGTCCTTTTTCAAAGCGAAACGCTCGGAAACTCCAATTTCCCGGACAGCTTGCTTGCCACTTGCCCCACCCGATCGCATCTCTTTTGGCCCGGGAAAGTCCCCAACAATGGCCGATACACACGATACCGACCCATGACTTGGGGGAAGGCCTCCCGGTAGAAGGAAGCAGGACGCAGGAAGTTTTCTTTCATGTGTCACATAAATTTTCCCTCCCAGAGCCTGGGGTGAGGTGAGCAGTAAGTATGGCGCATTGCGTTTCGGTATACATAAGGGGAAAAGTTCCCGAGCCGGCTCCAAACCCTGCTGAGGGTGCCCCGGGATATATTAGTTTCCCGGATAATCCCCATTCGGTCCGTTTGGCAGGCAGAACACATCATGGGCACGTTCGCACGGGTCGGTCCTCGGAAGAAGCTTCCGGGCCTGGTTTTACTTAGCATCGGGTCAAAGTTTATTCATGACGAGAAGGAAAATGCAATTATTTATGTCCTCCGTCCACGAGGCCCTGCCTATCCTTTCGTTCCTGGTCGGTTCGTTCCGTCTCTCGAGGACATCCGAAAGGACCAACTTTAGATCAAACGGCTGTGCAGTGTTCGTCCGCATAAGGGGATATGCTTATGCATATATGTGCCTCACGATGGCCAGTCCCCTAAGGTCCTTTGTATGCCATGACCGGAAGCGTGCACCAATATCAGCACGAACTTTGTCACCTGTCCGTTGTCAACGTTTTCGCAACTTTAACACTCACCGACGGCATGTCGGGAAAGCACCCGGTCCTTGAGAAGGCCATGGAACGCACGAAGTACTACTAAAGAATCTCCATTTCTTGGTTCCTTAAAGATTTCCTACACACCTACGCTTCTGCGTATTGGTAATAGCCCACTCGAGCGATGCCTGGGCCTGGTGCCGTTTTACCGACGGGTTTTTATTTGTACGCCTCATCTGAATTGACAACTTAGCAGTTTTATCTGCTGTCAGCGGTAGATTGCTTCCTGTCACTTCATTCACCATGGCAACAACCAGCATGCTCTGACGCGGGCTACAAGCAAACACGGAACCATCCATGCCATCCATCATGATGACGGCCAATCATAGCCGGCACCGCCGACACGCCGCCGAAGAAAGAAGCGCTCCTTCGAACCACCAAAAAGTGCCGACAAACGCACCTCGAAGGAGGAGAGACAAAAAAAAATACGGCCAAAAAGCACGGCGAACCAAAAACCCGCGGTCGCCTCTAATCGTGCCGGTTTCGATCGGAAGCATTTATGATAATTTATGATGGACGCACGAGAGCTCACCCCTTCACCACCCATCCGCCTGTGCCCAACACATCGCAATGTTGAAAATGTTATGTTTATTGGAGTGTATTGTGGAGTGTGTGTGTTTTTTTTCTACAGTGTCCTTTTCGTCCGTACGCTTCCTCGTATCGATTAGTTTCTCGATAGCAAATGTGCTCTCTCTCTCTCGCTCTTTTGGTGACGAAAACGGCAAAGCAAATGCATTCCAGTGCCCAATTTCGCTCGCCACATACTCGAGGCAAGCCACCAGGACACACACACACGTGCACACGCACGTACAAATCCTGTTCATAGGAAAAAAAAAGACCAGCATCCACGGGAGCTTCTCGAGCCCTCGGCAGAACCAGTAGCGTAGATGTCATCGGGAAATCTGTCGCCAGTCCATCGCATCGCCTCGCAGCGGCCAACCGTCGGTCCTTTGGCGACAACATGCGATGGTGGTGACGTCGACGGCTACCCGGTTTGACATTCCTTCGATTGCGTCTGATTCCGATGTTCGTTCGCGCACTTCTTTGCCGGCGCAAGGTTGGCGCGCGTGTTGCTTCGAATCCTAGCAAAAACGACCCACACTATCACTCGCCTGCGCACGCTCTCTCTCTCTCTCTCTCTCTCTCTCTCTCTCTCTCTCTCTCGATTCGGGGAAAAGCCGGCCAAGAGGTGCTTTTGGGTGTTTTTTTTTTTGCTTTTTAGCTCCACCCGTACCCGCTTGTTTCAAATCGCATTCCGCGCATTCCAATGCCAGATTCGGCACTGCGTATCGAAGCTACCGTGCGCGAACGTGGACCTGGGCGGAGAGGATGTACTAAAAAGTCGGCATCCAAGAAGCCTCTGTGCGGTGTTGTCACCATACAACCGACACGTAGCGACTTTGATCGCGGTTTCGGTGGATTTAGGTTATGTCGCGCAGTGCATTAGAATAAGAATTCGGATGGTTCAATTTGACAAACCGGCGGTGTGGTGACAGATGTTGAACCTGGGAGAGATTTTGCTCGATCTGGTTTGGTTTTTAGCCACAAATCATAAACCCATGGACGTTCGATGACGTCCCGAATCCAGAGTGCATCTGATCATCGTCGAGAAAGTCCTTCCCGGAACCATCACACGACGACGGCCACGTCGGTCATGACGAATGGGCACTCCGATGGCATGGGAAAAATGGAACCGATCGATCGGGGTTCGGTGAAAAAGCGCATCAGATGGGTTGTCAAATCTACATTCCAACGTCACGGGGTCACGATGTTTTCCAAAGGCGGACCGTTTGAAGAGTGCCTGCTCGGGAGTCCTCATCCACGTCATCGACTGGCACGTCATTGTCCGCCTACAAATCGAAGTCCGCTTGCTAGTTTAATTGATCGCATCTTCGTTTGTTTTATCTGTTTTTTCCCCTCAACCCCGATGGAACCGTCGCGCAATGGGGGTTTTGTGTTATCCATGTTCAACCCAAATAACTCCGCCATCTTGATCGCACCAGTTCAACGGTGGAGCTCAACTTGTGTGATAATAATACACGTTTTTAGCGTTGAGAAAAATCTCTCCTCCAATCGACGCACCCCTTTGTGTCTATTGCACCCTCTAGCAAAGTATTAGTTCCCCTATGAACTGGCGACCAGCCGAACCACGCGACTGGAATGCTCCACGGGGGTACCAATGTCGAACACAGGAACCCGCACCGCTTTGGTACGGCGGTCAAAGAACAAAGCACAAATTGCCGTCGGAATGTCCGACGGCATCGAGCGGTTCGAGCATTACCGTTCAAAAAAAAAACACACACACACACAAAAAGAACCAAACACGAAACAATCAACTGAACTCGGGTTACTGGCAGGAGACGCAGAAACATCAAACAGAAATTCGCTTGAAATTAACCGACTAAACGCCTCGCACAAGAACCACCCGGGTCCGGTTATCGTACCATGCGGCGGAAAAGTTACAAACCGACGCGTCCGTTACCAGGTTACAAGCGAGAGAGAGAGAAAGAGAGAGAGAGGTTACAGGACCAATGGCCTACTAACAGTTGTCGAAGTACTAACCTGCCATCGTTGGGTAGCTCGTGTAGGCGGCTGCACTCTCTAACGCGTGTGCCGTCTGCTGGTCGTGGTGTAACCTGCAAGCATACGAAAAAAAAGGATGCCACGTTAGACGAGAGCACAAGGATGCACCCAAAAACGGCTGTTGATGATGATGATGATGATTGCAAGTTGATTGTGCATCCTCGAGGCTGCCATAGCAACGGTGCCTAGTGATGCGTTAATTTTTTTTCTTTCGAGGAGAGAGAGCAAAAATTAGCTTACCTAGACGTGTGTCCGTACTGTTGCGGTAACCTCAGTAAGCTGCCATATTGCGCCATGTTGTGGTGGTACGCGTGGGCGTGTGCGGCATGCGCATGGGCCGCGTGTGCGTACGAACCGTAGTGTGCCGCATGCCACGGATCCGCCGAATAGCCGCCATCGGTGGAGTAAAGGTCGGAAACCTGCGGGAAAATCGGACGGACATTCCTCGTTAGCATATGTGTGTGTGTGTTTGTGGGTGGAAATGCATGACCACATGGCATGGGGTGCGCTTACCTGGTGGTGCGTTGGGGCAGGTGTAGGTGGAACGTAGTTGCTGTTCCAGAACGAGGGAGGAAAATTTCGACTCGACATCGAGCTGTATCCTGGCGAAGGGAAAAGCAGTGCCATTAGTTGATTGAAACGTTTCCACCGACCCAGGGGCATTGTGCGCTATCGCATCGCAGATTCCTGAGCCGATCCGTTTCCCTCGATATACGTTATGTCAGATTGAAACGACGATGCCGAATGTCCAAACCACCAAAAGGTCGTAATGAACCCAACCCAACGCAAACCCCATAAAACGCCAATCCGCACGCTCACACCCCCAGGACGATCGGTGAGTGCACGATTTTATTGTGTAAAAACAAACGACGCGTTTGGCTCCGCCCCGATGCACCGATGTACCGATGCAGTTACGTATTGCAACTGCAATGCACCACCATAATTGCAGCCTCCGAGCATCGGCTTCCCGCGGGAACAGTTGCGTCCTGGCAACCTGTTAAACAACTGCCCATCCGGGACGCGCACCAACGGGCATTCCCTTTTGCGATCTGTCCTTTTTGTCTGTCCCCACCCTCCCTCACTTCCCAAAGCTCACCCCCCCCCCCCTTTATCACTCTTCATTGGGCCCGTGGGGAGCAAAAAAAAGTGCCGCCGGTTGCGCGAGTTTCGGCCGAAAATTGTTGGAAAAATCTAATTAAACAAGCATCGACATTCCAGCGTTCGATAATTTCCCTCCCGAACGCGGCGGACACGATTTGAGGCGCGCATTCTTCGTGGCCTTCTCGCGCAGCTGGGAATCGACCGACACGGTTAGCCCCCCGGGGGAGGTGGGGCAGAAAAAGGAACGCTAGCAAAGCCAGCGTGAGCCGATGATGATGATGACGAGGAGGAGCAAAAAAAAAGACAAAAATATCACGCGAAAATTCCCCGCCCTGGATGGAGGGGCTTTTCGAGAGGTTTCCCTACCTGTGGAAAGAGTGGCTTGGGCAAAATACCGACGGTCGGACCGAGGCGGACGGGGGTGAACCGAGTCCGTGGTCGGGTCTTTTATCCCTTCCGGCGTACCGTTGGTCGCGATGCGAAAGAAAACCCCCCTCCATCGGACTGTCGGCGAGGCAATTGAGTTTTTATTTCACCAACAACGAGTCATCGAAGTCGACCGAAGGAATGCGCGAGACGAAACCACCCCAAAACCGATCGATCTTGCCAGCGGCACACGGTTTCGATCGCGTTGAAGATCGATTTGATCGACACGCGAGTGCGAACAAAACGCAACCAAAATGGCAACCATCACGCGAGGGATGCTGTTGCTGCTGCCTGAAATCGAGAGATTGTGTGAAGCGGACCCGTCGCTTTTCGCTTACTTTACGAGGCGCAAAAAGGACGATTAGCTTCCGGAGGGAGAGAAAAACAGCACCCACTTGGATCATCGAGCACTCTAATTTGCTTATCAACTTATGCTTCTCGCTGTTCCCTGCCATCCCAATGATTGTGGAATGCCCATCAACCCGATTGAGGCGATGCTTCGTCAATTAATTTACGTACATTCATGCGAGTACGTTAATGCATAGCAACACCGCCATTGAATTGAAGAGACCCCCTTTCAAACGCTTCGTCCTTGCGGGTGCGCTCTCGACGAATCGCTGACAATAATTGAAATTTCAACAAATGACCCCCGAGTACTCCCTTTAGCCTCCCAGGTCTCCCAGGAAGGATCCGAGAGTGTGTTTGGTCGAATTTTTACACGTTGCCCTACGCAATTTTCCAACCCACCCAAAGAATGCGCGTACGGACGAGTGGCCATTGGGCGTTTAGTTTTTCCCCCTACAATTGCTCCCACTTGGATCAACTGGGCGATAAATTTATCTACTACAAGACAGACGAAACTCGCCGTCGCGCACATTCCCGGTGACAGTTTGGTCGTTGCGGTGTTGGGAAATAAAATAAATAAATTGACCACATTAGACCGGCCCGATCAAAGGTCACCGGTTTGTGGGTGTGTGTGTGGCGTCGTCGGCCTTTTTCTTCAGCAAGATCGAAACTTGACGACAAGCGCGGACCGGCCATCTTCTGCTAACGATCCCGCAAAATAGAGCCGTTTAGCCAATTGGCCCCCACCCGTGCGATCGTTAGTAGCTCGAGATTGTTGAAATAGTTTACATGCATAATTTAAAACCACTTCCTCCCCCGGCGGGCAGGGAGATGGGGGTGGCTCATTCATGCGGATTTCGTGCGCCCGAAAACGCGCGCAAGGAAGCGTGAAAAAACGCACAAGTCCAAGGAGCATCACAACGACGGTGCTGCCATCTGTCGGCCGGCGCCCGAATTGCGTTGGCGACGATGACGATGGGCCGCGTGCGCATGTGACACGCGGAAAGACGCGGAAAATAGGCATCTCTCGTGTCAAACAACCGCTTTTCCCTCCCCCCCCCCCCCTCTTTGCCACCCCTTTGAAAATGGTGAGTCGATGGATGCTTAACAGTAGACAGATATTTCGACTATTTCATGCATTCGAACGGTGCAAATATTTTGAATAGCATTATCAAATAGGGCACCACCATACATGTGCGTGCGCCCTCAAGTATGCGTGCGTGTGTGTGTGCCATCGTATGTGTGTCGTTTGGCTCGCGCGACAACGGCAGGCGTGATTCACGTGCGTGATTGAATTCGACGCCGTCCGAAATGGGATGGCCGGTTGAGGCCGGAGAAGGCGCAGGATGTGTGAGCGTTTGCTTACAAAACAGCGAGCAAGAGAGAGAAAGAGAGAAAGAGAACAGATGTCTAGAAAACATCAATCCATCCCAAACCGGCCGTTCGATCACGCTAGGCGAAGATTCATAGTTACTTTTTCACGAAAAAAGAGGGTCCTTTGCTGGCATATATTTTTTTTGACTGTGAAGTGAGATGAAACACGAGAATCAAAAACGCACAAAAACAATTCAAAAATGTTCACAAAATTGTTCGCATTTTCTAATGCAAAAGCGCGAGTCAACACGAGAGCGAGAGAGAAAAAAAAGGCCACGGAACCCAAATTCATTCGCCCGCCAGCAGGCGAAAAATTAAATTTAGCGTACTATTATCATCGCCGCTTTAACGGAGCAGGCGATGGCGCGTTATTAGAATTTCGCCAGCAAATTTGTCGCGGCTTCGGCCTGCTTGGTTCGCCGGTTCGCTGGTTGCTTGGCATTTTTCGCCTGCTCGCCGAAATTCATTAAATCTTCTTTTTTTGTTGCTGTTGTTGCTGCTCCCATCATCTTGATGGTGTTGGCAACGTGCGTTTGTTTGTGTGGGGTATTTTTTTTTTCGGGAGCACGGTGCTGTTTTCCATCGTCACGCATTTTCCTTCGCATTGGCAATCTTTTTCGGGGCACGTATCGTTCCACCATGTTTGACTGGCTGCGTATACGCACACGCATATGCAAACGTTAACCGTTTTGTCACACTTTCAGTCACGAGGTGGAATACACACACGACGGATCCTTCTGGGGCTGATCGCGCGTGTAGGTAGCATGATGCCGTGGGACGTTCGCGGATATCAGCAAGGCATGCCCTCGAACATTTTTCCACCGAATTGGTGGCATTCTTTTCGCGTGCGGAAATTATTTTCGGGTTCAAATTCGATGCCCGGATCGCTGCCGAGGTCCTTCTGGGGGAGGCGCACCCACAGGGGCCTGCTCCACGGTCGGCGATGCGCTCTAATTTAACGATCTGTATAACACCCGAATTGATGAGATTACAACGGTATAATTTATCTACTCGCGAAGGATGCCCGCCAACGGGACCACGGGTCGTGAGGGAACAATATTGAGAAACGACGGCGCGTCTATTTGTTTTGTGAAAGGTTAGAGAAATATTTTCTCCCCCGTGCATTGCTCGCATTTCTCGATGACTCGTATGAATTTTGGGCCGATTTCTGGGGTTGGGATGAAATTTATTCCACCACCTCACACACGCTGGGTAGTTTAACAAATCCGCTAATTGATATCCTTTGGTTTCGCGCGAGTCTTTCGTCGGTTGTCACTCGGGCAGATTTTGCAACAACTCCCACAAGCGTCTGCTATTTTCCATCAACTGTCATAACGCTGTCAGGGGGTTGTTTTTTTTTTTGGAGTACGCGAATATCACCGACACACGGAGGGAATAAAAAAGGACACACGACCCAGAAACGGGTTAATTTGTTCCCCACCGTGACAGGGCGACAAATGCCAGCTGACAGACGGTTGATGACTTCTTTTGAGATGACACCTCCCGGGGTAAATCACCCGTTTTAGGTGGCATTGATCCACCCAAGGACTCGAGTGTCACTCGAAGCACGAAGCACTGGCCCCAACCCTGCGTCAGGTGTGGCTTATTATGCTAATTAATATTTTAATTACCACAATTTGACGCTAACGCACCGCTGGCACCTTCGGCAACTCGCGCTAAATGCAGCAACACTTTAATTAAACTCGATTATGATGACATTAATGAGTAACCAGGTCCCCTAATCGGGGGATGATGATGTGATGGGAGGCGAACTGCACTTGCACCCGGCGGCAGCAAAAACGCTCATGCGTGCTCGAATTCCCTCCAAGGAGCAGGCAATGCAATGACACCACGTGCAGCACGCGTTGGGGCCACGGTTGGAATGTTATGGATGGGTTTTGGGTCAAAAATAGTTCACCCAACGAGGTAGATGATCGTGCCGGTACAGTGTGGCACGAAATGTAACCCTAGCCCTGTGAAGCTGATCGTGATGTATGCAACAACTGATCAACCATTGAAATTTGGTGCAACAACCTTCCGTTTTCGGTTACCGATAAGGCACATTTCTTTACTAACTCAAACACGCACAAGGTGATGGTAAGATTTACCCTTCACTGTAGAAGGGTTTCCCTGCTTCACAGCTGGAAGAGTTCCGTCTTCTCGTCTGCTCGAAACGATGGATCATACAAGTGATGGCTGCGTATAAATCATGCCGCTCACTTCACGAAATACGCTCGAAACTACTCCGTAAACCCTACAAGCCATGAACATGCCTTCCGGGGGACGATAATGTTTTGCCACAGAAGGAGCAGGAACCGTCTCACCCGATGTGGGTAGTCCCTATAAATTGTTGCTGCCAAGACCGACGGCCCAACAGCAAACAGCCTCCTCTCTAAGGTGCGTCTTTTGGGCGTCTCGGGAAACGCAACCCAACCGCACCGGCGTACTGATGAAGCATGATTTTAATAGTCCTCCACAATCAACGTGAGGTTGCGCTTCGCTGGCGCTGGCATTCGCGTCTTCGCGGGCCAAAATACTCCACCCCAGCGAGGCTCGAGTTTAAACGAGTTAATGAAAATGCGTACAGAAATCATAAATTATCGCACGTTTGATGGCAGCGAGGCAAGGCGGTCCTAGGCAACCAACCGAAAACCCACCAAAAATCCTCCGCCACGCCCGCGAGATCGTCTTCTTCCTTCCTTTCGGTTTTTCCTGTCGAATTAGAAAATACTGGCGGGGGGAGGATGGGAAAAAAAGGAAAAACCCACCCGAGACTTTGCCAGTGAGCCTGAATGTGAGCTGAATAAAAAGAGGTAGCTTGCGCTGGTGTAAAACATGCGTTAAATATCCGTAGAAATTAATTTGATACCAAGCTGGCTGGTTCAAGGATGCCTAGAGGCGCAATATAAGCGCACCCGGGCAAAGATAAATGATTCCGGAGCGCCTGGTTGGCACCGGGGGTGAGGAGTAACTCGAGACAACAGCAACAAAAAAAGCCTACACCGTGGACCCGAAGATGGATTAAGAGATAGCTCATGTTTGTTTGTTGAAAGGGTTCACCAAAACTGCAGCTGGTGGAGGGCGTCCTGACGTCGTGTCCCTTTTTTACCGATAAGCAGCAGGAATGCATTAGAGCCATAGCAATAAAACACGAAAATGGATACGTGTGTCACGGTAAAAAACAAAAAGGACCTCTTTTAGGGTCATGTCCTGTCATTAGGGTGCAAATGAACACGTGTTTAATTAACTTTTCGTTGGTTTATGTGGTTGTCTATTTTTTTTTTCGTCTCTCGCATGATGAAGAAACATTACATGTCACGTAGAATTTAAGGGCACGCTTCAAGCTCAACGAAAGCTTCATTCTAACGTCCAACACCCAACCGAAATATACAAAATCATTTGCAATTCGTAACCTCAATCGGTCAGATAAATCAAGAAGACGAATATGTGAACTATTTGTGATAACCGGTCTTTCCCACAGAACGCACCGGGCAATTGTGTGAACCAATTTCGTTTCGAATAAAGCTCAAAATACCAAACATCGGTAGCCATTTGAGCTACCTTTCTGGGATGGAGACCTGCATTGAGCGAGCTTGGCCAGCAGCCAAAACACAACACAATGCCTCCCGATAACGACCTTCAAAAGGCAGCATCGAAATCGTACCGTTTTTTTTTCTCTCTTGTGTCCTTCCACAGGATACCATTCGCCCTCCATCCATCGATGACTCCCGTGGTGATTTGTTGCACTCTTCTCACTTCTTGCGCAAAACAAATAAACGCAACAACGGAAAATCCAGAAGTTCCGTAAAAGAAAAACACACCCCTGCAACGTGCACGGTTGCATATCGAGCGCGCGATTCCGCCTCATTCCCTGCTACGGGTCCCTGTCAAATGGAAACAAATTATTTCACAACATTTGTTTCGTTGGGCGTTTCGGCTGCGGAAAGTCCCGTCGCTTGATCTTGCTGAGATGTAGGCGATTTTATCGATCCGATCCGCGACGATCGCCAAACACCGGCTCGTCGAAAAGGTGTACCGCAAACAAAAGCCTCCTTCTCTCGTCCTGCTCGAAGACGAGTTTCGAACCCTCTCTCTCTCTCTCTCTCTTTCGCTCTCTCTTTCTCTCTCTCTCACTCACTCACGAAAGGCACGTTGCAGCTTAATCGAAGCAGGCATGTTCAATGGTTCAATCGTTGTCGCTCGAATAATCGGCCGATCGGTGATTTACCTAATACTTCTGTCCAGCGGGTCCGGTCGGCGTGCTTTATCCGGCTGTCTGCCTTTTCCCTGTTTTTGCTGTTTCGTCGCGCACAGGTAGAGTGCGCCCCCGGTGAGCCTTGGAATGTCGGCTCCAATGCTCCAATACTGGGAACTCTCCTGCTCCCAGGACCAACGACCGTGTCACCGCCGGCAATCGTTTGAAGCGAAACGCGCGCGAGCGAAATAAAACGAAAAGCGTCGAGATAAAATAAATACACAGCCACAGCGTCGTCGTCGTCGTCGTTGCCGTTGGAAAAAGGACAACGGGTGACGGGTTTGGTGGGAACCGTTTCCAATTTTGCTCCCTTCTCCGTGTGCCACCCACCGCACGCCCGACGTTCGCTGGCTCTATAGAGCGAAACGAAAACGCTCCAAACAAAACATAACAATTTCCAACACCCGAAAATCCGTGCCACCGCCGCTGCCCCCTACAAAAAAAGGTAAACTTCGGGATCTCCTTGCGCCGCGAGAATGCCGAATGGAGGAATTATTTGCTGATTTCATCGAACCGAACACGCTCGGATGGGTCTCTCCTCCCCATCTTTTTCACCGTACAAGCTGGTCACTATTAGGGAAAACATTAATTCGGGGTCTCGACATTCGAAGCAAGCCATGGGAAAAGCGTAAGCGATGAGTCGCGCCGTCATGCGTGCGCCTCGAATGGATTACGAAAACGCGCCCGTCAACCCGCGCAAAATAGATCATTGCTGTTGCTTAACCACCGGAGTACTTTGTGCTCGTTCAAAACAAACGGGGTTGGAAATTAATTTGTCACCCATTGCCCGCCCCGAAAATATCGCTATCCACGCGTATGACCCCCGGGCAGTCGCTGGGGCTGGCCTTTTTATCACAACAACTGTCGGCGTACAATGATTTACACCTCAAAAAACGCTCACCGCTTAACCCATTCTTAGGTTTGGCTAAAATTAAACCAATCGGAAAACGCTCGGCACACCGAACGGGTTGAAACCGAAAATAAACCGCCCATCTCGCGTGCTAGGGCGTCTAGTTTTCAATGAAATTTTAATTAATGTTTTGCTCGTTGCCCGACGCACCATTGCTGGCACGGTCGCCTGGCTGACGAACAATGAAACTGTGCGTTTTTGGTGAGTGCGCATGGCCAAGGAGGGGGCGTAGGGCACATTCCGGGGAAGGCGGGGACGCGGCGGAAAAACGGGCATGTCCATGTTGGGGCTTTAAATTAAATTAACAACATCGAGTCGGCTCCGGCCGGCTAATTCGGTCGAAAAGTTGACGATTTCCAAGCGGCTGGTTGGCGCGTGATCGTGTAATGAATAGACGATGGAACAACAAAAAAGGACCCCGGGAGCACACACACACACACACACATAGCGTCACGGGGCAAAACAGAGATCACCAATGTTAAAGAAAATTATCTACCCATTCTTGAAGTGCCGGGTGGCGTGTAGCTGGAAGGGCAAAGCATCGCGTCTTCCGTTTGATCGATATGGAATTCGAGCAATTTTCCGTTGAACTGGGCGGGCGAGAATGAAGTGAGAGTATTTTCCTTTCGCCGAACATTCCCCACTCGAAAGGAGTTACTTAGCTAGGGAGGAAGAAAAAACCGAAAGAGAGCGAGAGAGAGAAAGAAGAACTCCATCACCCCTCCCGAGAGGGTCACAGAAACAAAGGTGCATTTGGTGGAAAATCGCTGAAAAGTGGCACACACGCACACGGGAAAAAGACATGGTTCGCTTCGTTACAAGGTTTTCCTTCGCTCAACAATGAAGCCTGCGTTTACCGGGTTTAATTTTGTTTCGTTACTTTTGTGTTGCCGCAATTAAAAGAGTTGCCCCAAAAACGGGAAAGCGGGAAAACTGCGGAACGAGGCCTTTCCTTGGTTTTCTCCGTTTGGAGAAAAGACAAGGAGCGTGCGCGCTCGTGCTCGTCGAGAAAAAAGAAAGAACTTACAGCTCGTGCGCCCGTTCACGACAGCATTTCCCGAGTTTTCCTGTCCGGAAGACGCGATGCCGTCGAGGTTTTGCTAACTTTTCCGTTTTCCACACCGCCGCGAACGCCACGTCAAGCGCGAGCACCACCGACGTTGGGCCGAGTGCAGTACTTATTTTAGCGTAAAATTGGTAGCTAAGAAATTAAATTTATTATCTTCGATCAAAGAGCAAACGGCTAAATTAAGTTCGCTAGACATAATTTCCCGGCCACCCCTGGCTGCAGGCTGCATATCCTCCGTGTCCCATTCGCTGAGGGACCGGTTGAATAAACCGAAGCGCACGCGAAAAAAGGGTTGAGGAATTGTTGTTTGTTTTTCGCTTCGCCAGCCGCAGAATTTACGATGCAATTCGGTTGGGATTTTTACAAAACGCTGAACGATCCGAGGAATTTGCATCCCGTCGTTCCCGTGACCGGATCCGGGACCAAACCGGGCCTCATCTCCGCACGGTCCGTGACGGTGTCGGGTTTTGCGAATAATTAGTGGCGTGATTAACATTGCGATAATTTTGCGCCCACGCCTATGATCTTTCGTTCGAGTTTGCGCGGTACTTTTGGGTCTCGAATTTCCGAAAGGAATACCGTCTGCTACCGTGCGCTGATGGGTTATTAATATTGCAGTTGATTCAACCCCACCGAATCGAGGAGTAATCGCTTCAAAATCTAGCATTCTATGGCCCGGTATTGGTTCGTGGGTTTTGGCTTCACATTTTGCAGATACGCGATAAATACAGATCCCGCGAACTGTGGTGATTCAACGTTGCCAAGGCAACGTAAACGTTTTTCACCGCACACTCAGTGCGTGTGCGAGTGCGTTGGAACAAAATTCCTTCAACTCTTTAACGAACGTGCCACTCTCCCACTCCAAACGCACACACATTTACGCAATTCTCCCTTATCACATCCCTCCGTAGCCATTGTAGCACGCTAGTCTTGTGCCCCCTACACACAACCCTTTCACGTCGTAGCGTCTCGCCTCTTTTTTTTTTGACGAATCACGATCTGACGTCTCAACACTTGCAGGACGACATTCCAACGCATATTAGACGCGGTCCCGAGACGACACCAGCCATCGGTGCCGGTGGCGCAATCGGAAGAAACCGAACGCAATGAATTAATTATCTCATAACGAGTTCGTTTGGGCAAACGAACCAATTCTTATTCCCCAGGCGTCATGGGGCCGGAGGGCTTGCTTCGAGCTAAAGCAAGGAATATTGAACCACGCAAATAGGAGCGCCAAAAACCTCCTTCTTTCTTTTATTTTCCGGCACCTTTCCATATCTTTTTTGCTGACTAACGCTGACGATTCGTGAAGATTTCGAGCGCAAGGAGTCAATTTTATCACGCACAGGACACCACCTCGGCTGGGATGAGGTCGGGATATGAAAGGATACGCATCCGGAAAGACGCACAGTTTGTTTCATTGTATGGCCGACTCGTGGATGCATTCTCTCTCCCTCCCAGCCAAGCTCTTTTTCACTGCCGTGGCTTCACGAGGGGGCCAAAAAAGCGAACACAAATAATTATCATCAGTTTAATTTGCATCATTAGAGATAATTTACGGCCGCGCGATGGAGACGCGTAATAACTCACGCATTTTATTTCGCTTGCCGGTGCACATTGCCCGTGATCGGTGTCTCTTCGTGGCAGACAACGCTGAGACGTTTGTGCCTGAGTCACACACAAAACAGTAGCAAAACAAACAACAAAACGATAAAGAACACCCAAATCCTCCTCCACCTTTGGCCGCTCCCGAGGGTCTCGCTCGAGAAACATATGTTTTGATGCTTTGATGCGTTCGGGGTGCCGCCATTTATCATGCAACCATTTAAATCTTCTCGCCCCGTATTCGGCGACTTTTGGCTAGAACACCCCGGAATTGGGGCTGACCGGGTGAAGGGAGAGACAGAGAGAGAGAGACACTTTTTCCCTGTCACACACGTCGCGACACATCGCCGCCGGCGGTTCCACCGAGTGGGACATTAATCATCTTAATTTAAATTTAAATGACGCCATTTAATCTACCGCGCTGTTCTCGCCTCCCCAACGGGTGACACTACTAAATCTCTGCCAACTCGGTAACATCCACAGTGCTGGTGGAGTGAGATTTTTACCCCTTGGCAGGTCGGGATTTACAGGGCAGCTCCCGAACATGCCCAGCCAGCCCAAAACTGCAAGCCAAACAAAGTGCTCATTTCCCCATTTTTGAGATCGCGGCGATCAAACAAATCGCGATCGCACACATTTCGCGTGATTGACGTGAAAGACGTCCAACGATGCTGCCGTGCGGGTGATTATTAAAATTTTTTGCACAATTTCGCACCCTTATGGCCATCAACCGACGGTCTAGTGCTGCGGTTGCTACCCTTGCAGGAGAATTTTAATTTTTATGACCACAAAAACCACCTCAGAGATCGCGCGTTTGCATGCGCACAAAACAACCATTAAAATATTTTCCACGCTCCACCTCCGTCAAGGTGGAAGGAGTAGTTTCGATAAAGTAATAACTCTTTAGAGCCGCTTTTTTCTCTGACGCGAGCATTTTACCACACTCACCACCAGCGAGCTTTTCCACGATCTCCCACCGGATGCACTTCCGTTGCAATTGCAATGCGCGCCAAACAATAGGGGTGTTGGTTGTTGGTTCAACACCAAAAAAAGAGTATAACATTTTATTGCTGCCCGTTGCGGACTTGGAGCCAGCCCCAACATCCCTCCCCAGCCGTGAGGACTGGATGATATTAAGTTTTATGGCTCGCACTTTAAAGCTTCGGCCATTTCACACCTGTTTACAAACAGTCCGTGTGAATTGGCCATCACGGCTACCGGCAGGCTGAGGTTTTTTTCATTTAGTTCCGAACGGTCAGGGGAAGAAGCTTCCTGATCGTAAAAGTCGGGGTAATTTTTACGACCTCACGGTGCTCTGAGCCTTCATTCTCCAATCGGCTAATGGAGCCGTTTGCGAGTTGGAAGGTGCTGATTTTAATGGCTGTTTTTCACGATCGAAAGCCTTTGGTTGTTTTGCGAGGGGAGAATTTCAAAATCTCCCCTTTTATCGCACTCCTGGAAGCGTGCCACCAATGGTGTTGGACACGTTTACGATGGGAAACATCTTATCCTATTTTATTTCTAAAGTGAAGGGTGTTACTGATAAAACAATGAAGGCTGAATGGGGCAGAAAACTGGAAAAGCAGCTGAATACAAACCCAAAAGAATTCCAGAAGGATCTTAATACCTTGGATGATGACTTTCAAATTCCCTCTATCTCTCTCTCTCTCTCTCTCTCTCTCTCTCTCTCTTCTGAGACTCATCACAGGATGTCATGATGCTGTCAAAAATACGTCAAACAAAAACCATCTCATCCGCCAACACCACGAGGAAGCACGTGTACGGAGAGGCCATCATCCTGTCGCACCACGGGACGCACTGTTCCGGGCACTCATTATACTTCATGCGCCCATAATTGTCCCATTTGTAGGTTAATAAATCATTGACCTCGCTTCGCTACCTGAAACAACGGTTGAAAGGGCTCGTGGCCTCGGTGGCGGACGTCATAAATAATAACACAAATAAACTCCATCAGCATCCTTCATCCCACGGCGAGTCTCCTGTGGAGCGAAACGAAACCCCTTTTCCGTCTAACGGCGGCTGCACGCGGAAACTTCGCTTCCGTGGTTCCGTTTTGGTCGGTTCCTTCTTGTTGCGATGCACTTTTCGTCCTCCTCGAGGACACCCTTTTGACCCTTCAAGCAACCATGGAGCCCCTGATGGAATTCTCCCAATTCGGTTATGTCATGCTTTTTCTGGTGGCTGGGAATGTCCACATTTATCGATTAGTCACCGAAGGCTCGATGAGTAAGTCGCTGATCAAGAGAATCGATACACATCCGATCAACGATTCAGCAGCTTGAATGCGATCTTAGATGAGTCACGCATAAATTTGGACATTCACAGAACAATCAACGGCACATATTTGAGTTACACCCGTACAAACGAGTTGTAACTGCTTCGATACGGTACGTTCTCCTAACGAGGTGTCCTTTTGTAAACGTCCCACGATCCTCAACGCATCAATTGTGTCGTAAAAGCCACCGGCAACTATAAAGACGTCGCACAAAATAAAAACCCCTAAATCGTGTTTTTTCTCTCTCTCACTCTCTCTCTCTCTCTCTCTCGGACGCAGATTCCACGTATCGATTCGTATCCTCCCACACGCACTTAAAGCCACTCGTGAACAATCTCCCCAATTCGTGGAATACCGACGCCGAAAAGGGCTGTCGTCGGTGGCGTCACACTAAGGGACATAATCCCAACAACTGAATCCGCCAACCGCAACACGTGCCTGTCACACGCAACGGCTCGAGGGTGAACCGAAAAGCGACAAACGCAACTGTCAACTCCATCATCCAGCGGGTGCATCCGCCAGGTTCTCGGGGTCGTCCCGACGTTTATGGGTGGCTTCTGTGATTTATTTTTACGACCACAACGCCTCGGCGGCCACATCGTTTTCTCTAACCTCTGGCGGCCAATATTTACGGTGCGTTACGACGAGGCGACCAAAAGGGCGCTCATAAAAACTCATAAACAGCTAATTAAGGTTCCCGGTTAAGAGCGCATCGTTAGTTTAATGGGTTGGTTTTTTTTTACTTTCGTGTGTTTATTTTTCAACCCCCCTCCCATTTTCCTTCACGCCACATTGTGTGTGTGTGTGTAAAAATTGCATCACCACCGTGTTGATGGAACCCACCCTGGAATGAAAGGTACGTACTTGGCTCCAGCTCACTTACCTTTATTGTTCTTATCGCTAAAATTTAACGCCCTAGAAAAGTGTTCGTCCACGACGCTGGCGGCATCTCCCGAGTAGTGCGTAAAGACGACACACGTCGCCGACACGTACTGCGCCCGTCCATTTCCGCTTCCGCCGACCATCAGCCCACTGCCACCGCCACCACCCGAGGACTCCCCACTACCCCCACTGGCTACGGCCGCGGCCGCAGCAGCCGCCGCTGCCAGCCCACTCGCGTCCGCCTGCTGCTGGTTGAGATTGTGCGGCGAATCGGGCCCGGAAGAGCAGGAGCTGTCGTTGTGTGCGCCGGAAATGGTTCCTGTAATGATGCCATGAACGAAAGGGGTTGTTATTAAACATCAATTAATTAACCACCACCACCACCCAGCGCCGAAAGCAAATATGAGCATTAATTTCGTCCCGAATCAGCTCGATTAATTTGGCCACGTTCAGAGAGTCCTTTTAATTAAAGTGCCGCACACTCATGGGCCACCATCGCGCGTCGGCTTGAGCTCGAGTGGCCAGATCGAGTGGGCGCGAATAGCCGAACCAATGATGGTTCCAGCACACGTCGGGCAGGTTGAGAGTGAGCCATAAATTAGCCTCAGGGTATTGCATCGCACACGCAGACGCAGTTCCACCGGTGTTATTATTCACCCCTAATGTTGTACGGTGCGAGAGCGAGAAAGCGGGTTGCTTTGATCGAGCTCAAACACACGCCCCTTCGCGTGCGCAGTGGGGATGATGTTTCCTGAAGGGTTGAAAGTCCCGAAACGGCGACGCTACCCTCAATGGCTACTTGATGGCGGTGCAGGCGAATAAATGAATTGGTGCCATTTTTTTCCCGTGGTGTGGAGTTAAATTAAAAAACAAATGATGATTCAATGCCCGTTCGAAGGCATATGTTTTAGATTGTTGCTCCATCAATTTACATTAACTTTTCGTTTCATTAGCATGCAGAGGTGAAAAAAAAGTAGCCATCACTAGAGTAGTGCAATTGTAATTGCACTCCTTTCTTCAGTTTTAATTGCATTTAGACTGCTGCTGGAAATGGGCGCACAAAAACACATAAATGCATAATCAAATGCCACCTCAAGCCGACCCGTATTCGCGTACGTCAGGGCAGTTTTTTTTGCTCTCTCTCTCTCTCTCTCTCCATTTGGCATTGTTTTCAAATTCACCTTTCATCGGTTCCGAGCTCTTTCGCTTTCAACCAGCTTTCGGTCCATCATCTGCAGTTCGCCCGCGGTTGGTATCGCTTTCCACGATGCAACACAAAAAAGTGCATCTGCACCAGCCGGTTTTCCGTCCGTTCCGCTTCCCGTTTCGCGATCACCGTCACTCTTTCCTCGACTCACTTTCAGCGAGACGATGGGGGCTTGTTTTTGTTTGTTTTTGCCATCGCTGGAAGCGTTCCGATCGTACTATCGATTATTTTATTGCTTTCCATATGACGTATTGCATTTTTGCCGTGCCATGGAAAGCTTCCCCTTTTGCATTGTTCGCGTGGGTTAATAATTTATCTGCGATCCTGGGGGCACCTTTTCGTCGCGAGGATCATGACAATTCGGGGCTTTGGAGGACGGGAACAAAAAAAAACCGGCAAAAACCCCCACCGCAGCGTGTCATCACCTGCCCGTGCACGGTCCCCCCCCCCGGTGAGCCCAATAAATAAATTGTCCTTCGCCCATTATCAATCATCGAATCATAAATAATAAATGATGCACCCGTTCGCATCCGCATGCCCTTTTTTGGGGTGGGTGCGAAGCGTCCCCCTTCGAAGGGGAGTTTGGAAGACCCCTTCGCCCCCAACCCTCGGGTACATACCTTCCGTGTCACTTCGGGCCGTGCTGATGTCTTCCTCTTTGGTGATGTGCCTCTGAAGGGCACCTAGCGGGATGGTCGGGATGGCGGTCTGGTTGACGGAGGTGACCGTTGCCGAGGAGGTGAGCGTTGAGGTGGACTGAGCTGCGGCAGCCGCGGCCGCCACGTTCGAGGGCAGTGTCGGAGGTAACAGCGGACTGCAGGGAGAGTGCGAACCGGCCGAGGTGCTGGATGAGGCGGCCAACGGCACACCGGACGACGAGTACAGATCCTGGTTGAACTGGGGAGAAGAGAACAAGGACGATTAGACAATGCT
Organism: Anopheles nili; assembly: GCF_943737925.1. Classification (NCBI taxonomy): domain Eukaryota; kingdom Metazoa; phylum Arthropoda; class Insecta; order Diptera; family Culicidae; genus Anopheles; species Anopheles nili. Next base: position 5,985,434 of record NC_071292.1, read on the forward strand.
TTTTTTTTCTTTTTGTCGACGAAAAATCAGGTCACTTCTATTCCCACCCTTCGAGGGCAGTTCTTCATCCACACGATCGCACAGGGTGACAGACAGGGTGAGCTTTCTCGTGACAGCATAATGAGCCGATATTACACAAAACCGACAAACCGAGCGAATGGCGATGTGAAAGAGGAGAAGATTTAAAACCCACCACGACATCACGATCGCGCATTCCACAGCCACGTCTGGAAGGTGAGCTTTGCTCTTTTTTTTTTTTTGCTATGCCCCCTTGCATCAGGCATCTTATGAATTGCATTCCGCGGTGCATTCCAATGCACCCCCGTGAGATGCGTCATCGATCGCGATCGTCGGAGATAAGCCTGCCTTTGGTCGCTCGCAGAATTTCCATCACCAAAACATTGTAGCGACGGTTGATCATGCGAACGTACCGGTAGGGCTGTTTAAAACAATCCACCACAGTCAATCACACGCGGTTGAACAAGCCGCAGGTGTTCGTTTGAAGTTGGCCCCCACTGCAGACTCTCTCGATTCCGTTCACGAGCATTCCATTCACGACGGGAAGCCAAACACAACCGATTCCGTTTCACCCTTCGGTGTATGATTAATTATGGCACAAGCGAAAAAGAAAAACCAGTGGCCCATGTTCTGGAGATGAGGTTTTTTATTTTCGGTGAGGATTTTGCGACTAAAACGCGCTCAATCAAACGTTCCATCGTCGGTTGGTTGGTTACTTTCCCTTCATCCTTTCGCTCGTGGTTAAAAATCAGCAGTTCCATCACGCACCCCGATCGAGAGAGCAAAAACGCATCATAAACGTGCACTTGGCTTATCAATATGTGTGTCATGCATCCTGCAGGTGCATCAAAATGCTCCCCTGGGAGGTTTCGCGCGCTAATCAAATCAATCCACCACATCCAAACGGTGCCATCTATTGGATACACACACACGGAGAAGCTCACGGATGGCCCTTCACTGGAACGGTTGTTAATTTAGTGAAACCCCCCTGAGGTCCTAAACGTCCACAAGAGCTGCCTTTCACCGGTCTAGCCATATCGGTCTATCGAAAAGCGGGCCTCCCTTGGGGTGGCTAGTTTTTCTCGCAATCAACCCCCTCGTTCGTGTGGCCATTTTTCCAGGGTGCCCGTGGAAAACCTTCCTAACCGCATGCGAACACCAAGGGGTTGGGGCACAATGTGTCGCGTTCTTCAATTAGATTCGCATCCCGCGATAACCCAGTCAATTAGTCAATTATCTTGATTAAACGATGACATTCGGTGCACGGGGGGATGTTTTGTGCTGCCGCTGCCCGAAGGCAGACCACCGACCACCGGGTGCAGGAAAAACTGGTCCTTCTGTTCGCCGGGAGCCGGAATTGATTATTCTTTTGTGGCCACCGGTGAGCGCCGGATGGTTCGCGAGACGGTGTGCCAACGGTTTTGCGCGGAAAGTGCTCATGTGCTAAAAGAAAAACGAAAAAAAAACAGACCCTTCTCCGATCGCGAACGCCAGCAGACGAAAGGTTTGATCGATTGATTGAGGTTCGCTCGTTCGTGCGCCTCGACGGCGAGACTGCAGATAAAGCGAGGCGTCTTCCAAGGAGATGGTTCACGCGTGATCAATTAGTCGTGGCTGGAGGGATCAAGCGATCATACCGTGCTGAATCCGAATCCGTCTCCGGGTGTGGAGGTCTCCAATTTTGATTGACCGATCAGTTGCATTCGCTCGCGGTGTTTGCGAGTAATTCTGTGGCGAGAAACGCGCGAAAAGGCAGAAGCAAATCACCGCGAGATCGGGAAACTGGTTTTCCACGGCCGTGGACCTTCTGGTGCGTACCGTTTTGCTACTTCAAGCCGTCAAAGAAGGTGAGCAAGCGTTCTTGGAACACATTTACGAACGGGACGTGCATGTTCCGCGATCTAGCCAACAGGTAGGCAACGTTTATCATCCCTACGGAGCTGCCTACGTTAGGATTCAGGGTCGGTGAAGCAAATTAATGGCATGTTCTTGAATTAACAAGCTAGCTAAAAGGGCAAGCATACGAAGGTTTAGAACCGCATCTAACATTATGCATCGACCTTCCACAGTACATCGACCCGCATAAGCCGGAGGTGAATCGAGAGAACTGGAAATTAATCATTCCGGAGTTTCCCTAAAGCTTCCTCTGTTTGTCCCATCAAAAAGCTACCTTTCGTCGGCTTTTTTTGTAAGTATCAAAAATGCACCAACTACAGCTGCACGCTCTAGGAATGTACGATGGTACGATGGCAGAGAAACGACCCAACGAAGGGCTGTCACTCACCGTCACCGATTGCGCCAGCGATGGTCAAACCCCAACAGCCCTTACAGACGCACTGACACCGCGACAAACACCTCAGACCTGACAGACAGCGCGACAACGGCCCCGCCGGGTTGGTTGGTTGGTGATCTGCAATTCATATAAGGAGCTGGGTGCGTACCCGACACAGAGACGTTGTTCTCGGTTTGCGTCCAGACACCATAATAATAAAACTCAGGTGCCAATCCTTGAATTGATGAAACGATCAAATCCCCCACCCTAAACACCTGCCCATCTGAAACGAGGAGAAGGGGGAGAACGAGTTCGCGAAGTAGTTCGTACCGAAGACCGCTTGCAGCAGCACGCTCGCGGAACCTGAAGGGGCTCGTTGGAATTCTAAGTCCAACGTGCAGGGGTTCGCACTGCCGCAGTTCATCGCTCAATAGCGCGCACATAAATGGAGATCACTTTACCAGCACCGTACGGCACCGGGATAGAGCAATAAAACAGTGTATAAATTTCACAGTTTTCCTTTCGTCCGCCAGAGAGTGAGAGATAGAGAACTTCGGCTCGGATCTATCCGTACGTGGTACCAAGAATTTTGATTAATTAATTAAACCTCACCATCCAAAACTGGACAAACCGTGCACGGAGAGCGTCTGCAAGTATGCGACCGGTTGGACAGTTGGATGGCCTCGTGCCTCATGTACTTCTTTGAATAGCTTTTAGCTTTTCTACATAAATTCCATCCAATGGGGTTACGCGTACTACGTTTCCGCGGGGTTCCATTTTTTTTTTTGCATGTGTTGCTGGAAATCGATCACAAAAATTCCACATCCATAAGGCGGAATGCAACAAAGTGGCGGAAAGATTCGCAAGACATGGTGGAGAGTTGTTTCCCCAAAAAAAAAAAGCATTCACTGCCCAGTAATGCCACCGCAAACGTTTGATACCCGTATAAATGGGCCGTGCGGTGGAAAAGTACCTCCAGAAGTTCAGCGTCTACTACCTGGAATGTCCTCCTTTGGGTAGATCGCAGTAATCAACACCCGTCAACGATGGAACATTGTGCTGTCATGTATCCCTTGCCTGACGGCGTGAGTATTACCATGGAAACCAGCACTCATTAGACGCGAGCAGCCGGCCCCAGCAACACAGCAATCCATGGATCGTGCGGTTCAACAGCTTCGTGACACGTCGAACGTCGGCCGGCTGCAGAATGTCCTCCACCGAAGTCTCCGAAGGTTCCGCCACATCAACGGAAGCTTCCGTTGATTCCCTGCAGCAGAGAGTGGATCACTTGAGGGTCAAATATCGCGACATCCTACAGGAAGGTTTCTTTCGAAATTTGCAACACGATTGGCTCAGTTCGACGGAAGTTGCCGAACCGAATCTCTCGCAGGCATCATCGGACACCTCGACGCTCGAGTGTTTGAGCGATGCCAGTGGTAGCTTTATCGTGCTGAATGGACGAAAATTCCCGTTGGAGTTCTTCCGGGGAGCATCTTCGAAGGTACCCCAACCTCCACAAGCCGATCAGCGAGCGAGTTCCAAGAAACGGGCTCAGTTCTTAGAGGAACAAGATGATTACGAAAACCCGTACGTGGTTCCGACGCCGGAACAAATCGCACTGCGAAATGCACGGAAAAGTCGCTTCCACACGGCACGCTCCCGTGGACGTCAGGACATCCGGAAGCGGCTCCAGGTGGAGGAGTTACCGTTCGATGCGGAAATGCTGGGTCCAAGCAAAGTGGACAAACACCCCAGCCGGTTGGCAACTCAACTCGATGCCCATTACCGCAACGAACTAACGTATAGGCCGAGGATACGTAACTTCATGCGTCTGGAGGCGATCCACGGCTTGCGTGAGTCGGGACGTCGTCAGTTCGAGACGTACTACCGTCAGGAGTACATCGTGGGTCAGACACGCAAGCACAAGATCGAGAACGATCACTACCGGCAGATTCACGAGCGTTGTGCCGAACTGCAGCAAGCTATCGGTATCATTCGACAGGAGCGCTTTAGTGCCACCATGCGTGTCCTGGACACGGTCAAGCCATACTTCGAAACGTCCTCCAGTATGGAGGCACGACTGAAGGAACTTAAAAGCCGCATGACCAGCCTGTGGAACCAGGTAGTACGGCTCGAGAGCATCTGGGCGCGCCGTTTGAAGTTGCAGAACTTCCTGTACCTCATCATGCCCAAGGAGTGGCGTGAACGGTACGATTGGATCCACCAGGACGAATCGGGGGCACTCGAGAGCTACCCGGTGTCAATTGCCCAACGTGACACCGTCAACCTTCGGAACATCGACGACGGTAATGACATTTGGGCGGTGAAGCTTTTCTTCGAGCGGGAGTTCCTCGAACGTGATAAACCGGTACATGCGGCCTTCGAGACTCCGGCCGAACTGTTGCACGGTGTTGCCGAGCTGGACACAAACTCCATGACGCTGCTGAACCGGCTCGACCTCATGAACTGGGTAAAGTCGAACGCGGAAACCGAATCGGAAGCCGTTCAGCTCAAGTTCTCGCAACAGATCGCCGCCATCCGTCGGTTCATCCGGGATATGGATGAACGGCGTCGGTTTTACGAACGCCGCACGGTCGAACTGCAGGCCCAATTCGACCAGCTCGCTATGGGGCCGCTTCAGTGCACCATACGGAATGAACGGAACCGCGAAATTGAGAGTCTTGTCGCGGTCGCTTACAGCAAGCTTCTGCCCGCGGAACAACGCGAAGAGAGCGGATCCGTGCGGTTGTCCGGTGTCACCTGTTTCGGGTTCATCTTCGCGATGGTCCAACAGGTCCTGGCGGATTTCGATCGACTACCAGCTGCGCTCATTCACTCCATCGAACGGAACGTGCGCTTCCGCCGACGCCGTCGCATGAAACAAGCAGTAAAAGTTTCCGAAGAGGAACACCGCATCAGCCAGCTGGCGGTGCAGTTGCGTCGTGGTCTCGCACCACCACCTCCAAAACCGGACCACAAACGCAAACCAGCCCGTTCTCGACTCCGCCGTCAGGAAGTCCCGGTGGTGGTCGAAAAACCACGCATCTCCAAACTGGACGAAACCTTCCAGCTGGCGTTCGGAAAGGACGCCATCATGACACCGGAGGAACGACACAACTTCCGGATCCACATGATGCACCAGGACTACTGTGCGATTGAGTTCGATCAATTCCTACGGACGCTCGGCTACGAACCGGACTACAACATGGTTCCGCAGGTGTCACAGCGTGAAGGTCCCGAGGAGCAGTTCTTCAAGCGCAAGGAACTCATCCCGCAGGTGCTCGAGAAGCTCCAGCGATGGCAGCAAATGCAGAACTGGCTTCGAATGCGCCTGTTCAAGCGGATCTCTGGTGAACTGCAGGAATAAACTGCAAGCATCGGTGGCGATTTTGAGCTACCGAACGACAGGTTAAGCTGCCTTTTGTGGCTTCTAAATCGAATGATCAAAGTTGTGCGAAGAATAAAATGCACCACGTTCCCATCATCGCGTCAACACATTGTAGAATGGAAAGGGAGGTCTCTGGAACTGACGTGTTCCCAGACGCACCTCAAACCGTTACGCAGTACGCAGAAATAGCAGCACCTTGTTCATGTTACTCACCCATGTTGAGTTTGTAATTATTTGCCCCACCCACCCTCACGAGCTTTTCCGACTTTCCTCGAGTGACGTGTGTGTGTGTGTGTGTGTGTGTGGTGAGGGGGGTAAGCTTACTATTTCTCCTCCTTGTTTGCTTCTGTTTCACCTTCGCTTCCTGTCGATGAATGAATAATTTGATCGCTTTTTAAACGCGCCTCTTGCGTGGTTGCCACGCGTGTGGTAGAAGAAAAGCGCACCATTTTCCCGCGACGGATGGTTCATCAAAATTCCTAGCCCTTGTGCGCTTCCTAGACGCCTCCCTCTCTCTCTCTCTCTCTCGCTGCGTGGGGCCACGTTACGATGCCAAACACCACCATGTTCGCATGTTAATCGCATTCTGCCGGGCCGCGAATTCAGACCCTTCAGGGCCACGGGGCCCCCCTTTCGCTGGGTGCTAGGACAAATTAGCAAACAATGGCTACGCCGGTGGTGCGTAAGCGATAGCCCCGTGGTGATAGCAAAAGCTCCAAGTCCCAGCCCGAGTCGTCCGCAGCCAAGAAGATGGCCCCCTGATGGTGCGCGGTTTCGTGGAAAATACACCGGTGGCCACGGTTGGCGTAATTAGAGCATAATTAATTCCCTTCCCTCTGACGCGAGCGGGCGCAATTACGGGGCCTTGTTATGGGGGTTGGGCCCCCGGGTGGGTGGGTGGTGTGGTGGCCGACATCAAAATGGCCGTTTGCCCTGCGCGAGTTCTGAGCGAAATTAATAATTAATTTTCTCATTAAATATTAATACCGCGACGGGCTCGGGCCACCGGAAGGGCCACCGCACGCGCTTCGCGGCGCGAGAACGGTCTTAGATCGGGATCTTCCCGTTCTCGTTGTTGCCTTGTCCACGCAAGGCGTAAGGCGTGAAGGCGTGTGAAGTTTTGCAAACGCAACGGTGTGTGTGTGTGTGCGCACCTTTTCTCGGTACTCGGCTACGAGACATCAATCATGCTCCAACGTAGGAGTGATGAACTTGATGAGCGAACCGCGGCACCGAGGAGTGTCATTAGATCGTAGATTTATTGAATCAATTCCACCTCCCAAGCGCGACCAACGGGAGCTGCAATTAACCGTGGATGATTTCAAAACCCAGAGGGAAAAAATAACCCCAACCGTAGCTTTCTTCCCAAGTTTTGGTTTTTTTTTGCGGCCAAATGAGGCAGTAAATTTGATAAATTAAAAACATAATTACACCCTCGCGCGGGTGTTATTTTACGAAGGTGCACTCGAACCCGCACATGAACTCGAGTGCAACAAATTGGCCCCGCGCCCGAGTGGGTGGGCTTTCGTTCGATAAATCTGTTGGATTGGAGAGCGTGTTGGGGGTTGATTGAAAAATTAATTTAAATTGTGCAGCCATTATGGAGGCGCCCAATCGTTCGTTAGACGACCGGTGGGAGCAAAGGGCCCTGGTAACGCTCCACGTTTTTAAAACAAACAGCATTCGATGGTCGAGCTTACGAGACCTCCAAACGAGATCTCCCACTCCTTCGGTCTTTCAGCGCGGCCACGAGGGTTGTTGGTTTGAGGGCAAGGCTGCTGCGTTTTGCTCTCATGCGTGCCCACGCCAGCTCGGGTGCGTAACGAATGCAGGTTTGTTATTATACGCACCTCGAGCGCGTAGCGTAAGTGCGAGTGAGAGAGTGAGAGAGAGAGAGACGGAAAACGTTGCAGCTGCACCTGCAGGTCCGACTGGCCGTTGATTGTACTCGGAAAAGCTGGCTGCGATTGGCGTGTTCATGTGTGTGTGTGTTTTTTTTTCTGTGTGTTATCAACAACCCGCAAGACCCGAATCGCTCAAGGTCTGGGAAGGGATGCAATTGCGTCACGTATGCGTACCCATTCGCTCCACCCGATCCGTGAACAAATTTACGTATTTGCTGATGTGATAATACGCCTCGATGGGTGGGTGTTGCAACGTTACGAGAAGGGTTTGATTTAATTTGTTTTAAAACCATTAAAATCGAATGTTAGTTTTTTTTTTACTCTTTCCGAAAGCCAATCCATTCCCGTACCACGCACAGTTCCAGCCAACGCAAAGCAGTGACATAAATTGTCATCCCTTTCCCGACGGTTTTCCATTTACACACGCGAGAACTCCTCCCTCGCTGAAGGGCTGGAAGTCCTCCGCAAGAAGCAGGATTTATACGCATACGCGCGAGAGTTAATGGTAGGCGCCATTTTCATAAATTTCCCCCCGGACGATCTATGGGCCCGGTGGCGTGATTTATGAAGTAAACGGCCGCAAGTGACCCTTTCAGGGTCGCTCACACACCTCGACAGTATCACCGGCACGGGAACAGTAATCAACGAAACCGGGCCCTTGGAACAGGGAGCAACCGATAAGCAGCTTCCAAGTGTGTTCAGGCTGTTGTGGAAACGGGTTCACAACATTGTCGGTAGCTAATCGCACCGGTAGCATCTTTGCACCGGACCACACGGGTCTTTGCTACTGGAACTACCCCGGATGCCTCCGGAACTGGTTCGTGAAAAAGGCTCAAGAAAAGGGTAAGCGGGCATAAAACCTGCTTCACGGCAAAACCAGCAGAAGGTACGAGCATTGTGTAAGGTGAAAAAAAAACCGCCCGATGCAACTCCGAGACTGCTAGGAAATTAGTGCCCACTTTAAATGGCTCGGGTGATTAATTAGTTTCTAATCTGCGTAAGTCCTCGTGCACGTAATAACGTGTGTCAGTCGCTGTGTGGCTTTATCCGGGTGTTGTCCGCAACACCCACAACGACACTTACCCGCTCATACTGGTAAAATGGTCGACTCGGTCCGGCACGGCCGTACAAATAAGGATAGTATGCACCGTACATAACTTCCGGGCAGGACACTGCCATTGCGCTCAAACTGGCCAACCGCACCGAAAGCTCCCCTCCGCCAGGCAAAGCGCACAGTCACACACACACACACACACGCGCACGCAGTCGCACGTACACAGGATCAACACTCGATCAAGCACGATCGCACGCACGTACGCCCACACGCGCCCGATCACAAACACGCGCACGCTCGTTGGCAAGGAGTCCGAAACGGTCCGGTTCGCTGGCTGGTTCCAACCGAGGCCGGAATGATCTTGAGGCCACTTGAGCTAACGCAGGCCGTTTCCCTGCGATTGCATCATTCTAGCGCCGTAACACACCGCACTCTGCACCACGTAAACCGTATTGCACCGTATGGGTTTTGTTTGTTGCTAACTTTCCTCGTTTGCACAATCTCCTACGCTCGTAATCGAAATGCACTTTCTGTGCCCTGCGTCACGGCGAGAGGCTTTGTCGTAGGTGGTTGTCCCTTCCTGTTAGTGGTGCGCCCTTCACGAGGATGTCGTGTTTTTTCTTTGTTTGTTTAAACTCCACGCTAAAACACACCAACTGCCGATGGGGTTTTGTAAATCACAACACTCGATCGCTCGTTCGCACGCACTGTCACTTTGGGGCTCGTTTATGACACCTATTGCGACGCTTAGAGTTTACTCGATCGTCACCGTAACGCGGTGGGAGTTTGTTTTACTTCTGCTGCTACTTTAATTCGCCACAATCGCCACCAAGCCTTCGCACGATGCCAATACCGATGGGGGGGGAGGAGGTAGTTTATTGATCGAGAGAAAACACGACACCGATCACTTTTGGCCACCCGACGGAAGTGTGTGACGTACGGAAGGACACATTGTTCACGCTGTTGTGAAACCCGGTGCCTGTTTGGGTGGTTGGTACCGTTAGTGACCACCCCGGTGGTGGTTCCGTCCTTTCACGTGCGTAGTTCCGCTCGCAAGTGTCTCCCCGACGACGACAACGACGATGTCAGCAAGCGCACGCTGAAAGATCAGAGCAAAGTAGAGGTGAGCAAAAACAAAAAAAAAAGTCGATCCGCATCGATTAGAAAGGTAGCATAGGAGGGCTTTTTTTTTTGTTTGTGTCGTTTGTTTTGCGCAACCACAACGTGCACGTTTCAGTTTCATTGACCGACCGGTGGCCAACTTTTCCCGCTCTCTGAACCGGGTCGATCGATTAGCGCGATTGGAAGGGATTGGAGGGAGGAGGGTGGGAAAGGGGGGGTGAGGGGAATAAAAAACGGCTGGTGGCGTTTCATTGACGGAAGGAAGCGCAAAAAATAAATAAATAAAAAGGCAACGTGCGGCGCGGTGACAAAATGGTTGCAAATTTATGCACCTCGTGGTTTTGTGAGCCTTTCGTCTCGCGTTACTACAAGTCACCCATAGTGCACCGCTCAGCCGTCGGCATTCTGCGAATGGTTACAGGCGGGCAGTCGGACGAGAGAGAGAGAGAGAGAAAAAACGTCGGAAAATCCTATCTTTATTTATTGCCCACCCAGGGTTGCTTCCTCCGTGCGGTTTGGAGTTGCCCGAGGCCGCAAGAAAATAATGATTGCAGCTAGTAGGAAATTTATCTCGGCATAAATTATGCATCACCACCACACGCGGACCACGGGACGGGACAATGTCGCGATATTTTTCAACGTTTGATTGATAGCACGCACTGGTCAACAGTGAACAGTGAAGACCCGTACGTGATGGTATTTGAAAAGCAAAAATCCCTCCCCAGCTTCGAGTGGCAACGCTAGCATTGGTGACGATAAAAATTATTTACACAAAATAAAGGTTAACCAAACAAAAACACATTAAACCCGCGGTTGTGGTTGAATCCTAGAGCTCTGTGTTTACAATCAAAAGGCGAAATGACCACGAAAAATGTCCCTCGGGCTATTGCAGATGTGGTTGCGGGATTACGTTTTCCCCTTGTAGATCCTTTCTGGCCACCAGCGCCATTTCATCTCGAACAATGGTTGCTTCGATGCCGCGAAAGAAGCACCGCGTTGCCATTAGCAACGACCGATGGAAGCCCTCTGCCGGAAAACGGTAATTAGTATGCAAATGGCGCGCAATGCTCAAAGGAGATCGCAAAACAAAGACATTTCAATTGTGGCTGCTCAGCCCCCAGTGGGGCGAGAAAATTCATGCAGATCATGATTTTCCCGAGCACAACGGGCAGTTGGCTGCAACAGAGAAAGAAAGAGAGAAAGAGAGAGAGAGAGAGCTCCCTCCTTCCAATCGTGGAAGCAACCCAACCTGGCTGCAACGGTTGGTTGGTGGAAATCGGCTTACCGGATGCGTGGAAAACCTCCGGCAAAGACGCACTACTCCCAAGGCTGGAATCCAAAGTAGCGCTCATTAACATGTACTCATCATACGGTACGATTGCCGCTTGGTATGCCGGCTTGAGTCGCAAGTGCAACTGCACCCAGCGCGCGGTGCATAATGCAGTTTGGCCCCATTGGAAGGCGCGCGGCGTGCGTAAAGTGAGAGCTGCAGGATTGCAGATTTCCCGCGACCAGCTCCGGCGACAAGGGGATGAAAGAAAAAACGCATAAAGAAACGCGTGAAAGTGCAACCGCATAAGCCGCAAATCGCTCGGAATGGCAGCAAAAGTTTGATGGATTTTGTGCTGCCCTGCGAAAACGAGCAGCAACAACATGACAGCGAGCAATGTTTTCGATACCATCGGTTGCAATGGTGGATAAACTGCATGCCTTGTGTGCAGGGCGCGTGGAAAAGGGCCTCTTTACGTAACGCCAAAACAAACTCGCTGGTGCAGTTGCAACAAACGTCATCGCGTATACGCGTGAGCTTGAGTTTTTGTTTTGAAAAATAACTAAACTTTGCCCTTCGTCAGCTGTGTAGGAGGGGGAGGAGTGCAATTTTGCCCACTCACCTACCCACCCACCTGCCGCGTTGGTGCCATGGTAAGCACCCATAAGTCATCCAGGTGCTTCAAGGCACTTTGGAGTTACACTTATCCTTCGATGGGTAGCTGCAACGGTCCACTGGACGCGTTATATTTCGCACATACCACCACCACCATCACGATGGGATGTAATGGATACGCCGGTGGTATCGTTAGCCAAGGCACGGCACGCACTCAAACGAGCCATTTTGGAATTCACCCTCCTCCACTGGCCGCTCCTTTCGGCCTTAGCCCTTCAGTAGGAACTCTGCCTGCTCCTTGAAGTGTATCGATCAACGCCTTCTTGTGGGTGTGTGTCTCATGAAACGCCAACCAAAACAACCGCAACCAGGAAGCAACCGTTCGTTGTGGCTTTCGTTTGGCTCCTCAAAATGGCTGCAACACACAACACGAAACTGTTGCAAAAATCGATATCTTTGTCGGTGTGTTGCGTGTTTTTTTTTTTTGCACGAATAGGAGTGCGCCACCCTAATTGCCGCCGGTACGTTCCGTCAGGATCAACCAAAAGCATCTCCCGCCGAATGGCCCAAAATTATCTGGCACATTTCCCAGCCGAGCCTGATCGAATAGCAGCTAGCTTGAAATTGCTGCTCACCGCGCGGATCGTGTCACCCACGAAAAATTCACTATTTGCTTCAACACACACACACACGCACTCACACCCGCACCCGAAAAGGTCACCCTACCCCCGATTCCACCACAATCGGCTGCGGAATGTAGACAATCGCCCCGGGGGCTAAGGAATGTCCTTTTGGTGGTGACAATGAGGAGAACCATGCGACGGGGGAAAGGGTGTCAAAGGGCGAGCGGGTAAGCTGAATAGCGCAATATCGATTGGCAGTTTGATCACCGGTCGAAGATCGTCACGCCAACGATCGGAGCGTATCACGCAACGCACGGAATGAAAATGTCAAAACTCACTTGGCGTCGGTTTTGGTGATGGGATGCGTGGGTCGCGAGCTCGGTGTGAGGGAAGAGTAATCCTTTCCTGACGCTGACACACGTGTGGATGAGATGGGAAGAAAGAGGAAAAATCCTCTCACCACACCAAGCTAGAGCTGTCAAATGCCAAACACTCGTGAACGTCACGCACGCACGCGATGCACTGTGCGATTTTGGCAACACTTTTTTTTTTGACACACGCAAGCACGCACGCACGCACGCAAGCACGTTGTACGTATACGTGTATAGATGCTCGATCACACGCACTAAAGGAGTTTAGCGTAAAAAACCCGAACCACAACGCAAACACAACGCACGCACGCACGCACGATCACAAAGAGGCCAACGGGGGAAACGCTTATTCAAGGCGCCCTCGAACTCACGCTCGCTAAAAAAACAGATGATCAGATCCTGTGCCTTGTGCGTGCCGCCGTTCAGTAGTTGAAAGGAGCGCACGTTCACGCGGTCTGCATCGTACGTTGTTCGAACCGAAACAACTGCCGCTAGCGATGTTCCACCGGTCTCGGGTGTGCCTTCTCATCATTTCCATCCGTGACTCGTGGTGTCTCGTTTTCGCACACCCACGGGTAGCTGTCTCTCGGTCGCACCCGTTCACCGTGGAACTGGTTTTCCCTGCACACCGCGCTCCACCATTTTGAAGGACATACCACCGTCAAGGACCAATCCAAGTCGCCTCTGGGGATGGCTTTACGAGCGAACGCACCAGAGAGGCGTATCGTTGTTTTACCCCGCCTGCTTTGTGAGCTCGCCATAGGAAATCGTGTGGTCTCGCTCTCGTGTACTGCTCGTAGTCACACCAAACGGTGTTGCACAAAGAAGTGCATTATTTGCGCTTCTTGCTTTTACAACTAAGCGCACCGGGAAAGCGACGGCGCCATTCGCGATGTTCTCTCGCACTCTTTTTCTCGCACGTGTGAGTGCTTCTCTCTCTCTCTCTCGCTCTCGCTCTCTAGGTAGCTGTGACTTGGAAAAGGATAAAAAAAGGAAAACGCACGCATACACCACATCTCGTTGTTTTTGAGGGTGCTTGCGCGTGTGTTTGTGCGTTGCTGTGCCGAGTGTTAGTGCACTTGCTTATCGCGTTTCGCTTTTCGCGCTTGCCAAACCTCGCCGGTTGGGGTTGATTTTTTGATTAAGTTATGATACAGTCCCATTCCCGCCAGCCACAAGGCTCCTTGCATCGGGGATGACGTGCGATGGCTCGATGGACGACAAGGACAGTACATCCTGGTGGTGGTTCTTTTCTCCCACTCTCTCTCTCTCTCTGCTGTTCACTAACTCTCAGCTCAGCCACAGGGCGAGTATCGAAAGGAGTGGCAAGCCGCGTATCGCATCGATCCGGTGGAATGGAAATCCGAACATAATGGGGGCCTTGGGAAATGTCGATGTGGGAGATGCTAACCCATATCAACCAACTGGCGTAACAACTGGCCCATTTCTATGTTAACTTCACTTCGGCGACATGTCGCAGTTTTGCACCGGTCAACTCCACAATCCCCTTATCAATGGAACACACGGGACCATCACCACCACCACCACCACCATCTTCACCCAGGGAATCGTTTCGGGGAACTTATTGGCGAATGTCTGGAATGCGACGATGGCGTAGCGCTTCATCGGAGCGAACGGCAACTCGAAACCGGATTGATAACGTGCCTCACGCGCGGTACGGAATCAGTTCAGACGAGCTGCGTTGACGGGACAGCAATGGAAACCAAAACGCAGCATGAATGATTTTCGCCACATTCCTCGGTAACTCGCCTGAACGGGTTTCGCTTGCAGGTTTAGTCGCAGGGTGGGTTTTGTCAATGGTTGAACAGGGCATGAATGTTTCGGGTCGATTATTAATTTCCATAGCGCCATCGATCGACGTTTGCAAATTATTGCACCCCATGAATCAAACTCGCAGATGGTTTGATCGCTCGGACAGTCGGGACTCAATTTATCATGACGCAATTCACGGATGATGGATTAGATGAAGTTGCAGCATTAAGAGCCATGTCGACCCACGCCAGCCGACCTCAATAGCTTTCGTGCCAAACCCGGCGCCGTTGCCCGCGGTGCGTTATTACGCTCATTTACATAAAACAATAAAGCGACATCATAATGACATTTCCATGGCGAACGGTGTTGGCGTGCGTGTCATCAGTTGAAGGCTCCTTTTTACCACTTTATCATAGGTATGTCATCGTTTCGTCAATGGCCGCCTGCGCCAGGACTCTCCCAGGGCATCCTTTCTGTGCGTGGTGAGACATTATTATACCCACCGATCGGCTTCAACGCACCCACTCCGCGTTCGGTGGAATGAAATTAAATGCAAATTAAGCGATTGTGCTCTGCTCTGGCTTTGGCACTGAGAAAGCTTGTTCGGTGGATGTGCTGGGCGAAGGGTGGAAATGGAATTGAAAAGAAAGGCACTCCATTGCACACACGTTTCCCCCTTCAAACCTACCGACTGTTCGATCGATTTGTATGAGGAACTTTAGGAGGAAGCATGAAGCAATGACCTTTTATTACCGGCCGCTGCTTTCCACGCTGTAAGCTGACCACGTGGATAAATTTTAATAAATGAGTTTGATGTGCCTTTCCTAGGACGATTCTCAACATGCAGCACACGTTACTTCTTGCGATATAGCTTTGAAAGGAATTTCTTTTATGGCACAAAGTGTGCTCAAATGTTGATTAGATGTTGAAAGAGAAAGAGCCATGCAAAAGGATACATAAATCTAAAAGGAGAGCTAATAAGGATACAACACTAAACTTGGCATCAATCTCTTGTCTGCAAGATTGCATGCAAGATTTGCTCAATTAGACTCAGCCGTCTGGACTGTCAAATTTCCTAGGAAATGACAGTGCGAACACTGCGTTTGCCGCAGGTAGCGAGTTTTGTACATATAAAAATTAAAATACATTAAAAACCTTCTAATATCCTTATAATGTTTCTTCAATCGAGCTGAACAGCAAGAAGTAACAAGACAGTAGTTTAATTTCGTGAAAGTAGGATTCCCTTTTTGCTGCAAGGAATAATCTGTTATTTAAAAACGCGAGCGAGTGCTTGTTTACTTATCGGCGTGGTACCAAACAAATGTTTAGTCTTTTTAACTTATAGAGAATTATTTCCGATTATTTTAGAGTATAACTGTAAGTAAATAGTATGAATGAATCATAGGATGTATGATGATAATTAAAAAAAATGAATGTTTTTCTTACTCTTCCAACGATACAGATTAGTTACATAAATAGAATTCTAGTTCGACAAACTACATACCAAATTCAAAACTATGTCTACCACTGTGGAACAGCCAAATCGGATAGCTCCTGCTTTAGACGAGCTAACGGAAGAACAGCGCAAGTTTCGCTATCGTGGTAAGCAGTTTGCTTTTAAGGCAATGATCAAAGTCGCCTTTTGCTAAAACTAATCGTATGATTTATTCGGCAACATTGGGTCAAACGGTCAGCGGGTGCGTTTCTTGCAGCAGTCGGTGCAACGTCAGCGGTAGCGGGATTTAGTAAAGCAATCATGTCAGCGAAGAAATCCGATCCGAAGTATTTCGACAAAGGGCTCCACGGAAGCATAGCGCTTCACGAAGCCGGTACGAGCTTGGCTCTGAGGGCACTAGGCTGGGGAACTCTGTACGCCATCCTAGGCACAGGCACAATTTGTTACGGAATATGGAAGCTAAGCGGCGCCAAAGATGTACGTATCGACGATCGCGAGCTGTACATAGAGCTACGTGTTCACATTGATCTTCCTCATTGCAGATGAATGAATTTAGAGAAGTGGTCGGAAAAGCTTTTCCTCGGGTTCCACGCAATAATCCGCCTACTAGTCGTACTGAGTTCGAAGGACTAACCGATTTGATGCAGTACCTCTCGACCTGGGGAAAGGAAAAGAAAATGGCACCCGAAGTGCAAGGGCAAGGATCTCCCAGTCAGTAATCATCGCGCACGTTGATGCAATTGTGCGAAAGAAGTAGCCACTGTTACAAAAGGGCAACTATGTTGCTGTCCTACAAATTCGCGTCATATGTAAATATATAGGGTACTGAGCTGTTGATAGACAAAAAATATTCATTCTATTTATTTGTGCGATTCGCATAAAGTAAGATAAAATTGTCCCTAAAATCTGGTAACAACACAGGACACTTTCCAAACATTCGCGTAATGGCCACTCGTAGCACCAATTGCTGTCGTATTTCAGGCACGCTTACTGGAAATGTGAATTCAATTCACATCCATCACTCTCGTACTCTTATCATTCAACATCGATAAATCTCAACCATGTAACGAAGGTTCACTTCAACATCATAAAGCTATCACTCAACAATTCGTTTGTTCTGGAACAAATAGCAAATTGAATAGTAAACGTCTCCGTGGAAGCGCTAGCTGCAAAATTTTATACTCACGTCATAATCAACGTATGATTTGCGGCAATCAAATCCTCCACATTCGGACCTTCGTCTATGCCTAGGAGATTCTCACTAATGATACTGCTTCCGATGGAGGCCTGCAGTGGTGTCATTGGTCCACCAACTAAAAACTTTGGCGTTAAGCTGTCCTGGCGGCTATCCAGCGAACCTGGTATTATTCGCCCGAGATCAGAACCGGTCCCATTCGAGAGTGACCCGTTGTGGGAGTGGAAGCTGCCGTCCAGCATCTTCCATACACCATCCTGGTGCTCTAACGTTAGACGGGCCAGCTCTCGTTTGTACCTTTCCGTCAGTTCCAATATCTTTTCCAGCACCTTTCCGATTTCCTGCATCTCGTGGCGTATATCTAACAGTTGCCTACGGAAACATCAAGATACATTATTTGGCTGTTCGCGATCCATGCGGACCATTTATCGCTTCTTACTGCTGCAATTCCTGAAAGCCAGCGTCGCGTAAGAGCACATCTCGCCGCTTCAAACACTCGTACACGGCCTGCGACATGTCCATGTGAGATTTTTCATTGGTGATCCTCTCCAAGATTCTGGCTCGCGACTGCTCATACCGTCCCTCGACGTTTTTCAACCCAAAGTAATCCTGCTGCTCAAAATCGTCCAGCAAGGCGTGCCGCAACACGTCCCGGCTACGTTTCAACACCGATTCGTATCGCTTTGTGATTTTATCCGCCATTTCCGCAAGCTTTCGAACGTTTGTCTCGATGCGAGCACACTTTTCATCCCACTGTTGCCGGGCGGTCTCGAACGTGCTTGACGGTATTCGCTACAACAAAGCAAAAAAAAGATAGTTACCTTTCCTTCGTACCTTTAGGTGTCTAGGCTATTCGCGGCCATCCGTCAACCTACATTGGCGGTGTTGAGTGCATCGCGCGCATGAGATAAAGTAAGCTTGTGGTACTCCACGCCGCCCAGAATACCGTACACGACTTTGTTCATGCGGCTAATCTCATCCTTGTGCCGGGCGATGGTGTCGTTCAGCATCAGCCCGTAGTTGCGGATGCCATCGAGTAGCAACACGTACAGCCGCTGCTCGTTGGCGATAAAGTAGTACGCATTGGCAATGAAGTGCCGTAGCATGTGCGGCTTCAGCTTGCTTTTGATGTTCTGAAACACGTCCGTAATACTTTTCGGTATGCAGGGTTTGAGATCGCGCTGCACAATACTCGCCCGGCAGCTTCGATTCATCACAAAAACCATCGGCTTGCCGTAAAAGTTCGGTAGGTACAGATCGATTGGGCGCGTGTCCGGTTGCACACGCGGTTGTTTCTGCTCCAGTGGCAGAATGAAGTCGATCTCACCCACCGGTATATCCGTCGCTTGGTAAACCTGATCGCATAACGTTTCCATGCTGGTTTCCTCAGTCACTTCGAGGAAAATCCATCGGCAGTCGTACAGCGAAAACAGCGTCAGGAACCGTTTCGCCAGTATCTGATCCAGTAGGGAGAAGATTTTCAAAACCATCGAAGGAGCCGGCGAACCGTTGCCGTTTTCTTTTTCTGGAGCGAATGTAACCACTTTTGGTAGCGTGTCTCCGTTCGAAATAGATTCACCAGCTCCTGCAATGGGAGAAACCGTATGTGGTGCGTAACCACGCCGTTTAGGATTCCACTCCAGTGCCAACACGAGCCATCGTTCCAGTTGCTTCCGCAGACTGATGGAAATGTGATTCTCCGCAAACATCTCCGTATGATATGTGTAGTTCTCTCGGCTATCCTCCGTGATCGCGATGTCGGCCGATTTCTTCTGCTGAACGTGCATCATCCACCGGGTGATGGGTGCGTGGGGTATGAATGGCCGCACGCCCGTCACTATTTCGAACCCAATAATGCCCATCGACCAGTAGTCCACCGAGCAGTTGTACCGATCGCAATAGATCAAATCAGGCGCGATGTACTCCACCGTTCCCACCAGACTTGCGTTCAGGCTCTGCTTGTCCAGTGCCTTAGCGTAGCCCAGATCCGTTAGCTAACCATCATCGAAAAAACGAAGGGAAATTAATCAATACACTAGAGCTATGCGGCGACGGACGAAATTTGGGCGACCTACTTTATAGATGAAACGATCGCCCTGCTGCTTCAGGACCAGATTTTCCGGTTTTATATCGCGGTGCGTTATTTTTAAACTGTGCAGGTACGCAATGGCGTTACGCAGTGAATGCAACACATCTCGGACGTCCTGCTCGCGCAAACCACAGCAGTTTTCCACCCGGTTTAGCACCCGGCGAAGATCCCCTCCCTCACAGTACTCCATGCAGAGCAGCGGAAGTCCGTTTGCAGAGCTGCGCAACAACTCCTGAATAAAGGAACTCGGCTGCACCGCGACCGCGCGAACGATATTATCGTTCTGCACCTTTTCCGTCATCAGTTTCACCTCGTTTCGCCAGCGCTCGCAGTGCTTATCGGTGATCTCGTTCTTATCTTGCAGAATGTGAAACTTTTTTATCGCTGCAACGAACGGACGTGGTTGTTGTATCAGAAGATGCGCGCAAGTGCCGGATTGCCACCAGACTTACCCACGGTTTGCTGCGTCTGTTTGTTCCTCCAGAGCGTGACCACACCGAATGCTCCATTTCCTAGTCGTTTTTCTCGGCACCAGTCACCGATTACCGGAGGATCTTCGAATGGTTTGATCATGTTGCCAGATGGAAAAGCTGCGATATCCAGCTGAGTGCGGAGCGTACTAGCGGTACTAGCGGAGCGAAGCACGAATCCCTGTGTGCTATTGTACCGGAGGAATGCAGCCGGTATAAGCTATATTTAAACTATTTGACACTCATGCCCGTTCCCGTTCGGAACAGACGGGTTCCTGTGTTTAGACGCTGATTAAGTGCTGTTTCGCGAACTGTTGTGCGTATTGCGTCTATAAATAAAGCGAAAATATTTTTTATGCTACCAATCGAATAACAATAACAAACCCGAGTGAAAGAATGACAGCTGTTCCGATGGTTACACCAATGCTACACCGACAGCACACAAGTGTTTGAGGTTAAAAAATTAGACAACGATTAAATTAGACAAACAACACAAGGAGTACAACGCAACCATCCAGATGCAATGAACAGTATAGCGAGAAAAGTAACAGATTTATGAATAAATGAGTAATTTATTTCAATAATTGGTACACTTGTGCGTGACACTGGTGCGCGAAGAAGGTAGCTTCAATGTAAGCGGCTGTCCTGATTTTGACAGCACAGCATATCTGACGGCAGTCCGTGTAGAATGTCAGCGAAACTGGCTATCAGTGCACCAGTTTATATTTACCAGTGGTTAAAATACAAATAAGCGATCAGTGATAAATCGCGCGAGTGCATAAAATTCGACAGCCGTAGCGAACGAAACGGTGCACCTATTTTCGCGTAAGTTCAACCCCCCCCTCCCCTCCTGTAAAAGTGCGTGCGATCTAAAGTGTGGAAGCGAACGCGCCCCGTAGCATAATGGAATTTGCCGTCACGAGTGTATAAGATGGGACGCAAGCATCCGGGAGAAAGAAGAAGGAATCGGTTTGGCAAAGTTGGCGATTCGAAATTGGCCGCCGTCGGGCGAGGAAGGTTTATTGTGTCAATAGCGATCGAAAAGGCAACGCCGCCCCGATTGCATAGTTTCGGATTCCAGTGCATCCGTTCTGTGGGGGCTTGAGTGGAGTGATCGTCAAATTCCGTCAGTGTGTTGTGTGTTGTGAGATACAACAAAACCACATTCCTGCAGTGTAGAAAAATCGTACCAAAGCGACCGTGAGCAATCATCGGAAAGGTGCAATTCGTCACACTTGCCCCCGAAAGGTTCTTAGAGGTTACGGCGTTACCGTGACAGGGACCGGTTGGAATGGTGCTAGATCGGAAGCTGTGTGCATCATCAGTCGGTCGCTCGTTTGCCCCTCGAAAGTGATGATGTTAGATGCGGCCAAATTGCCATTGACCGTCAGATAAAACGCGGTGACCCGCACTAAACCGCGTCGCATTATTTGTGCGGTAGGGGAGAGAAGAAAAAAAATACGCACACACCAACAAACAGGAGAACGAGAGGAACAAACTGGAACGGCTGGCGGGTTAGATTTCATAGCGATTCAGATAGGATTTCCGATTCCTCAATCAGCATCTCTCGGCCCGACGACCCGCCAGCGCTGTTACTAGGATGGCTTACATAAACGTCGCAGAATGGAGCCCCGATATGGTCACGGATTGGTTGAAAGGTAAGTGAGCTACTTTGAGATACCCCTTGTCTTTCGTAAATATTGTGCCGAAATGGAAACCTATCACTGTTTTCTGGCCCCAAAAATGCCCTTACACCTAGTTATCTCGCGCGAGGTGACTGACACGATCCCCGTGGGAGAGAATAAGTAGCAAAAAATAATACGGACACAAAGCAGAATGCACTTGCAATTCAGGTGCAATTCAGCAATGAAGGTGCATTCTTGCACTTTGCGCTTGGATCATCACTTTTCACCAGCTGCCGTCGTGTGGCGGTTGTGTTGGTCTCCAAATGAAATAAGGTCAGCTGCCGCGAACGATATGGAAAGCATAGCAGCAGCATGGTCATGTAATCATGCCCCAGTGTGCATTGGCATTGGGCTTGGTTCCGGTGAAGAGGGAATTTGTTGTGCGACCAAGTTCGGAAGGCAACCCTCGGGTGGCCAAGGGTGTGTCTGCTGTGTGTGTATTTTTACCACCATTCGCCACATACCGAGCCGAATCTGAGGGGGGTAATTAGTCGACACATCAACGTCAATTCCCAGACAGAGTTGCAAAATTTTTTTTCGTGAATCAACATAAGACTCCCCTGGTGGTCCACTTCGGAATGTAAACATTTATACGAATATAAAATGATTCATCGCTCCAACACTGGACGGCCATTCTTGGTTTGATTTAATTTCTTGGCGATTGAGACCAACCGAGGGTCCTTCAGAATGCATCAACACTTAACACTATTTTTTTTTTCTATCAGAATACACCATCGTAATATGTTATTTTCTCTCTCTCTCTCTTCCTTTGCGGCAGGTTTGGACAACTCGATGTACCATTATGTGCAATCTTTCATCAACAACGAAGTAGGCGGAAAGCAGCTACTAAACATACGCCCGTACGAACTCGAACAGCTCGGCATGCACGTTATCGGCCACCAAGAAATCGTCCTGGAAGCTGTTGAAAACTTGAAGAATTTCGTAAGTCCCTCTGCAATCGATGTACGGTAAAATGAGAGCGAAACCCGTGAACAACATAAACATTTCATTCAAATGAACACCACCCGCTCCCTCTCGAAAGGACACAAACGTTGTCCCGAGAAGGCACTTGAGAAACCTCCTGGTTTCCCTTCGGTAGCAAACGTGCGTACGATTCCCGTATTTCAGCTTGCCGTTCTCCGTTGCACCGTTTGACGGATGCGTCTGCATTGTTGCAGTGTGTTTGCGCTTGCACCGAACACGTTGCATCATGTTTTATCTTGCCACATCGCAATGCTTTGTGTTTGTTCTCTCTCCGTCGGCATTAGTCAGCAGCGCGTTTATTTTGCGGCCTTGGGCAAACATGTGCGCGAACCGTTTGGGACCAGCGACCTCACACGGTGTGGTCCTTCGCTCGTTCCCAACTAGCCACGGCTGGCACAATGCATTGCGCAACTGGACTTTGAAGGCGATAAAGACAGAATGTTCTTGTACACATGCCATTTATGTTCCACGTTCGTTTGTGACTTGTTGAGCGGCACGATCAGTGCTTATCGTGCCCGGAAGTGGGGCAACTCATCGCAGTCCGTCCGTCTCGCCTGGATTGACTTCCGCAAACAAAACGGCTATCGGAACGTTCCCAGTCGCTGGGGCGAATCACGTACTGTGCAAACAAACCGGGACTCACACAAATGGGTGGCACCGTTCCCGTTTGGGTGGTGTTTCTTTTTTTTTTCTCCATCCCCTTGCAGAACTACAACCTGGATAAGGAGAACCTACAGTTTCTCGCACTGCATGTGGCGACCGCTGCCCACTCGCTGACGAAGCAGCTCGAGTTCTCCGACCAAGAGAAGCTCGAGACGTCCGTACTCAAGGATATTACGCGGATGATTACGCGCTTGAAGGCGCTTATAGAGTGGCTGGATAGGGCACCGTTTAGGGGTAGGATTTTTCTAAGCAGCGGTCCCTTTACATTTCGATAATGGGGTTTTGTGGTGGTTTGCAGGTCAAAAGAAATTTGATGAGCTGAGAAAGCAGTGCATGCGATTCGGGCTGGAGGTGGCCACCGTAGCTATGCGTGATAGGTTTTCCCTAATGCCCGTACAAGCGGTAAGTGATCGTTTCATTATTATGCAAATGTGTTACCTTTCTACACAAACATGTTTCTTCTTCTGCATCCCATTCTAGATACGGCAAAACTCGAAAAAGCTCGAAAACATAGCTGAGTACATAATCAAGGACATCACCGATCCGATCATCCTGCAGCCAGCCTCACTGGATTTGGTAACACTGAAGAAGCGTGAGTCAGACCTCGGCTTTCTTATTATGCAAAGCTTCCACGGAGTGCACCGGTAAGTGTCCATAACTATATTCCACAACGAGTGTGTATGTGTGCGTGCGTGAGCATGTGTTGTTTATGTGGAAAATTTGGACTCCCGTGGCGGTAATTAGAAAAGCATCAAGGATGATTCATTCCTTTGCTTTCTTTGGGACGCGGTTGGGTTGCTCCTTTAAGGGATATATTTTGTCGTCATTGGAAACAACCCACTGCCAGTGCTGCGGCCTGCTGTGATCTTTGTGCGATCATCGCAAAAACATTGTGAAAACATGATCCGTTGCTAATCGTATCCTTGGGGTTTCTCGTGTGTTTTTTCTTTCCTCCGCAATCCCGAACGCGTTTTGGAAAACCCGCAACAAACGACGATGGTGGCGGTCCAACAGAATAACCGAAATAAAATTCAACTCACCCGCCCACAACTCCGGCAAGGTCGAGGAAGGCGATGAAATAGTGCAAATCAACTACCAAGCCGTAGTTGGATGGGAATACAAAAAGGTCCTGCTGCAGCTTCAGGAATCACCGCCAGGTAAGCGGCTAACAACCGTGTGTATGTGTGCTTCTCTGCTTTCCCTTTGGCTATTATTGTCGCTTCGATGTTGGTTTTCGCTCTTGCCTCAAACCCGTGCGTTAGCGGAATTCGTCCTTTTTTACGTCTTCCGCTTTCCATCCACCCACACTTCGGTGCATTCTCGGTTATTATCCTTGAACATCCGTGCGGTGCTCTCGTCGCTCTGGCGGCAGCGTGGGCCATCCATCATGCAGCTATCGATCCCAAATTAGACAAGGGTAAACCAGGCGGAAAAAAATATGGAAGCTACTCTGCCGGTCAACCCGCTCAGGGATAATTATTGCGCATTTTACTGTTTCAAATTCTCGCTTCGTTTGTAACTCACCTTTCCTGTCATCAGTCGTTATGCCACTGCGTTTTTCTTTTGTTGTTGCTGCTGCTCCTTTTTGTGGTTGCAATAATTGCTTCTTTTCCTCCTTACAGATGTGCTCTTGACGCTCAAGAAGCGACCGAAGCACATGAAAATCTATGGCCAAATCTACATCAAACCGTACCGCTTGCCGAGCAAAAAGCGATCGCTTCCGTACCGCTGGGATGAAGCTTATCCTAGCCCGCGGGCGACGGACAACTTTGCCCTGCAGGACTTCTCGTTGCCGCTCGATCGCGTCCCGGAAAAGCACGTTCCCTCCGACACCGAATCCGACGGCAGCGACATTTTAACGCCAACGGATGTGAAGGAGGCGGATAAGGAGATGCGCCTTTATCTACCCAAACCGAGGGCGGTCCTGCAACGGCGGCACACGCTCTCTAGCTTTAAGGATTTGGTCGGGGTAGCCTCGTGGCAGGAGCGAAAAGGGAAACCGCTGATTTCGAACGATTTGCAGAGCTTACGCGACAAGTCAGTATCGTTCGGGTTTGGGTTAGAGATGTCGCCTCGACCAACCACTACTTGTCTCGGGTTAGGTGCCGGTAGTGCTGTGGAAGGTCCAGGTAATGCAGGCGGAGTGCCGGTTAAGGGGAGTAGATTCGGTGGACCGTTGAAAAGCTCCCTTCCCGATATCATTCCATGTGAGCCAGAAATTGTACCAGCACCTCCTAACGATCGGTCCATTGCCGGAATCAAATCAGCGGATAGCGAGTCGTACAAGGCTGGTGTATCGAAGGTGGTTCGCTTTGAGTCGAGCTCCAAAGCCGACCAGTGCCATGTGGACACCAAGTACACCTGTCAGGTGGAGAGCACAGTATTGGAAACGTTTGAACCGATACCGTACGTAGATGAAGATCTTCCAACCGTCGCTTGTCCGCCGACCGTTACCGAACGTGTGCGTCGGTTCGAATCTTTTGCTAGTCGGACGACTGCAGCGACCGGTCTTAGCAATGGACAGCATGCGGGAGGACAATCGGCAACTTCTTCCATCACCCTTAAGCCTATTCCGATGCAACGGCAGCTATCGAAGGATCCGGAACTGACCGAAGCAATCAACACGGTGGTCGTAAACCGTGAAATGGTGAAACGTGGTCGATTAGATAAAAGCTACAGCACGCCCGCGTACGATGACGAACTGAGTGGTGAGTTTTCATCTTTTGATAATGACCTATGTGAAAGCACATTAATTTATACCTCTTTTCGTTGCGACCTGTTTTCAGATATTCCGCCTGCAATCGAGCCACGTAAAGAGCATCTCCTAAAGGCACCACCCGTGCCTCCACCACGACCAAAACGAACGCACGAAACGCTCACTGTTGCCTTGCCAGAAAAGCCATCTTCCACTTCATCATCGGGACTGGTAGTGCCATCCCCCTCGGTGTTACCGATCGTTTCGCCGTTTCACGAAAACGCGGCCATTTTCGTCTCGTCACTAAGCAACACCCTGGATATCCGTGAGGATAGCCCAAATAAATCCAAACTCGCAAATGTTATCGATTTGAAGCAAAATCGAACCCAACCACTTCCTCCTACGATTGTCCCCGGTACGGTGACGCCACCAAAACCAGCCGAACGTACGGCGATTCCACCGATTCCGGCCTCGAGGTCTGCAAATCTGCCTGCTAAATCAATGCAGACCTCCGAACCTTCGACGCTGGCCACTGTACCAAGCATTCCGATCGATTCGAGCTCGGAACTACTGACACCAAACAAAACCAAGAGCCTTACGTTGAAGAAGAAAAATTCGCTTCTTTCCAAGCGCCGCAACGTGTCTCTGAAAACGCTCTGTGTCAGTGACATTCAGGGACACCTGTATCGACGCACCAAGGGTCGCAGCGGGATGTCCTACTGGGCAAAATACTACTTCGTGCTGATCGAAACCACTCTGTACGGGTTCCGCAGCAAAGAAGCACCCAAGGCGAACAGCATGATCTTTCTGTCCGGCTTCACGATCTCCATCGCGAAAGAAGTCCACTCACGGCCTCACGCCTTCAAGGTGTACCATCCGCACAAGACGTTCTACTTCGCAGCTGAAACGCAGGAAGCTCTTATCCAGTGGATGGAGTACATCAAACAAGCTACGCTTAAGGGTGCCTCAATTGCAGGAGGAAACGGTGCCGGCTCGGCAACCGGCTCCGAGCACCATAACGTTAGGGAGCTGTTTTCCGAAACGGACAGTTCCGACGACGAGCTGGGACTGATGGACAGTACCACCAAGCTGAACATGTTGTGCACACCTTCACCACAGATGTCTGGTGGAGGAGGCTCCCACACCGTGGCGAATTCAGACGGGACGCCCACGTCGTGGAAGCAAGATCGGTACCATCTGAACTTTGGATCGTTGAAAAAGTTCACCAAAATTGGATCGGACGCGAGCAGCAGCACCGCAAGTGGAAGCGGAACCGTGGGAAATGGTGGAAACTCTGGCAGCGGTGGAAGTACTGGAGAGAGTAGCAAATTCTTTGGATTTTTCTCGTCCCATCGGAACGTCGAGAAAAGCAATTCGAGCGAAATGCCCGTTCCGACGTCGCAGTTCAAGAGCTATCGCAAGGTACCGGGTGCGGGTGGATTGCAGATCGGTACGGCATCTGCTTCAACGGAAGTGTTTCCGCTTCCTTCCACTGCCACCCAACCGATCCTCGCTAGTAGCGGATCGCCGATGGCCAATGCGGCGGATGGAGGAAATTTCAGTGCTAGCAACCTTTCGCTTGCTTCTGCACTCGGAAGTCGCGATGGTGACAAAACGGTGACTTCCACCGGAGCACCACAACCTCCGCCGAGAACCAGCACACCTACACCCCCGCTTCCCGCTCCACCCGTGATCATTCGCGAACCGGTGACACCAACGATGAGTGAGGCGGTGGTACTGTTGGACCGGGCGAGAAAAACGAAACGCATCTCTCCGCATAACTACATCCACGCGTCCAATCCGAACCTGGTGGAGTTCGATTTTCAAACGTCGAAAGCGATGGATTTCTCGGTGCCAAAGATCCACTCCGCGAACACGTGGGACACGAGCACGCACTCGCACAGCAATCTGCAGTCGATGATCACGCTGAAGGACCTGATGCTGCAGAAGCAAGCCGAGGAAGCGCAGGAAATGTACAATAAGCGCGTTTGCCTCGGTGTGGAGAAGCTGGAGGTTGGTGGTGATCAGGTACCGCAAGTGATCATTCTTCCTATCGTACCGGAAGCGGTGAACAAAATTCAAAGACGTCAGCTTCCAATAACACCAGACTACGCACAGAGCTTCAAGCTGGACGATGAGGACATTCTATACACGCGTAGCAAGGAAGGCCAAAAGTTGCGCGATTTCGGTTACGAAATGATTTCCGGCGACGATGCGTTTGACCAACGAAACAAACCCATTCGTTCGACGCTCGGTTTGAGCATTTCCGCGAGTGGCATGTCCGGAATTAGCTCAAACAACGCAAGTGCGACCGGTACGAACTCAAACGGAGCTGGCAGTAGTAGTGGCGGTGGATCGATCAAAAAGAAAACGTTCAATTGGATAAACTCGGATCGCAAAGCGCCAGATCCAAACGAGATCAACCTCCTTACTATCGGTTCAGTATCTAGTGGCTCTATAACGTTTACCGGGCCGATGGCCGGGCCAGAGCAGAGCCATCGAACGGGAGGTATGTCAACGTCTCTGTCTCTGCGGGACAGCTTTAAACGCAGCAAAAATAAAGCCGTCATTGCTAGACTGGATAACATTAAGGCCAGCAGCGAAAAGCTGTTTCAGTTCAAGCAGTCGAGCTTGGCTGGTGGCGCAACAAGCAGCAATAATAACGATAAGGAATCGCTCAAGATGAAGCAGCTAGACAAACCGGCAGCGCCGGGAGGTGGGATAGTGAACGTAAACCTAAAACATCAACTACCGCCGCCACAACAGCACGCGTTCGCGAACATCGTCGGTGGATTGGGTGGGAAGAAAAACAACAATGAGCTGAATGCGGTCCTGGAGCAACATTCGGCGTTGCTATTTCACCAAACGAGCGGTGCCGGTGGTGGTGGTGGGCCATCGGCATCCGGTGGTGGATTCATCGGTGGTATCAAAAAGTCTAACACGTGCAACAGCTCGTCGGATTTTAAGGAAAACTCGAGCAAGCTACACAACATGCGTAAAAACTCGGCCCCGGAACGAGGCACCGTTGGTGTGAGTAACGCCAGTGGTGTTGGATCCGGTGGAAGCGGAAGCAATGCCAACGGCGCCACGTCCTACTTTACTAAGTTGAGCTTCGGTTCGACGAAAACGGCCAAGGAGAAGAAGTTGCTCGGCTCGCCAGGATTACATCGTGCTATCTTTGGGAAAAATCATCATCATCACGCGAACGATTCGCAGCCAACTGTGATCGATCATGAGGTGTTTTCGCCGATTTCTTATACAAAAGTAAGTACCCATGATCGTACGAATTTGGCAATGTTGATTTAACTTCTGCTTAACCTTGTCGCAGGCTCCAGCTGTAGCACAATCCGATAGTGCACCATCAATGTCAACCAGCGCTGGAACGACAGGAAGTACTGGACAGTCAGCTGCAACTAATAGCACACCTAACATCGTACTTTTGTCATCTTATGCTCCAAATTTGGCTGGTATTTCACGCAACTCACCGGACTACCCAAACATGGAGTATCCTCCGGTGTTTGAGCCGGAAACGTACTCATTAAGCGATCCAAGCACAAGCCTGACGTTACTGAAGCGACGTCAAAACCATCACCATCTCCATCAGAAATGACGACGTGGCAAACGGCTCGCAACGGTACGAGAACATGAAATGGGATAAAGCAGGGTGCAATTGTAACTTTTGGTTACATTTTTGTACGGTAGAAAGGAATCGTACGGTAAAATTCGGAACGCACAACCGAAAGAGTTGCTTTTAGATTGTAGACTGGGTGAGCGTGTGCGCTTGAATGGAGCCTTTTTTTAATTTTATTATAGCTTTAATTGGCGTGTAAAACATCTCAAGATTGCCATTTTTTGTTGGTTTGAAACCAAACTACGAACGGTGCGTAAAGCTTCAGTAGAGCTATTCAAAGGCTCCCGCATAGGGTTGTCCGCTTACTGGCATGCTCAACATTTGCCCGTGTCATTTAGGATTTCCAGTAGCCCACACCAAGGCATGGCCATTATGAACAAATAATATTTAATTGCGATGATGATAAACCGTAAAGGCAACAGATTTGTATGATGTATTGAGGTTGGCTCTCAGAAGAGTGTGCATATACTCGATCGTGTTGTTTAGGTAAAGAGAGAGAGAAAATGGAGACACGTAATTATTCAAATGTGATTTTAGAACGTAGAGATACTTTTTCGATGTTTTTGCGTAGCTTTAGGATGTCTCTAAACATGTTTTCCCAATTTAGGCAAAAGTTCTCGCGGAAACTGTGTATCAATACGAAATAGCAATACGACAATGCAATGTTGGAGGTACCCTATTTAATCAGAATCGATCATTTAATTTTTACAAGTTTCGCCACTTTCAACGTCACAGGGCAGGTGACTATAGTGTATTGTTATATAGCTCAAAACAGATGAAAAATTCTGGAATAGTTGTTGGTTGTGAGTGGAACAAAAGACACCAAAATTGGAAAAATTGTAGCAATTTATGTTTCGCTTGAGAGCGGCACAATACACAGTTTTGCACACGTGCGTCCACGCATCCGTACATTCCCTATGTTGTCACAGTTTGATATAGTGCAAGAAGATAGTAAAATTACGTACAGTACCATACCACTAGTTCCTCCCTTACAGGCCAATTTAGAACGCTAGTATTGATTAGAATCGGAAGTAGAGTCGATAATAGCATGTGTGTTCGTGTGTTTCGCAATGCGTTGTTGAATGCTATTTCCTACCAACCTAATGTAATAAACGGTGCCTTATGAATAGGAATGCAAACTGATATACCAATTTTTTTTTTATTCTAATATGTCCTAGGTATGAAAAAAATTGCTATTAGTTTTTTTCTTTAGATTTCGGACCTATAAGTATACGGCAGAACTTGCTTTTCATCGCTGGCAAAGCAATCAACTTGAAAATGATTGATTTAAATTTTAATCCTGTTTTTCCTTTGCATTTCTCCGCTCTAAAAAATCAAAAATTGATCTAAAAATTAAATTATGTTGAAGAAAAACTACATTAAAACGGCACACTATCCAACGGCAGCATATGTGACGGCATTAAAATTTGAAATCCGGTCGATCCGTCACTGCTGACGTTTTGTTTGTCAATAGATGCCCGTCTGTGTAGCCAGTGTGTGCGCGCTCGATTGTTTTGGAAGGTATAGTGTGATGTTTGCGATCAATTTTGTAATATTTTAACGATAATTAAGCATCTAAACTACTTTTCCGATGTAGCTACATGTATCTTCTAGTGCATAGTGATGCTTTCCAACGTGTACCCTTGAAGATCGTGGATCTTTTTGTGATATTTTAACTCCGTAAACTTGACGTGCGGAAGAAGAACAAAAAGAAGCAGTTGACTTGCTAAAAGACAACTTTGCGGAGCGTCTGGATAGTTTTTCTCTGTCACTCCGTTTTTCTGGCCGCGAGCGGAGCTCAACGTTTCGGACGGTTCGCGAAGTGTCGGTCCGAGAGTCGGCCAGTTATCGGATTGGTTAGTAATCAGGGGGCGGAAATCGGGTGTAGTTTTATTTCCCTAACACGGTGTGTAAGCCCCATCGCGATCGGTGACCGAGTGACTTCCGCACACCTAATTTCCTTTACGCTCGAATAGTGCCCGCTGCATTCCGTGGACGAACGGCGGAACCGTCGCCCGATTAAAGTCACGGCTTTGGCAGGCAGGCAGGGCGGCGTATCATTTGGATGAACGAAGACGTAAAGAAAAGAAGGAGGCTATCGTCGTTGTTTGTCCCGCGAATCTCATCCAGTGTCAGATGGTCTCACAGTACGGTGTGTGAAAAATCGAAATCGTCCCACCCTACCGCGGATGACAAATGGGAAAATTTGCAACCGCCTCTGAGTTCCTGGAATCTGTGGATGCTTTCTGGTACTATCCGGTAGAGTGGCCACGGCAGTCGTGATTCATTCAAAAACTGTGCGTATCTCCAACGTGTATTGGCTCGCGTGCTAATGACAGCGTGTGTGCGTGTACATGGTGTGTGCGCTCGAGAGTGTATTTGTGCCTGGCACAAGATGGAAGCAAAAAGCATCGTTGGAAACGGGGCCAACATAATTTGCAACCAGGGTCTGTCGTCACACCCCGGGACTTGGGTTACGTTCGGTACACCCGTCACCCGCACGAGTAAGGGAGAGGAAGAGGAGTGACCGCAAAAGAGCATGGCACGGGGGAAAAATCGGAAACTGCCACCGAGATGCAAAGCCCCAACGAGAAGTGACCACAATCCGGTGGAACTGTTTGGGTTGGAAAAATGAGGTGCAAACACGGGGAAAAGCTAGGTGTGTCTGGTGCGCTCAGCCCCAAGGCAGGACCACCGGGTATGTGTGCGCGCGTTTGTACGTGTGCCCGTGTGCGCGGGGCTGTGTGAACAGAGCACGTCTTGTGTCGTCGACGGTCGGTTTCATGTAACACATCGCACCCTCCTCCGCTACGGCGAGAGGCAAGAAAATATCGAGCGGAAAAGTTATTGATTTCCCTTGCGTTTCGTCCGAGCGGGTGACGAGGAAATGTGTGGGGTTTAAAAAAAAGCCACCTCGACGCCGAGGTGGTGGTGCTGCTGCTGTTGCCGTGCCGTGCCGGACCCCCGTTAGCCCCCCCACGGGCTGTTGTGAAGGGGTGTGCACCACCGCCAACTAATTCGCATAAGAAACCAACAAGTACCCACAGAAAAGCCAGCACAAACGTAACGACCCACCGGTGGGTGCTACTTTTCCATTTTCCGACTGTAGCCCGAACGTCGTGGAAAGTGTTAGTGGGCCGCTGATAACCGACCGCTGCGAGTCGTACAGTCGGGAAAAGTGCCACTGGAGCGTGAAGAAAATGCTCAGTCGGTCGGCACACTTGGGCGTGGAGTAGCGAGGCAGCACCCCCGGGAAGTTGCATTTGCCTACAGAGTTTTCCACAACCACGGGCAGGTGGTGTACGGGTGGTACCGCCAAAGGAAAAACTCACCCACGCAAAATGGTCTCATCAACGCATCGAGTGGCGTTTGCACGAGTAGAGAAATCAAATTTACATGGTGCCACCGAAGGGTTCAGTACTTTTGATGAATTACTAAACGATGATCAGTTCAAAAGGGCTCTACTGCTATCAGAAAACTATCACCTCACATAACCCAAAATCAAAGACTGAGTCATTCCAACTACCAGCAGATTATATCAGGATACTGTCACCTATCATACCCCCCCCCCCATAACCCCCAAATTCCCAATACTGAGTCATGTGATAGTCAGGCTACTATGCAACAAGCTGTGGTTTATTATTTTTCCTCATCCCTTATTGATTGACTCTCGATAGTAGGCGATGGTCCTAGTGAGTCGCTCCGTCGTCCTCCGGTAAATTCACTCGCCTACTTTAAAATTAATTAGATATTCCCAATCCACCAATGGAATGTTGCACGTATGGGAAGCCGGTGAAAAGTGCGAGCCAACCTTGCCATTCGTCCATTTGTCTGCTTTTCCTTCGCATAGTTCACAGTTCATCGCTGTAAAGTGTACCTCTGCTGGACTGGCTTCCCCACACCTCCCCTTTTTCATTCACATTTCGTCACCACCCGTCTTGTGGCGAGGGTTACGGAAAGGCTACCGATATGTTCACAAAACGCCTGACCGCACTTTACGAGGGTCGGCCACGGTTTCCTACATACCAACTCTCCGGTGTGCAATAATTTCCTGCTTTAAAGATCAGCTCGAAATGTCACTTTCAATGTTTCAATGCCTGACCGGATCCGTTTTATTATTTCACAAACGTTCCACAGAGTGTGATGAATTAGTAGTGTGGCAGTGTTGTTAGCCGTGCAGAAAGAGAAAAGCTCCCTGCCGTGGTGTAGTTGAATCACAAGTGAATAGTGGATAGTTAATAGGCGCGTTAGTAGGCTTGTTCTGGTTTATTGCAACACATCAGCTGAACCCCGCAACCCCTGAGAGCAAAAAGTGTACGGTGAAAGTATCGCCCGTTCGAAACGCGTGTTTCCGTAATCCGTAATCGAAAGTGTCTGAAGCTGGTTGATCATCTTTGACACCCCCAAGGCCGTTTTGGTGGGTAGGGGGCTGAGCGTGATTTTATTTCCGGTTGCGGAATGTGAAGGAGAAAAAAAATAGTCTGTGTTGCGGGATTCAGTGGTCCTCTAAGGACACCCAGAGTGTTTCGGTAGAATCGAATAGCGTGGAGTGAGCTAAAACTACGATCAAGCACTCACCGGGCGCACTCATCTGCTGTGGAGGCTGGCGCTTCCGGAACATCGGTTGTTGAAGGGAAATATCCAGCACGCGATAAAAGGAAAGCGTTTTGTCAAGAAGAGCCGTTTTGTGCGCTCGTAATTAGAAGAGGCGATGGCTTCCGGGGATACGGCCGCCATCGATACCATCGACGTAGAGTCGGCACTGTCTACGAAAAATTCCGAGTATACCAGCAGCAGCAAGGACCAGCAACTGGAACTAGATGAATATGGTATGCATTTCTTTGCTTTCCAAGAACTTACATTAGAGAACACCTTTATCTCCATCACAACCTCAGCAGCATGCTCTTATGTACATGGGATTAAATTTTGTCTTCATGTTTTCATTCGCAGGAAAATTCATCAAGGACACACCGGGAAAATTCATCATGGCAGACGGGGTAAGTCGATTCATTTACAAACGTAAGCTCATAATTTAGCAACGTAAGCAAAATACGCCATATTTCCTAATCCCTAACAAACCTGGAATGGGTCACATTCCAGCAACAAGGATCACGACTCGTAAAAGCGCTCTCAATGGAAGTTGTTTCTGTAAACCACACTCGCGTCGCGTTTATGTGCCGTATTATTCCCAACGTTTGTATACGTTCGTTCCAAAAACCTTTATCCCTTTGAAACCCCCTCTCGGAAAACCTCGGTTAGCCTCTGTTTTTAGGGTACCCAACGCTGGAACCCGTGGCGTGGGATCGGATAAACCCCAACGTTGACCATCGTTCAGGATTTCTTCCCTACCAGGGCCACCCGAACTGAAGGCCGGGCGAATTTATCGATTGGCCCATATTTTGCGGCTCCTTCCGGCATCACTTTCGCTTTCTTAATGTCGAGCGTTGTGGGCGGAGGTGTCGTGGGAGGGAATTTGTGTTTCACAAGAGCACAAGATGTGCGCGAAGGTTCCACCCCAACCCCATCGTTTGGTGAGGTGAAATATAAAATCAGCGGTCATGGGGTTCTGCCTTCGCCTCCCCTCTTCGTCAAGGTGTGCCAGAAGGATACGGCCGTCCGTTGTTGCTCCACACACACACAAAAAACAACCGACAAAAGGAAGCGAGGTCCATTCGGTCAACGTACCGGCCGAACATGACATTCTACGTTGGATGCATAATTCAGTGACACTAAGTATTTGAACACCTCTTTGCTACGGCAAGGCTGTGCTTGACAAAGGACGCAAACGGATGCTCACGATGGGTTTAAAATACCTGATGCATTCATTTGCTGCCGCCTTCACGTCGATTGATGTCCGTTTTGTCCTCGATCGGGGGGTGTACGTGTGCGTGGGCAAGACACTTTTTCATATTGGAAATACGCTACAACTCCCCGTGGTTCTGCTCTGGAATCGTCCAATTTCGCTTAACTCGAAGTTTACGTAATATTTTTAGCAAATTCGTTTTGTTCTCTCATCTGCCCTAGGAAGTATTAATAGCGTTGCTTTGGTTATATAGCAAGGACGAACAGCCGTTTCTCTAGAGACTGGCTGGTTGTTAATGTTGTATTACTTTGTTTTAAAAGGTTGGGATTTGGTTTCGTTCGTCCCGTGGGTGTTTTACACGCTTTGAACAGCTGCTTCTGCTGCTGCTGCTGAGGGCATTCACCTTCTGACGACCGATGACACAAAGTATCAGTTTTCATCATGGACAACACGGAGACACGAGAAGGATCTCATCCTTTGTAGAGAGGAACAAGGACATTTATACGCCAATGTATGGTACTGTTTCGGTTAATCAACCTATGAGGTTAGTTTGGACATTAAAAGGAGCATTCAGTGAGTTTCTGATTTTTGCAATCATTCTGCTAGTACAGATTGCACATGGCGTCCCCAAAACATGGATGGCAAACCGCACAACTATCGCTTTCAATTCTCCTGCAAACACTCGAACACCGGGTCCCGAGATTGGCGAAATATTTGCGCGACCAAACAACGGCGGGCGTGACTTTTGAACCCCGATCTGATTGGGCATGGCGTCGGCGGTCGTGGCCTGTTCGGTTGCGTTTCGGTTCGAGCTATTTATGGAATCCAGCAGCGACCACCAGCGCACGATCCAACAGGGCGCGAACAATAGTGAGAGTGGTCGACACTACCAGTTGCACGCTAACCAACGGTTTTAGTTTGGCCACGTTTTACCTTTCGACTTTGTGTGGCCCAACATGGCCGGCGCCTGAGCCGGCGCAACAAATGACGGGCTTTAGAATGTCTCTATCACTCTCTCTCTCTGTCTGTCTACTGCACGCACTCACTTTGTTCTCCCGAACTGCACAATTATCGGATATTAGTGCGTCTATGATCATCAAACATGCACAGCGTTTCCGTTGAACCAATCCCCCATCGTATCAAAACGACGGCCAGTGGTTCTCGTGTGACACGATCCGCTTATTGGGCGGTGTGGCTTTTGTTTCGCCGCATCAGAGATGGGTGATGAAGGTTTGGCTTTTATATGGACCTTTCAACGGTCATCGAAGTTAAATAAAAACGAAAAGAATAAACGCTCACTCAAACAGGAGGTCAATTACTTTGTTATCTACAAACCAACAACGGTGCCGATGCCATCGCCGCTGCTGATTGTTTCGTTCGGTTGCTAATGAAGTCAATGGATTCGTTGGCCGGGCCGAGCTCCGAGGGAATCTCCCCCTAACAGCCAGGCTGACCTCCAATAACCCACCAACTCTCGAGGCACACGACAGCCGGTTGAGATATAATTTTCTGCCCCTAGCGTCCTATTGTTTCGTCCGGCACATTCTACGGGGCGATCGGATGCAAGAGTTTGCGAGTTGTTCTCATCTTGCAATTAACATGCAATGCTAAATGTGTGGGAGCATGCTGCAATCGAAATGTGGTACAGATTGGCGCAGGTTTGTACCGATTGGGTTGAGAACCTGCGTGTGGAAGTGTATGCGAAACAATTGTGCTTTTTTTTTGCTTCTTCTCACCTCGAACCCGGTGAGAATCGAAAGGGGGGTCCGGGTTGGGATTAATAACAACTAAACATGAGGAAACCTGGTCGGTCGTAATCGTAATCGCGTGTATTATTCATAGCGAAACAAATAGATCCCTTTTGCTACCGGGGCATGCCTTGTACGAGGAAATTGTTGCTTGTACCGGTTGTACCTGGAAATTATTGACACAACGCACGCTTCTATGTTGCATTCGAGGAGTGTGTGTTTGATTTCTTCATGCATCAGAAACGGTTAAATTTTCCTAATACTCATTTACAATTTTTGTAATCATTAGCTCAATTCTTCGCTCTCATAACAGAGGTCTATTTTTGTTCTAATTACCGGCACCGAACATTTATATTCCCTGTTTGCCGCTAGGGGTTTGTCTCTCCTGCTCCGAGCATAACGTCGACTAACTAGAAAACTCTCCAGCCTTTCCACGCTTTTCTCCAGCTGACGGTCGCCCTCAAGAGTCTTGACCACTTTGGCTTCGGCAAAGTGTACTCCTGTGCTCATTAGTGCAAACAGTTTTGTGCGATACTTGAGTGAGTATGTGCGGGCCAGCAGCGTAAAAAAAGATGCACGTTTTTTTTCTCCTTTTCCATCAACATGCTTGCTTTGCAAGGTCACGGAGGTTCAGACGATGCCACCTGACTTTACGACGAGTGACGACGCGAATGCCCTTAACTAACCTAGCCGGCGCGTAAACTGAAACTGTAAAAGATGTTTTTACAACCTAGTTTATGTAGCATGCATTATGGTGCGATTCAACAATGGTTTTTGACAAACCCAAACCCCATAAAAAGGAGAGTATCCTTGTTTTTACTGTTTCGTGTGTATGTATGTGTGAATCATAATAATAAATTTTGCTTAAATTTCTTAACAGTGCTGCTCGGTGGGACAAGATTTGAAAAAGAGAAACCAGGGTGCAGGAGTGAAGGGACGAATTATTTGCTTCCGGTTTTATGGTCCCTGTTTTTTTTTTTTGCTGTCGTTTCCTGGCACGCTGGCAAACGCTTGCCTTGAGTGTTTCATTGACTGCAGGGAGGAAAAAAAATGAAACAAAAGGTCCAACTCATGATCCTCACATCACTTTTCTCTTGCGGCGACGAACACCGGGAGGCTTTTCTGGATCCTTTGTTTTTTGCTTTCCCACATCTCGCATGATGGCGGTGGCTTTTCTGCAAGCACCGTGAAAAGTAATTAAATTATTCAGCAAAGCCTGACCGGCTTGTTTAAAGCACCACCATCACGGCTTGGCTTAGGAGTAATCTTTTCTGGATACAAATTTCCGCTCAAGGATCTTCGTGGCTGTACCTAGACATGGAATGGCATGGAAGTTCTTATTTGAGCGCTTAGTGCACGTAGCAAAAGCGACCGTTAATGTGTCTCAAGTAAACTTGTTTCGCCTGTTAATCGTTACATTTAAACAGCTTCAACTGTTCCACACAGCACTCAATACAGATTTTCGAACAAAAATGTCTCCTTCTCACGCGTCATTGAAGCAATTTGTCCACCATCTCGTGTGCGCGTGTGTTTGTGTGTGTTTGCTGGGGAATCGCTGGCAAACGAAAACAACTGGGAATTGTGCACATAAAACGCGATAAAAAGATAGCGCGACTGCGGGCGATAATGATGCGGTTTGGGCCGAAAAGTGAAGCCAAATTGCCTGGCTCGTAACGGATGGCCCTGGTGGTAATAAAAGCCCGTGGGTTTTTTCGCTGGTTTTGCAACACTGTTTTACCGTCCTTCGAAATTTTAATGGAGGAGCTGGTGGTAGTCACGAGGAGGGACAAGAGAATATCCTGTGCGGCTCTTGGTCATTCGCTCCGGATTGGCTTTTCGAGGCCAAACGACGCCATGTGACGTACGGAGACTTAAACCGCTCGAATCAACGACAACGTTGCTTCCGTCATATGGCATAATCTTGGCCACTTTTGCTTGCGTTTCCTCGCTACTCACTGTTCTGCTTCCCTTCGAGAGCTTGTGCCCTGCAAAATTCTAAAAACCGGACCAACCCGCGACGTCCCAACGCGCCCTAATGACTTTGCAATTCTCCATCTCGCCGGTGGTGTGTTTGTCCATCCGAGAAAGGCTCCTCCTGCTACAATCACAGCAGCCACCGAGCGTGTCGTAGGGCGTTGATAACGCGCTTCCAACCATTCGCATTCTTTCGCCATGATCAGCAACCATTATCGGTGCGCTGGCAATGGAGAAGTCGAGCTCGCCCGCGCGTTTCCATGTTTGCGTAATCTCGCAGAATCATAGCATACACGAGGGCGTTCTTTTATCTAACCCAATGACAGCATCAACGGGCACGACGGTCTTCGGTTCTCGCGGGTATTCGTGTGCGCGTGTTTGAAGCTGGGAATGTTGGAATTTAACGCCCACAAAACCAACCCCGTACTAGTCTGCTGATAACACGGGCTTTGGGGGAGAAACAGGAGCTTAATTGCAGCTTGCAATTAATGTTGCAGCACCAATGCGACCGAAGTAAATGAAGGACTTCTCGAAATGCTGCACACCTTTCGTGGACTATTTCCTCCATCGGATGGAAGGAAAGTTTGTATTTTTATTACACTTCTTACTCTGCCTCGAATGGGTTTACATGTCGAAGAACATGCTGCTAGGATTGTTGTTGATTGGAAAGGACGCGTTGCTGCAAAACTTTCGTAAAAGCGAATGCAAATATGCACATTGAGCTGTTGTGTTAGCTTCCTAGTTGTGACGCTCCTCAATTTCAAGCGATTAAGTAACAACAACCGTTCAAGTGTAACGATGTCCAATGTCAGAAGGGTGATTTTCGCTCATCATTCACTGACCGAGCGCTTTAGCTCGAGATCTGATACATTCAACGGTCAAGCATGATTCGGTTTGATCTGGTTTCAACACTCGTACGAGCAACGAGCACCGATAAAGATCAACTCAACACTTGGCTGGACGTTTATTCGATCCGGGAAAGGCAACACCACATTCTCAATTGGCAAAAGGGTTGATACGGAGATGAGCGCTGTAAGCATCCGTAGTATGCTTATTTGGTATTTTGGTCTGTCGACTGTATGCGTAATATAAAGCATGCTTTTTATGAGCAATCAACGCAGCAACATCGACTACTACTCCCTCACGTGGGGAGGCGCAA
Source organism: Anopheles nili (assembly GCF_943737925.1). NCBI lineage: Eukaryota > Metazoa > Arthropoda > Insecta > Diptera > Culicidae > Anopheles > Anopheles nili. Next base: position 6,025,396 of record NC_071292.1, read on the forward strand.
CCAAAGGTAATTAGAACACGACGAATCTCGCACACTCACGGGTCAGTGGGCATTTGCGTTCCTGTGCTATTGGCTCATTAGGGAATAATTTTGCGTACATTGCTCCTTTCCATCGGAATTTTAAGCAGAACGCACTAAACTCTGAATATAATAATATCCGCACTATCCACAGGCTCTAGTTTATGGAGGAGTAGAGGTAGTCGACACTTGATTCAAGAACAACTGGCAACCTCCGCTGGGTGGATTGTAACGGTTGCGACTCCGGCAGTTCCGGAAGGCTGCTGCCGCCAGTTTATGTTCCATTCTGTGGTTCCGTTTTGGAAACGGTTCGCAACACTGCCTAGTTCCGTCTTACTTTGGGTCGCTAGGTTTGAAGGAAGGTGTGCTTCTTGTGGATGGCTCTGGTTTTGTTTGTTATGTCCGAAGTCAATGCCTTTATGGTGGTGTATGCCTCCCGGTTTCCCTTCAGCCATAGTGCAAGGAACGAGCATAAACCGATAAAACCGTCCAGATATGGCCAGTTCGATCGCCTTCTCGCTCCAGTGTGTACAGAATATGTTTTATGCATTTATCTAGCAAATTGAAGCAAATGCCTTCAGGCAAACTGGAATGAAGCTGAAGTGGGTGCTCAGTAGCGATTATAAAAGGGGGGGGGCATTCCTTTACTTAAGTTATCAGCACTGAAGTATACGAAAAATTGTTCTGTGCTCTTTTAAAGTCAACATGTTTACTGAGATTTTAAGTGTTATTTCATAAAATAATCATTTTCTCTTGAGAGTATACTATCGTGCTATTTTATGTCCAATCATGCTAAATGCATTGTCCAATGAATGCGAATTAAATGCTTGAACATATTATAACCACGATTACATCATGTCGAACGGAGAGCGGCCACTTTCGCCATAATCACCCCAAGCTATTTTCGATGGCGTTTATCAATGTTTTAATAGTAACTGTGAAACTTTTACTCACATGGCACAATTAGCCGACTGCCATATGTAAGTAGATAAATAGAGGAGCGCCTTTGCGATGGCACACGCTGTCCATAAAATAATGCTCCCTTGGGTATGATTTGCGTAAAATGAAAATGTTTTCTATTGCCATATGCTCATTTAATGATTATGACTGGTTTTGAAGTGGGACATTTATTATTATCCATATTCATTACTTAGTAAACTACCTTACGTCGATGTTGATGTCGATCGTTGAGGGTAAATATCGTTCTGGTCTACGTAAATGATGAGCTACTATCAACAACTGAATACTCCCTAGATATGACGTATCCTTAAACGCACATAGCAAAGGAGTGGACTGGGCTTGGCTGTGATACCTTTTTTTTGCAGTTTGTTTATGTGTTGCTACTTGCTTTCATAAGAGCAGAAATAACGCTAATCATCTGCAATCTCATCACACCTGCGTGTTAACTGGTTCATTCGGTTGCATGCGAGTCCGGTTGTTGTGTGTAATGATGACTCATTCGGTCGTTTTGACGTGCTGGTAAGATTTTTTCTCTCCCTAGATGCCATTAATCCGGGTTCCGACGAATCTTGATAAATGTTCTCTCGATGTGCCCCAAAGACTGCCGAATCCTTCGGATGTGTGCTCTGTAGGAAAGGATATTAGGAGATTTACTTATAAGCGCTTAATATTCCTTACACATTAGATATGCGAAACTTTTGCCACATCCTTGGATCAATTCCAATTCTTGTTAAGCATTGCAAGGTATTTCGATAACTGGAATTGTCAGTGCAATAGAGAGATAACACGCAAACACCCCAAAAACTATTTCCGGCGAACGTTTTTTGTTGTGTTTCATCGTTTATTATGCCTCGATTCGACGCCTAGTGTTCAGAGAAAATGAAATTTCCCAGCAAACCCAACTCCATCAGCTGCCGCCACCATCAGTGGATCCCTGGTCTATGTTTGGATTTATAAATATTTCCATTTCCAAAGCATTGTTCCACAAATGGAAATTCTGATGCCTTGGCGATCGGAAACATCGAGGATGCTGTTGATGGACCGGTGTCATGTTGGAAATATCCGCGCTGGCTGGGATTGTTTGCCGATATTGGCCAATAATAGCAACAGCGGCGGAAACATTTCTACCACCATCGTCTAGTCTGTACGGTGTCTTGTTTGCATATGAGGATGCCAACCATTGCACAGAGGCATTTTGTATGAGTATGCCAGCTATTTGGGGACAATCGTTGGTCTATTCTTTTCGGAATGAATACATTTTGCAAACGACTTTAGCTCAGTATTCCCGTACGCACAGTTGAATGTTTTCTACAGTTTCCTATCAATTTTTAGCAACGTAATACAGACTGGCGTAAAAGTTAGCGTCATAATTGACATCATAATTAGCACCACATCCTGGAACAATTGACGTTTCTTTCAATGCCCAACGGTGTCGTTTACGGTGGAAACACGCCCACTGTTGTGGGACTCACCCTATGGAAGAATTTCCACACCAAACACATGCAGACATTTGCTTCGTAAACGTCACCTTCAGTCGGTTATCAAGCTGGCTAGCAACGCCTGGAGATATCGGCCATGATTTACAATGAATTCTTGCCCGTGTGGTGTACCTGAAACGTCAATTTTGTTGGTTCCCTCGTTGATATGGACTTCCTCGCGCTGTTTGGATGAGGGGCAATAATAGATGATAAAAATTATGACGCGCAAAACCTCTCCTCGCTTTCGGACCGGGGCGCAGCCAGCCTGTTCGTGTCACAAGATGTCTACCTGACGGATCGGTTTTTCACCGGGGGTGGAATACAGTTGACAGCGATTCGGTAGTGAATGCGATTCTGCATCAAATCGCACCGGTTGTTTGTTGGTGATATAAAAGATAGCATGCATTTAGCCGGTGAAATGATGTGGTCGCTTGATTTTGTGAGTTTTTTTAGCTAGAACTTTATGCTTATTACCATGTAGCATATTCTTTCTACCTTTTCGAAACGTATGAAACGTGGAATGTAATGCGAAGGAAACTTGCTGGTTGCTGATTTTTGTGCTGTGTCTCAATCATTGCCATTCAGTCGACGATGCTTGCCGTATAAATGTGTTCATTTTTGGAACCTACTACCCCTCCATATTGCTGCTGGTGTCTCAAAATAGGCAGTGATACCTTCTTTTTTGTACTGTAAATCCCAGCATCAACCTGTGCCTTTTCGTTCCAATGGCGCATGTGACAATATCGTACTCGCACACACACTCACTGTTCATTTAAAGCATCTATGGTCTCGAATCCGCCTCGACGGAGCTCTCAGGGAAAGGACGTAACAGCCACAAGTGCTACGACGAACGGACGGACGGACGCGGTGACGTACCTCGCAAACTCTGCAAGTAAAGCGACAAACGGATCGGTGCCATACCTTGGCATGGTTTTATGCATACACATCGCCTAGCAGCAGCGGCAACCGCACGAGGCAGCGCAAAACGCTTGTCTGTCACTCGTCTCCAAGGTAGTCATCACCTCCATGGTCATGCCGTTGTTGGCTTTCAGCTGATACAGCGCTCAGGTCGTGCAATTGTCCAAGGTGCCAGATATAGGACACAGTGCCTGATGGTGCATTTGCCATGGAGGGGGAAAAACATAGCGATTTAAAGTGGATTTACATCACAACTAGCTTGCTATCTAATATAAGTCAAAATCATCCAATTATTATGAATTTAGATTGTTTAAAAAGAAATAATACGGTCCCAGATTTTGACAGTTGCTATTGAACTTTAAATTTGATCGGCAAAACATCGTGACCACACTGTAAACAGCATGTAAACACGACGGGCCGTGTCGTATCCTGGCATCATCGAACCTCCCATAGAGCACACGTACGCGATCACGTTCAATAGTTATGATTGCGCCAACAAAAATATTTCGCGATCTAAAGCATCTTTTCTCGTTCGTATCGTGTGGTGAGGGTGGGGACATCGTGTTGCGTTCCTCCTGTTGCCTTTCATATCTTTCGAACTGAGCGGTAAACTGTCCGTGGAGGAGATGCTCCTACATTCCTTTGCTGTGGTGTGGGTGGGTGATTTTCAATGCCAAAAATGCCTACATGACGTCGAAAGGTGTGTTGTTGAACAACAACGTTAAGCGTTGGCGTTGCGGTTACCGTTTTCGGCGTTAAACAGATAACACAGCGTGTAGTACTTCCCATACTTCCAATTCTCAAAGCTCTCTCAGTCCTTGACGGACGTCGAGGCCAAGCGATTAGCGTTAAAATGCGGTTTGTAAGCAAACTTACCTCCCCCCCCCATTTCAAACAAGCAATCGAGAACGCAACCTGCCAGGCACTTGTGATTGCTTGTGACGCTGCGATTGCACGTGAATAATTAATATTTTTTTCATCAGAAAATCACTGCCCCCTCGCTCGTTGCATCGAATGCATTTGCACACCTTTAATCACGGCATGGCGCATCGTCTCGGGTGAGGTGGAGGCAGCCAATCAACCGGTGGGCAAGATGAATAACTCATTTCCTCGCGATACTCATCCATATTTTGGGTTCGCAGGTGTATGTGTGCAGCGGGAGCTGCTCGTCGATACACTTCGGCATCGCTGCATTCGCGACTGCGAGAGGATAAATTCCGATGATGCAATCAAATGCAAACCAGGCGCGTGTAGCTGTTGATGCTGTGGTTCAACATGTTTCTCTACCTTGCGTTTGAAAATATGTATAATTTTTGCTCACGTATTTAACACTGTAATGTGATGTTGTTTAATTAGAAATTTGATGTGTTGGATGCGTCATCAACCTTTGCTCGTTGCTGCCTGCATTCAATGCAAACCCCCAGGGCAGGTTTAATTTCAATTTCAAGGAAAAACATGGATGTCTCAACTCGGAGTGCTGTGTAAATTATTATTCCTTCACTCGTGTGCATCAACCGATCAATGATTATTAGTTTAAGAATAATGGCAATAACAAAAGCATCTCCCCTCACGTCTCCCGCCCATCTATATGCTTAGCCTTGCATAATGCACCATACTTTGAGGTTCTGTACTATTGCCCCCGTAAAAATCATGTCGAGTGTATGGCTGTTATTATTCGCATTTGTTTTGGTGATGGTCGCAAAACATTTATTCAAACTGAGCTGGCCTTCCCTTTGGAGCTGAAGCAATTTCAGATACAGTGCTGTTTACTGTTTTTACCCCACAGCTCGAGTTGGAGATTAAACCATTTCACTAGACCTCCAAAATCAAACCTTGCGTGGTTTGAGAGTGAGTTTTGTAGTTGTTGTTGTTGGTCGTTTGATGTTGAAACCAGAACGTGACCAGAATGGCGAATGGGTGCTAGATGTTTTCACGTGTGCCCAAATCAGCCCAACGTGTTTGTAGTGGGAAAGTGATGAAATCAGGCCCATATGGTACGCGGAGGGGCTTTCTATCGGAGTTTAACCCCCACCCCTGGGTGTGCAATCTGTCGCCAAACAGTCGCTGAAGGAATTGATTCGCCAAAGTCGGCTCGGTCTGCAGACATTCGGAAAGCTGGCAAAACGCCGGTATGAATGTTTGGTCGCAAGAATCCTTCGTTTCCAACGCGTACCGCAATCAAGAGCTCGTACGGCGCTGAATCTTACGCAAGGCAGAAAAAACGTGATACCGCTGGTGTCTTTGCAAAATGTGATAATTTGAACGACACGCGGAGACAGTCGTAAGTAAGGGAGCAAAATTTGGAAGCAGATTTTGCATTTTTCTCTTCTGTAAGTGAAATCATCTACAAATTTTAATTTTTATTCCATCGTATCGTTTTGATTGTGGATTTAGCTGAGTTTGGATATAATAGAGCAAAAGCCACAGTCGCTTACACCTTCCTATATTTGTGGGTTTCCAAGGTATAAGCACAAGCATAGTTAATGCTTTTTCTGGTAGCCAACATTTATTTCCCTTTCGACAAAAGGAGAGAAATAAAAGTTTTTCAGGAGCGTTTACAAGGGCAAATTCTAACCTGTTGATTTTGTGCATGCTCGAAAATTGTTGAATTGGAATTGAAACTAGTTAGTATGACTGCTTTCTATTGTTTGCCTTCATGGCACTGCATTCCTAGTCATAACTGTTTGGAATGCTGTGCTGCGTTGGCGTTACCACCCTGCTAGTCGTGTGGCATGGCTACTTGAATAGAACACGTTTTATCAATTGATTTTCTAACCGTATTTCGAGTGAATCAATCGACCCAACCTATCGAAACTGTGTTGTGCTATCGATATAATATGCGACAGCAGCAACATCACAAACCTCATGAAACAGATAATTTAGTGTCCGGAATTCATGCTGCCAGAGGAGTTACATATCGAAAATTTACCACATGAAATTATGTTTGCGCCTAATCGTTGCAAGTATTGTTGCGGTGCGAGCTTTCATCAATTTGATTTAGATGATTTGTTCTCAACAGCTAGAATAATGCACTAAATCCCAACCACTGCTAGAGAAGGGGCAGAATTGGGTGGCAACGCTGTTTTCTCGTTGTTTCTTCTCTTTATTCGTACATTTCATTCACGAACTGCGTGTGCACGTGCTTGAACTGGTTTGCATTATTCATCAGCTGCTGTAAATGTTGATGTATCGTCTGAAACGCAAGTGAGCTTGCAACTTCTTAAATAGTAACTAGCGAAAAGTAGATGCAGATAGTTTGCTGTCCAGCAGCAGCATAAATTGCTTATTCATAATGCACAATTGTTTGAAGGCTCCATGCCTCCCGCTATCCCTCTCAGGAGTCTCAATTAGCGTAATATGCCTTTCGATAAGGAGAATGTAAGGAACGCCACGTCGACGTGCTGGTTGCGCAATAATTCTTACAACGCTGATGAATCGTGATCAATCGAAATTCAGATAAAGAGCAAATCGATGGTGTATTTTTTATACTTTCAACATATAATATATGCTTAAAAAATACTTGCTTTCTTTCTTGTTACAGATGTCGGGCGAACAGTCGTTGGCCTCTCGGCCACACCGGCCGAAATCGGACAAGGAGCGCAAAATTGGTCATCGGCGAGTTGGCGAGGGCGGTGAAATTACGTACAAAAAAATCCAAACCACCACCATCATGGGTTCGATCCAGCTTGGAATCCAGCATACGGTCGGAAGCTTGGCATCGAAACCCCGGCGCGATTTGTTGATGATGGACTTTTGGGAGCTGGAAACGATATCCTTTCCACCGGAGGGATCCAGCATGACACCCGCGCACCACTACAGCGAGTTCAAGTTTAAAATCTACGCCCCGATTGCGTTCCGGTACTTTCGCGATCTGTTTGGCATTCAACCGGACGATTTCATGGTGAGCGGATACCGGCTGGGATTGTTGGGACTGTGCCAATGAAACTTAATCATATACCTGTGGCTGCCCTTGTTACAGATGTCTATGTGTTCTGCGCCACTTCGGGAGCTATCGAATCCTGGTGCATCCGGTTCGATCTTTTACCTGACGGACGACGACGAATTTATCATTAAAACCGTGCAACATAAAGAAGGAGAGTTCCTCCAGAAGCTGCTGCCAGGGTAGATCAATCAGCTTGCGGTTAAACCAGTCACTAAGCTTATTAATATCGATGTTTTTTTGTCAAACCCCTTCCCCAGGTACTACATGAATCTGAATCAAAATCCCCGCACGCTGTTACCGAAGTTCTTCGGCCTGTACTGCTATCAATGCAATAGTAAAAACGTTCGATTAGTCGCTATGAATAATTTGCTTCCCTCCTATGTTAAAATGCACCTCAAATACGATCTCAAGGGATCGACCTATAAGCGGAAGGTTCGTTGATGCGCTGGATGCACAATCATGCTTCGTTTGATGGAAAAAAACATGCTAACTTTACATATTTTTAGGCAAACAAAGCGGAACGCTCGAAATCCTCTCCCACATACAAGGATTTGGATTTTATGGAGCACCACCCGAACGGACTTTTTCTCGAAGCAGAAACGTACAGTGCGCTGATCAAGACGATCCAGCGGGACTGTCGGGTGTTGGAATCGTTTAAAATTATGGACTACTCGCTGCTCGTCGGCGTTCATAATCTCGATTCGGCTGTAAAGGAAAAACAAGAGGCTGCTGCAAAGGCTAGGTCAGAGGGCGAATCGGATTACGAGGACGCACCGGAAGCGGATCAGTACATGGTGCAAGAACGAGAGGAACAGCGAACGACGGCACTCAACCGCAGCAGGTGAGATTCACCGTCTTCTTTGGCGGAACGCTTACATGCATGGGTGCCAAATTTATTTGATTGGTAAAATACGGTAGCAGGAATTGTGCGTTTTTATTTAGTAAACGGTGCTGCTGTTGCTGCTAATTTTGAGATTTTTGTTCATTTTGGCACTGCTATTGAAATGGTATTTTGTAAATATCTACACCAAAGCCCATGCTAAAAATCAGCTTGCAGGTGAATTTAGAAATTAAAATCATTCGAACAGATTTTGTTTCAGTTCATTTACCATTGGATAGTATGTATTTTAAATCAGCTGTCGTATGTACTGAAATAAGCTCGTTTTGTTCGATTGTTCTTTGATTTATACTGTTTTTCATCTTACTTCATTCTGCTCGATCGAGAGTACAACATTTATTTGAAACTACCATTTCACATAGAGTTTTGACACATGATCATTAACTGATAGCAAAATGTATGCTGCTTTAATGAAAAAAAAAACTCTTCTTTTTTTGGTGCATATTGAATTTGTTAAATTGATATTTTTTTCTAATTATTGGCCGGAAGATGCTGTGTATAACGATTCTACGTGCTTAGTTGTTACGCTTTGAGTTTTAGTTATGTTTTGTTCCCTTAGCCGTTACCTTGAATCTACATGATTGTCCGATGAGTGTATAGCTAAGTAGACTTATTGCACTTACACTGGCAAAGAAACAACACAACACAAAAAATGCAAAATTTAACAACATTTTGCAAGATAAAAAATGGCGATTATATTTTATTTAGTTTTTTTTTATATTTTTATATAATGAAATGTAAAAAATGATGATACCGTATGCATTTGAATTATACAGTTAACATTATTAAAGTTGTAAAAGTGGGAGCAAGCTTTTGATGCGTACGTAATGCATACTTAATACGAGTTTATGCAATTACACATTTTAAACTGTTCTCTCTCAACAGCTCTGTGCCTTTCGTTTTCATGAACGAATTTATTGCCCGAACACAATTGTAACTGAACGAAAACCAAAATACATTCTCCGAAAAACACTGATGGTATACAACACTTCCAATCCACTGAACTATGCCACTTGCACTTGATGTCTTTAGTTGTGAAAATATTTTCGACGCATTTTGATATTCCATGTGCCATTTCCAATTCCGTCTATTTGTTTATCCCTCCCTTGTATGTATCAATGTTTCATAAAACCCAATGGTTTATTTATGGAACCCGAATCCTTATACCGGCTATGCTATTATTTTCCGTTTTCCTCATGTTTTTTTTAATGTCAATTTTGATAAATTGACTTATTGTTCCCAACACCGCTCAATAAATTATCCAACAACAATTATACAAATTTTCCATTTTTAATTCAATCTCATTGTTGTTTAATAGATCGATTGTTACATTAGCTGTTTTGATTCAACTTTTTTGTTGGATGTAGCACGATTCTGGGAACGTGGTGTACACAATATCTGGATAGAACGTAAAATCAATAACGAACGAAACTTACTGACGGTGTACATTGTTCGTTCTTGTTCTTTTCCCAAACTCCATCTCCCTGACGGTGTAATGGATTTTTTTATCGGTACACAGGCACACAACCTACGGAAAGATGCTGATTAGGTATGACGATCCGGCTAAATGTGTGGAGAGTACAGATGTAGTGTTGCTCTTAATCATTTAATATCCCAAAGTGCATCATTTGGTGTTTTGTTTTTGATACGGCTCACATAGCTCCATTCCGGCGGTTTAAAGTAATATCAATTCTGCGTAAAAAGCTAGTTCATAGGCCATGCTTGTAGAGAATCATGCCTTACGTGCTCCTTGAAACTAAATCGAGTTAAGGCATATTACACAGTGGTGTTTTTTTACGCTATTTGGTCTGTGAATTATAGACTGCAGGTCGTGTATTGTTAATATAAAAATATATTTTGGTTGTATTGCTGCATTCTGGAACTGTTTGAAAGCATTCTAAATGCTTTGGTCATTTTCAATCGATTAAATAATCTTAATAATGTCACTGACTTTAACAAAAGAGTTAGTGTTTCACATGGCTGAACCAATTATGGTTGCTTGATGATTGTTGATTGGGGATTTATAAGGCATTTATTATAATTTTGGTATTTGACACTATAATCATCATTCCATAGGTCTATCAACAGGCAAAGGCTTGTTGCGCATTCGACAGCAATGGAAAGTATTCAGGCTGAAAGTGAACCAATCGACGAAGAGGATGATGTTCCGTGAGTAGTTAATCATATACTACATTTTGAATATGAATAATCATGCAAATTTCTGTTATACAGTCCTGGTGGTATTCCGGCGCGTAGCGAGAAAGGTGAACGGCTGTTGCTCTTCATTGGTATCATAGATATTTTACAATCGTATAGGCTAAGGAAAAAACTCGAGCACACGTGGAAAAGTATCATCCACGATGGTGTAAGTATAATTTCACAACAAGAACGTGCCAGGAAATTGAATAGATATTTCATTAATTCCTTTTTTGGTTACAGGACACTGTGTCGGTGCATCGGCCTTCCTTCTATGCACAACGTTTTCAGGACTTTATGGCCAAAACCGTTTTCAAGAAAATTCCTTCACGTAAGTTCCGTCATCGATTGCTTATTGCCATAGAAGAAAACGCATAACAATTGTTGTTTTATTATAATGATTCTTATTATCGGGAGCTAAACCAATTAATCTTGTGCAAATTGCAAAACATTGCAAACAAAGAAAAAACACACTCCCTCTCAAAAGCAAGCAACAGTTGACAAACGTTTCATGTGCCTGATCTTACGCTAATATACATATTAACGAATATTTATTAACTTTGTAGCATACATTGAGCCAAACTTAAAATTAAATCATGTATCAAGCTCTTCCCCTTTATCTAAAAGCAGCAAACAATACTGAAATAGTGTGCATTTATCAAATGGGTAGGGTATCGTCTATCTATTTTTAAACTCGTGAAATTTCAACCGCAGTAGTAGCAGCTACGAGCGCCGTGTTAAACATTTATGACCAATCAAGTTGTATTGACAATTTCCTGTTGTGTCGTTTCTGGGTAGAGAGATGGACCAGTCTATTGGCTTGTACAATGCTAACGCCCTCATCTTTACCTGGTTGAATGTTGATCGTGTTCTTATGTGTCGACGTTTCTTGTAATCAAATCTCATTCATTTTATATTTACAAGATTGTTATGTCCTTCTTTAAAAATACACTGCACTTGGGAAGGTAGATAATGTATGCTGCAGCTCCGGTTAGATGGTTAGAGGTTATGGTTCATTCTCGTGGGTATTTCAATTTGAATTCATCTTCTGCTCAATGACGCAGCATTTTAGTGGCAATACTAACGTAACTAAACTAAAAATGACAGGATAAGTTGCAGTTGCTAAGCATCTAATTTAAGGGATCACTATTTTCACCCTTTCACTTCGCTCCAATGAATGCGTTCAAATATTTTATATTAAATCTCTGATCTATATTTCTCTTTTTGCTTCTTGTTCTCTCATCTCTTTCTTTTCTTACATATTGCGTATTGCAAACATGATATGATAACAATTGTATGCAACGCTACAATTGTTTCTGCAAAATGTATTAATCCGAAAATAAAAATATTCTGCGATATTGGTACTGTACAAATCATCTTGCCACGTCGTAATTCAACTTGCCGCAAATGTATGAAACGGATAACTAATTATCAAACGAATATTACAAAACCAAATCTTGCCAACAAACCAATCTCCAATTCAATTAACGCAATACACACAACAGTGGATCTGCCCGAGATCAAAGGCAATCATAGAAAATTTCGCACGTTGGTCACCAGCTACATAGGTAATCTAACATCATTCTCCTGTTGTATGTTACGTGTTTACATTGTGTTTTTCGTTGATCTTGCTTGTCCTTTAAATTAATAATTATCTTGTTTTGATTATTGTTCTTTTGATGCTCTTTTCTTATGCTTGCGTAATGGAGGGTCATCATAGACTCCTCTCTCTATGAAATTGATTGTTCTATCTTTGTTCTATCGACTCTGCAGTTGCATATTCTTCCTCTACATCGTTGGAGTCTTCTTACGTTTCTATTTTACTATTTCTTCCGTTTTGAATTGATATTTCTAACAAGAATTTTCTACTTATCAGCGCTATTTCTGTGTTGCAGTAACTGTATTATAGTGATATTCTTGCACAAGAATGAGAGCGAATGAGAATGTGAATGTTAACGTTCCGTATGCAAAATTACCATTATACGTAGATTGGCGCAATATCATTTATAGTTGGTTAAACATTTGATTCCTGTGTAGTATATAGATTCATTCGCTTCCATGTTGTTCTTAAATTTTATTGTGTTGGTCTAGCCTAGGTAGTGATTTGTTTCAGTAATTCAGATTATGTGTGATCATCTATATTTATTTGCAACTAGTTTACGCACTTTACATTGGTAAAAAAAAATATTTTGGAAGTATAGTAATCACGGCTTGAGAAACATTGTTAAGTTATTTTTATTATCAAAATTTATTCTTAATGTTTATTTTGATTACAATACTTCGCTTATTCTATCTCAAATATTTGGCATGCTCGACCTCTCATTCACTCTGTATTGTATTTATTATTTCCGCTTTATATTGCATTTACCATCGACACGACTGTCCGCTTTGGAATTTCTTTTCCATGACCTTTAAATCATCCTTTCACTGTAAAATAAGGGTTGATAAGTTTTATACAGTTTTATACAGTTATTGCTTTGACAAAATTCCGATACTTTTGTTGTAGTATCAGGCATTATCAGTTTTCTGTTTGTGTTGCAATCCATTTAAAATCCTTGAAATATTTCTGATACACACAATACCTAATATTTTACGTTTATCTAAAAGCCATATATGTATAAGCTTTTAATCCAGCATTTTTGTAATGATTTAATTTTGTTTTTTTTTTTGACTGCTCTTTTTTCTTACGGGTATGAAACTTGCAACAACAGTTTTTCTTTTTTTTTTAGAATAACTTGAAAACAGTTCAGGCGTGATTTGTTTGTGTTGCTTTTGGGATCCATAATTGCTGCTAAATCCTTATTTTAGTGCTAATATATAACACTACATTTTTAACACTGCCAGGAGAAAGTAAACCAGTGCGTCTCCAAGCAAATCATTTATATATTTACTGATATATATCTATTGTAGCCAAGTTGTACGTTTACTTGACCATATTGTGTTCTTTTCTCTTTTTCTTTCTATTTTTTTCGTTTTGGTTTTCCTTACCTTCTATCTCAATTGAACCCGTGTGTTTTTCTCAACCTCAACCACCACCACCATTGATCCATACGCGATCGTGCCAACTACCAACCACCCTTCGACCACCATCACTACTACCCTACGCCATCTTGTACTTCTCCATCCAACTCGGCGCCGTTCTCCCGTGTTTTTGCGCTTGTTTATCGATATTTCTACAACTGGCTCAATTTCATTGAATAAAAAATGCTCTAAAATATGACATGGGGAAAACTTTCCATGTGAAGCGCTAAAACATTCACCATCCAAGAGAAAAAGTTTATCGAAAGCCGCACAGAGAGCAAAAAATGAAGAAACAGATAGTCAACGTAAGTGTTTACCTTTATTTTTATTTTACTTGTGTTCAATACCTAGAGGGGAAATCTTTTGCGTTTTAGTTTTTGGTTTCACTTTTTTTTTTTGCGTTTGTTTGAGTTGTTCTAGCTTTCCGTGGGTTATTGTTTAATGATTTTCCACATTGTTTATAATAATTCATTCGTTTTTGTATCAGTCTTATCATCCCCAACAAAACGATCGAAATAATCTACATGTACAACATTTTCTAATTTTGAGCGAAGTTTGTGGACCATTAAGTTTGTTGTGTCGTGCGTATCCCCTGCGTGTGTCCTTTTTGTCTATTCAAAAATAATTAAGCAAACGTTTATTTGAATCATTCGTGTGTTGTGTCCTTCCTGATGGTATACTTGATATACTTCACCATATCTATCACTGTATCTGTCTCTACATATTTCCTGCCTTTCATCATGGCTATTTCTATTTGCATTATTTTATTTTCAAAGTGCGTTGCATATCATTGCTGATCTTCAATTAAAATATTTAAAAAATTGTTTTGCCGTTTAATATAAAAAGCCTTATATCGCCTCTTTCTATCGCCTAATGGAAGCGATTTGCTCGGTTTTGTTTACTGATTATTTTTTTCACTATTGGTTATTACTTTACGCATGAGCGAAATGCAGGAATCTCGTATTTGTACGTTGATCGTATCACCGTGTTTTAATTACGCTCAGTACACAGTTGCCGTGATAAATGTCTTTGTAATACTGTCTTTCTCACTCGATGCCCTCTCCTTCTCTTTGTATCTGTCTTTATCGCTCTGAGGACACCGTCTGTCCCGTAAATGTTTTATGTTTTGTTGGTTTATTTTTCTCGTATTTCAACTCGACCGATTTTTCACGGTTTTCTATTTCCTTCTCGTCCGTGTGCTGTACTATCTTTTCGTGTTCTCTATCCTTCGAACGCGTTTCTTTTATTTTTAAGCAGTAAACCCCTCATACACTCAATTTTTTCGGTATAGTTTTGGATATTCATACCGGGAAGATGAAATACACGCATAGGCATCTAATTGCACTTGAACATTTTTATCACCTAGTTGCGCACATTACTATCCTCGTGTTGATATGTAATATTAATCTTTTTTTATTTTTATCTCCTGCCCCGTGCATCAACATCTTTAGCGGTAGCTGGTAGTTCCCATCAACATCATCATCAAAATCAGCAATTTAATCCAACGCAGACGCATTTCAATCAACAAACGACGGGGACACCAAAATCAGGTAATTTATACAACTAAACCATCGTGTGCTATATTCAACTATGGCATCAGATTTGATTATGAAACATGTTTGTAAGAAATGTAAAGCGATCATGCATAAGCAACATTTTAATTAACCGGTTGTTGTTAATCGATCCAACTAAACAACTATGATCTAATTGATGTAACAGAAGCCCTACTAACCGTCGTGTGAATATCGTTTTCATCTGTTTCTTTCCTCGTGCGGCTGGAACTAATCAACTAACCTGCTTATCCGTAATGTTAATATGTAAACGAATGGGTTCATATACTGTCGATTTGCGGATTTGTATGCCGGCTCGCGTCGCGATCGCTCTCGCAGATGTAGATACGTCTTCTAGTGTGCATACGGCGGCTACTATAACAACGACTTCAAGTAGCAGTGCTACTGCCGCAGGTGCAGGTGGTAATGGTAAAACTGGTGGCAGCCTTGCAACAGGAATGACCAGGGCTGGAGGTGGCGGCAGTGCCACCGTGACACCCACTAACATGCCACCCCTGAAGAAGAAAACGACGGTCGTTAAGCAAAGCGTTCCACCCCCGGTTCCACCTCGTGGCTCGCCAAAATTCAACAAAGCGAGTGGTGCGGGGTCGGGTCGACCCGGGGGTGTATCCGGTTCGTTGCCAAGTCAGTCCAGCGGCCAACGGGGACGATCCAGCGCAGGTGTGTGTATGTTTGGCTGAATGTTTGAGTTTTTTGTTGTTGTTATTGTGTTGTAATGACCTATGTAAACTCGTCCTGTAGATGATCAACTGGATCAGTCGTTGCTGTACTTTCTGTATGTTATATTCCTTTTTTGATCGTTTTGCACATGCCGCACTGTGATTCAAGAAAATTTCAATCGAATGTTTGTCATATCACAACATCATATTTAAAAATAATTCATATGATTTTTTTTATCAACTGGATCTGTTGGTGCTTGCATAAAGATATTGTTGGTTCGGTGGGGCTAGTAGTTTAAATCAATTCACATTATTTCCAAAGCATTTACATCGATTCGTTAGCGAATGCCTCAAATCTTTTTTAGTTTTTTAAGTGTTCATGAACATTTACTACAGTTTGCTATTTTTATTCGCATCTTTTCGAGTTTCTTAACATGTTGAAATACATGAATGAATATGTTGAGAAAGTATCATGTGATGAACGAAGCTAGAGCATTTGCGTTTCATACCGCAGTTTTCTTAGTTTAGTGGATTCTTTTCGGTTAAAACCAAATGTTCTCACTGGAGGGAAACGAACGAAGTACAAAGCAACCCTGTTTAAAATAGAGTTTCCTTTTTGTTGAATGCCGTACGTTAACATTTAACGAAATTGCGTTATCTTGGGCTTTCTCGTTCGTCTCCATCTTATTCGTGAGAGTGCGCTCGTTAGCAAACTCACACCGTGCTTCTGACAAAAAATCCAACACAATTCGTGCAGGTAAGAGACAACAACGGTCATCACCACGTGACAATCAAACCTGGAGCCACAATAGTGCGGTAGCGGCCGAGCGCAGAGATGACAAGGACGACTCCACTCAGCCACGATCGACAACGCTTGATCCACTGCATGAAAATGAAGCAGCTGAGCAACAGCTGCTTCCGTCCCCGAATAAGGTGCTCAGTTGGCTTAGCAGTAATGACTTTGGTGTGTCTGAGAATGGTGACCATCTGACGGAGCATCTTTGTGGGACAAACAATTCCAATAGTCATAACATAAAGGGTGGCGCCAACCGACAAGAAGTAGCTATCTCCGAATTTTCTATTTCTGTACCCAAAGTGGTTGCCGTTAAGCGAAAACCCCTGAATGGTAACGGGCTGACAAGTAGCGTTAGAGAAAGAACTAAAACGTTCGAAAGATTTTCCAGCCGCAACGGGAGTGGTTCCTCAGTGCAGCAAATAATTAGAAATTACGAGCGATCTGCTGCTTCGGCGACGGTTGGTCGATCCGAGTCGATGTACTCCCGGGTTCCTTGTCATTATTCCTCAAAAGAGCCCAGAATCTTACCACATCGCACCGTAAAACCATTGTCGCCAACAATACCCATTATCACAGAAACACTCGTGGAAGACGAGAATAATAACAAATGCATTTCTGATGCAGAACCGGACAGCGGTTGTGCTCAAACGTTTGTTCCCATGGCGCAGTTGTTGGAGCAAAACGAGGATCTAACAATGCACGAGAACGATCAGTTGGTACTGGCGAATTTAAAAAACGTTGTTAAATCACGATGCGAAATGTTCAACGTCACACCTCGGTCAACAATTGAAAGGAAACCGCCTAGCACCTCGATACCGAATGGTGGCATAACCCTGAACACTGGATCCTTGGATAGACATAAGAACCAATACTCGACAGGACATTCGAAGTCACCGAAAGTAAAACTCTCACGCTCGGTGAACACACAAGGCAAAGATCGACAATCGGATCGACGATCGGATCAGGAAGAGATTCAAAGAAAAATTGAAGAAATTGAGGCGGAAATTCGCCAGAACGAGGAACGACTTAAACGAATGCCATCCAGGCGACGATTATGCAAGAAGGAGGCAATTATAACACCACCACCTGCACGTGTCACCGAAGAGCGTGCCTTTGAGTTTGGACGAACTCCTTGCCGTAACGACAGCTTTCTGTCCCTGTTGAAACCGAAAACACGTCGAAACAGTATGCTTCCAAATGGCCTAATTGACGACATGGTAACAGCTAATGTAAACGTTGCAACGACGACAACGGGTCGACATGACGATGCATTCCTTCGACAGCAAGAAAAAGCTTCGATTATCCGACAAATCGGGCTACCACTGGACGAAAACCATAATCTGGAGAGCTACCTGGAACAGTTTAGCTTAGAAGGAGAGTTTGTGTAAACCATCGGTGTTCGACAGCTGCTTCCCTTAAAGCACTATCCTTACCAGTACTCCTCCGTACATGTGAATCGCTATCCTTTGGTAGAGTTGCTATTTCTGCTGCCCTGCTTCAACAACTTAATTTTTTCGCCCCCTTCTCTCAAACTCTGACCAGCTTTTCTGTACGTTTTGCTTGCGAATTTGGTCGTGATTTTGCCTTAGGTTTGCACGAGTGTTTGGAATCTTGGTACTACGGGACATCGGCAATCTTGTTTTGTGTATTGTATATTGGTTACCAGCTTTTTCTTTTACCTCCCACCGTGGGTTTTGCATATTTTTCGATAACATTCGTTTCTACTTTCCGCCTTTTTGAACCATTGATTGCAAATAGAACATTTGGTTTGGCAAATACGACATTTGGTGTTTGAGCCCTATATTCGATGTATGTTTTTCATGTGATCGTTTTATGATTAAGATTGTACATAAAGTTTTGTTTGACTGGATTTTATTTTCGTTTTGTTACACACAAAAATACTGCAAACAACGTAACCATGTGGCTTGAGCAAAGTGTGTTAATGTGTCTCATGCTGCTAGAGCGACTGCGTCATGCGTTGTAGGAGGAGGCGATTGTGATTTCCCATTCGTAGCGTTTGGATTTTATTATTTGATTCGTGTACAATTTAGCTGTCCAAGGACACTGAAGAAATCAAATCAATCAAAAACAAGAACAAAAATCAAACTTAGACGCTTCGTATCTCGTATCTGGCTAGGCACATCTCCTTCCTGTTCTTCCACTCCTCCTCCCGCTTTTGACGACATCTCCGAGCACGGTAGCAGTAGCCATCGACATTCGTCGGACGAAAAAACGGGCAGCAGCAGCGGAATCGGAAGTGCCGGCGCCAGTGGCAGCGGAGGCGGCCACGGCGATGGTGGTGGCGGCGGCGGTGGGGGCTCCGTTGACCGACGGAGTACTTCCTGCCGCAGTGATAACTACAAAGAAGACTCAATAAGGTATGTCGCCTAAAGGGGTTTATTGTTTTTTTGTTTTCCTCTCGTTAAAATCGCGCCCCTTTCCTCGACGTGTGTGAGTTGTGTTTGGTCTTTTTCCGGTGGGCCCCTTTTTCGGGTAAAAGGACGATTTTTGTTGTTGTTGTTAAACATTCGCCTTATTTCGTGAACAAATATAAATCTCCGCCTACAAAACCTATAACAGTTTTCTACAGACAGAACTCCAAGGACTCCAAGTTTAATGCACGGCATGAATTATTTTATATTGTTTTTCTTCGATCAAGAAACATATTACGCAATGTTTTTCCTCGGTTATATTTGAAAGCAACTTTCTTAAAATTTCCTTATTGATTGCATGAAACTATTGCATCTTGGCTGCATTGTTTTCTTATAAAAGCCTTGTTTCGTTAGCTTTTTTAATCACATTCTTTTTAATCATATTCGTTTAATGTTGTCCCACTAACTTTAGTTTCAACTAACCATTTACGTTTACTGTTATGCATTTACTGCAACCCAGAATGCATCTCCCTGCGCAATAATTCAATCATTTTGTGAAATGCTGCCTTATTGTTTGATTTATTTTCGTCCGTGGTCGAAATCTTTCTTCGCCGTGCGCATCCATAACATAATGTTAGTTTGCAGGAAATTTGTTTTATTTTACTTGCATACAATAATGACTCATCTGATTTGTTTTTTTCTTCTTTTCTTTTTTTCTCTTTCTATCTATATCGTCTTCTCGTTGGTGTTGTACTTTGCTTCCACATCCCTTCGAATGCTGTCATCCTTCCGTTGTTACGTTTCCTCATTTTTACGTATTTTACGGAATCAACATGTGCCGTCAAAACATTATTGTACTTCTTTTACATTTCGCACAACAACATGATTACGTTTCCGTACATGTCATATTTTGTGTTACACTCGACACCGGGGAAAACATGACCGTTAATCTCTACATCGACTTGCGACTACAGTATATCAGAAATAAGATTAGAAAGTCATTTAGCAGTCGAATCATCATCCAATAGCAATTACGGCTCTCGAGGGGCTCTAGCGTCGGTCGAAGGATCGACTCCAACGTGGACTGAAGGAACACCCAGCTTTACTGATTCGAGCTCCAGTGGTGATATTGGAAGTAAGTGTCCATGCACACGACATGCAATCCTGTTGGCTAATGTTTGATTGTTTTCCTCTTCTTCCCCTTCGTAGCATTCTCAGGCCATTCCTCTCCCATGTCGGACCGGGATCGCCACAAGCCGACGGTCGAAAAGGCACTCAACTCGCTCACATCGGAAATGGTAAGCTTTTCCAAGTTGCACCAGCTTCATCACCATCATCATCACCAACAACACCACAACCAGTACCACTCCTCCTCTACCTCATCGGTGTCGTCCGCTTCGGGGCACAACCACCGGAAGCAGCAACAGCAACATCAGCTTCATAAGCAGGTTATCTATGTGAAGAACAGCAGCTGTTCGAGCATAGACCAATCGGTTCACCTACTCGGTGGCGCCGGCTTGGTCAGTGCTGGTGGTGGTACCGGAAGTTCCGGCATGGGAAGTGGTGTCGTCGGCAGTGGCGGCGGAGGCATGAGCAGTGGTCATAGCAGCCCGCTCGTGATGATACGTCGAATTACGTCGACGAAGGTTAACGAAAGCATCACTTCGTTGAACTCGTCGTCAGGTGCAGGGGAGGATGATTCCGCGTTAAGGGACATCGTTTCATCTTCACATTTACTTCCTGCTTCTTCCGCTTCGCTGCGATCTTCGATGGCCTCCTCTGACCACAACCATACCATTCATCACCACCGTGTAAGCGATAAAGCTGCTGAAGATGATGCGAATGGGATGAGTACCAGCTCCACTTCCGGTCACGGTAGCGATGGGAGCAGTGATGGTTCTCTGACCGAAACCGATCGCAATGCTTTGGGTCGTCGGTCTCGTGAAGAGTAGTTTTTTTTTGTTTTGGTGTTTCAAACAAACAACAAAGTTCACAGCAGCGGACACATTCTAATTTAGATTTGCCCAAAAGCTCACTCTACCATTGGGCTCTCGCGAAACAAAAAGTGTTTTAATGCTGTGGTAACAGATCCCACTTCTCTTTGCAACCGCGGAGGTTGTTGCCACCAATTGGCAATGGTGGATGTTTGGCTCCATTGTTCGAAGACAGTGTATAGATGCTGTGTAGATAATTATTGACAATGTGATTTAGTTTATGTATTTATTGTTTATATTCATCGTCAAATCGAACAGACAGGTACAGAACGGGAGAGAAGAACCGCAGAATATTAAACCCCGACAGGAAGTAGGTTGATTAGCTGGATTATATAGGTGCATTTTGCAACTGGGAAATGTTTAAAGAACTTCGGAATAGGTAGTGCGAGAAGAGTTTTACCAGCGTTATAATGATCAAGCAATTGTTGAAGTTGTTTTATTTACGAGTTAACGCAACCAACGAACGAACCTCATCTTCCTATCGAGAGAAGCGAAAAGAGAGATTTTTTTTCAACAAATGTCACGGGAAAAAAATCGCGACAGTACGTACGCTCCTCAAAATCGTTGAAACATTTGTGTGCATTTCTATCTAAGCAAAATGGAACGCCAAATGTGCACTTCCTTTTGTTGGGAGTTTTGTATGTAAAGATGTTGGTATGTACTTGGGGAAGGAAGGATATGATGCGATCCTAGCACGGTTGCTCAGTTAAACTCTTTACTCCGTCGGTACAGCAACATGAAATCAGAATTGTATAAAATACAAATATACTCGCCGGCCGAAGCGGGCTTCCTGCGAAAGTTGCACTTGTGAGTTCCAGGCAACATTCAAAATTTCATGGCATCCAATTCAAGCGAGTAGTTTAAGTGTGCAGTAGTGTTTATGCGTTTCGTATAAACTTTTATATAATTGTATGCAACTATTATCAGTATACATGTATTGGGAAAGTACTCGAGGGATTCAAATGGGTAAGGTCAAATGAATTAATAGAAATAGTCAAAGGTGTACGATAAGTTTGCTTTTTTTTTCCGACTTGGATTTTTTATTTATTACTTGTACGGTAGTAGATTAGCAGAGATATAAATATATATATACATTACGATTATAATTTTGTTAATTGCACAGACATATTATGCATTATTATTATTTAAAATAAATGAAGCAAATAATTAAAAGTGAAAGGCGCACGTTTGTTACCAAGAACAATTGGGGTTTAACTCGGGAAAAAGGATGTTCGCTGGTAAAATCAACAGATCCTATCGTCCTGCAGTATGTATGTAAGTCATTTTATTTATCATTTAAACTTTTTGTTTTAAGTCCTAACAATGTTTTGATTAAAACAATTTTCGAACCTAATCAAAAGCATACTTTACAATATCTTTACTTACAAACGTTACAATTGTTGTGCAATTACTAGACATTTTTATCAACATCTCGTATCGTATGTTTGCTTGGAAGCATAACTTATTTTTACATACTATCCCAACACGCTCCTTGCCAACCTCACAGCCGATAACTAACACACTAAAAATGTCCACCAGTAGTATGTTCCAACTCACTGTAAATGATGCATTTCTTTTTATCTTCTCTTTTTTCGCGCTATCATCCATTGTTCTGCATTCGACAACTAACATGCGGTGCCATTACTGTGGATGCAATCTCGTCGTATCACCTGTGCTTAATGGATGACGCCACTAATAAATCTTAAACGCGCGCAATGCCTATTGTCATCGCTAACAACCATCTTACCATTCCATCCTGCTTATAGGAGAACTTGCGATATCAAGTAGATTACGACTACAATTAGGCTGGGAAGGGTTGAAAAGAGTGGGTGGGATAAAAGGAAGAAAAGGGACATGCTATTCGACCGAATCACTTGCATACGATCAGGCCGCGAGCATTATGGCAGCAAAGAGGACGCCAGTACCGATGCATGGACTGTAAATATATAGCAATCGAGCATTAATCAGTTACAACATTCCGAAGGCTGACACAAGGAGTAGTAAAGTATGGCCATAACGCAAACAGTGTGCCACAAGATTATAAATACAAAAACAGAGAGAGACAAAGCGAGGTGAATCAAAAGCTTAACCAAGAGTTAAAAAAGGAAACTTACGGCTATCCTATCAATTACAATGTCCTTCTCGTTCGAATCATTTGCTCCTATTACCCTCGTAACTATCCTATACATCATCATACCGACTGTTATATCAGAGATTTCATAGTTGAATCGTATATCCTTGTTCGTTCTACACCAATCTCTAGTGCTTCCATTTATTTTTGCTCCAGCGCAAGAACGTTTATCAAGGTGTGGAACGCGCTGAAAAAAAAAACAAATCGTAAGGAAACATGGCGTATGAAAGTGTATCAAAAACTTGTATTAATCTCCATTACCACAAGCAGCTCTCTATAGTTGCATATACAGAACGCATTTATCATTAAACATCGTAGCGCTCGAAAAACTCGTTAATCCCTGTTCAAGGCTGATTAGTTTGGAGATCGAGAATTGAGCAAAAAGTGTGTGTCACATCCTTAATGCAAAGGCGAGCATCATGGGACGAAAATAGTCATCGAATATTCCAATGGACAGGCCTAGAATCGCAGCGAGAGGTGAACAACGCTGAAGAGAGTCCAGTAAAAACACAAACAATGCACACAAAGTATCAAAGATTCAACGTGATCTTGCGAATGTAACATTTCTGTGAACAAAAAAGCAGCATTTATAGCAGTCTAAATACAGAAAGTGTTAATTGAAAAAATTGCAAACCCATTCACCATTTATTGCAATTTACTCAAAATTTTCACCCATTTATGTTTCAACTCTGTTCTATCATCGTAACATTATAATAGTACATAATTAAAACAATACACATTGCAACCGTTGGCGTTATTAGAATAGCTTTCGCAAGTACGGGAAGAAGGAAGACGGCGGCAGAATGAAAAATCAATGAACCAGAAATGGCGTTATATCGTTGGTGTAATTCGAAGTAGTACGTTGATAGAAGAATAATGTGAAACCGAATCTCGAAACAATAATATTGTTAAAAATTAAGCAACATGTATAGTAAGCACATAGTAAAAAGGATGTCAATACAATTTAGGACGGAGATCATGCAAGCATGTAAGCTACTGCACACATTCCCTGTAATGCATTGATAAACCGGAGAAGTGTGTACATATATATCATACATATTGTAAAATTACCATAATAGGTCCACAGTCGTAAGGATGTTATTACAGAGCAAATCCATCTCATTAAGCCCGCTAGGTTAACTGTTTGAACCATATATATATATATAAATGTTATCCAATAGCTACGCAACCAAAATAAGACAAAAAGGAATAAACGTAATTATCGAATGAAACATAAGTGAAAGATGATGCACGCCCACAAGCGCATAGAAAACGTATCTAGACAGCGGCAAAGACGAGAAAAAATGACATTACATACCGAAAGGGAGTGAGATTAGTTGAGCATTGTACATTTGCACTTCAACGCATGAATTTTAGTTCAACAACAGTACGTTCGACACTGAGCAGCCATGAGAATTAAATGGCGGCTCCAGTTTGGTTAGGTTCATTAGATTGTTTCGATTTATGAAATTCCTGCAGCTGTCGAGTATGGATTGATGTATTAAAAATATCAACGCTTGATTGGAAGGTGGATGTTAAAGTTTACGTATGGAACAAATGATACTCTACTTCCGTATACGGACAGCATATCCGTGACATTAAACCGAAAGCTACAAAGGCGCTCATTCCTCACGGCACAGGTGGGAAATGCGTCCGCCGTAGATAGATAGTGTAAAATCAAGGCAAACGAATTAATCAAACTATATTCACAGTGAAGCAATTCCGGCTCATGATGCAAGAGGATTATTAGTGAAAGGAAATCGATAACCACAGAAGCATGTATAAAGGAAATGGTATCAAAACTAGCAGAATGCACTCAGAAACTCAGAAACGTACGAGACAGGTACTCTTACATGATGTATCGCGAGCAATAAAGTGTCCGCTACTATTGCAAACAAAACTACTTACCCATAGAGAAAACTGCAATAGTTTGTCCACCTCGGCAGCGTTCAACAATAGGCAACAAATGACCAAAATATGCCATGGCAGGAGTCGAGGTCGAAGGACGAAGGTTTGGTTCGATTTCCAAAGCAAAACGCCGTACTCTGCCAATAATACCCTCCGAAACGATAGATCTCACAGGAGCAGCAGAAGCAGTAGCACCACTGCGGCATCCTTTAAGATGGAGCCTGATGTAGGCGACCAATCAATCGTATAATCACTCATTTTCATCTGTTGCGTAGTATAGCAGCCACACGCATCCTTACTGATGCCGCATATATTAAACTGTTTAAACATGTTGCAAGTGTCGTTGCTGGTCGAACAAACGTGGCATAGCTAGGGCAGGCAGACGCGTGAGACAAACAATAAAATAAAAGGCCACAGCACTGGTAATCAATGCCAACACACTATATGACTTGAATGCCACAATCGAATATTAAACGACAACAGGCGTATAATAAAGCATTCCTCGATGAATCAAAACACTAAAATGCGATCGTATGCACTCTCGCGATCTGTCTGGGTTATGTGTATCATCCTCATTTTGGGTTTTTGACCATTATTTTCTGTAGTGAATTAATTTTAGTGCAAACTTCCGCTAACCCTTTCACGATTCGGTAGTGTAGCTGTAACTAGTGTCATACTTTCTGCACGTTTTCAATTTATTGTACATTTTCTATTTTATTTCATTGCAGACTCATCTGTAGTTATAGCGCCGTAGATAAGATGCCTTAAAACACGCATTTCTCGATCGTTGTTTATCGATAGCTAGTTATGCATTGCCTTGTGCCACGTGGCGGGAAGTTATTGATAGTATTTGGCGGAATACTTTCCATGAGAAAGCTTCTAAATATGATACCAAAAAAATACGATACAAATAGAAAACCATGATGACCTATCGGAACCAAGTTCTTCTTTATCCAGCGTTTATTTCTTTACAGATAGGTTTACTTTGCTTTTATCAAAAGCGCCTGTTACTAAACTGATCATGCACGTGCCATTATGTTTATTGAATAAAAAGTTTATCTACAATTTACAAAATAATTGCAAATTATTCAAACAATTTATGTATACATTACGAATACAGATATTCAGGAAGAACAATATTGAGAATTAAAGATATTAACAAAGAGCATGTTCATTAAAAGCGAACAGCGTCAATAACGCCGAAAAGCTCACGAGAACGAAAATCGCTAGCACGGCCAAACGGAGCCAAATTTGACGCAAAAGTAACAGGAGAACATACCAGCTGGAGGTAGCATTTTGCCGCGCTGGAACTGTTCTAACTGTGCTACTACGAAAGTGTCCGTATAACACAATCTGGCTCATAGATGGCGCTGTATTAAATGTGACGTATAGAGAACGCTAATAGCGCAGAAAATTGAGCTCCAACGTGACACGTCTTAACGTTTTTTCAAATAAGTAATTATTTCAGCTCATGTTGAACAATATTTTATTTGCTTTTGTTTTTTTTTTTCCACAAATCAAAAATATAAATGTTTCAATTCAAAGCTTACACACGCACAGCGGCGACTGGAAGGACGACGCATGCATAAAAAGTGCAACTAAAAGTGTACAATAATGCGGCCTCGCCATCCGACACGTTTGCTCAACGAAATGCATTTTTCGCGGATACTTTTTGCAAACCAAATCCATACTACGTTTTCTCAGCGTTAGTCCAAAAACCGTCTCATTCAGTCTCTCTAGAACGAAAGCTTGAGCCCGAGAGTCTTGTACATGAATGTGAGAATATCGGTCGCTTCCTCGATTTTCTTGGCCGTCGGTTTTCCCATGCCATGACCGGCTTTGCTGTACACGCGCAGCAACAGTGGCTTTTTCTGGTGCTCACAATCCTTGATGGCGTGGTGGAGTGCAGCAACGAACTTGAGTGAATGCAGCGGGCTGACCCGATCGTCGTGATCAGCCGTTAGCACTAGCGTGGCCGGGTACTGGTCTTTTTCCGAGGTAGGCATGCGCACGTTGTGCAAAGGTGAATAGCGCAGCAGATTCTCAAAGTGTTGCTGTTCGTTCAGATCACCGTAGTCCGACACCCAGGCCCGGCCAATTGTGAACTTATGGAAGCGAAGCATATCCATCACACTATGAGGTGGTACAATATAGTGTAAGAGACAAAAAAAAACAATAAAACGTTTGAATAACTGACGAAAAATTCCTCCGCTCTCTCATCATACTCACCCGACTTGCGCGATGGCTGCACCGAATAGATCCGGACGTTGGTTTATGCAAGCTCCAACCAGCAGGCCACCATTCGATCCGCCCTGGATAACAATCTTATCGTGGGTGGTGTATTCATGCTCCACCAGGTATTGTGCGGCATGCTGGAAGTCATCAAAAACGTTCTGCTTTTTCAGCAACCGGCCCGCATTGTGCCACCGCTCACCGTACTCGCTTCAGGAAGAAAAACAGGACATTTTTGTTCGATTATCAATCGCCTCGTTGCCGCCCTTTAACAAAGCCATCTTACCCTCCACCACGAATGTTGGGGTACGCCAGAATTCCATCGAACGAATCGATAAAGACCAGCCCCGTGATGCTGAAAGACGGTTGGACACAAATGTTGAATCCACCGTAGCCATACAGCAGGCACGGTTTGTGTTCCTTCTTTTCCTGCTTCCGCTGGACGATGAACATCGGGACTTTCTCTCCGTCTTTGCTGTGGTAAAAGATTTGCTCCACCGCATACCGGCTGTTGTCAAAGTCCTCAATCTTCACCTCACGGAAGATGGTTGGTTGCATCGCTGATCCGTCCTCCTGTTTGCCCTCAAAATCGTAATGATAGATAATGCCCGGTGTCAGGAACGACACGAAATGGTAGAAGATTTCCGAGTACTTCTTCTTGCCACTGAATCCGGCCACCGTACCGATTTCGAGTGGAAATTTCGACACAAAGCTACCATCAGCCAGACTGTGTACCACCAGCAGCGATTTCACGTCGTCGATGTACCCAAGGACGATACGATCCTTGTTCACGCAGGTGGTCCAATCGAGCACATTCTTGGGATGCTCCGGAACCAACGTTTTCCAGTGCTCCATCTCGGGCTGGTCGAAGTCGATGTTAACGATCCGATAATTCGGTGCACCCTTGTTCGTGCGGAAGGAAAATATGCTACCTTCGTTGGTAACGTACTGTGGACAATAGAAAAGCCAAATTGATGCGTTAGCGATCCGTTTTCCTTCCATCCCTATTCATCACAAAGTACTTACATCGTAATCGCTATCAAATTCAGTGACTACTTTAACAAAATCCAGCTTTGATTCGAGTTTGCCCGCCTTTTCAAGATTGCTAAAATACAGTAGCATGTCCTTACAGCCCTTCATTATGAACAGCATCAGGTATTTGCCACAATCGGAAACCTCCGGCATTCTGTAATGATCGAGTGAGATCGATTAATTAATAAACGTCACACATAGTCACAGGGCCGTAGTTTGAAAAGCTCACAATCGCCAAGATGGTTCCTCCGGAAACTCCGCAATCAGTACATCCTTATCCTGTGACTCGCCAACACGATGGTAATACAACTTTTGATTCTCGTTTGCCGCCGTCTCCGAACCGTCCGCTTTCCCATCGACGACCGGGTAGCGCGCATAGAAGAATCCCTTGTTGTCCTTCGTCCACGAGGCCGTCACAAACTTGGTGTGCTCGATCGTTTCGGGAAAGTCCACTCCCGTTTCAACGTTTCGGATCTTTAACTTGGTCCAATCGGAACCGCTTTGGCTCAATCCGTACGCGTACAGTTGCCCGTCGTCGGAAAATCGAGACCCAACGAGCGCGATCGTTCCATCGGTGGAGAGTGTGTTGGGATCGAGAAAGACCCTCGGTTCGCCGTCGAGCTTGTCCTGGACATAAAACACGCTTGATTCGGGGGGAGGGAAACACATTTAACAACCGGTTGTCATTAATAACTTGCATCCACGATCATTCAGTTAGGGTAACTTACTCCTGATTTTGCAAGCCGGTGTTCATGAAGAAGAAATACTTGTTTCCGTGCTTGAACGGACACGAATACTTGGGATAATTCCATCGCTTTCGCAACTTTTCGTTCAGCTTCTTCCATTCGGGGCACGTGTCGAGAAACGGTTTCGAGATTTCGTTCTGCTTTTCCACGTAGGCCTGCGTTTCCTCCGCATCTGGATCCTCCAACCAACGATACGGGTCGGCAATCTTTACGGAATGGAACTCGTCCACCACCGATTCATCGCGACGCGCCTCCGGGTACATGAACCTGCCGGTTTCGGACGAGGCTGCTGTTGCTGCTTCAGGCATGGCAAGGCGACCGTACTTTGTTCGACGTTGAACGCTGGAAAATAAACCTAAACCAAATTTCAGTTCAATTTTGTGTTTTGTCTTTCACAAGGTAGCAAAAACAATGAAACAGCTGTAGTAGGCATCGATAGGTTTTCATCGATCGGCCCAGTCAGGGAGCAACCGACAACGAACCATATGTGAAATGCGACCTACATACCCAGTTACCCTAGATTCTTACGTGTACACAAGACAAGAAAAGCCCAGTCGAAATCTCTCTTAGTCTCGGGGAGTTGTAGGACCGAGTACTTACCGTTTTTGGCAGCTGCTTGTAATCTCGTCCGTGACAATGCTCTGATACTATTCACAACCAAGCAGGCGGTCGATTTGTACATAAACCAACGCAGCAAAGATACTTTTAGCCAACAACACTCGACGACACCGCCGGCAGGAAAGCAAACTCCTAGGAACGAATCCGCAACCGCTCAAACAATGACTAGATGAGAATGCGCGCGTCTTAAAATGCAACCAACCAGCAGACTAGAACTGGCTCGCGAAGCAATTTAGATAACAAGTGTTTTACCGGCTTATCAGAGCAATAGGGGGAGAGATAGGCCGAAGAGGCTATAGCAAAACGCAGACGTGCAATTGTTTGCA
This sequence comes from Anopheles nili, assembly GCF_943737925.1. Lineage (NCBI taxonomy): Eukaryota > Metazoa > Arthropoda > Insecta > Diptera > Culicidae > Anopheles > Anopheles nili. The sequence goes on from NC_071292.1 coordinate 6,055,213, forward strand.
ATTGGATGAAGCCGCCCGATTTTTTGATAGGGTTTGATTGAAATGACTTTCAAGATCGAAATCGTAGCTTTTCGGGGGACGTGTGTCGAAAGTGACAGTTGACGTTGGATGATAGAAATTGTCGTTGGTCGACGAGCTTGTTAAACTTGCTGATGCTAATTTACTAGCTGGCAATTATTTTTCCATTCCTCACACAACATTTTTAAGTGTAATAAATTCTCACTACAAAGCTTACTCATTTAGCTTTTGTGTGCTAGGAACAATTACAAAAAAACTTGCTTTTGTTATATATGAAGCAGGCACTCCAAATGTTTTCAATGGCCACATTGAGCAATGCTTTTGTTGCAGGAATTATGGAGTTTTTATTTAAATCATGATTGAATTGAAGGAAAAGTAAATCTAAAACAGTACGACGACTCAATGTCTAAGCAATTAGTTTAAACTCTGAGTATATAGGATTTATCCCATGAGGCATTGCTGCATAGGACTGTGCTGCATTTGAAGGTAGCACGTGCTTCTAAACGTCAACGCGAAACGAAACATCAAAACAAAACGTATCCTTCCAGCAGTACCGGCAAATCGCGAAAGTTTCTTCGAATATTGGTAAAAGTTGGCACGCAATGGACGATGGGATATGTCATATAAAAGCAGAGTAAGTTATAAACAAGCTCCTTACAGCAGATATTACGATTGTTCGTTGTGTTTCCTTTGTTACACCCACCAATAGGTACCTTATACCACGCGTTGTGGAAAAACCGACGGTGGATGTAGACAAACCATCCCAGCCAGATGAGCAAGCCAATGGAAATGGCATTCCGGCGGAGAAGGACTTGAACGAACCCCCGGAAAAGAAGGGCCGTATCGAGAGCGACGTTCAGGAGCCGCGAGAGAAGAAAAAGAAGAACCGTGGGCAGAACAAATCGCGCGCCCTTCCGTTCAAAGAGGACGACGCACTGAGACTCTGCAAGTCCTTGCTGGATGGTAACTTGGGGGATGCAGGGAAAAAATGCTCGAACGCAAATTGCCGCTTCTCACATGACCTCGACAAGTTTCTGCAACTGAAACCGAAGGACATCGATGGTAGTTGCTACATCTATTCGATCAAGGGCTACTGTAACTTTGGTGTAACATGTCGGTTCGCGGGGACTCATTTGGACGAAGATAATAGGAATATTTACCCGAAGGACTACAAACCTGAATCTAATATGCTCGTATCCACCTGGCTTAATACCGGTAGGTGTCAAACCCATCCAATCCGATTGCTATCATCCGCTACAGCGAACTTTTTTTTTGCAATTTTTCCCCGCAGATCTTCAACACATTCTCCGAAAGAGAAAGTATAATTTTAACAAATCCACTAAAATCGTCAATAAATTTGAAAAACTTCAGCAAGCGGAAAAAGGCGAAAAGACAAAACCCACAGATGAACCGGTTGCTGAAGGTGAAAAGGCCACCGTTCCACAGGAGGAAAGTAAACCGGCCGGAACGGTCACGGATGAGGACGTGATAAAACTACGAAACCCCGAGCGGAAGCGTATCGTCTTCCGGGACAAGCTTTACCTTAGCCCGCTGACTACGGTGGGAAACCTACCATTCCGCCGGGTCTGCAAAGAGTTTGGCGTCGATGTAACGTGCGGCGAGATGGCCTGTGCCATTCCGATCATAAACGGCGCCATCCAAGAGTGGGCACTCACGAAACGCCATTCGAGCGAGGATCTGTTTGGGGTGCAACTGTGCGGGCACAATTCGAAGCTAGTCACATACGCGGCGCAAATCATCGCCGAAAAAGCGGACGTGGATTTCATCGATCTAAATACGGGTTGTCCGATCGATCTTATCTTCAACCAGGGCGGAGGTAGTGCGCTTTTGCGGCGCCAAAACGTGCTCCAGGTGATGGTGCAGAGTTGTGCACGCGTTTTGGCCGATTACGGGAAGGAGTTCACCGTAAAGACACGCATCGGCATTCACAATAACAAGCTGATCGCGCAAGAGATGGTGCCGAAGTTCGAGGATTGGGGCGCGAGCTTGATCACGATCCACGGTCGCACCAAGGAGCAGCGCTACACCAAGCGAGCCGATTGGGAATATCTACAGCAGTGTGCGGTTCAGGCCCAAAGCGTTCCCGTATTCGGTAATGGGGACATCTTTTGCTACAACGACTACGAAACCATCCGAGAGAAGTGTCCCAACATAGCCGGAGTTATGGTGGGTCGCGGTGCGCTCATTAAACCCTGGGTGTTCGAAGAGATTAAGGAGCGGAAAACGCTCGATCCTTCGAGTGGTCAACGGTTCGATATGCTGAAGCGATTCGTCAACTACGGGCTGGAGCATTGGGGAAGTGACACCAAGGGTGTAGAAACGACGCGTCGCTTCCTGCTCGAATGGCAATCGTTCTTGTATCGGTACGTACCGTACGGTTTGTTGGAAAGGCCACCGCAACGTATCAATGAGCGACCTGAAGCATACCGTGGCCGGGATGATCTGGAAACGCTGATGGCTTCCCCAAACTGCAACGATTGGGTAAAACTAAGGTAATAGTGGAAATGGCCTATGGCGAACGCTTTTACTATCTTGCAAATCATCTGTTTTTTTTTCTTTCAGCGAAATGCTTCTCGGTCCCGTTCCGGAAGGATTCAATTTTGTACCGAAACATAAGGCAAACGCCTACTAATAATTCGGTGGATGGTGAAATCTTGGATCTTTCCATATCGGAATCTTAAGCTTGCATCATTTCATGTACATGAATCGACGATAAAGGAGAGTGTAATTAAACATGCGACCATGAACTATCAATCGCTTGCTAGTTCTTTCCATTACATCGAGAAAATCCTTCGCAGGTTGAACTGCATCCGCGAGCTACCGGCTGCGGATTATTTTTTTTTACAAAAATGAAAGCAATAAGACGATGGTAGGGAAACCGGTTAAGATGCCGATCTACTTGATGTAACTAAGGGCTTCCTCGACGTCTAGTTTAGACCCGAGATAGATTGGTGACCGCTGATGGATGGATGTGGGCACAACGTCCAGTATCTCCTTGCCCTTACCGGCGTACGCCTTTCCTCCTGCCTGCGTCACTAGGTACGCCATTGGATTGCACTCGTACAACAGGCGCAATTTGCCATTCTTCGCCGCGGCCGTAGCCGGATAGATGAAAATACCACCGTATTTGATTGTTCGGTGCACGTCTGCGACCATGCTGCCTACGTAGCGGGCTCCGTACGGCTTTCCCTTAGCCGGATCCTTCTTGTCCTGGACGTAGTTAAGCACTGATGAGTCCCAGGTGGACGCGTAACCCTCATTGATGGAGTAAATGTTGCCCCGCTCCGGAATGCGCATGTTGTAGTCGGTCAACACAAACTCACCGATCGACGGATCGTACATAAACCCATGCACACCGTTACCCAGACTAAGCACAATCATCGTGGCGGAACCGTACAGCGCGTACCCAGCGGCAACAATCTTATTGCCCGGCTGTAGAGCATCCTCCACGGAAGGGTCCGTATTTTCCTTCACTTGCCTGTTTTGCAAAAGGAAACAAGGAAGCGTATTTAATAATTGCGAACGCTTGAACTCGAAACCAGACTCACTTGGTAATGGCAAAGATGGAACCGATCGAAACGAGACAGTCAATGTTGGAAGATCCATCGAGCGGGTCAAACGAGACGACGTACTTGCCACGCTTGTCTGTTTCGATCTCTATCACGTTGTCGTTCTCCTCCGACACGAGCAGGCAGGTGGCATACGACGATTTCAGCATGTTGATAAAGATTTCATTCGATAGGACATCCAGCTTTTTCACCTGCTCGCCCTGAACGTTAGTGTCACCGGAGATGCCTTGCCTAAAATGTGCCAAAAACGTAACGCAATAAGTCATGGAAATGAAAACATGAATCCTACGAGAATCACCACGTGGACCAGGACCATTTACGTACAATTTTGCGATGCCTGCCTTCCGGACGGCGGAACTAATGGCCTTGATTGCCGTCTGGATGCAGTTGAGCAGCTGAGACAGATCGCCAGTTGCATGCTTATATTTTTTCTGTTCCTGCAGCACAAACCGCGTCAGGGTCATGCAGTTGGAGTCGAAGGCTGGTCCTTGCTGGGTCATGATTTGTACCGACGCTGTTCGCCACGTGGTTGAGAAAACGAAAGTAATCATTAATACTCAGCCGTAAATTGTGATCGCGTTGATAAAACACATGCGCGTCACTAGATCACTATCGCTAGCACATCTTGGAGATAGAACAAGTTCATGAGGGTAGTTTTATATATATACACGAGAGAGCGAAGGTAAAAGCGCAACGGACAGGCAGATTCGAGAAAATTTAAGTGCTGGAAAAAGAAGAGCTAATTTACACAAGTCATGCGCTGGGGAGTTGGTGTTGAATGTAATTTACTGACATTTCCATGCAAAATTCAAATCATGCTCTCTTTTAGCAGCGACGGCAAGAACAGGCATCGAATTCGATTCAAAACATTTGGGTGGCATACAAAACCAAGCTGATAAGAAACGTATTTGCACATAGAGGATCCAAAATTGATCACTGTTAGACATCATGACAGTAGTTTACACATTTTACGTACGATTGGCCATTATGACGGGGTGCTGAGAATCCTGGCTACAAAAAAAATTCACAGACGAAAGCTACACAGAGAGGTAAAGCAAAAATATTACACTTTCATTAGCTTTTCATTCGGTGTCTTCAATCAGCATGTAACGTCCGTTTCTGGGGCTGCTAATTTTGACACCCTTCCCCAGGTTGCGATTAGGCGGAGGCTCGAACGATGATAGACTTTTATCAGTGCGACTCCGAAAGTGATAATAAAGAGTGCTCTCGTCGTCACACCGGTATGGCTAGGAGGCTGGCAGTGGCATGCTCGCTTACACCGAAACGTTTTGTTTTCCCTCGCTATCGCTCGATTGGAGTAAGAAAGAGGCCCGATTCTAACGCTTTTCGGCAGGGGTCAACGCGGGCGATCAATGTCAAATCGCACCATTTACGCACGGTGACGATGCAGGCGGGTTTAGCCGGCGCTTCCGTGGACGTTTCGAGGCTCGAGTGTTTCGCGTTTACACGCTATTATCGGCGCATCGGTCAAGAGCACTCCGTTTGTCGAAGTAGAAAGCTGAAATTGAAGAAACGACGACGACGTACGACAAAGCGTTACATGCTTTTCGAGTGTCTTTAAGACGCCGCCATACCACGGTAGTGCATCTAAAAATACCAATAGAACAAAATGCTGTTGTGTTTTTTCCACCAAACGACACGAGCTCGTGGCAGAGGATCAGCATAAACAAAACAATCGAGCCAAAGGTTACCTCACGGGGGTTCAAGAGTCTTGCGAGTCTAGCAGTCTGAAGAGAACCTACACTTGTTTGGAAGTTACCTCCAAAATGCATGTTTTTTCACACCTCAAGCTAGCTAGCCGTATTTACTGTCCCTCAGACAGTACACCAATTTCACGGCCATCGTTATCCTTCCTTTCTTACCTAAATGTTGTTTTGAAGCACAACCACAAAACCTCTCCAATCGATGCTGCAATCCGATTAAACAGGAGAAAGTGAGCTACCGGCGTGGAGAAGCTTAAAACGTCACCCTTTACGGTCAAAACGTTACGCAGGACAGATACGTGTCGTTGGAGTACCAGAGCAGCCACAATTGTGTTAACACCAACGAACAGCTAGCGATCGAATGGTCCCCCGGTGCCAGACGACTCCACTCACGATCGAACCCATTTCTCGCGTGAGAGACTGCTCTTGTTTTCTCGGAGAGTGGTATACGATCGTGAGTACGATCGCGGATCGACGATCGTGCGTACCATCCGGAATTGTTGCTTATACTACTTTCATTTCAAAACCTAGTAGTAAAAATAAGAAGAAACCAAAATTATCTAATATTTATCTTTGTTATGTAATTTTGTATGTGCCTGATAGCTCATAAACGTTTTTAAAACTCACTCTGGTGTTAGTATTCCGCTTATCACCTTGTGAGAGAGTATTCTAGTTCGTTATCACACTTCTCGGTCTCCTGGTGTCCAATGAGCCCACGAACCGCTTGATCGAGCCTCTTTTCTTCGAGTGTGCCTTACGCACACCAATTTTGCAGTTGCTGTATCTGCCGCTCTGCAAATGATAGGCTCAAAATTAGAGGATCCCGCAGTTACAGTAGACTGTGACTATAAGAGGAATCGGAGGAATGTTGCAATTAGAGAGGAATTGTCAATAAATCTTTAGGGTGCTGTAGATAAGACGAGAGGCGATGGTTACGACAGTGGTGATAGCGAACGTTTGGTTAGAAACAAATAGAAACCAAAACATTCCATCCCTTCGCTTTGCTCCTGATGTTTTTAGTCACTGTTGCCAAGGATTAGTTCTGCAGTATACTGTTGCCTTGTACGGTGATCGGAGTTGAAGCACATGTTACAGGCAAGCCACAGGACATCCAATTTCTTTCTGCACAAATTCACACAAAAAAGGATAATTCCTTGCCTAAGCATTATGTTTTCGTCTTTATGGTGCTTTTGAAAGATATTACTGCATTTTACACCTTTTTCTATGCTTCACCAAACCGCTCAAACCAATATGCTGCTTTTAATTTATATTATAATAAAACTGTAATTGTCCTATACAAATCATCATGGCTAGAATAACTTTCCCTTTTTGGTTCAAAACACAATAAAATTCACAAAAAAAGGTGTCAGCAAGTGAAAATCAGCGTAATTGAATATACAATTCGAGTACAAATATGAAGTGAATGCTTATGTAACAGCCTCCGCTGCGTTGCCCAGCTAAAAGTCCTAGAAAGTTCCCGTGGTTCCACATTTTTTCGAGTTACAAACTATGCAAATGTCCAGATTGTACTTGTCTAGCAGACACGGCTCGTGAAAGTAGTGTCGGCAGTTAAACATTACAATGTCCGTTTTCATGTTGTCTGTGGGAAGAAAACAAAATTTGTATAAACCTCCGTCTCCATCGAATCGAAAGAATTGAATCGAATACCTACCCTTCACGATGATATCTCGTCGACATACACCACATATATGGTCCGTTGAGACGTTCAACGCGCCTTGCTGCACTCGCACTAGGCGCTCGTGCATGGCAAAGTAATCGGCACCTAGTATCTGATTGCATCCCTCCTGTATCGACACTTGCAGGCTGTACCCGCAAAGCATTTTAATGACCGATTTCTTTAGACCCTCGATCTCTTGGCCGGGCTTAATTTTGTCTACGAGCAGCTCCGGGTTTATGAACCCCGCAATGCTGTCCAGCAGCTTCGTCATCACCTGCGGTTTGTCGACGGATTCATTAATCAGATCGTTCCAAAGGTCCATATCGTCGTGTTCCTTGCAGAAATCGATTGCCATCTGCACGTTCCGTAGATTGTGCATTATGATGGCGAGCGCCTCCCGCGTACTACCCATCTTGTCGAGCAAATAGACCATCTCCGGAAAGAACTGCAGCTGCTTGCAAATATCGTACGCCTCCTGAATGGGATAGCTGTTCGAGCGCTTAAGAAAAGAGAGCAGCTTTTCCGGTTCGTAACGTGCATACAAATTCACGAGCCGCCAGTGAAACTTCTCGCTGCTATGCACCTTATCATACGCATCTAGATAGCGATAGAGGTAGTGTTCGCACTGTTCCAATTCCCGAACCACATCTTCGGCGGGGATTTTATCCTTCAGTAGCATGGTAATCGCGCGATCACTATCTAGCTCGATCAACTGTACAATGCAATCCTTCACCATGGCATACAGGCTGTAGGTTGTGATCAGTTCGAACACGTCTTTGTGCTGCAATCTAAAGAAATGGTGTTTTAATGTCACTTATAGGCTAGGGACATCTTCACCCGAAACACTTACTTTAAATACATCGTTAGGGCGCGGTCAAATTCCTTCTCGTGTGTGTACAATATCGCTAGTGCCTCCAACAGAATGTTGGCATCTTTCTTGTTGAAATGGTCGTTGACAGCATTGATTACGGCCTTGGTGTTGTAGAGGCGTGGTGGCCACTCTTTTACCAATCGCAAAAACCCGTTCGGATCGAGCTGTAGATACTCGTACAGAACCATCTCGTACACGTGTGGGTTTAATTTACATGAATCCGAAATCGGTATATAGCTGCTTACTGATCGGAGTTGCTTCACCTTTACGAATTTGTAAACTTCCTCTTCCCAGAGTTGTCTGTCAGTGCCGAACACGCGCTGGCATAACCGTGCCGCTTCGTCAAACTGCTGCATTGAGAGCAAATGATCTAGATACAGCCGTGCAACTGTTATTAGTGAGTATTTTCCACCGTGTTGGGCTATCACCTCCATCGCTTGTTCGAATTTTCTGCAAGAACAAAATTGATAAAAGAAAATTATCAATGTAAAATCAGCATGTTGGTCGTATTTTCTCGCTTTTCTTTATTTTACACTTTCACGCTGCATTCTCATAACACGTGGTGTGTATTTGCTCTCCACGTGTCCAATCCACCATTTTTCATTATTTGAAACTCGTAGGTGAAATATTTCATCAAACCATCGTGGCGAACGGAGTTGAAATATTTCACTTTTCACCTGTTTCGTAGAAATCAGCTGGCACACTCCACTGGGCTGTTTGACAGACAACATAAATTGCCGTCAAAATAATTCTATCGTCTGTCAGATCTCATAACAACAAAAGTTCAATCAACCGCACCACAAAAATCACAAAAACCAAAGTATCCCCCCAACTAGCAGTGCAGGGCAATGGTAAAAAGTGTACGGCAATTCCGCTTACCAAAAGTCAATTCGTTTAAAATCCAGTGAGGGCTGGCTAGACACCTCGCACCGGGTGGGTCGTGGACACGGATGTCAATTCGTCGTACCATGGCTCTCACACGGTACCATCTACATAAACGGACCTGTATCGGTCCCGTGCTGGTTCTTTGTGCCTTTCTCTGCGGGGTTCTGGTAACAGCACTGTTTGCAAACACTAAACCCACGTGCGCCACGGGTCGCACTTACGATCCGGAAAACTCCTTCTTTCTGATACTACTGATCGTGACTGCCCCGGAAAATTTTGAACGACGCACTACTATCCGCGAAACGTACCTTAACCTACGGCCTCGCATGATCAACGAAAGCTACCAGGAAGACATGATACACATTCCACCGTTCAATGCACGGGGTCATATCCAGCCAGACACGGTCGAAACGCAACGTCTGCTTCTAACGAACTATCGCGTCTGGCTCGAAAAGCCGATCAAAAACATAAAGGTTATAAATTTCAAAATCAAAACATTATTCGCGATCGGGGTACATGGGCAACCGAAGAACATACGACGGGCTATCTACGAGGAGCAGCGCGTTTTCGGTGATATCCTGGAGTTAGAAAGCCTGCAGGACTCGTACGCGAACTTGACGAGTAAGGTGGTGCAGAGTATGCAGAAAATCGACGCCAAGTATGATTTTAAATACCTCGCAAAACTGGACGACGACACGTATGTGAAGTTGGACCTGCTAGCCGAGGATCTGCTGAGCTACTACGAGAAGCAGCACCGAGTGAATCATGCTGTTAAATCTCGCCCAACTCCGACTGAGCTATACTGGGGTTATTTCCGCGGAGCTGCAACCATTCAGAAGCAGGGTGCATGGCAGGAAAACGACTACATGCTGTGCGACCGGTACGGACCGTACGCCCTAGGAGGAGGTTATGTGCTTTCCAAGGGTCTGGTGTCGTTCATCGCTACCTACGCGGACCAGCTGGCTTTGTACAAAAGCGAAGACATTGCAGTTGGAACGTGGTTAGCGCCATTCCGCAATATCCACCGAAGGCACGACGTTCGATTTGACACGGCTTGGAAAGCTCGTGCTTGTAAGAATTACCATCTGCTACTTCACAAGCGAACCGCCCGACATATGAGAGACATCTATCGGGGGGAAATTTGCACCCACGAAGACGATCTAACCCCTGGAGTAAGCCTCCCGAAGGAGTACTTTTACGATTGGACACAGCCACCGAGTTCGTGCTGCAAACATACAGTATAAGCGGATCGAAACTCCCGCAAAGCATCCTTACACACGCACCACAAGTAAGATAAGTAACTTTCAACATGTGATGGGTGGGCAACACACCGAACATACCAGTAGAGGTGGGAAACTCCACGAAACGTATCCCTGTGGAACAGACCCAATTTTTTTGTTGATGAAAGATAAACGTTATTCGTCCAGGGGCAGCTGATGGTATAATTTGTCCAGCTCCCAGCAAACACAAACAATTTTGGGAGCTATCGGAACGCAAGAAGCAACCAACTGACTTAAACCGTAAGAAATAAATTATTTGTACCAAAAATGAACCGAGAAGTAATGCACTCAGGAAAGAAATTGTTTGCTTACCCATGCTCAATGAGCCACTGCACGCGATCGTCCGTTTCGTAGAGATTAGCAACCACCACGTCCTTTGGTGAAACGATAAAATACTGATTTTCGTCAATTAGACAATCCAGATGATAATCATCGCACTTGTACTCCTCGTAGCTGCATCAGAATGTCGTTAAAAATTACATATTTGATAGGCACGTGGCATTATAGTCATGTAACTGCTTACCCTCGCATCGATAAACTGTCGGTGCATATCTCGATGTAATCACTAGCATTGTACTGCAACACGCACAGGATTGGTCGCAGGGCTTTGTTCGTCTCGGAGTCACGTTCTTTCGAGTATCCGAGCACAATCAGCTGGTTCGTCTCGAGTGGTGCTAAACCGCAGATGTAGAAGTCAGTCTGGAATGTAGACACTGAACGAAAAGAAGGGAACGAATGTGTTTAATCTCATAAGGAAAGCTGGTAAACCATAAAGCTTGTGTCTTACTTGGATCGACTATGTGAACAGGAAGATTTCTTGTGGACACTTCGATAGCGTTTCGCTTTCGTATCACACATATTCGTACGGTGTCTACCCAACCGATGAGCAAGGTCGTAGAGTTGGCCCAGTTTAAATTGCAACGGTAGTCGCTAAGCTTTCCCCTGAAAAAGTCAATAACACTGCTACCATTAAGCAAATAACGCGCAGAAACATCACGCAGGTTCACTTACTCTTTCGGTTCTTCCCATTGAATAAATCCTAGTGAGCACTTTTCATGCAGATCGTACACGTGAATTCCAAGCGAGCTTGCCCAGGCTACGAACTGTCCGTTCCACTTGATGGCAGTAACCTGGCCCTCGGAATCGCTAAGGATGGTCGATTTTAATCCTTTCAGAAAGGTCTTTTCGTAGAGCACCAATTTATTATCTCCTGCAAGGGCAAATCGTTCGTCAATATAGATTGGTACCGTTTGAGCAATATCGATCCTGGCGTACCTATTATGAATCTTCGTCCCGAGCCCGAACGGTGGTAATTTGGATCCAGCTCAACAGCTTTAATTATCTTTCCCGTGCTGAGCGTCTGATTGTTCTCGTCCGTATAGAGTCCACTAATTATCACCTTGCCGTCGTCGGAACAGGTTGCGATCTGTTCCCCTCTGCTATCTACAGATATTTTGTTAACCGAGAGAATGTGCGCATTTTCTTTCGCATTTATAACCGTTTGCACGCAATTGCCCTGGTGATCGAGCATGTGTATCCGACCCCAGTGTGTGCCTAGGCAGAGGAACTGCAATAGGGAGTAGAATGAAATAGGATACCTTGCACGGAGCTTATCGGTACTGAACTTACCCTAGGATGCACCGCAATGCAGCTGATCGCTTCCTCGCTGAGAATATTTTTTATGTCATTCGACAAACGTACGTACTTTAGCTTGGGTTCTACGTCGTCTTCCGTTAAGCTGCAGGATTCTGCCGACTCGGGATCATGCTAGGGAAATCGAAACGAATTAACACCAGATCATCAGATAGGCGATGGCAAGGCCAAAGTTTGTAGCATTTGCTTAAGGTACCTACCGAATCAACCATCGTAGTTCACAGCCCCAACACACCAGATTTCATCGAAAGTATTTCACTAGCTGGGTCTAAAGTCCAGCTGCAATTTAAAGACACAGGTGTGATTCGGCCTCCAAACAAAAGGGAGTCACTCCAAGAACGAAAAACAATGAGTAAGAATTGTTCTGCAAAGGTTTGTTGTTTTGTTGGCCTGTTTTCCCCTTCGAGTACATTTGACGTTTCAATCCGATCCCATGTTTTGATTTGGAGCAGTGCTGCCAGAAGATGGCTAGTGAAGTTCAAACAAAACTGCAATTGCATTTAAGTGTGCAGTAGAAATGTGCTCAGAGTGTGCTGCAAGTGCACTCGAAAACTTTCACCGTTTGTTCGATCGGGTAACAGCATTGTATTGTTTTATTCGTCTATCATTTTTAGATGCATAATGAAACAGTGGTGCGTTTGAATAGTTTCGTTAGTACATGTGAACTTTCGAGACGTCTCACATATTTAACCCAAGTGTAATGATAACTCGTAATTGTACTGCCGGTACATAAATGATCATGTCTTATCTAATGATCTTAAGATCGTTAGGATCAATCGTCACGTTGGTCGTCTTGTTCGTATATAAAATTTGTCGTTTTACATGCCGTAATAAAATAGCAGTTGCTGTATCCAGTAACGCACGCAAGCCTTCCCAAAAATACCCCCAGCTTCCGGTCACTTGACTTGCGCGCTCTAGATAACATCCGCAGTATCAGTGAAGACGCGTGTTGGCTTGCTGCCCTTGAAGCAACAGGCAGGTTGACGATCCACACGAACGACAGTTATCTGATGGTCGAAAATTGCATTGCTGTCATACTACGGGGCCTTTGAAATGGGGCTATGAAAAAAGACCCATTTCCAGCTGATAACCCATCAAGCCAGAACCAGTAAACCACAACAAAGCTAAAAGCTTTGATAGACGCCGTGCCTTTGCCCGCAGATGCGTTGCTGCCGTTGCTAAGGTCAAGTCCGTTGGCGCGGACGCATCGGGCAAAAAGGTACAGCGTGTCTCGGTTGTTAATTACCACGCCGAGTGTTTCGTCGGACGATTGTGCGGGAGTAAGAGAGCCTCGTAGCTGGGTGGGTACTGAAGAAGAAAACAAAAATATAACATCAACAAATACGTCTAGGCTTTCCATTTTTCGGCATGGTGGTGTGATCGAGATGATGTGATGGTGCTGGAACAGCTGATTCTCTGAGCTGTTCAACCGTCACGCCCTCACCAGATGATCGAGCGGTCAATTTTAACGCATCTCATACGGGTATTATCATTTTTGTCAGCTTTTTCAAGCCGTTGATTAATATAATAAAGCTACCCATCCATTGTACGGCTCGTAGCGCAATTGTCCGAGCACGCTCATTGCGCGAGGAATCTTCAAACCGTTGCATAATAGACATGGTGGAACCGTTATCGTACTAGCGCATTTGTCTCAATAAGAATCTGTTCAAGACAAATAATACGAGAAAAAAGCCGACGTTTCGGGTAACGTACTAGCTTTTTTTAATAAAAAAAAACCCATGCTTGAACACATACACAAATGATTTGATTATGTGGCAGTTTTCTAAAACATGTGCTCCGAAGCTGACGTCAGTGCATTCACAAATCGTTGCACTTTGGAGCTCGTTCAGGTTGGCTTTTACGTCGGTGCATCCACTCGCTAGCGACAAAGTGAGGAAAATTTGCAAACATTTAATCATGACGTAGTTGGGCTCGCTGATTAATAGTTGGCATAGATGTAAACATAATTGTGTTGAGGCTTTTTTTCCCCACCCGGGACACATAAAAGTCACATTGAAACCGTTAAAAGTGCGGCAGAAGAGGCTAGATCATCGTGTTGGGACGAAGTAATGCTTGGTCTTTGCTTCGAGAACGATTACATGGGGAGATTGTGAGCGACGTGCTTTGAAAGTGGCTGATAACGTGTTGATAATGTGCTGTTGTTTTGGGTTCGAAAACTTTACAGTAAGGTTAATTTTTTAACCTTCTTCTCATCCCGGTACCTAACCCAGAGGAGCAAGAGTGCGTTCTGATTTACTATAATTTCTTTCAATCGAACCCGATACCCACCGGAAGCCGTCTCGAGATGCATAAATGCACAGGCTGTATGACATTGAGCTTGAAAATGATAATGCTCATTGCTATGCTCGATTACATGTCTTGTTTCACGTAATATTTCTGCCGGGTTTGTTTATGTCCTTTATAAGAGAAAAATGAAGAGAATGGAAGGGTGAATACCATATTTTCTCGCTCTCTTTCTCTCTGTGCAATGATCCTTTGCGTTTCACTGATATTCTGTGCAGTCAAAAAGTGCCCATTAAATAATGCAAATGCTCATTTATAACGTACAAATTTTATTATAAGATCTGCTACGGAGGTTAGTGCAAGTAATGTTACTAAATTTAAGCTTGTTGCTGTTGCATTTCAGTTACGTGCCGCTTAGAAACATCAAACATACCGAAACCGGCTTTTCGACTCACGTTTTCGGTGCTCTCCCGCGGATCATATGATTTTTATGTGGATTTTCATGGCAATGTTTTTCGGTAGAGAGCCAGAGAGACTCTCCGTGCATCGGTGAAGCCTATCCCAAGCGCGAGTAAAAAAAGCACCACCAATTTTACCGACGCTCTCACGCTCGGCTGAGTCATGCGTGGTGGTGTGCGAAACCCGCGCGCATATTTACAGAGGCCCGCGAGACCGGTCCCGATTGGATATTGTGTATGGTCTGACATCGCGTGCCTCCCTTCACGGGCCCATTCCCATGTACTACCGTGCGTCTCCACCAGTTCCACTCCCGACCAAAGAGCGCATCTTGTTTCTTCTTCCCGGCGCGTGCGGCCAACGACTGTCAATCACTGTACGCGACCCCGTCACCGACGTCATATCGGGTCTCTCTCTCTCTCTCTCTCTCTACATTTTCGTCCAATTTTGGAGCGATTTTACAATACCAATGACTGAGCGGAGAGAGTCACACAATTGCATGATGAAAGTTCAACCCGATGCACCGACGGGGAACCTCGTTTTGGGGAATTTGGTCCACTGGGCGGAATTTGTCTCCCTCTACAGTGCAGCACGACTGCGTTACACGTTTTTGGTCACTGTTTGAGGGTGATCGCTATAAACAAGCGATGGATTGACAAGGTGGATGGGGAGAAGGGAGAGAGAGGCAATTTGTTGGGTGTTCCCTCACCTTGAGAGTGACAGCTGCCACGGGGCGTTGATGGATCGTCAAATGTGGGGCTGCAGAGAGAATGAGGATGGCTGGAAACAATGCTTTGCGCTTCATATGATTCATACTGCGATACGATTCTTACCAGCGACCGTGAAAAGGTATTGCACTTTGTGTTGCTTGGCAGCATAATGCTTACTTTAGAATCGTGCTATGCACACGCAGGATGCATTCGCATTTGACGATCACAGATTGTTTTGATATTTTGACATTTTATCCCCACTTTAAGCCTCTAGGTTTTACATAAATTCAGGGATAAATCCTCACGTTTCTAAACAACCACATCCGACCCGGCATCATCTGTCTGGCGTTGTGTTGGTACGAGCAAAATATCGTACGATATTTTCCTTCTCTTCCATTCGCCAGCAGAAACCCTCGAAGCTAACCGCGAAGGGCTCTCTCGTGCGCTCGCTCTTCTGCGCGTCTGGACGGGCTGTGTTCTGGAAAAAGAGAAATTCGCGCAACCGGCGCGAAACCCATCACTCGGCATTGTTTTTCCATCGCTCGGTCTCGCTCTTGTGCACGGGATGGAGGGTGTTTCTTTTAGCCGTTTTTTGTGTGTGGACGCCCGACCGTTGCAACTTCAGCATATTTTGTTCGAAAAAACGTATTTGGTCCTATTATTCCAGCCAGAGTGTTCGCCCTAGACGGAAGCTTTTGTTAGCGTTCCCGGCACACTGCGAAGATATTGCGAAATTACCCATATAAACGAGTGAAAAATTGCGATTCAGTATACTGTCCGTTTTTGTAGAAGCAACGGAATTGTGAGGAGTTTTATTGGAAGCACAAATAAGCTGCAACTACGCAGCAGTTTGACATCGTACCAGTGAAAACGTCAGGACGTGTGTTGCAGGAAAACTGTGAAATCAAAGCAGCCTTTGGTGCGGTTTGTGTAAAAATCGAGTGTGCATAGTGTTGCCGGAAGCCATCGGCAGCAGTGACAAGCGCAATAAGTGAAACCCCCGGAAAGTGCATTCTAGCTTCAGGGGAACTGCAACTCCAGCTGCACGTCGGCTGAATTTTCAGTGTGTTTTTTAAGCCACAAAAATCCCGTTTCCTTACGGTAAGTACGGTGTGCTATGAAGAGCGGTCTGTCTGACGGACTAATGCAACGCGGTCAAACGTGTAGAAGAAGAAGTGACCTTACTCACTTTGTCCGTTGTGCGATTGAGTGCAGGTGGAAAATCGATTTTCCGTTCAGTCATTCCCCCATACGTGTGTGAGCGAATGGGGTAGAATCCTTTTTCGATTAGTTTTTTCTTCCCCAAGCTTGTGCGGGAGTTGGAAACAAGCTAGCCTCTCGCAACTGACCATGATGTTTCATAATGGAATCGATCGACCAAAACCCCCTTGAGTGTTCAGGACCAAAGGACCTGCAATGTTGTTCCGGATGGAAAAATCGAGGCAAAAATCGATTGCTGCTCGATCATGCAACGATTAGATAAGCAAAACACACACACAAAGTCCACTTTTTGTTGGTTCCGTTACATTTTCAACGTGTTTTATCTGCCAGACGTTTGCCATCTCTCGCTTTTCCGGGGTACGTTTGAACAAAAAAAAAAGCGAGGTCTTTGAACCCGCGGTTTCTGTGGCCTGTATACGCCGTTGGGCGAAAATATGCTCGAGATTGATACACTCTTCCCTCTTGTGTGGCGTCTCTTCGGACGAGGTTTCGGACGAACGCGCATCCATATGTATGATCCGGGCTATGGTGGAGAGGAAAGAGCCGGAGATGGCAAAAATGGCGACTACATTCACTTTGCAGGAGGAAATACGCGAGATTCAACCTGGTACCAGGGTTTCGCAAAATGCGCAATTAGTTCAACCAAAAGCCTCGTTTCCAGCTCTCTATCTCCTAGCGTTTGCTGTAGACGGGTGTGTTTCCGGCCGTTGGTTACCGTTCGGTTGTTGGTTCTACATCGATCGAATTACTCCCGAGCTTGGCCACACAGAACAACGCAGCCAATGGTGGTGGGCTTAGGAAATTGATTTTAATTTCCTCCCCGTCAACAGGGGGTTTTCCCTCTTGTGCGCTCGTCTCCTTTCACGGCTTACAGCTCTCGGCACGAAAATCACGGTGTCGGGGTGGTGTGTGTCCCATAAACGATCGGATGTTTTTATTTGGCCTAACTTTCACTTTCACATATTTTTTTTCTCTCGAGCTTTACACCTGTGCCACCACGAATTGGGCACGCGAAGTTTGGCACGACTTGCGCATCGATGGGGTTGGGTCATGTAACAACAGCACAAGCATAAGGGGGGAGGGAGTTCATTTTTTCGAAAGCAACTAAAATCTCCTCCTCGAGCTGTGGCAGCTGCCGAAACAATTGCGCACCGATCTTGAGGTTTTTGGAACAACCACCCTGTGGTCAAAAAAAAAAAACACCAGTTCGCAACACATCACGCTGTTGAATGCAAAATTGCATCATTATCGATACACGCCCCCATTATCGGGTCTCGGGAAGCCGTGAAGATAGACAAATCACCGACTGATTGCGTGCTGCCATGCGAATATGCACAATGGTCTAGAATAGCGAGACCTGCGCGCGGAAGCGATCACGATCGTACACGCGGCGATCTCGGGCACGATCGCGCATGTGCAGTAACGGTTTTTTTTTCTTCGCACAACACGTGGTCCTTCTCGCACGCGCATTCAACGACTCCGTTCGGATGAACATGCAGGCGTATGAGATCAGGTTCATCCGGTTGTTATCCATCCGATGGGAAACGCATGATCAAACTCTCCCCAATACTGTCACCGGCCTCAAGGTCACAGTGACCGATCGTTTCTCCGGCGATCGCTCCGGCGTCCAATCAGAATGTGCATTCCATTTTGTGTGTGCGCGCGCGCGCGAATGTGTATCGGGTGGCAAATCGTCCAAACTGCATCGCATTCGTATTAACGCTGCGATCTGTTGTCGTGCGTCGTTCGTGCATCGCGAATATAATCTGCCGCGCGCGAAAGCGCATTTGGCGTCATTATCGCGAGCAAAAAAAAAAAGAAAAAAAGAACGACATAATCTAATAAATTATCTCCATGCGGAGGCTTCGGGTAATGCTTCGCGGTTGAAGGTAATTTTGCTGTAGCGCGCACAATGCCGTGGCGATGTGTGTGTTTTCTGTGCCTTTGCCCCGGAAGGAGTGCGCGTGGTGTGATGATGAAGAGCCACGAAACGCACCTCGGGCGGGTCAGACTGATTGATTCGTGCACCACGAAGAAGAGCGCGTTTTTCTGGCTGGCTGATCGCGTGATCGTGCGGGGTTTTTTCCTGCTGAACACACGCCAGCACGATCATAGCAGCAGGCAACACACGTTGTCGGTTGTCCTTCCCGGTCCTCGAGCAACAGAGGCCAACTGACAACAACGTGCTAGCATCCTCCGCATCCGGAGGAGCAGGGCATCGGTTGGATGTCGCGCTTAGGAGCTTATATATACAAAACATACGATCACTGGCGTGTGCGTGATACCTGATAAGGAAAGGACGTTGCGAAAGGACAGACAGAGCGCCGCACGGTCAGGCCAATCTAACTCACCAACACACCATCGTCTGATAGCGCCTTTGAGGGGTTGGTGGCAGAAGCGACGCAGGATTCGCTTCCTTTAGTCGATCGGCATAAGTAGGACCCGGCACCGTAGGGCGGAGGCCAGTTGAAAGTCGAGCTTCAGCGCATTCGGTCCAGAGTTGACCTCCGGTTCCGTTTTACTAACGTCCATCAGTCCAGCAGGAGCATCAGCTGCAGCAGCACACACACAGCTGTTTGTGCACCGAGCTAATCGCGGATCGGACCATACTCAGCCATCCAGCATTCCGGGCTCGGATCATCCGATATTCTCGGACGAAATCGACGCACACATCATCGTAGCCGTGTGCTACCACAGACAGGTGCTCCCCAGTTTTGCTGTTGCGAGGTGAGCGATACACGGACAGGGCGATTGTGTGGCTCCAAGTGGCAGGAGCAAGAGATAAAGCGAGCGAGCGAGAGAGAGAGAGAGAGACAGATTTTGGGGGGCTGATCGTAGCAGCAGCCAAACCTCTGGTGAAGCAAATCATTCGAAGGCGCATTGTGCCCGCGAGCGGACGGGACTTTTCGTTAGCTGCGATCATTTTTCGGGAAAACCGCCGATTGGGCGCCAGCAGCGATCAAGAGCAAGAGTGTGGTGTATGTGTGCGCGTGTGTGAGTGTGTAGATCAATTTCGCCTCAAGATCGAGTTCGTGTGTCCTCCCGTAAGCGCGTCAAGTGATCCTTATTTGCTAGTGAGTTGGTATGCGCACGTTTTTGAAAATTTCTCAGAATGCAAACAACGTGTTGTCCTTTGCGATTTGGTTGCGAAGTGGTTGGTGGGAGCAGAAGCAGGTCACGGTAGAATTTAGATCGAGCAAAGCATTGGAAGGATGCTGCGGACAATATTGGCCCGTTTTGTCTAGGGTTATTGAAACAACTTTTGAGCAGTTGTATGAAATAACCCACGAGTGTCATAATGGCTGATAACGAAAAGATGCGACACACCTAGACATCCTCACGTTAAATGAGATCATTTGCAAGATCGCTTTCGTTGGGTGCAGACAAGAAAAGGACGTCACAGGAGACATTTGGGGGACGGGTAGCGGTCGATAGGGTCGTTACACGTTGATCTTCAGTCTTGACTTAAAGTGCAAACCGAGAGCAACATGTGATAACGAGCAACACTTTGTCGCGGGGCCAAGTGGCCAGGGCCAAGGTGCAAAAGTGGCAATATTTTTCGAGTTTCCTTTCCATCAACAAATGACACGGGGGCTTTGAAAAGCGTTCGTTTTTTTTCTCATTAATGCGTTTGCCAAAATTAGAAACCGTTTTTAGCATAATTAACTTCGATTACGCACCCGAATTGACGATCGTTCCACGTCAGGTTCAGTATTAGTTGCAATATTTTGTTAACGTTTTGCTGCAGCAACCCCATTGATTAAGCAACCGTGGCACGCGTGTTGATGGGGAAGAAAAATGCGAGGAATAGTAACAGGAAGATTAAAAAGATGTAGAAAAAACGCACACGTTAACACCGCTTGCACGTTGCAATACATGCAGTTTTTTTTTCGAGCGGCATATGGCGTGTTGAGAATC
This sequence comes from Anopheles nili, assembly GCF_943737925.1. NCBI lineage: Eukaryota > Metazoa > Arthropoda > Insecta > Diptera > Culicidae > Anopheles > Anopheles nili. The sequence continues at coordinate 6,075,461 of NC_071292.1, forward strand.
GGAAGTGTAAACATGAACTTGAAAGTGTAAAAACATTACACACCTCACTTGTCCCTGCCTGCCTGTCTGTCGTCTTCCCTTTGCCTTCCCTTCGTCGACGATTATCGTTGAGTGTTTGCCACCATCACCACCCTTAGTTGAAAGAGGGGGTTGAAATGCAAGCGAGATAGGCCCGCCTTATTCGCGGCTCGTTGTGTAAATATTAATATCACCATGTGGGGAAAATGCCACGGGAAAGAAGGGAAGAGGAGTGAGGAGGAGGAGGAGGAGGGGTCGTGAAATCTCACCGATCGAGGTATGGCGTGATCGCGGTTTTCTTCTAACCGGCTGGCTGACGTTAATAGGCGATAAACGGTAGTGGTACACGGTAGAATGTGTGCGGGTATCAGGACCCCGGAGCTATTTCCGAGAGGAGGAATAGGAGGAAAAAGTTGTTTTAGAAAATATGTTTTACTGATTAAATTCACCCTCTTCCCCCTCTACATATGGTAGAAGTGCTGACGATTGAACAACCAGAGATGCACACGTTGGCAAGGCTCTTCATGACATTAAGCATACGCTCTCTCAATCATTCTGGGTGGAGGGAAAGAATGTACAGCGAACAAATTTCGTCCATCTTTTAAGAAGCGATGCAATTCACGACAACTCCTCAATAGGGGAACAATAGCAGATCTCGCCTGTTCCGCTCTGGCTCGCCTTGAACATGAATCTGCATTGTGTTGAATCGTGGCCAGAGATGGCTATTTTCCACGATCTTTTATTAACCTTTTGGCGCACTCTGTTACCATCTAGAATAAGTGCGAACGAAAGCCCTGGGGTGAAGTATAAAAAATAAAAATAAATGTATGCTTGTTGCAAAAACAGCATCATCGTAACCAGCTTCCTCGTATTTGTCTTGGGTGATCGTGGTTGAAGTTTTTATCACTCTGCCACCGCCTCTTTTGTCCAGTCATGATCGACTGACGCGAAATGTTTGAGCATTTTTTTTTTCACATAACTTTTTGTTACCCCAGAGACAGGTGATGATCGATGGTTGTGATGCGATACAAGAGTTGTTGTACAATTTTATGTGCTCCTAATTTAGGTCGTAGCAACGAACAATCGAAGGTTTCGAAATTGCGGTTTCGCGAGCGATTTTCCTCTTCAGCTTGAGCTTGTTTAAATTTATGTGTTTTGGAGAAATTTTGCCACCCCCCTTTTCTGCTTTAAATAAGACGATCGAGACAAAGTTGAACTTTCTTCGCTCTGAATGTTGGAGGGGTTTAGTTTGTTGCTGCTATGGTTCACTGCGTACGGTTGTAAGTTGGCAGATTTAAGGTTTGCAAAAGTTTGTTGTTGTGTCTCTCGTGATCCAACAATTAAACACAGTTCGGTTACATCATACGCATCGGCAAGACTGAGCGAGAGAAAAACATAACCGAGCTATGCTGGTTGCGTTGTTGTTTTCGCTTGATTTTCTTCCTTTTTTTGTTGGTGTAAAATAAACAATGGTTGGCCCGAATATAGCTGCGTAGTGTGCTTTCCCCATTTGTGCGGGTTATTGACCGCTTGCTGTTGGTTTTAGGGGTGAAAACTCTAAATTCCATCCGCTAAATCCCTCCAAGAAAGGGTTTTAACAAAGCATCGATTGTGGAGATTTTCGAGTGGATTAAGCCACATTACTTTGAATGACAACTGATTAGACGAGATAGCGTTGATAAGGCACGATGCTCTACGATGAATTCTTGTGGTATTCTTTATATGAAACAAAACTGTCATCGCAACAACTTCTGACGAGGATTCCCGCTGTGGGGTGTGTGTACTTGAAATGCGCAAATCCCTTTTGCGGCAATGACTGCATGAAGTTTTTGTTTCCTTCTTACGTCAATACCACCGTGGAATTGGAGACTCATGTAAGGGGTGCTTGATCATTCGACGCAAAAGATCGATAGCTATTTTTTCTCACTCTCTATTGAACAGAAACCATGCTTCTTGTGTATTTATTCATTTGTAGTCATTTTAGGGGGCTTGTCCTGAAGGAGGGTTTTTCTTTGAATGATTTGCTAATACAAAAGCCTCTGTCACAGACGTCATTTATAGTCTAGATTTATCATACGGAACTCGAAGTCAAAAACAAATATATGTACCATAAGAAATGTTTGTTAACATGTTTAGGTGCCTTTTTCCACGATGCTTTTAATAGGTGCCATTCCGGCCCCATTCATGTGAGTGACTGCGGTTTCCGTTCCGTTTTTCTTTCATATCTTATCGAATAACTGCGTTTGGCGAGCTATATCAACACATTTTCAAACACCAGCTTTCGGAACAGCCGGAATGGCACAAATGCAGCGTGGGTTTCTAAAATAAGAAAATAAAAAAAGATATTAACTGAGCTGGTCTAATCAAATTAAATTCTCCATCCTGGTTCGTGGCGAGACGCTATAATTCACGCGATCCCACGTCAACCTCCATTCAAGGGTAGACGTGATTCAATTGGAAAAAATCAGTTCAAGATGTTGATTACTTCCTACAATGTGACGCACGGACTTGTAAGGATTCAATTGCTCCGTGTGTGTGTCTAATTAATTCTTCTCGTTCAAAATAAACTCCTCCCGTTTGCTTCGTTTCGCGGGTTTGTGATTTTTATTTCATTTCCTTTTCACTCTTTTTTCGTCGCGTCTTTAGGTCCGAATCGGAAGGAAGTGCATCGTTGGTCGTCCCGGACGTCGAGCATAACAAGCATAGTAGGGCTTCCAGTGTCGTCCCCGCGGAAGCTCCGACATTCCTTCGCGAGGAAAACGTTCCAACAGACGAAAACAACGACGCAACAAAAGCAGCACCATGCCGGCCCGCTTCGAGGAGGTAACCGCTACTGACACCCGCCGCGGTGTCCCCCGGGACCTGGATGGGGGGGGACACTATGGTGTCGGTCGCCGGCCCACCATTTTAGATGACATCTGCATCACAGGCTTCTCGGGCCGACTGCCCGAGAGCTCTAACATCGACGAGTTTAAGCGGAACCTGCTCGAGGGTGTGGATATGGTCACGGATGATGATCGCCGTTGGCCTTCGGGGCTGTACGATTTGCCTACACGTATCGGGAAGATCAAGGACGAAGATCTGCAGCATCTGGACGCGGAGTTCTTTAAAATCCACCAGAAGCAGGCGGAATGCATGGACCCGCAGTTGCGAATGTTGCTCGAGTGCACGCACGAGGCGATTATTGATGCTGGTAAGTGACATTTTCACATCAGGACGAGTTGCAGTACGAGATTTCGGAGACAATTTACCCAACTACTAGCTGATAGGAGCGAAGCACCTGTTTTTGAAGCCCTGACAGATCATTGGTTTAAAGTCATATCGTTTGTTGTCCTTTTTGCCGTCGCCATGTTTGTATTTTTCACTGTCAGGTGCTCGATCGTACGATCGTACGCGATCGTTTGGTTGTGGAAGGAAAAAATCCAGATGTTCAGGTACCGGTTTCCCACCCACCTCTCTTCTTGTCGCGAATGACGCACGACGCGGAAAAGAGTCACACATCGCTATTACCGTGAACGATTATTTAATTTTGCTCCATTCCTCATGGGGAATGATCGTCACCGTCATCATCGTCATTCACCGCTTCTTGACTTTGGGCGCGCTAAACACGTTCGAGAACCGTCATCAGTGGTCAGTTGCGCAAGGCACACACACATTGGTGGGGAGTTGTTTGAAGAGCCCTTGCCGCCCGAGGGGTGGCCTTTTTGCAACCATTTTTTACCAGTTTTTTGTACCATCGAATGTACTTCCATCCAATAGGTGTTGACCATGCAATGTAGCGTTTTTTTGTGGTTTTTTGCACCCATCGCCTAAGAACGTTTCGTCAAGCTCCTCTTCTAGTTACCGGCATGAGTCTCGAAGCATATCCGGCAATTGGCTGATGGCAAATAATGGCTCTTTTACGTCGATCCTTTGCCCGTAGCGCATTGATTCGATGAGGTACAAGAAACGGACTATTTGGAATCGAAAAAAATTGTGTTTTGAGGAGTGTTTTTAATATTACGCGCCATTCCGATGAGCTCGACTTTTGACGAACTACGTGATATTGAGTGTAAAAATGTTGGATGCGTTTGAATTTTTCCTATTTTACTGGTTATAAAAATATGTCTTCTAGAGCACAAGAAAAGAAAAGTCAATGTTTATGTTAAAGGAAAACATAATAGTTCGCTAATGTGGCTTGTTTCTTTCCTGTACAGGCATCAATCCACAAGAAATCCGCGGAAGTCGCACGGGCGTGTACATCGGTTGCTCGAATTCAGAAACCGAGCAGCACTGGTGTGCCGATCCGGATCTTGTCAATGGATACGGACTCACGGGATGTGCCCGTGCCATGTTCGCCAACCGCATCTCCTACACGTTCGACTTCAAAGGACCCAGCTACGCGGTCGATACGGCCTGTTCCAGCTCACTGTTTGCCTTGTCGCAGGCATTTGCGGACATGAAAGCGGGCCACTGCGATGCCGCGATTGTAGCCGGATGTGGTCTTATTCTTAAACCCACGATGTCGCTGCAATTCAAGCGAATGAACATGCTGAGCAAGGACGGCATGTGTAAGGCGTTCGATGAATCGGGCAACGGATACGTTCGGTCCGATGGTTGCGTCGTGACATTCCTGCAACGTGCATCGGACTCCCGACGTATCTACGCCAGCGTGCTAAATGTCCGCACCAACACGGATGGGTTCAAGGAGCAGGGTATTACGTACCCGATCGGTGAGATGCAGAAGCGGTTGATCCGGGAGACGTACGAAGAGATCGAGCTGAATCCAGCCGATGTGGTGTACATGGAGGCGCATGGTACCGGCACGAAGGTGGGTGATCCGCAGGAAGTCAACGCCATCACAGACTTCTTCTGCAAGGATCGCAAAACACCGCTACTGATCGGTTCGGTGAAATCAAATATGGGCCATTCGGAACCCGCGTCGGGCGTTTGCTCGATCGCGAAGGTCCTGATCGCAATGGAGGAGGGAGTGTTGCCGGGTAATCTCCACTACAAAAGTCCCAACCCTGACCTGTATGGGTTGATGGATGGCCGGCTCAAGGTTGTTGACCGCAACATGCCCTGGAACGGTGGCATTATCGGTTTGAATTCGTTCGGATTCGGAGGCGCGAACGCACACGTTATCCTTAAGTCGAACCCCAAACCGAAACCGATCAGTCCGAAGGACGGTGGATTTCCGAAGCTAATGGTCGCTTCCGGACGCACTTCGGAAGCGGTGGAAGCCTTCCTGGACCAGGCAGCCGTCAGTAAAGATGATGAGGAATTCGTGGGGTTGGTGAACGAAATACACAGCCGTAACATTCCGCTGCACAACAACCGCGGGTACACGGTCGTGGCGGGTGATGGACAGGCTCAAACCGTCCGTGAGGTGCAGGAGCTGAGCGGAGACGAGAAGCGCCCGGTTTGGTTCATCTACTCCGGTATGGGCTCACAATGGCCCAGTATGGCAAAGGATCTGATGCAACTGGAGGTGTTCCACAACAGCATCTACCGGTGTTCGGAAGCACTCCGTCCGGAAGGAATCGATCTGATCGATGTGCTGACGAACAGCGATGATTCGAAGTTCGACAACATCCTGAACTCGTTCATCTCGATCGCGGCCGTTCAGGTGGCGCTCACGGATGTTCTTACGCACGTTGGCATCATTCCCGACGGTATGGTTGGCCACTCGGTGGGTGAGCTTGGTTGTGCGTACGCCGATGGATGTTTCACACCCGAGCAGACCGTTCTGGCGGCTTACTGGCGAGGTAGGAGCATCCTTGACACGGATCTGATCGCGGGTCAAATGGCTGCGGTGGGTTTGTCGTGGGAGGAGTGCAAGCAGAAGCTGCCTAAGGATGTCATTCCCGCTTGCCACAACAGTGCTGATAGCGTGACGATCTCCGGACCAGTCAGCTCCGTTGGAAAGGTGATTGCTGATCTGAACGCCCAGGGTATCTTCGCTAAAGGCGTGAAGTCGTCCGGCATTGCCTTCCACAGCCGGTATATTGCCGACGCGGCACCGAAACTGCGCAAGTCTCTGGACAAGATTATCCCCAACCCGAAGAACCGCACACCACGCTGGATTAGTACCAGTATCCCGGAGGAATCGTGGCCAACGGCCCTGGCACAGCAGTCATCATCGGCGTACCACGTCAACAATCTGCTGTCGCCGGTTTTGTTTTCTGAAGGTTTGAAGCACGTGCCAGCGAATGCGATCTGCATCGAGATTGCTCCGCATGGGCTGTTGCAGGCCATCCTGAAGCGTGCACTCGGAAAGGACACCAGCAACCTGAGCTTGATGAAACGAGATCACACCAACAATATGATCTTCCTGCTCAGTAACCTTGGCAAGTAAGTTAAAAAAGAGAGAGGATAGTAGCATATAGTTCCCGTCGTCACTAATCTGATGTTTTCACCAACAGATTGTACGCAGCTGGCGCACAACCACAGATTCAGAAGCTGTATCGGCCTATTACGTACCCGGTGGGTCGTGGAACTCCGATGTTGAACTCTCTGGTAAAATGGGACCATTCGATCACCTGGTTCCTGGCTCGTATGGGTGTTGAAAGTAAGTTCAACGGAGGTGCAATGTCACGCAACCGACTCCGGGATAGATATTAATGTTGACTTTCTCCCGTTCTTTTTTCTGTGTGCAGACAAATCTGGTGAAACTATTATTGATGTGAATCTGGGAAAGGAGGACGATGCTTATTTGGCAGGACACACGATAGACGGTCGCGTGTTGTTCCCTGCGACCGGATATCTGACGCTTGCTTGGCGCACCTTTGCCAAGATGCACGGAGCCGATCTGGAGAAGACACCGATCGTAATCGAAAACGCCGTCTTCCATCGGGCGACTATTCTGCCGAAGGATGGCTCGGTGAAGTTCGGAATTAACTTCTTCGACGGTACGGGCGCGTTCGAGATTTGTGAAGGAGGAACGTTAGCCGTGTCCGGTAAGTTGGCGATCCCGGAAAAGATCGAAGCGGAGGAACTCCCCTTGAACAAGCTCGAAGCTGATAAGTCGGGCCTGCCGCTGAACATGAGCGACGTGTACAAGGAGTTGCGCCTGCGTGGTTACGACTACAGCGATATGTTCCGTGGCGTGACACGGAGCGATTCTCGCGCCAAAACCGGCGATCTGCAGTGGCGTGGAAACTGGGTTAGCTTCATGGACACGATGCTGCAGTTCAGCATTCTCGGAAAGGACTTGCGTGAGCTGTACTTGCCGACACGCATAGAGAAGATCGTCATCAATCCTGCGCGCCACATGGACCTTGTGAATAGTCTGGCAAAGACACAAGGTGGAGACGATCGTACGATTCCGGTGTACATGTACCGGGACATAAACGTCATCAAATCGGGTGGTGTGGAAATGCGAGGCCTGCGAGCCACACTGGCACCCCGTCGCCAAGGTACGCAGGCTCCACCGACGTTGGAGAAGTACGTGTTTGTACCGAACAGCAACGACAAGGAACTGGCCGAATGCAACGGCGAAAAGGCACGTCTACGCTCGATCACGGCTGCTGTCCACGTGGTGATCGAGAACAGCGCCGGTGCGTTGAAGGTGAAGGTGGTGGAAGCAAGTTTTGAGCGATCCCCTGAAAACACGATGGCCGGTATCGTTCAGGGCATCATCGAAGGCGAGCCAACTCTTGCGAGCGACGTAGCGATCGCGACAATTCACCAGCCGGACAGCTTGGTACAGCATTACGGCGAATCGGGAGTTCGCGTGATCAACAAGGACATAGCGGCTGGTCCGATCGAGCAAAACTGCCAGCTTGCGATCGCCTACGACACTTTCGGACGGGCGGATCCTGACACGATCCTGCGCAACCTGCGAGACTCGATCAAGGCGGATGGGTTCGTGCTGCTGGAAGAATCACGCAGCACTTTCGATGCCCGAAGCCGGACAGCACTCATCAAGGCTGGCTTCACCATCATCAGCACGCAGGTGTGCGACAAGAAGGTGTTCGTCCTGGCACGTCCGATCGTGGCGGATCTGACTCAACGCAGCAGTACGATCGTCACGATCACGGAGAGTTCGTTTGGCTGGGTGGACGTGCTAAAGACCGCACTGGCGAAGGCAACGGAAACAGCCACCTACGTGTACATCGTGTGCCAGGGCGAGGAGCTATGCGGTGCACAGGGTCTGATGAACTGCGTCAAGAACGAAGAGGGTGGAAAGTTCGCCCGATTGTACTTCGTACAGGATCGTAAGGCAGAGAAGTTTTCGCTGACCGGTGCGCTGTATAAGGAGCAACTCGCGAAGGACCTAATCTGCAACGTGTTTCGTTCAGCTAATGGAGGACCTGCCGTTTGGGGAACGTTCCGACATTTGCGTCTGGATAGCCAATCGAACGCATCCTCCCTTCCGGTGGAGCACGCGTACATCAACGCTCTGACGAAGGGTGATCTGGCCAGTCTGAAGTGGATCGAAAGTTCATTGTCGCGAGAACAGCGACCTGAGACGATGGGTCGCAATGACCGCACCGAGCTTTGCACCGTGTATTACGCACCCATTAACTTCCGCGATGTGATGCTGAGCTCAGGAAAACTAGGAGCCGATGCACTGCCGGGAGATCTGGCCACCCAGGATTGCATCTTGGGGCTGGAGTTTGCTGGACGTGATTCGACTGGAAGGCGCATCATGGCGATGGTTCAGGCGAAGTCTCTCGCTACCACGTGCGTTGCTCAACGCAACATGATCTGGGAGATCCCGGATAACTGGACGATGGAGCAAGCTTCGACGGTGCCATGTGTCTACTCGACCGTGTACTACGCGTTGATCATGCGTGGCCGCATGAAGCGAGGTGAATCCATCCTCATCCATGCCGGATCCGGTGGCGTTGGACAAGCGGCAATCTCGGTGGCATTAGCAGCCGGTGTTACGGTTTACACGACGGTCGGATCGCAGGAAAAGCGTGACTTTTTGAAACGCACGTTCCCGCAACTTACAGACCAACACATCGGTAACTCGCGCGACTGCTCCTTCGAGCAGCTGGTCATGCGTGAGACGCAGGGCCGTGGCGTGGATTTGGTCCTGAATTCGCTCGCTGAAGAGAAGCTACAAGCATCGATTCGCTGCCTGGGACTAAACGGACGCTTCCTCGAGATTGGAAAGTTCGATCTCAACAACAACAGCCCGCTCGGTATGTCCGTGTTCCTGAAAAACACATCCTTCCACGGTATCCTGCTCGACAGCGTCATGGAGGGAGACGATGCAACGATAGCGGAAGTCGTGCGGCTAGTAGCGGACGGTATCGTCAGTGGGGCTGTCCGGCCACTCCCAACGAGCATGTTCACGGAGCAGCAAGTGGAGCAAGCGTTCCGTTTCATGGCTTCCGGTAAGCACATCGGCAAGGTGGTGGTACGCGTACGCGAAGAAGAGAAGGCTAAGGTGGTGAAACCAGTTCCGAAGCTCATCAACGCGATCCCACGCACGTATCTGCACGCGGAAAAGGTTTACATCCTGATCGGTGGTTTGGGCGGGTTCGGTTTGGAACTGTCCAACTGGCTGGTATCGCGAGGAGCTCGCATTATTGTACTCACGTCCCGCAGCGGTGTCCGCTCTGGATATCAATCGTTGATGATCCGACGTTGGTCGGAACGTGGCGTGAAGGTTGTGATCGATACGAACGATGTCACGACGCTAAAGGGCGCCCAGAAGCTGCTGACGGATGCTGCCCGACATGGACCGGTTGGAGGTGTATTCAACCTTGCCGCCGTGTTGCGGGATGGACTGCTGGAGAGCTCGAGCGAGGCCGACTTCCGTGCCGTGTGTGTGCCGAAGGTGGATGGTACGAAGAACCTGGATGTGGCCACACGTGAGCTGTGTCCCGATCTCGATTATTTCATTTGCTTCTCCAGTGTGTCCTGTGGACGAGGTAACATTGGCCAGGTGAACTACGGCCTTGCTAACTCCGCAATGGAGCGTATCTGCGAAGCACGACACGCTGTTGGACTTCCGGCCACCGCTATCCAGTGGGGTGCGATCGGAGACACAGGTCTGGTGTTGGAGAATCTCGGAGACAACAACACGGTTGTTGGTGGTACGCTGCCTCAGCGTATGCCTTCTTGTCTGCAGACGATGGACGTGTTTATGCAGCAACCGTGTCCTGTGCTCGCCTCGATGGTGATCGCTGAAAAACGCAAGACGGAGACGGGTGGTGTCAGCTTGGTCGGATGTATCGCCAATATCCTTGGGCTGAAGGACACCAAGAACGTGTCGGATGGTGCGACACTGGCAGATCTTGGCATGGACTCGCTGATGGGGGCTGAAATCAAGCAAACACTCGAGCGCAGCTTCGACCTGGTGCTAAGTGCTGCCGAGATCCGGTTGCTTACGTTCGGAAAGTTGCGCTCATTCGAGAAGGGTGGTGCGGCAGAAGTTGGAGCTACAGCAGGAGCCGGTGGAGCTGCGGCTGCAACAGGTGGCGCAGGAGCAGGTGCAACCCGTGTGGACGAAGCTGCCGTCGGGGACGGAACGCAGGTTAAATTCAGCGCAGAATTGATGCCGAAGGAGTGTCTGGTGCGGTTGGAATCGGCAGCACCAGCGGGCAGCAAGGCTCGACCCGTGTTTGCCGTCCACGCTATCGAAGGCGTCATTACGGCGCTGATCCCGCTCGCCCAGTCACTTCCGGTGCCAGTGTATGGCCTGCAGTGTGTCGAAGCAGCCCCGCTGGAGTCGCTGGAGGTTCTAGCAGCGTACTACATCAAGCAGATTCGAACGGTGCAGCCACGTGGTCCATACACGATCATTGGCTACTCGTTTGGTGCGTCGATTGCGTACGAAATAGTGGCTCAGCTGGAGAAGAAGGGAGACAAATGTCATCTGTTGCTGCTGGATGGTTCCCCACGGTACGTCAGCTGGTACACGGAGGCGCAGAAGCAGCGAAATGCCAACGGGGAAGTCGTGCAGGCCGTCGACGAGGCATACGCGCTGGCGTACTTTGCAATGGTGTGTGGCCGACTGGACTACGGTCGTACGGCTCACGAGCTCGTGGAGCCCAAAACGTGGGAAGATCGAGTGGCCAAGTGTGCCGAGATGGTGCATGCCAAGGCACCACAGTACTCCCGGAAATTGGTACGTTGTCTTTGCAGTCGATGGGGTTCTAGCCTAAGAAACGTTTGTTCTAATGTTGAACGTATTGTGTTTTGTTGCGCTTTGCTTACAGCTTGAAACGACGGCCAAGTCCTTCGTGGGTAAAATTGTTGCCAGCCATATGTACAAGCCGTCGTCGAAGATTAACGCCACGGTGAAGTTGGTGAAACCGACCGAAAACTACGCCAAACTTCAGGGTGACTACGGACTGTCGGATGTAAGTAAAAGCAAATGGCGATACTCTGTTCAAAGGTAAAGGTTCGATGATACTAATGGTCGCCTACTGGGTTCTGCTTTCAGCTCTGCCAGCAAAAGGTTGAAATCTTCACCGTGAAGGGCGACCACCGATCGATGTTGACCGGGGACTCCATGAAGCAAATCGCAACCGTCTTGCAACAGTTGCTGTAAAGCCTTGGGTTAGGTTCTCCAATAGGGCGTAAGAGGGTTGCTTAACAAGCAGGAACAAAGGCGAAACAAGACCATCGGCATATAATTTATTAAACGTTTATGGTGCTTTCAATGGACGGGGGCGGCCTTCGTGACATAGCAGAGCTGAAATTTGTGATTTTCCAGTGATTTAATTAGAATTCTGTGCGCTTCTTAAACCCGCTTTCCAAAGGATGGCTAGAGCCGGGGTTTGATTGTTCTTAAATACGCTCAAACAATCTGCTAGCTTGTAATGGAGTTCATTTACTTTCCTTTTTTTCTTTTGTTTCGAGCGGCTTTTCAGCTATTTTTTGTACATACACAACTTACAATGCGAACTATTCCATGTGAACTGAAGACGGCAAAAACAAAAAAAAACTGTTTAATAAAACATAAGTGAATTATCGGACGAAGCACTGCAGGAGAAGGTGGTGGAGAAACAACGCTCTGCCCCCTACTGCAATATTCTCTTAGAAGAAGATTACATATAATGTGAAATAGCGTGTAAGCGGATTTCGTTTTGCATTTAAAATGCAACTCTTTAGAAGAGATATAGAATTAGCTCACTCAACAAACAACAGACATTCCACAACAAGGCAGTCTTCATGAGCCAATGAGCCACAAGTTAACGAGCATCACAACTAAAAAATACTTTTTTTTCTCTCTATATATGTTGCACATAAGTATAGACGGAGATAGCTCCATACCCAGGTGTACGGTAAATGCGTATATTCTGTAGATGTGGAGGAAGAAGTATGACCGGTTTTGTAGTAGTTTGGAGTAATTCATAGCAGGAAGAAGTAACGTACTTTTGAAAAATAAAAAGTATGTATTGAAGAGGGGTCGCGGAATGAATAGAAGGACAGAGAGGATGAGATACGTGGAATGAATTTATAGCGAACGGTTGGTTGTAGAAGGTGTTGATCAGAGAGTAGAGCAACAGAACAAAACAAAAAGGGACATCCAGGTTTAGCTGTTAAGATTGAACAAATAAATTTATCTATTAACATGCCTAACACGTGGCAACGCACGTAGCATAAAGTGACAGATTGTAAGACAAATAGTCGAACCTTCGAGTAGTTTCTCGAACCACGGCTCGGGATTTGCTTTTGCGAAATGTTTGTCCGTTCTCTCCACGCAAATGCCCTCCATAGAAGCACATAATCTGCACAAATCGTCACTTTTGCGATTGCCCCTTGCCCGGGGGATGTTTCTTCTGCACCGAGTTACCGGCACCGCAATGAGCAAATTTTAACGAACAGCGTGTAGCGCAGCTTCACTCGAATGTGTGTATACGTACATTAGCAACATGCGATAACAGGAGGAGCAGAAGGCGTCGGTTCCACGGTTAACAAAAGATATTTTATCCTGTAAAACATCCCGCAACGGGAACATGGTAAAGGAACGTTGTAAATATAAAATAAACCACAATGCAACAGTGAGTGTGCGCAATCGCAATCGTGTTTGATTTAAACTTCGTGTACTAAAGTTATGGGTCAATTGAAGGATATTTATTTCTTTTAAAACCTTGTAAACTACTTCACGGGGATACCTTCGTCAGCGTCTCTTCGGCTAGTGGTTTCAACGGGCCATTCAACGGCCGTTGTCTTTGTTCTAGATTTGTTACAGAAATCTCTCACGGATCATATGAAGCGTACGGAATCGTTTCTTCTGCCCAAGTATGCTTATACGATGAGTTAAAATTACATTTGATCATATTGCTTGGTTTTACTGGAACTGTTCTCCTCTTGATTTGAGGTAAAATCTTCTTTATAGTCGCCTTACGAACGTCTTAAATGATCCCACGATATGGGATAAATGGCTAGAATGTTTGGTTTGAATGTATGTTAATACTTTTGCAACCTGATCGGAATACTTAGAAGTAAATACTGCTGCCATTTACAACGTGCTAAGGAATCTAGTAAATCCTTAGATCCTGGCTGCCCAGGTGAAATGCAACGGCTGGTTCGAAAACCGAGCATCCTAAGCGCTGAACTCCTCCATCGTTCGAATGACTAGCACGGTATCGGCCCTATCTCAGGGCATGGCCGCATTGCCCACGTCGCCACCACCGCCTCCACCACCATCACCGTCCTCATCGTCGTCGTCATCGAGCGAAAACTTTGGATCGGCCATTGCGTACTCCCGGTCGCACGTGAACGAGATCGTGATGGCGTACCGAACCCCGCCCGTAACCTGCTCCACGTGGTGCATGTTTTCACCGCCCGAGGTAAATCCGCTCACGCGCGCCATTTTCGGCTCAATGTACACGTTTGTGCGGTTGTGCTTGCCTTCGTTGTCGATGAACACGAACCGCCCACCGGTGAAATCCTTTCCGTAGTCGGTCAGATAGAGGAGCGTGGTGTAGTGGAACGAATTGTACGTTTCTTTGTCCACGTGCGCGTGCCAATACTCATCGTGGACAGTTTTGGCCGTGGCATTCGTGAGCCGTGAGAAGAACGTTGGATGAGTGAGGTGCAGTGCGTCTACGTTTAACCGAAAGTTGTCCGCTACGGCCTGCTGCACCTTAGCCTTCACGTGCCGGTACACGTTGATATGTTGGCCGGTGAAGAGCTTTTTCGACTCCGGCAACCGGTACACGTTGACGAACTGGGTTCCTTTCGACAGCGCGCCTGAGTGCAGGTCGAGTATGGACGCTCCGCCTGCCGATTGTCCAAGCTCGAAACCACTACGTGCCAGATCGAGCAAAATGCCGGCCTCTGCCGGGGACACAATTTTGTCGCTAACGAACCGACCGCATCGGTGCGGGATGCAGCCAGAAAATTTCGAAATTTCTTCGAGGTAGGGCCGCGAGCAGTCCAGCGGTTGGGTGCGCAATTCGAGCACCTCCCGTTGGGTGGCGAACTTTTTCTCCCTCGTCCGGAACGTTGTAAAGTACACGATGGCCGCGATGCCCACCATTAGCACGAGCCGAGCCCACATTTGGTGCTGCTGAGCTGCACTAGGTGAGGCGGAAGACGAACCGCTCGGTGAGGTGAGTTTCCTTGTGTGAAGAAAAAAGAAAACAAAGCACATAAATTAGATGCGGTTCCTCAGATGTACACCGAACGGCGATTTCTTACGATTTACGTGGGCGATTTCCGGCTCCATCGCCGGAGCTTTTTTTACGCTGCCTAACCGTGCCACCCCCTTCGCTCATGGTTGCTTTTTCCTTCGAAAGACCTATTCCCAGACACGCCAACGAATGTTACGGAATAAAATCGATAATGGCCCTCCTTCCCATGGCATTGGAAACCGTATGTTTGTTTACATTTTTTGTCTTCCCCTCGGTTACTCTGCTACTGTCAGCTGACGTATCTCGTGTCATGGCATTGTGCATTATTGTGTACCACACTGTACCGTTTCGAATTTGCTGCATGGGGCTACTGAAGTAATAAAATATTCGTTATTATTCGCCTAATTAGCGTTCAATTGATTCATTCTATATACTGTGTGATGTATTAGCTTCATGCTGAATCAAAAATTCTGGCGTTCCCGGCTTTTCAGGTGGACACATCATTCCATCTCAATTTGAACCTACCACGCCTTCGCTGTCCATGTGGACGGCTTCACGTGCAGAACCGTTCGGTGGGTTTCTAATAAAATGACGAGCCCCCGGAGTTTTCAACATTTTAAACAGGAAGTATGATCATTGCACATATACGAGATCAGTTATCCTTTATAGCAAGCTACTTTTAAACTTCCCACTTCGCTTTCACCAACTTTGAACAGGGATCATGTTTCAGAGGGATATGTGAGCACTGGAACTACGAGTATTTTGCATAGTTCCGGTTTTGATTGTAGCTATTTGAATGAAGAAGCTTGCTAGAAGCCATCATTGTGGCAATTAGCACCTTAGTTTTCAACCGAAGGTTCTCGATAGCAGCACCAAAATTAACGATGCAAACAAACGGCCTTTTGAGGATGGAAAATTTGAAAGTTGAGTTCTCTTTTATTAATAGTACAGAATCACACGTAGAGAAGTGATGTGAACGATCAACTACCGTAGTTCCTTATCTAAGCGCTGTAAGTCGCCAACCGATAGTCAGACTATCTATTCTATTTGTTTGCTAATTGCTCCGTCGAGATTGAGAATGAACAGTGTTGCGATTGCGCAGGTTTACTCGAAGTCAATCACAACCTTCCCCCGTAAATGCTTCTGCGAAACTCGCTCGTACGCCTCGGGCGTCTGAGCGTACGGGAACACTTTTTCGATCACCGGCAGCAGCTTGTCCTTCTCCGCCAGACGCTGAAGATACGCGATGCCCTGTGGGGCGGGAACGAAATAGCCCCACTTTACGAGACCCTGCCGGGTGCTAAGCGAGGCCGCGTTATTGCGCACAAGGCTGACGGCGTTCTGGTACATCCCGACCGCGAACCCCTCATGGTCGATGTTTTTGAGTACAGGGGAATTGAACGTGATGAACTGATCGAACAGCCAGGGAATCTCGTTAGCGTACTCCGTTCCTTTGCCGGCGCAATCGAGCACTATGTCGAACCTGTAGAAAATGACAAAACGAGCTAAGTAGATAATCGGGAAGGGAAAGAGTGTACGGATGGAAGAATTACCGGCCAACGCTCGCTAAGGCTTGCACGTGCGCTGGATCGTTGTAGTTCAGCACATATTTCACACTGAGATTGTGCACCATCTGCATCGCGTCCGTGGCGCAGGTGGCGAATACCTCCACGCCCTCTGCCAGCAGCATTTGAACGGCCAGTGTACCGACTCCACCGGCTGCTCCGAGTACGAGCACCTTTTTACCTGCGCCACCACCAACTGGTGAAATGGCACCGAGCAAATCCCCCAGATGGCCCGTTATGTACAACCCGGACCACGCGGTTAGCCCGGCGTACAAGATGGCACTTGCATCGATTTTGCTCAGATTGGAGGGTTTCTTGAAGAGCTGCAATCACGAAATAAGCAAAAGAAATAGCTAAACATCGGGTGGATGCAGCCGCATCACATGGCACACGTACGCAATACTTTTCAACGACAACGTAATCAGCATGGCAGCCTTGTAAGTGCAGCGGAACGATTCCCCACACTTCATCGCCTACTTCGAGCTCGCGGCTGGAGATTCCCAAACCTTTCTGGACGATTTCTCCACAAAAATCGCGCCCAAGTACGAGCGGAAATTCGATGCCACCGTCTTTGCAGCGCATCGCATTCAGCACCGATGCACCGTATCCGGCTACATTTGGAAGATACGAACGGACATGTGATAACGAGCATGTTGTTGGCGCGAGCGCATACTCACAGCTCATGGCTACATCGATTGGGTTGACGGAGGCCGCTTTCACCTTCACCAGCAACTGGGTGGGCGACTTCAGGATGGGCATTTTGATGCTCTCACTGAACTGCAGCTCTTCTTGCAGCGTACCGTAGGAGTGTATCTGCCAGCCGGACATCTTGCCGTAGGACGCATGTCGCCGTTGCTGCTCTTGCGTGGACGAGGATGAGATCGGGCCGGAGGCCACCGTAGCCGTGGTAAGGCTGCGAAAATTGTACAAAATATCGCGCGTGCCAAACTTCGCTGCCGCCGACAGACGGACGCATTTTGTGAGTACCATCTCTGGCGAGGTTCGTAGGGTCTCCTCAAGTTCTCGGCACTGGCGCACTGACGATTTCTGCTGCCAGGTATAGCCCCGGTCACACGGCGTTTCACAACTGGTTGGTAAACAAAAACAATATGCAGAAAAACAAACAAAATCAGTTTGACAGATTCACAGTGCGTTATGAGAGCGGACTCACGATTAGACAGTGTTTACAGCTCGTAATGCAGTTTTCTTCAGTTAATAATTATACGCTGAGAAAATTGCAGTGGAAATGGGATTAAAACTACCGTAAACCACCTGGTTTGAGCTACATATTTTGAATTAAGAGTAATAACTTAAACGCGTACCGTTGAATATCTTTATTATGCTCCGCAAATATCTCACTACGCTTTCAGACCTTTTTTCTCCATATGTTTAAACTTAGCCCGGAGAGAGGTTTTCTTTTTAAGTTCTTTGACCTCTTTCTTGGTCAACATTTTAGGTTTGGGCTTATCGAGAAATTTGTCCGGAGGAGGAGCTTTCTTTTCGATCGCGCTCATGTCCGGCAGCAGCGTGATTGCAGTGGCCTGTTCGTCATTTTTGTTCCGCTTGCGCATCTTTCGAATTTCCGCGTTTTTCTTCTCAAGTAGCTGAATCCGGGAAACAGATTTCTTGCTGCCACTCTCCGACAAATGCACACTAATCTTTCGACCATCGAGATACGACCCATCGAGGAGGAATGCTTTCTACGGAGAAAAAATGAACAGGGTTAAATGGTATTCACTATGCAACTACGTAGTCCATCCTACCTGGAAACCGGCGGCGTCCAGCATTTCAACAAACGCGAATCCAGACGAACGATGTTTCGGTATCCGAACGCCTTTTACCCTGCCGGCTTGATCGAAGTGTTCTTGAATTTCTTCTTTAGCGGTGGAAAAGTTCACGTTCTTCACTATCAGCACGAGCCGTTTGTTGTTTTTTATTGTGTCTAGAATTGCCCCAATTTGTGTGGTAGTCAAGGTCGGTAAATTCTCGCCATTTTCCGCATCACTTTCGCTTTCCGAGGAAGATTCCGCTCTTGCACCTCGTGCCGATTTCTTTAAATTCTTCTGTACTTCTGCCGGCAAAGGGAATCGCTCTGCCTTGGTGAGCTTCGCTGGAGTGGGTTTTATCTGCCATTCTACTTCGTAGTCTGATCCATCTGAATCGTTCCCACCAACGGGAGCAACGGTTGGTTGGGGTTTGCGCTTTTGCTTCACCATGGTGTTTTAAATATTTACAAAAATTAACAACAACTTTGCGAAGCGAACTATTTACTGCCGCATGGAACGTGACAGCATGTGCGCCAATGTGCTGGTTATACGGGTCGGACAATCGGAAGCATCGCCGTCATTTGGCAATTGCTGACTATAATAGATGCCCAAATCTTTGAATAATGTACAAATCTTCGTAATAAAGCTATTTATTGAAGAAAAAACATTTGTTGAAATACAAAAAGTAATATCTTTTAACAAAACACTTAGTTGAACAGGAAATAAACTGAAACTCAAGCCATCTCGATTGGATAGCTACATTCCATTCCAGAAAAGCATCCGCTGAGTCCTACTGAAGCTGTAGCTCGTAAAACTGGTATTATTAGAAGTGAATTTGCTCTAGCAATTAACAACGGCAATAAAATTGATAAAATATATCGACTGTTAACGGTTGAGACGTGTATTTGCTGTCAAAAGTCGTCGCCCATTGCGGAGTGTCAAAACGTGGGCTCGCGGGCCAACCTCGTATGAAGTGAAAATTGCTTATTTTGATCCCGTCGAGTGAAGTTGGTCAGGCGTACGCGAGAAAACCATTGAAAAATCATCTGCAGAAAATCCTAACAAAAGCTGGTGTAAGTAGTGCAAACGCGTGTCTAGTGCCATTCGTTAAACGTTTTCCGCTCAAAAATTCCGCCGATTTGCCGTGCATATGCCGCAGCTAGTGCGATAGCTAACGCACAACAGTAGCCAATAGCACCAGTAATAATAGCAACAACAACAGCAGTAGCAGCAGCACCAGCAGATCACAGGCGGGGCCCGTGGTGTTTGGGATTTCGTGACTTCGCGTTGTTTTCGAGCAAAAGTGAAACACGGGTGACCGTGTCTTTCGTTTTCCAACATCCGCCCTACAAGGCCCACCCGCCGCGCCCGCACGAAGCGCTCCAGTGTATGGGAATTCCACTTTTTTTCCCAAGCCAATGGGCCGTGTGAAGGGGTCGCGCAGGAGGGTGATGTTGTCAAAATGGAACACCCCTGCGCGCGACCATTTCGGCCTGCAACCAGGACCGACGGTGATCGATTGAATTGTGCGAAAATCCAACGAGACAAACAAAAGTGCGGTAAAGAGGAATTACAAGAAGAAAAAAAACAACAAAGAACGCAAAAGAAAATGCACGACAGGCGCCCTTGCGCACAGGTGGAAGCGAAAGACGGAAGAAATCCCATCACTGACCGTGCCCTTGCGTGTGTGTTGTGCTGTTTGCTGAAATCGATTTTCGACCCGTTCGTAGGTGCGTGCGTGCGCGCGCGCGCACGCCTGTGTGTGTGCGCGTGTTTGTGGCAGGCTCTGTGTGTGCGGGTACCCTGTATGTGCGACGGTTTTCTTCTTTTCTCTCCCCCTGCTCCTTTTTTCACCCTCATCCCCCCCCCCCTCGCCACCATACCACAACTCGCATTTCGCACCGTCTTCAAGGGTAGAAGAAGCAAGAGGAGTAACAATAAGAACACAAATGATTATGTGATGGCGTTGGCGATGACGATGACGATGACAATGACAATGATGATGATGGCGGCGACGGTAGTAGCTGGAAAAGATGATGTCTCGTCTGCCTCGAAAGGGCTGTGTGCAAGGCGGGAGTTGCGAATATATATATGTATTCTTTTTCCTGTCCTCCGTCCAATCGGCTTAATTGAGCGAGATTGAACGCTTCCAATGAAGCCCGTAGCTTCGATTCTTCGGTCGCCCGGCCATTGGGCACCGCCAACTGGCATTGTGTCGAATAAATAATAGTGCACATAATCGCAAAAGAAAGGATATTACTTGGGTCGCAGCGGGTCGCTCAAGTACTTGCTTCTCGCGAGAGCCGTGAGAGTGAACCCTAGCGAAGAGCCTAGAACCGTGGACGAAAGGAGCGGAGTCGGGCGTTGGAAAAGGGAAAAAGGGACCGAAAGGGATTTTGGGTTGTTTGATGAGGACGTGTTGCGAAGAGAGAATCGTCTGTGCGATATGGCCCACTGTGCGATAATAATATAATGATTGGCTGCAAAAGATGCCAAAACGGGGTTTAAGGGTGGCTTTTCCGTTGCAAAACTGATCGTGGAAAACTTTGCGGTCTGCCCCCCCTTTTTTTTTTTGATTGTCAGGATTCCCTTTCTTCGTGTCTTTTGCTCCTGCGACGAGAGGGAAGAAAATGTCCGAATGCACCCCCACCTCTGTCTAGGGGTTGCCTGGGGGGTGGGTCTGGTGGCAGTCAGCAGCTGCTACTGCGATTCGCGCGATTAGCTTAGAGCTTCGAGACGAACGCAAATGAAGGGCTACCTCGATGAGAAAATGAGAAGAAAAAGACACTACTGTACACACATCCACAGTAGGCTATACTCGATTGCATCTATGAAACCCATAGGTGATTGTTTTAGCTGTTTTTTTTTCTCGAAGGGAAATCACCATGGAATGAGGGGGGGATGCGTGCGTGCGTTTTTGTGTCACGAAAAGGCACCGCCACCATTATTACGTGCGGTGGAAAATGAACCTAATTTTCCACCGGCCTTCTGGTGGACGACATTTCCACCGGCCTTCATTTGCTTTCGTCGCACTTCCTTCTCCATCTACTGCGCACAAGTCACCGAAGGGAAAAGGCCTGGAAAGAGACGAGACGGTGGAGCAGGGAGAGGTTGCCAAGTGGGTGGCGTGTCGAAGGTGTGAAGGAGAGGAGGGGTATCGAACGAGCAAAACATGACGCGCGCGCGGACCCGTGTGCGTTTTACTGGAGTGTGCGGGGGAAAGGGAGGAGCGACGGGGAGTGTCTCGGGTGTTGTTATTGTTATTTGTTGTTGGGCCGTGACCGTGATAAGGGCATACGCTTAATGATGCGTATCCGTGAGAATATGTCGTAGTAGTGTACCTTCCCAGCATCGCGAGGCCAGCCAAAAGCTGGGAAAGTGCGCCCGCGAGAGAGAGAGCAAGAGAGAGAAGGAGAGAGAGAACGCGAGAGACCACCCACCGCCAGAGGAGGGTGAGACTTCAAGGGAAATTAATCAATTGTGTATTGCGTGTGTGTGTGTGCCCGTTCGAAATGGAGAAAAATCAGCTCGTCGTGTGTACTATCGCCCATCGGAATGCAGCCCATTGCACATGCACATGCACTTGGGTTGGTGCATCTTCTCCGGTGTTGCGTATTATTCCGGCTCGAGTGCGTATGTTTACATGCCTTCCGTGTTTTTCCGCGCTCACGCGAGCGTATAGGTGTACGTGTGTAGGCTGTGTAAAACGAAGGGAGTGTGAAATTACATCGGCGAAAGGGGGGCGCAATACCTGGGTGGTTTTTCTTTGCGCCACCCACCACCCATAGTGCATTTAGTCACCCTAGTGTGCGTGCGTGTGGGGGGTTTTTTTCGTGCAAAAAATCACACTCCGTGCGTGTACCGCGCGATTTAGTGGTTTATTAAAATATAATGGCCACAGCCTGCTGCGTTTTAGACGATTTTTTTCCTTTTCTTTTCGTTCACTCTCATCACGAGTAACCGCGCTCTTACTCTCTTTCTCTCTCTCTCTCTGTGCGTGTTCCTCTCATTGTGTCGGCGCGGCGGTCGTTTTTCCGCGCTCCCGTATTATGGTGTTTGTCGGGAAAACGCTGACAAAACACAATTGTTTCACATGTCCCTCTGCTGTTGCTGCTGTTGTTGCCCTTTTGCTGGAGGAAATCCGTTACATACCGGTATGACGTGCGAATGGGTTTCATATCGTGGCCTACTGGAAGGAAGTCCTGCGCTGGAAAGAAGACAGGAGAAGGACACTTTGCTTTCGCCGAATGAGAATCCTCGAGGCGGTCGAACAGTGGCTCGAAAAGGCGTGCAAAGAAACAGTTCAAAAAAAGTTCCCCCACGTGACCACGTGTGCTTGCTGTTGTTACGTTCATGATATTATTTTACACAAACCCATGCAAAATGCAAACGAAAAAGAATCACGATGCCAACATGTTTATCTTTTTTTTCTCCCTATTTTCTTCAACGCTACTGTCAACGGCAAATCCTTCGCCGGTTACTTCGACCACAAAGGGGTGAAAATGTGCGCCGGTGCCACAGTTTAAAACATCAACCGTGGTATTAATGGCGTTCAGAAGTGGCACCAGCAGCGCCAGTTGGATTGCCGCACCGTCGATACACTCCACGGTGGCGATGGTGCCGAAGGCATGTCCTGCCGTGCACGGATGATGCTGTTGGACGTGGAAAACATCCTCCCATCGCGCCGGTGTGCCGGTTGGAAAGTTTCGTTTTTTTCTGTGTGTGTGTGAATGTGTGCGTGCGTGTGTGTGTGTAAGCTACGGCTAAATCTTCCGGTTCCCGCGATTCACCACGTATAGACCCCATTCACCGTGCGCCAAACGGCTAGTGCTAGTGGAGGATGAAGATGATGTAGCAGTGTGTGCCAGAAGGTGTCGTGCACCGGTGAAAAACCGCGCAAAAAGCCCGTTTTTTGGGAGGGGGGTGAAGATATATTGTTTTCAGTTGCAATCAGGTCCCTACCGCAAGCCGTCGAAAACCACCAGGAATTCAGTGCTACTTCGCGTGAACGCTTGCTTGTGAAAAAGGCTTCGGTTGTGGAAAGCAGCAGTGGAAAAGTGTGAAAAAGGCAAACCGACCTAAGTGAAGTTTTCGTTTTTCCAACAACGTGTGATCGGTCGGCGTTGTCGGCAGCGCGGGGGTGTGGTGTCCTTTCAAAAGCGGACGCCCAGGAATCGGAAAAGCCACAACAAGCAACCACCGTGAGAGGGTCCCACCAAACCAACACTCGTACCGAGGCGGGAAAGGACGACACACAAGGAGCCATATATGTGTCTGCTTGGGCGAGCGCACTGGACCGGTGCCGAAGGCTAAAGTATGTTCTCTGGCAGTTCGCATGTATCGATCACGGATGCGGCTGATTACGATTTCGAGAATGCGGAAAATGCGGCCAAATGGAGGGGTTTGTTCATCACCTCGCTGCGGAAGGTAAGCATGGGTGTCCTTTGCTACACATTGAGTTGTCTATTGCTAGTTCAAGTTGGAAATTAGACGATACCAACCCGTTTATGTCGCTTCATTACCTCCCTGAACGTTTTTTCTCGAAGCATCCATCGAGAGATGGATGTTGTTCGGGGGGAGGAATGTGTGGAAGCCTGCCCAGAACTCCCATGACTCACGGACATTTCGAATGATATTGATTGTTGAGTCAGTGCAGGCTTCGGCAACGTGCATTCCCTGGCAGGTTGCGTTAGTCATTCTTGCCACGGAGACAGCCCCCATTTCCATTGCAATATTTGGGCGTTTATCTGTTTGGTCACCGCTCCCTTCCATGCCGTTTTTCTGGCCGTCCTGCCCAATCCCACAGATAGCAGCCAATATCAATACGGCTTTTTTTTTGCCCGCGGGACCCTCACCTCCCTTTAAAGCCCCTTCCACCCGGTGGCGTTGCATAAAAGATCGAGTGAGCACCCGGGGGCTTATCGGTTGTAATCGAAAGAAAGAAGGGGGTTTATTACTCGATGTGGGGATGGGGAGAGTTTCATGATATGCGGCGAAGGCAAACAATACACACACACACACACAGATCGATGGATCGATGCATTTGTTGCCCTGCGGAAGAAGGGAGATCGGGTTTGGTGAGAGATGGATGCACATTAACTCGCAATCGTGTCTAGATAATTTCGCTATGGCCACGTTCGAACCATCTGTGGGAGGAATGGAAGGAAGATAGGTTTGTTGGGAAAACGTGGAATATGCTGTTTGTTTTTTTCATTCATCTTCTTCCAACGTGGCTCCAGTCTCCTCCACTTAGGGATAGGGATGAATATTTCGTAGATTTTGATGAGCTAATAATCTTACCTTATCTCTTTAAATTGTGGCATAATGTGATTGTTTTCTTCTTCTTCCCTCGTTCGCTGACACCCGTAGGTGTTGGAGCAGGTGCATCCTTCGCTGCAGGCCCGGGAGGATGCGTTGCAGTACGTCGAGAGCTTGTGCCTGCGATTGTTAGCAACGTTGTGTGCGAAACCACCGCCACACACGGTTATGGTAAGTTTGAGGAAGTGTCCTCCCACAGTTCACATTTTCCACAGTAGCTGCTGAGATGTATCCTTGCTGCGGTCTGCACAACAACAACAACAACGTTGGATGGAAAATGGTATATCTCCCGGCAGCAGCCGGAAACAGTAAAAGAGCGATATAAACCTTCTACCGGTTTGGCTGGTGCCAGCATAGGAATGTCTTAATTGACGTTTCCTGCTTCCCAGTTGCTGGTGGCCCTCTGTGCTCGATTCTGGGATCGAAGCACTCAGCAAGGATGCTGCAGCAACTTGCAAAAATACACCAAGACTTATGCTATTCACACTTTGAATGCCCGATTTCGGTTAAAATGGAGAAAAACCACTGCACCTAGCGTTTACTAACAGCATCGTGGGAAAAACCATAGTCACAGGAGACACCACCTAGACCATAGCTCTCATTATTTTTCTTTCTCTTTGCCAATCACTCAGGATGTGGAGGAACGTATCAGCCGTACCTTTCCGAACCCGATCGATAGGTGGGCACTGGGAGAGGCACGTGAAACGATAGACAAGTCGAAGAAGAAAAAGCCGGTGCTACCAGTTGATCGTGTGCATACGCTACTGCAGAAGGTAATGGTTGCATGCTGAAAAAGCGTGTTGTGGAGTAGTCAGCTCAATTCGAATGTGTTTCCTTCCAACTCCCCCTGCAGGAGGTGTTGCAGTACAAGATCGACAGCTCCGTGTCGCTGTTCCTGGTGGCCGTTCTGGAATACATATCCGCCGACATTCTGAAGCTGGCTGGTTATTATGTGAAGAACATTCGCCACATCGAAATCACCCGCGAAGACATCGAGGTCGCCATGTGCGCTGACAAGGTTTGCTTCTTTTTCTTTCCTACTGCCCGTATTACGTATATAGGTTTAATTTCTCCCTTTCGTATTGTTGTTGTTGTTTAGCTTATTTCGTGATTTTTATTTTTTTAAATTTATTTATGCTTTAAAGCTTATTTTTTTACTTTTGTACAATGTTTTTTGGCATTCTATTTTTGTTTTTATTATTTGCTATCTTTGAATACGTTCGGTTGTTATATATTTGTTTTGATACAATTGTCCGTATTGTATAGTATTAATGGAAAAATGCCAAAGGTATTTTTTCTGATTTAATTGTTTTTTTTTTTTTATAAATTCATTATGGTGCTTTATTATAATTTACGCATTTGTTTAATGTTTTCAATAACGCTTTGTTTTAAATCAATATTGAGGGTGAAGCTATACAGTTTTAATTTTATTTGATGCTGTGGATCAATAAAGTACAAGCATTCGATTCTTTTCAAAGAAAAATATGAATAGTCAATAGTTAAAATATAATATACTACAAAATGAAAGTTGGCTCTTGACCAATATAGATATATTCGTTGGCTTTGCTTTCATTTGTACATATATGCTGTTGGAAAAGGTGTGCCATTATGTTATTATGATTCTAGTCCTGCCTACATTGCTGCTTAGATTTAATTAAATGCAGTACCGCGATAGCTTGAAGTCTTGAAACTGCATTGATAAGGCTGATCGGAAGTAATAGCGAATGCTTTCATGAATGTCTCAACATCGTACAGAGCTTGAAACAACCTAGTTCATTTGTAAATCGTTTAGCCAACTAGAGTAGCTGGAGTATCTGCACGAACTTCTGAACAAAAAGTCATGGAACATGGAATGAATTTTTGTGTTGATTATTCATTACTGCTTGTGATTTGTTTCATCTCATTTGAAGAAACATACATTGGGTGGCAGAATTATTATATTTGTGCAAACGTCGCTATAGCTTCATTATGATTTGTACTCATTGTTTGGTTTTGTTCAACGTTTACGAGGACTGTGTTTTCGTTAAGTCAAACATAATTCAAATCATAATTGTTTGGCTGCATTGCTTCATACTTTAGAGATGCATATTCTAAAGTCTTTAGCTTGTACGCATTTTGTCAATGAGGTGGTATTTCAGTTTGCAACCAACTAATCAATGCTTGAATTATATTAAACTTACAGTTCTTAACATTAACTACAGTTCTTCCTTATTACATTCAGATACCGTATCTGTTTTGTATGGTGAATAATATGAACTACTGCTATCTTTTTTAGGATTTTGTCATTTGGTACTGTTGAAATTTTACAAACAACATATCGCTTGTGTTCAAAATTTTTATCTTATTTAAAAGAATTCACTTCTCGGTTACTATATATCATGAAATGTTTGTTTTGTGTGTTTTTTTTCATGCTGTCCCAACAAATCAAAACAAACAAACTAAAACCTTTGCAATTCAAAACTCTTCGCTTCTACACAAAAACCATATTACACAAACAAAACGGAACGAATTGTATCACTCACTATCCGTATTAAAAATAAAATCTGCAAAAATGAAAGGTGGTACGTAGATTGTCTACTTTTTTAAATATGTATTTCCACTCTCAATAATCTATTCCCAACTGTCCTGAATGATATAAGCAAATTTTAAGTTTCTGTGAAGGTTATCTTGTGGATGCATTACCTTCTAACGCCCAAGAAGAATACTCTCAGAAAGGCTAGCTTCCTTAATAGTTTTACTGATCATAAATCACCAATTCACCAAAGTGTTACACTCATTGTTAGCTCTTTACACTCTGTGTAGGCCAATTTTCTGAGATATCCTTGCTCCTTTCTCCATACGATCATGTGATCATAATAGTGTCGTTCATAATTGATTTTTTTTGTCTTCCCTTGTCGTCGGTATATCTTTCCGTATAGTTCCTTTATATGATTTAAGTAGTGTAACGGGTCTTAAGTAGAACTTTGGAAGTAGTGCGGTCTCGCATTTTGTGTTTGTACCACTTTTTATCCCTTTGTTTATTGTGCAAAGATCGTTTGCAAATGAGACAAACACTTTGAAGGCTGTGGAGTTTTTTCAATTCATTTTGTTGCATTGTTTGTTATTTTTGTCATTCGATAGTGCATTGTTGTACAAATTGTAGCGAAAACTCTCGATTCGAAGACAAGCGGACTGCATCGACTTGGGAGCGTAGTGCATTTCTTAAATGTTTTTTTTATTTGAGAGGAAAATGGGTTATTTAACAACGTGTTTTTTTTTAGATTCATGCCATAGCAACATCTGACAGTATGCTCGGATCGTAGATAGCATTTGGGCTTGAAACACTCTACTTTTTCGATTCAGATAAGCTTTGGTCTTCATCCCTTTCACTGTGTAGTGTTGGCGTTTGAGTTTGTTGGACTAATATCATTTGAAATTTGTGTTTGCAATCAATAGTGGATTATTGAACATCTTTGCCTGCCGTTTCTGTATATCTATGTACCAACCAGAGCCAAATGAAAAGCAAAACTAAATCATGGTAATACACTCGACGCTGGACTCCGTTTTGTTGGGACTGGCTTGATTACATTCGTTTTGTTATTCGTTTCTGTTGTTTTGTGTCGATTATTGTTTCTGTTATTTCATTATTTCTGTCGTTGCTAGTGTGCCATTAGTGTTTATTTCATGTGCAACATTTAGACTTTTGTGTTTTATTATTGTAGTTTAATAATTTATTATACACTGATATGAATTTCTCTTCAAAATGCACTGTTTTGATGATTATGAAATAGAATCTGTGTAAGAATAGCTTGTGGATTGATTGCCCGGAAATTAGTAAGAAATCTTTCATTTAAGCTTTTAAGTTTTCATTATAACTATTCCTCCATATGGGATTATTTCTGAGGGGGAAATAAATTCATGTTTCACAAACATACAGTTCTCCATTTTTTGCTTCCTTCCATCGCAATAGATATTTGTATAATTGCAAATGAATTTTCTGACATTCAATTATCCTTCTTCAGGTTCTGATTGACATGTTTTATCAAGGCGAAAGCTCCAACTCGATGGCTCCAAGCCCACTGCCTCCAACACCGCGTGCTAGCCTGAGCTATGAGGAAGTCGTGAAAGAATTAATACACGACGAGAAACAGTATCAACGCGATCTACACATGATCATCCGCGTATTCCGTGAGGAATTAGTTAAGATAGTTAAAGATCCGAAAGTAAGTGTCGTTTGTCCTATCTTTGTTTCTTTCTATCTTTTCGTGGACTAAGTGAATGTTTTTCTATGCATATTTTCTGTAGGAGCTCGATCTAATATTTTCCAACATCATAGACATTTACGAAGTATCGGTGACGTTATTGGGATCGCTTGAGGATGTGATAGAAATGTCCCAGGAACAAACACCACCGTGTATCGGTAGCTGTTTTGAAGGTAAGCTTTAGCTTATTCTTATCTTAGGTAATTAAGGTAATCTATTGTTTTTACTTAATTTGTTTTCCTAATTTATCATTTCAGAATTGGCAGAAGCGGCTGAATTTGATGTGTACGCAAAGTATGCAAAGGATATTACGTCGTTGACTGCAAAAGAAGCGTTAGCCAGTTTGTTAGCACGACCTGAGGTAGTAGTTATCGATCCGTTCTGTTATGATCTCTTTATGGTGTTAATTCGCAAGGCAATCAATTAAAATTGATTTGTTCATTTGCTCTTTTAGGCCAGTTCATTGATGTCAGCTGGGCACGGTTTCAAGGAGGCGGTTAAATTTTACCTGCCAAAACTACTATTAGGGCCCATCGGGCATGCACAGTTATATTTGGATTACATTAAGGTTTTACTACAGCTGAGCCCCTCTCAGGAGGACAAAGAGAGCTTCGAGCAGGTGCAGGGTCTGCTGAAACCGCTCCAGTGCGAGTTGCAGAGCATTTCTTCGCTGTTACCGAAGTATGTAACTCAAGCCACAGTGTCCTTTTTTGGTGGGAACAATTTGATTAGATCTTTCTCTAATTGTGCGTTGCCATTTTTATTTTGTTTTACCCATCACAGGGAGTACTTTACCAGGGTAAATAGCCGAGCGCGGAGGCAATCGGCGATTGAAAAAACGCGCGATCTGCAGAACACTGTCGAGCATTGGGACAAGGACGTTGGACAATGTTGCAACGAGTTCATCCGCGAGGATACATTGGCAAAGTTGAGCTCGGGCAAGCGGCAGACTGAGCGAAAGGTGTTCCTGTTCGACGGACTGCTGGTGTTGTGCAAGGCACGGCGTCAAATCGTGCCGGGCAACAACTATGACTACAGGCAGAAGGAGCGGTTCTTTATGCGCAAGGTCGAGATCATCGATCGGCCCGACACGGACGAGCTGAGGCACGCGTTCGAGATCTCACCGAGGGAGCAGCAGAGCGTTGTACTTATTACCAAGAGCGCCCAGCACAAAAACGACTGGATGGCGGATCTGATAATGCTGAATACAAAGTCGATGTTGGAGCGAATCCTCGATAGCATCCTGTTGGATATCGAGAAGAAACACCCGCTGAAGCTGCCGAGCCCGGCGATCTACAAGTTTGCGGTGCCGGACGGTCCAACAAACATTGTGCTGGAGGAACGCGAGGGAACGGGCGTCCCACTGATCAAGGGTGCGACTCTGTGCAAATTGATTGAACGACTGACGTATCACATATACGCGGATCCAATGTTCGTGCGCACCTTTCTCACCACCTACCGGTCGTTTTGTTCGCCGAAGGAATTGCTGCAGCTGTTGGTAGAGCGATTTGACATTCCGGATCCGGCTATCGTGTACGATCCGGCCGCCGAGAAAGAGCAGACCGGTGACACCGATAAGTTTCATAAAAACTCGCAGCGAGAGGATTGGAAGCGTTACAAGAAGGAGTACGTCCAACCGGTACAGTTTCGCGTGCTGAACGTGCTGCGTCACTGGGTCGATCATCACTTCTACGATTTTGAGCGGGATTCCGAGCTGCTAGAGTCGCTGGAAAGGTTTCTCGAAACCGTTCGTGGTAAATCCATGCGCAAATGGGTCGATTCGGTGATGAAAATTGTTCAGCGCAAGGTAAGCTGGACGGAAGAAAGGAGTGCGGTTTGATTTCGTGTGGCAATGATATCCTATTCGTTTCATTTTCAGAACGAAAGTGAAGACAATCACCGGCAGATAACTTTTGCGTTTGGTCACAGTCCTCCGGCAATCGAACATCATCTCCCGCTGAACAGTGAGAATGAATTTAATCTACTGATGTTGCATCCGCTAGAACTAGCCCGACAGTTGACTTTGCTAGAGTTTGAAATGTACAAGAATGTGAGTATCAGTAACGCGTAATGTAGAAGCGTAGCAATGGAAATGTGACACCAACAATATGATTTGTTTTATCAGGTCAAGCCATCTGAACTGGTCGGTTCGGTGTGGACGGGAAAAGATAAAGAAACAACTAGTCCTAACTTATTAAAAATAATGCATCACACTACAAACGTAAGTATCTTGTGTTTCGTAAAGTGATTGATATGTTATTTCAAAGGCTAATTTTCTTTTTATCCTTGTTATAGTTCACCCGCTGGGTCGAGAAATCGATTATCGAGGCGGAAAACTTTGAGGAGCGCGTCGCGATGGCTAGCCGAGCAATCGAGGTGATGATGGTGCTGCAGGATCTGAACAACTTCAACGGCGTGCTGTCGATCGTATCCGCCTTCCAAGGCGCGGCTGTACATCGATTAAAGCTGACGTTAGAGGATATTCCGAAGCGCCATCAGCAGGTGCTGGGCGAGTGCCGGGAACTAAACAACTCGCACTTCAAAAAGTACCAAGAGAAATTGCGCTCGATCAATCCTCCCTGTGTGCCATTTTTCGGAATGTATCTCACCAACATCCTGCACATCGAGGAAGGAAATCCAGACTTCCTGCCTAGCACCGAGTTGATCAACTTCTCCAAGAGAAGGCGAGTGGCTGAAATTACTGGTGAAATACAGCAATATCAGAATCAACCATACTGTTTAAAAGTCGATCCTAACATAAGGGTAAGTACTGCGGATAATCGTTGCCTTGCTATGTATGTATGTACGTGCTAACGGATTCATTTTTTTGTGCAGCATTTTCTAGAGAATTTAGATCCTTTTAAAGGACTGAGCATTACAGAAATTCAAAACTATCTGTACGAGGAAAGCAAAAGGATAGAGCCGAAAAATTGTCGTCAGCCTCTGAAATTCGTAAGTATGCGAAGATCTTTCTCATTTCGATCTCCGTACTCTATGGACAAACTTTTTTTTTCATGATTACCAGTCCCGTAAATGGCCGGACATTCCATTGAAATCGCCTGGCATTAAGCCATCGTCGAGGCGCAACAACAGTTCCGCCAACTCTTCGATGACCCTACCCGGAACATTACCATACAGTAAGACGCCCTTGCTGACGAACAGTGATACGGGCGAGCAGTCACCACCGGCTTCGTCATCGTCATCCGTACACGACTATTCCATCTTTGCCTCGGTCAACATACACTCCTCCTCGTCTGGCACATCCTCGCTATCATCACATTACTATCAGCAACAGCAGCAACATCTCCAACAGCAGCAGCAGCAACAGCAACAGCATCAGCAACAATGCTTTCAACAGTTCCAGCAGCAACATCACTACCCCGGGTCATACCACGGCCATCAAGGGGCTGCCGGGAGTAGTTCCGGTTCTTCCCAGCACTCACATCACGGCACGCATCATCCACACCAGCAGCAGCACTTGTATCATCATCATCATCCGCATCATTACCACCCGAGCTTGTCGCAGTCGATAGCGAACCTAACGACCGCCGGCGGGGATAGTCAAATGGCTCCGGAGATACCGCGCCGCTCGGATAGTATTATACTGACCAGCACTAACCATCTGCTCGCTGGCAGCTGCCTATCTGAGAGCAGTGGTAGCTACAACGGTAGCAAACTGTTGCCAAGTCCCCGCTATCCATCCGTCTCTATGATGACGCTCTCTTCATCGTCGTCCTCATCAATGGGGATTCCTGCCGGCAGCGGAGGAGGAATGGGAGTCGGTGCTTCCACCTACTCCATCGGCGGCAGCTTGTACAGTGGATCCGGCAGTGACGCATCGGGCTACGGAACGGCTAGCTCGGTAACGTCATCGTCGGCAGCTAGTATTGTCTCAATATCGCACAACGACGGGGGCACATCGCAGCAACAATCGACCTCCATGGGAGCTGCACATCCCGATGCACCGCCGGCGATAAGTCCACGAACCGACAAGCCGCCGCAACCGTTGCATCCTCCCCCTCCGGCACCGCAACATTTGGGATCGAGTCCAGGAGCAAGTGGAGCGCATCCGAACAGCACCAGCAGCAACAGTAGCACGAACAGCAGCAACAGCACGGGTACGGTGCTTGCTAACACAACGACCGTGACGACATCCATCGCCAACAGTACTAGTAGTAACTTTAGACATAGTACATCCAATTCTATCAAGTAAGTAGCGTGCCGTGGCAGTTTTTCAGATCTTCTCGTACGGCGGTAGTTCATATGAATGGGCTTTTAAATGTGTTGCTTTTTTGTTGTTGCAGAAATCAAAACTGTGATTTCACGTACACCATCCCAGGCACTAGCGGTGTCTCGTCTAGTGCCGCCAGTAGCAGCACCAGCGTGCTTCCACCAACCGGTTCCAGTGGCCGACCACCGTCCTGTGAACATTCGCCCGTCTTTCCTTCCAGTCCGAAAATTCAGCTACAGCATAATCATCCTCCCGCGGGTACGGGTTTGTCCTACCAGCAGCAACATCACCATCATAACCACGCTTCCCAGCTGCATCAGCACCATCATAGCATCGATAGCGGGCTCGATGGTGGGACCATCTCGCAGCCACATGCGGCGCAGCACAACAGCAACAGTACTGCTTCACCTTCAGCCAGCAGCCAATCGTGTTACCATTGCACCGGAAGTGGTGGGACTGTGGCAGGCGATGGCATTGGTTTGCCAAATAACACCGACTTTGGTCCCATTCCGATCTCACCGCACGTCAACGTACCAAATACGCACAATGTCCTACCAGCCATGCCGCCTCCACTACCTCCTAGGGTTAAACGAAAAGAATCTTCCACGGAATCGTCCCAGATGTCACAAGTACGGCAGGCACCAGATGCTCCAACGGTAAGCAATTTCCTCCAATCCATGGTGCGAATGGCAACGAGGAGAAGTCGTTTTCTTCCAATGTAATTGAGTTTTCCCTGTTTTTTTTGCAGCTACCACCGAGAGACGTCAGTCCACCGCCGTTGCCGCCCCGGATTCACGCACAGTCAGTTTACCATTTCGGTGTGGCCAGTCAGGGTGGTGCGACGTTTATTATACACCATAACTACACCCAGAGCCCTGTAGCGTGTGGAGCGGATAACTGCGCCAGTGCCGGTGGATTTCCAGCGGACGCGTCCAATTGGAACCATTCCTCATTCCACGCGGTAAGGGTTTCACTGGACTGCACTTCCGAGGGGTCCTTATAATAGAGTGTTTACTAATGTGGTAAATTCTGTCGCACAGAAGGATGAATCGACGTCTTCGTCTTCCTCGTCGTCGACACTGACGAGGGGCAATTTGCATCAGCACGGCACGGGTGGACCGACGGCGAGTAGCAGCAACAGCAACAGCGTGGAACAGCGCTTGTTAATGCTTCCACACACCAGCACGATCATGATGCGCCGTAATTCGGCCATGGATCGAGCGGCGAAGGAAAACATTCCCAACTTGGCCACCTCGAGCTCGTTGTCCGGTTTGTCTACGATCGCAGCCGTTGTCGGGGCGGGTTCTGGAAATGCCGGCGTCGGCACGAGTGGCAGTGCCGCAAGTGTGAATTCGAGCGGTACAGGCGGCCCATCATCAATCGGTAGTGGTGGCAGTACGGTAGGCAGTAGCCCGTCGGCCATGAAGAATAAATCGATCCAAAACTCACCTAGCGCGGGTCAGCAGCAAGCGAATGTCCTTTGCCGAAGGGCAAGGTAAGTGATCTCGTAGCGCATGAAACAAATATTATGGTTCACGACGTTGCAACGTGTACAATTGTCATTTTAGCACCAACATCTCGCCTCGCTTTTCTCCTGGAGAAACGACACCGAAATTACCCCCTAAACCGAAGCAGAACAATATAGGTTCAGGTATGCAAGGAGTACATAATACACATGAGTCTGATTAGTCCTAGGGTGTTTATATATCTTTTAACTTTCCAATTTTTAGACCGCACGATGTTTCCTTACCCCAGCACAAATTGACCAAACGGTGGTCCTACTTTTGGGCGATAAGTTACGCGTTATCCATGCGCCATCCTAGGCACGGTAGCATTAAGCTGTTGTACTTGTGAGCAGGATTGTTACGAAGCAAACATGTCCTCCGGCATCATGGATGCAAAGTAAAATAGTGATCGATGGTTATGGTTCGCAAGGTTGCTTGGGAACTGGCTGGTACAAAAAAGACAACATCACTTTCGAGCGATGGAGTGGTTCTCGCATTAGAGGATAGTTTGACGCTGCCTGTTCGCGAACGGGAAGACGATGGTTTACGGCGATCTATGTGCGTCTATGTGTTACGCAAATAAGACGTGTTTCTGGATAGGGTAAAAGGTTGCATTTAAAGATAGTGTGCCATAGAGAGGTTTCTCGATTAACAAAGGAACAGAATAGGAAGCTTAGTTAGCTATCCAGGAGTTTCGAGGATAGTGCCGCCAAGTGTTTTTAATTTGCTTAAAAACTTTCTAATTAGATACGACATTTTACTTATTCAAACGACCAACATTGGTGCTTTGGTAATAAGCACTGCGTTTAATCTGGGTTTTGTGTTTTTAAAAGGAATTTTATTTTCTTTTATTCGGTTGCGATGTTAGATTCATTTTTCTTACATCGTGGGCACGTGTCGAATGCAAGCATGGCGTACAAATATGTTAGTATTATTGACTTTGAAAATGTCTTCAAGCGTCTATGGGCTAAAAATGTGTCAGCTACATTAGGTGAGGAGTTTACGAACTGGCCATTAACGACCAAAAATTAAATTTTTAACTTTCCATCCCACAATTCCACGTGGTGTAGTGAACCGATGCGAAGCGGAATTGTGCCGATTGTGCTTAGAGTAGGTTACTGAGCGTTGACTAATGTTGACTAGTTTGCGATTAGATCGACCGAACGGCTGCGAGTACGGTTTCGTTCCGTTTGTTCCTAACTACTAGCTCGAGTCTAGGCTATTCGAGGTTGCGTTTCAGGTTCAACACTGCTACGGTACTCTATCTTCTCCGCACAAGGCACCGCTGAGGCTACACATCAGGGACAGAGTTGTAGTGTGACGTCGAATCTATATTTTGCACTGGTTCGAGCGGTCAATAGCCGTTTGTTCTGCTCATTAAACCAACATCCCGGTTACGTGAGATTGAACCGGCGATATGCGGCGAGAGGTCTAAGAGGGCGAGAGGTGGTTTGTTGGTTTACAAATCTTTGCAAAACATCGTCGATGCTTTGCTGACCGTAATCAGGCATAAAAACGTCACAGTGTTCCTCATGTACACGTCCATGCAAACAGGAAACGTATAATTTTCGTCGTTGTGTAACGTATATGTGTTCTTCGTGCCAGATAAACGAGCATAAACTATGTAAATGAAATCCCAGAATAACAATACGGCGGTTGTGGTATGTACATATAGCATGAGCAACACTTTATTTGAGGAATACACGTAACTGATGATACATATTACCGGAAAGATTGCCTGTACCTGTACCAGGGGAGGGCTTTCTGTTTGAGCGAGCTTGTGGCATTTTATTGGCAAGGACGCGTAAGAGTGGAGCCTAATGAAACCAACCGTCGCGTAGGGCCACTTACTGAACAGAAGCATGTGGGACACACATGCAAAAAAACACAATAAATGTCATTACTATAAGTAAGATCGACTACACACAATGTACCGCAAATGTATGCGAACCAAAATGAAAAACCAACCACTACATGAATGTCCAAAAGTAAGATCTAAATCAGTAAGACCTAAATCACTTAATCGCTAGAGGAAGGCAAAAAATACAAGGGCACACGTAACACGAGCCTCATATCGGTATGGCGTATCGTTACATCCATGGAAGAAGGCATGCACCAAAAGGGGACAAGTGGAAGCTGTACTATTGCACACTATTTTCCGACGCTCATCATCACTACATCCTGCGCTGTTATCACACTAGCAACGAGAATGTTCGTTCGAGAAGTCCGCTCCGCAAAAGCGTAATGATGTCACCGGCTAGTTAAGTAGATGTCCAGGTCTGTTACATTTCTATTCATTAACTGCATGGGCACCGTTGCCAGAGGGCATTCTCCCTATGGTGATGCAATAAAAAGAAACATAAAGCTAGCAGTACACGTAATCGGAATCGGTTCCACCAGGCTGATTAGTTTCCGTTCGCCCGAGTAAACTGCAGGCTCTGGGCTAGCGATTTGTTACCATTTGCGGAAAGTTAAACTTTTATCGAAAAGAATGGTGAGCGCACACCTCATGCATGTTCGGTGTTGTTGTTGCGGTGGCCATTTCCGCAGGACCGCGAACGTAATCAAAACGAAAAATGCCAGCAAAAACAGGCATCATCCTCGTGGGAGCGTTCGATGGGCTTAGAGCGAGGAGGGTTTAATCGTGCACGGATACTTCCGAACGAATCCAAGTATTATAGTTGCGCATCTTGAGAGGGAACTACATACACTAGCAGGTACCGGTGGGATAAGACGGGAAATCACAAAACATTTTGGGGATCTAGGCGTTGTGTAAATAATAAGCGTGTTATACAAAGCAAACTAAATCATACCAACCAACGGTAGTACGAGAGCGTTGGATGCAAAAGATGAATGCATGTTGGTGTATAATATACACGAAGCACGTAAAACAAACCATATAAACCCCAGAATAGAGAAGACTTATTGGGACCGGATGGGAATGAAGCAAAAGAAAATCTAAAACCAGATCTACGATTGGGTTGGTTCCTTCTCACTCTCTCCCTATCGTGAGGTGTTGAGTGGTTCCTTGTAAAGGAGGGAGCATATCCTTTCAACTGATGCGCTTCGAATCAATGTTCCATTTGAAGAAAGGACGATCAATGACGAATGCAACACGGCACAAGGGAAATAGATCCTGTGAGAGAAGGACAATGAAGGTGTTGAACGCGATCGTGAGAGCGCAATTGTTGTGAGGTGAATAATTTTGGCATCTTGTCACAAGGTTGGTTGTGTAATGTCGGTAGGAAGGACTCGTGGGTGGGTAGAAAGCAGCAAATTAGGTGTGAAATAATAGGGATCAGTGGAAAGGCAGGATATCACAGGTTAATAATGCAACAACACAGACAGTTACAAAGGTTTTCGAGGGAGGGAGAGAGAGAAGTAGAACTAGCGAAAATGGACAAACAATAGAGAGACGGTTTATTTGGAATGAGTGATAAAAGAAAGGCATATGTGTAAGGATAGAAACAAAGAGAAAGAAAGGCAGGGGAGAGAAAGAGGCAAGGATATAGCGAATGGACGATGAGCTATCCTATCGCAAAATATGATGTTGTACTATATACAAGATTTTATGTAAAACAAACAAGAAATGTAAGAAATGTGTACTATGTGAAACAGAGGAAAAGGAAGCTAGAAGAAAGGCATATTAGTATATATATATATATATATTGAGCATGAGCGCATGAAGGGTATGCAATTCGTTGAGATTAGTGCAAGGATGTGAGGCAAAGTTTATACCGGTTAAACGATAGAAAAGTGGAGGCAAGTGAAGCAAGAGATACGAAAACAAGCTGTGAATGAAAAAGGAAAATAAATGTTAATAAAATAAAATAATGTAAAAAAAGAATACAAAACAAAAACCTAAGTGAAGGACATTGACTGGATTTCGGAAAGAAAGTCCACCGTAGCCACCCTTTGCTTTTCTTTGCGGGCCAAAAGGTGTTTATTCATTTGATCGTGTTTGAATGTCGCTGTTCTTGACCGGCTAAGCGATCGCACTTGCCGTGATCATCTCGATCCATCCATTTTGCTGTCTATCGTTAGCGGGGGGGACTGTTTTTTTGTTCGTTTGTTGGGTGTCCTTATCCTAAGCCGCCCCGGGAAGGTACTCGTAATCCAACTGTTCTCTACATTCATTTTGTTTAGTTTGCAACCCGCGCGGTGTTGCCGTTACACATCGAATAGTTCCGAATTATCTACTTATTAACACTTTAGTAACGCATTTCGTGACTTCCGTCTGCACTGGCGGAACGGGGCAGAATGGGTGGTTCTACTGTTCTCTAGGGAATTAACGCATTTCACATGTTTTCCTCTAACGATGTCAAATAATAGCACACCGAATGGGGTTGTTTGATTTCTTTGTTTGCTAATTCTCAGCAATGGTGAGTTCTAATAACATGTTTATAGCGCAGTACGATTACTAGCGTTTCTGTCTGGCTTTATTTATTACGGGATAGAGTCGAGAGAATGAGAGAGAGAGAGAGAGGGTGATCGGAAAGGGAGAAGGTGAAGGGGTTGGAATTTGTTAGGGTGAACCACCCCGCTTTTCTTTACATATATATTTTGTTTCCTTGTTCAACAATAATTGTAATCTCAAGCAGCCGTCTTAGGTCGGTTTCGGTGCCGTCTCTGTTTCATAAAAAAAAGTATACCATACCATTTATCGTCCTACGTGTGTTGGCTATGGGGTGGTGCGGGCTAACGCGACCTCTTCCCACAGGATTGGTATGAAAATTTACAATTGGAAACGTAACTCATAGCCGCAGTTGACCTGCATCGTTTCGTTTTGCTATCGCTTTCGCACAAAAGCTAGCTCGATCGGTTGGATGCGCCTCTAGACCTTAAGCGAATGTCCTTTTCATGTGATAATGCACTCGCGCAACGAACATAAATCTTATAAGGCTAAATTCCCTCCTCCAAACAGGAGCCTAATGTCTAAACAGTGTGTGTGTGCTTGTGTGTGGACCACCGTTCGTTTTTTTTTTGTTGGTTGGCTTAAAACAAAAAACTATAAATTGTAACGAATATTGGCATAATGCTAGAACGATGAATGAAAGGGAAGCTACAGCTTATTTTGTTTTTCTGTTGTTGTAAACGAACGCAAATAAAATACGGAACGGATGGGGGTGAAAATTCAGGAAGAACTAGCGTGAAATGCGTGAAAAACGTCTCTTCCACTCACGAGTAAAGAGAGAAGCAAGACGAAAGGACACGCACGGATTCGAATTGTGACGATGCGCTGTACAGATGATGTTAAAATGAATGTCCTGACCGAATGCACACGTGGCAAGATCAAACTATACCGATTCCGATGGGTTTGGGGGGGTCCTGTAATTCTCATAACTGACGGGTTGTTCTCTTGCGTTCTCTAATCCCTAATCCGCATCTACACGCGTGTTTTGTGAGAAGTCCGCCTCAACGCTGGCCATTAATGGCCGGATCCTCTGCTCATCTCTCAACTTCCGCCCAAGTTCGCCTAGTTGGATATCATTTCGGTGAACGATTTCACGTAAGCCTCGTGCAGCTTCCGTACAAAGTCGGGATCGTGCTTGATCAGGTAAGTGACCGCCTGGATCAGCTGATTCTGCGTCAGCGGTTCCACGCCCGTGGCGCTGCTATTGTTGTTGTTGTTGTTGATCAGATTCGCTTTCGAACCACTCGACAGGATGTTGGCCACTGTCGCGTTCGTCGTCACGGCGTTCGGTGGTACCGTGCCGGTGCTTCCCTTCGGAGGCGTACTTCCGCTTGTCGCCTCACCACGCTGCTTGTTACCGGTTACCGATTTGCTTTTACCCGTCGATGGTACCGAAACTGCGGAACCCACTCCGGCGACGGGTGCTTTCTGCTGACCACCGGATGTTCCGTTGCCTTGCTTCGCCGTACCGCTCGTCGGAGCGTTCGGGGAAGTGGCGGTTCCCGCACCGGGGAAAAGATTACTCAGCACACCCTGCTGCGACGTTGGTGTCGAAGTCGTCGGTTTAAACATGGTCGGTGGCATTAGTGCTGGTTTCACGACCGTCGCTGCCACCCCCGTACCGGCACCCCCACCAATCGGATCGGACTTCTTCAACAGCTCGTGTAGGGGCGTTTGTTGCTGGTGCTGTTGCTGTTGCTGCTGCTGTTGCTGGACGTTTTGTCGCGACTCCAGTTCGCTGATTTCGATCAGCTTCGATTTCAGCACGATCGGCTGATGTTGGATGGCGCGCATCGCCGCGGACAGATTGGCCGCACTGAGAAACGTTGCCAGTGGGGACGTACCGAGCTCAGGCATTCCGGTGGACGGTGTCTGCGGACCGTTGCTTCCTCCTGCCATGATCGGGATGCCCATGCGCTTCATGTTGCTCTCGAGATCGGGCATTCCGGCCGTGGGCACCTGCGGACCGTTGCTTCTCTCTGCGTCCATGGGGAGGCCTATGCGGTTCAAGGCGTTTTTGAACTCGGACAACCCACCGGACGGCGTCTGGGGGCCGTTGGAATTTTCCGCATCGACGGGCAGCCCTATGCGCTTCAGCGTGTTTTTGAACTCGTTCACTTCCGGCGTTACCTTGCCGCCGGTTGCGTCCTTCTGCGGTGTCGTGGCACGGTGCTGCTTCTCGATCTGCTCCAGCGTATGGACCGGTGCGAGGGTGTTACAAAGCGGCACCTCGCTCACGGCCGGTTGTTTGGCCGCGGCAAAAAAGTTCACTACACTACGCGGTGCGTTCTGGTTGGAAATTGCCTGCTGCTGCTGCTGCTGTTGCTGCTGCTGGGGCGGCTGCGGTGGAGCCTGCTGGACCGGAACGGTCTGTCCCGACATCACGCTGCCCATCACGACCGGATGGTGGATGTGCGGTCCGGTGGAGTTGTTCTGGAAATCTTCCTGTGCCTTCGTGAGCATGGTGAAGATGTCCACGTTGTTGCTTTCGCCGTCCCCGCTTGCACCGTTCATTACGCCTACCGTTGGCATAATCCCGGGCGGCATAGGCCCACTCCCGTTGACCGGTGGCCGGGGCTCTCCGACACCGCCCCCATCTTTGCACTCCGTCACGAGCTTCTGGATGACCTCGCCGATGCGAAAGCACTCGGTGTTGTTGTAGAACCAAAGCCCCCGGATCCTGGACCGCTCGTTGCGATACAGCAGAAAGGGCGGTTTAGACTGCAGCTCGATCTGGCCGCGTATCGGTTCCACCAGCGAGTTCGTGTTGAGCCGATTGTTGATGAAAATGCTGTGGTACGGTTCCGCAAAGCGGCTGTAGATGAACAGAGCGCCCTCGATGTCCGTCTTTTCCCACTCGTTATCCCCGTTGTTAAACACGTAGAACGCGACGTGTGCGGAAGAATTGACAATGTCCTTCGCGTACGGGTCGACCCGCTTGATCGCCACCAGGTTCATACGGAGTTCCGTCTGATCAGCCATTGGTAGGGTAGGTTTTCCCGTGGACGCAAGGGAAACTGCTGCTGCTATCACCGCCGTCCGTCCGTTCGTTCTCGTCTCGTCTTCACCCGGGGCAAGCTGCTTCGCTTACTTCACCACTGACCCTGCAAACAAAAGCAAACAAACGCGTGTCACCAAAACGCGCTCCAGGGCAACACGGTGGTTGTGCGTGACGCAGGGATGACACACTTGTCCAGCTGCTGTATGGTGGGGGGGGACGCCTAGCCGGACGGTTTCCCTTCCTCTTCGGTCGCTGAACCACTTCCTCAACCTTTACGCTTTTCTGCAGCGTTTCTTTTTTTATTTTTGGTTGTATGCCTTTGGCCACTGTCTTCTGGCGCACCGTCCTCTTTCCGTCCGCTGTGCGTGCGTGCGTGCGTGTGTGTACGTTTGCTTTGAGAGACGGGATTTGGTCAGCTTGAATTTTCTCTCAAGAGTTTTCCACAAACCACACTCTCCAAGCGCGTCCCCTCTCGCTCGTTTCCCTATCGCTTCGTCCTGTTCGGTGCGTTTTTTACTCCAGCCCCCGAATACGTTTATCCCTTGTGTCAACGTCAACGTAGTTAAAGAGAGCCTGTGCGCGAGCGTGAGAGAGAGAGAGTTACGGCGTTTGACAGCTGGCTGCAATTAGTGGAAAGTGAGCTGAGAGCTGATAGGTTTGTGCGATATTTTACGCTCAATTATGACGTGTTACTAAATGCCTTAGGATAATGCATTGAGACTCTGCAAATTTTGGTAGATTTCTTTATCATGCGGAATACTGTGACAGAATAATCAAACTGTATGTAGCGTACAATTAACGATGTACTTTTGGGAGAGTTTGTCTGGCAACACTGCAACAGCAGTCATGAGAGCAACTTTTAGCGCTATTGGTTATATGGTGCTGCTCAGTACCCATAGAACTGTGCGCGTATATCCATTCGCAGTCAAACATCGCCCTTCCGTATGATGGGCAGCTTGGTAGCAGGGCATGCACAGACATCCCGTCTGGTACGTAGTAGAAGGTCAGCTTGCACAACAGCGAGCATAAAGACACAAGTGAAAAAAGAAGAAGGTATCAGCACAGAGAAAAGGCTGCTGACGAAAGTTAGTGCTCCGTTTGGGGAGGTTTTGTTTTGAAAATTTCCGTAATCCGTGAAAACGAGCTGCGTGGGGTGATTTGCCGTAAATCATCCCCTCGGGTAGTGCCGGAATGCAGTAGCGAAGTTGCGCCTTAAAGGCTCCTGTTGCGAGTTGCAGCCGTCTTCGAGTGCAGTGTGTTGTGTGTCTCATTGGTGGCAGGGTAAAAAAAACAAAGGGGGCTGAAAAAAGAAAAAAACAGCTGTAGAAAATATCCGTGAATTGTGTGCAGATCAGTGATAAAACAATCGGTCTATGCTGTGCAGAATATATCCCTACTCAACGGTACGTATGGTGGAGCTTCGCAAAGTGTTCAGAATTCGTGCGTGCGAGTTTTTTTATTGCGTGAATAGTATCCACACAGAAATTGTGATTCTGGTGCATGCGTACGGGGTCGATGGAAGGGTAGTGTTTGGGGTCAATCGCGGAGGTCGATCCGATAGTATAGTCGTTTTTGAACCTCTAAAGTGTACTTTGCACAGTGATTGTGCAATTACGAACCGTAGTGATGTGCTGTTTATCATGTCAGAACAGACAACAACAACACGAAAAAACTGGATATCAGTTGATGGGGGAGTACTAATTCAGTGCGTCCATGCGACAAGGATGTTGATGGATCAAAATCGAAGGGGCGTACAAGTCGATGGGTCATAAGTGGTGACGAATCAAGTACAACAGTGGAAAATACGACAGCGGATGTAAAACACGGCCTACTAGGAGCATCGTAGGGTTTAAACGCTGACTAACACCGCCC
Source organism: Anopheles nili (assembly GCF_943737925.1). NCBI lineage: Eukaryota > Metazoa > Arthropoda > Insecta > Diptera > Culicidae > Anopheles > Anopheles nili. The sequence goes on from NC_071292.1 coordinate 6,118,920, forward strand.
CATTCCGGTAGCTGACGTTCGTTGCAGGAACAGGGAAATAAATCATATCGGTGTGCAAATTATGCGTAATCTGGCAGAGTGGTCTCCAAAGTTCGAGATCGAGTCGAACGTATTCTCGTACGCTTGGCACGTTCCTTCGATAGGCCGAGCTATAATGAGTTTGAAATACGTGCCCCAAGCAGCTGAAACTTGGTTTGGTTCCCTTCCGAAGGGTGACTTTGGCTTGGCACGCTACTTCTAGCTGAAAATGGAAAACCCTTCCTAATGTAGCTGTCGGTGAAGGTGAAGGTGCTGCGCAGCACTGGGGGAGCAGGTGCTTTTCCAGTGCGCCTCTACGTTTTCCATTTTTTTGTTCGTCGTTCGCAAAGGTGCACGCGGATGTACGAACGCGACAGAGCGAACGTGGACGAGTGTGTTAAAAGGTTGATTGTTTACTGCCTCGCCACTTCTTCCCCATGCAGGCCACCCTCATACGGGGAATGGATTGCCTCCGAAGGTGCACCACCCTCGGGTTTAGTTGCAATTCAACCTAACACCACCATTGCACCGCTGCGCAATTGCAGTGTGATCAGTTTTAATTTTCTTCCTCCCTCTTCTTCGCAATCAGTTTAATCTCGAATGCCCTCGGAAGCATACTTGTCTCCGTAGCCAAACGATGAAACAGGAATGAGGTATATGTTATGTTCATAAACTTATACGAGAGAAAAAAATGCGGATTTTCCACAACACCCATGGGTGGGTAGATTGTTTTCGCGCGCGAGGAGCATTTTATTTTTATCGCTTCTTCATGGCGAATGTTCCGGAGGCGATCATTTTTGTACGATGTGAGACAAAATAGGCTAGCCAACGTACACCAGCTACGTATGGGACACCCCAACAGTTGAATGCCCTCGAAATTGCGGATGTTAGAGGGATTGAGTTAACACAATTGGGTTGATTCGCTCGTTTAATTTTTTTTTTGGCTCGTTTAATTCAACTTGTCACAATCTAGTGCTAGTTGATTCAGCACGTTTCCTCGGGCGCCGTTGGCATGGAAACAGCCTCTGCAAAATACCCGCACTACAAGCCGTAGCGAAGTAATTACACTCGGTTTATTAACCGTTTAATGGCAGCTGCATCGCTACGCCACATGCAAAAAAGATAGCGAAGAGCGTTACATGACGTGATGAGAAAAAAAATGTCAAAAAGAAGTACAAAAACCCCGCCCTCCTAAACGCCTGTTGATTCCACTTCCATGTTCGACACCCTTGGTGGATGTACTCGATGGAGAAAACGGGTACACCTGCACTCATCAACATGGTGGGAGACAACAACAACAACATCGGGCAGGGTCGTTGGATGCCGAGTGCAGTTGTACCGAAGAAGTAATGGTTGGCCCCCATACTCCTTCCGTTGTTTATGAGTCACACTTTGCGAATCGCTGGAAGAATTGCTGGCGATGGTCGGAATGGACAGGCGGCAGGTCGATGGGAAAGTATCGACACTTCGCTAACAGAGGGTTTTATTCTCCCCGTGAGAGTCATATGCAACTTGCACGCGACGTCTAACGTCTCCGGCATTCGAAGGTGGAAGAGGGTGCGAAAGAGTAAGAAAGAATCGTTGTGACCTTCCGCAAGTGCGATCGTCATTTAGTAGCTTGAATTTATGACTACATCCTTTTCCTGTTAGACAACTATTTTTTTAAGCTACTATAGTGAACAAAAAAAAATCCTACAATAACCCGTATGGAGTCGATACAGTCTTCAATTATCGATTGAGTTTCGTTTGCCAACAAGTTGATTGACTTGTAGAATGAGAGTAGGAAGACCACAGGTGGTGAATGTTTTTTCAACAACACCGTTCGCGGCCACGTGGAGGTGCGTTGGATCGATTTCGCACGTGCACGGATGGCTTAGGGGCTTACGTGTTATGAGGCTCCTTTTATGGTGTGTTTTGTATTGTGAAAAAAATCCAACCAACGTAGTAACAATGTCCTTGTAGATTACCCATTGCGATCGTTGCGGATCGTTAAGGTGTGAGATCACAAAATTGCTAAGATTTAGTAGCTAACTGGAGCTTCTTTTAAAGACTTGTAACATGTAGCCACGTGGTCTTTAGTCAGCTTAATACCAGAGAGCCACAGTAATGTAATGAAATATGTAGCATAACGCGTGGCCCGTTTGTTGATCATCGTTAATGGGGTTTACAATTTCAACACTTCAACTCACGCCCCTGAAAGCGAAAGCAAACATCTAGCGCTCTAGGCACGTCTCCTGGTGTCGACGGAATGGTTCTGATAAACTAATTCGACCTTGGGCGACAACCGAAATAAACACTTCGCTCTCGGGGACGGAGACAACAAGCATTAGTGAAGAAAAACAAACTATCGATGCTTTTCTGGCCACAGGAGTGTGCCCTGTTTGTCGGCTTGGTGTTTTTGTGTTAATTTCGTCCCTTCTCGTTCTCAAATTCCCTTTTTCCAGATCTCTAATGTAATAGTATGGTATCACGGTTCGAACGCCTAATGGGGTGCTCCTCTATCGCGATAGGAGAGACCTCCCCGGAGTCGGCTGCACAATGTTCCGGCCGGGGCGATTGTCTGAACGGGACGTGCCTGTGCGAGATTCGTTACAGCGGTGAAGAGTGTTCCGGATTCAACCTGCCCTACCATGCCGGTAAGTGTCCTTTTCCCCCTGCTTCAAGACCCAACCATTATGACCAATATTTCCCCGATTTTCCTTTCCACAGGCATTTCGGCGGTTTTCTACTTCGTGGGTTTTGTGTCGGTTGTGCAGCTGCTGATTTGCATCATCGCCGAGTACCAGCGATTGAAGCAGCCCAGCTTCCTTGGAGCTTGTCGGTTGACGACGCAGAAATTGCTGTACTTTTTTGTGTTTGTTGCAGCGGTTTTACGGGGGGCTTACTTTACGACACCGGTAAGAGCGGGGTTGCGACGTCTGAACCCGCGGGGATGTGATAAATATATATATTTGTGCTCATTCTTATCTCATTGAAATGCCGCCTGGTTTCTGCAGGAAACGCTCCAGCCAGCATGGGTGTCCTATCTGATGTCGCTGTACTATCCGCTCCTGATGACCTGCGCCTCCCTCGTCGTTTGCCTTTGGGCCGAGGTAAGTAATATGTTTTTGTAAGTCGATTTTTTGTTAAACGGATATCCCAAAAATACGCTCCTATGTGACGTTCTCCGGGAAATTTTAAATTTTCTCCCGGTCCACTTTCTGCGTTACTCTCTTTTCTTTTGTGGTGAATTTTATATTTCATATCCACAGACACTCCACTGCGAATTGTAGTGCGGGTGTCCTTAAAAGAGCTAGCGCGGTGGGGGGCTTTTTCTAATCTTTCCCACTGCCAATGAGGTAAATGGGTCACCTAGTAAAAAAAAAGATGGGTTAAATCTGTCGCCTTAAAAAAGGGCCGTATGTTTAATTCCTTTTTTGCACCTCCCCACTCGAGGTACTACTCGTTGTTCAGTTAGTGCCGAGGTGCTGGATTTACCTGCCGATGCTAATAAAGCTCTCGATGAGTGCGACGTTCGAAATGAAGCTCATAAATCATGAGCTTCAAAGGGCTCACTGGCGTTTGTTGGCGTTCCATTTGTCGCATGGCTTTCTCCCCGCCGTGCATCGTGCAGTCGAACATACGTTTACCAGCGGAACAGCCAGAGGAGATACAAAATTAACGGTGCGGAAGGAACCTTACAAGCGTTTTTACCGGTTGTCGGACCACCTCAATGGTACAACAGAAGGGAACATTGTCAACAGTGCACTTGACGATCACAGAGTAGCAGCAGCGAGTAATAAAAACCCTTCCAAACCGCAGCACACGTTCTCAAGTATTGCTTCCCTTCGGTTAATGTGAGCCGGCAAACACTCCCGGAGTACTCCCGGCACTATTTACCGGTGTTATTTAACAACCCCTTCCAACCGGTGCCGGACGGAATGTGAGCTCCTCCGTGCCATTTGTGTTTCAGCCGTGGAGTGATTATTCTCGGTTCCATCATCGCTCATCAGGTACGTGCCGTGATTTGGCATGATTTAGTTGTGGCAGTTAGTGCCGGGAATGGGTCCTGCCCGGGCCGACTATAATGGACGGTGTATTGCAAATGTGTAGCATTAATTGAATAGACGATCGATGGTTGCCCATTTACGGCGCGCACTGCAGCTTTGTGCTTTCTTTAAGTGAGTCGAGTGTCCTTGAGGTCGACGTGATTGTAAGGAAGATTTGGTGACGACGGATTTCAACGTACGTGTTGGATCGTGTGGATCGAAGCGGACAACCGGAGAGTGCTAATTGGAAAAGCAATTCCAAACAATCGCTCTGTTGTGTGTCCGTTGCAACGAAGGGCGGATGACGTATTGCTTCCTTTGGTTTTCACAAACCAACAGAACACACGTAAGGGTGGCTTCTAACGTTTGACTTGCTCACTCGCACCACAGATCTTCCACCTGCAAGGCATCCGCTGGGAGCGGTCGCAGTTCCTGTCGAAGAGTTTTCTCGGTTTTCTCGCGTTCAATCTGCTACCGTACAGCTTGTTTCTGGCGGAAATTGCGTACTCGCATCTCTTCACCGGTCGCAGCACGTCGTTCTTTAACGGATGCTACGCGGTTTTGCTGCTGATTGTGGTCATCTTTTTCCTGATCTACGGCGTGGAGGTGTTCTTTAAGGTGAGTAAGAGGTTCCGTGGCCATTGATGGCACAATTCCGCTGGGAAGCGATATTAAGTGATTTACTTTGTTTGCAGGTCCGTGGAGGATTCGTGTACGATTTTGGTGTGGTGCCGAGCAGTGAAAATGTGAATGCTTCCCAGCTGCACCAGTCGCGCTTCGGCTTACTCAGCCAGGCGATCATGATGATCGTGATCGTTGGTTTTCTTACCTCGGAAACATTGGGTGATTTTTGGAAGAAAAAGTATGTACGCCAGGCGCACGCGGATGCATTTCGAAATGGGTTCACAAATGCGTGGTTTTTTGTTCTTTATTAGGGTTCCGGTGTACTCGCGCAATTGGCACGATATCGTGTTCCGGTTGGCTGAGGTCGGTGTTGCTTTGTGGTTCCCGTGCTGCCTGTGGAACTCGATGGCACCCGAGCAGCTGTGGATATTGAACCCGCGCAAGCTACTGACCCGTCAGATCGATCCCGTTGCGGGATGTTCGTCCGGAGGAACGGCAGAAGCCCCGGTGGAACCGTCCACATCGGCCACCGCCGAGGAAGGGCAATCGTTTCTGGCGAAGAAGGACTGCTGGATCTGTTACGACACGGACAAACCGGAACCGTTGATTCAGCCGTGCAAGTGCATCGGTGACGTTAGCTCGGTGCATCACGAGTGTTTGCGCCGTTGGCTCGTCGACAGCTGCGCCAACAGTGACTCCGTGCTGAAGTGCAAAGTGTGCGATTCCCCGTATGAAATCGAGCGCTCAAACAGGTAAGATGGTTCACCTTGAAACGTTTGCCACAGCCATTAGACTACCATTTACCGTTCACTCACTGTTTCCTTCTCATTGCAGGCTCGACTGGGAAAAGGGGTTCACGATCCAGCACTGGGCGAAAACCATCATCATCGTAACGCTGATGTGCATCACGGGCGCGGGCGCTTGGGTTATCATTCAGCTGAACGAGGATTCGTTCGTGCGCGTCCTTGTGGCCGGGTTTGCGATCATCATCGGTTACATACTGTTCAAGATGCTGGGTGAAAACACCGTCACGGCGATCCAGCGCGCGAAAGTCAGTTCGATCTACATCGTCACGTCTGTGAACGATCTGCAGACTTAGGGCGGGAGCATCACGGGAATGCAACTTAGATGCTCTAGCCTAGTTTAGCTGGAGCACTTTATTGTGATTACGCTTCAGGGCGTTTGGTCGTTTGGTTGCGCATTTACGTGCGATGTGCATGTATCTTTGAATTTATTGGACCTTATTGAGAAGCGATACACTTGCTGCAGGAATCATGCTTCAGGCGTTAGTGTGTAGGACTAACAAAATGATGATTATTAGCCTAAATAACGTTTCTGTAACGTTTTTTTTTTCATTCGACACGGTCACGCAAGTGTAAAGGAGTTTCTTTAAACTGCTACCGATCAGAGGTATCTTCGAGTTGAGCGATGAATCGTATTTACTTCAGCAGAATATAACCTTTGGGAGTAATGCATAGTTAACATTACGCGTGCGTATGTTTTAGTTCGTTTCTGTTTTACATACAACTAGTATGTAGCCATTTTATTCCCAACTTGTCACTTCTCCTGCTACGCATATCTTCCTCGTAGAGGATGGTAATATTCTGAGTTTTTTTGTTGTGCCGTGGCTTCGATAGCGGTACAACGTAATAATGCAATGTTTGGTATTGGCTTTAATGAACAGGGAATATGTTCCCACAAGATTACCGTGTTTCAAATTTGTTTAGACAAAAGAGAAGTAGTAGCATTTGATGTGTGACTTGTGAAAATGTTTCCTCTTTTTTTGTCCCTATGCAATGATTTTTTTATGCAAGTGATATTGAGTTCTGTGTGAGCATATTTTAAAAGAGAGACAAACAAAACAAACAACATTTATAGCCCTTAAGTTCCAGCGGTGTAGGAAAAGCGCTGCGTTGAAGAGTACGTGAAGCAGAAGATTCGGTAGCAACGAGATACTTAGAGAACCGCGTAGAGCAATTTAGTTGCAAGCGCATAAACGATCGACGGGTTCGAAAGGCTGAACATGCTCGTAGGAATAGGCTCCCATAGTCTCAGTCTCGATACGAAACAACTAGTATCCTTGAGTCTTTGGATTCACAAAGCAGTTGCTCGTTACTTATATGGGAAATTTTGTCCTCAATTATTTCGATCCAAAAGCAACATTGCTTTCTGAACAAACATTTGTGTTATTTATTAGAAACGAATGTGTGACACCGGCACACCCAAGAATGTAGAGGCGCTACAAAAGCGTTTAGCGTGCGTTTTGTGATTCGCAGGAAGGCATTGCGAATGCTAGACTAGTGATAATTAGTCGTACAGCATTTTATATTTACTATCGGTTTCCTGTTTTTTTGGTTTACTTGTTTAAGTTATCTGTTTTGTAATTCCTGATATCTGATGATCATATTATATTCATCACATAGTACCGAACAATGGTGTGTTTTGTCATCGCAAAATCGCTGTAAAATAAGAGTTGTTAGTTGTACATGAGCAATAGGTTGTGTGAGAAGCAAACGAGCATAGATATTCGAGTAGAACAGACCCATTAATGTGGAGAGGCAAGATTTAAAAAACGAACACATCAAACACACTTGCCGCTAAGTTGTAAGTAGATCAATTGCGGTGTGAAATGAACGAACAAAAGCTCGACGGAAGTAAAAGAGCGACTGCTAACCAAGCAGAAAGACAGAAAATGTGCGTGAGATCTCAAGTTACATCCGCTCGCGATCGATGATCTTTATAGTGAGGGAAAACACAGCCCCAGGATAACTGAACCGCTCGAAGCAAAGGGTTACGTGTGTGAAAAGATCCCAAATTGAACGAGAACACGAAACAACCATAGAAACTAACCCTTAAAATACGTCTAGCTGAACTGACTAGCACAAAAAGTAAGTATTTAGTTTACATAATACACGAACACCACGTAGCCATGCTATGGTGGATGTTACGCCTCCACGGAACATACGAGAGAAGTTCGAACAGTCCATTGTGCTGTCCATTGGTCCTCCAAAATGCAGCATTAGGAAAGGAGGAAAGATTCCTTATCATCAGATGTGATGTGGTTTTCAATTTGTCGCTGGCGTGTAGAAGATTCGTAAGGTTTTGCTTGCTATTTGCGTATAAATTAAGACTTATCATGTATGTTTTTTTCGTTTCTTTTAAATCATGTTTCTATGTAAGATAAACCTGTAACCGATTTACCTGCTAAAAAGTGTCAATTGTGGAGTGTTTCAGTTTGATTCGATTCGATTTAAAAGCATTAGATGAGGGCGTGTATCCTTCCATTCGTGGATGTTTGAAATACAAATATGCATATAGACCTGTCCAAATCGTAATGCAACCGAGAGATACAAAGCAACACTTGGCGACACAATTTAATGGCAATGATTTACGCTGCTACAAACCAAAAAAACACACACACTCACACAGAGACTAACAAAAGAGCACTGAATGAATTTAGAAAAAGAAAAGTTGAGTATATGAAAAGAGAGGTATTTTCTTGAACGAACAAAGAAAAGGAAGAGAAAACTGAAGAAACAAAAAAAAACTCCGCCATGGAATGTAAGGCGATGCAATAAAAAAAGAGTAAATATTAAACGTTTTAAATTTGAAAATTATGTAAAAAGTACGCATTAACCGTTGAGGAAATCAGCAGAGCGCCTCAAAGGCGCGCAATCGAGCGAGTATGCACGGAAAATGGGAACGTAGAAATGATCGAATCCCAGCCAACAAACATGCATTCATCACCGATCTACACCGAAACGTACTAAGACCGAGTCCTCTGATCCTTGGGAAAACGACGCAGCAGAAAACAAAAACCAGGGAGGCTTAGAGAGCCAACCTGCAGAAAGATATGTACTTTTGCTCTAGTAACTTTAGTGCAAATAAAAAAAAAGCAACAAATCTTGTACTAGAATGTAACTCCTAATGGGATGAAATTGTAACATATAAAATATATAAGAGTGAAATTATAATATATTCGAAATGAACCACTGCAAAAGAAAAAAATGCTTCTCTACTGCGTGTATGGCTAGACGGAAAGAAAGGAGGAACTGGTGTCGGTGTTATCTTATCATACGGTTTCTTTCCCAAGGTAACGCAGGAAAAAGGCCTTAAGATTTGAGTGTTTTTTTATTTCTGTTTTGAAAATTATTTACCGACTTTACATTTCTTTAATGAGTGACGAATGAATATGGTTTTCTTCTGAATGATCAATCTCTGCTGGTTTTTTCTTCCGAAAAGGATGCAACCCTCTCCGCAGTTATGTCGTCGTCGCCGTTGCCGCCCTTCCCGGAGTGCCGGTGGGCGTAATGAACGTTTGTAACGTGTTCCTAACCGTCGCACAGTCTGTCTTTATCTTGTGTGTGTGTTGGCCCTGAAGCCCTTTCCATTCATGCATCTTAGCGATCCAATGCCCTAACGATTCCTCTCTATTTTCGTTCCACCTGCGTTACGGGAACGAAAACGAAAAAAGCAAAATTCTATTCCCCCTCCGAAGGGGGCGAAACCCCAAAATGCGCGTGTGTGTGATTGCTGATCGTCTATATTTGTCGCTGTGTCCGCAGAGTGAGGGTGATTTTGGGTGAGTTTATTTTGCGACCGTGCCGTGACGGAGGAAAACCCAAATGGAATTCATCGTCGGAAGAAGCGACCACCGCAATCAGGCAAACGTTTCGTTTGCTGGCTGGCTGAATCTAATCTCCTCCGCTCGATAAGGTTTTCCAGAATCCGAACACATATCCTACAGCTTGCTCGATGAGGGTAGGCTTTGAAAACGGACGAGCGTAATTACGGAACGTGCGTGCGTGTGTCTGGTTTTGAATTTTTATTTTCTGGAGGTATTGACATACGCCGTTTCTCCCGGAATCGCTCCGAAACAGGGAAACAGAACAATCAGAGGATGCTGCACGTGGCGCTCAAATAGTCACTTTTCTGCTATTATTATTAATCATTAATCATTACTACACCTCTCAGTCGCTGCTCTCTCTTCATTGTAGAGTAGTGTTAAACGCCTCTCTTAAACGCTAAACGCTAAAGAAGAATTATGAGCTTAAATTAATTCTTTTCCCGGAAGGCATGTGGACCGTGGGAGTGGATGTGGACGCGGGAATCGGGGAGGATGAGGCGAAGCGCGCAACGTCCATCGGCAGGGCGGTGATGATGCGGAAAACAAAACGAAAAACAAAAAGAGAACAAAGCCGACTAACTAAACGAACCTACTTGACCAGTGGGTGGGACAGGACGTATGGACGAGGATGGATCGCAGGAGGATGTGCGGACACGGGAGAAGAGAGGGAAAGGAAGGAAGGAAGGAAGGGGGGATAGCCGAGGACACCTATTTAGAATAGTAACGTGCCCATGCCACCCATCTCGGACTGCTCTTTCACGAAGATCTCGAAGTACTGGTAGATGATGGTGACGGCGAGCAGGATACCGGTACCGGAACCGATCGCACCCATGAAATCGGCCAACACGGACAGGGCACCGATGCAGAGTCCACCGAAGGCGGCCGCCGTCGGGATGTAGCGGTTCAGCTCGTGAATCATCGAGATCTCGCGGTGGCCACGCATCACCATCTGTTGCTCTTTTAGCTGCTTCGCGACGTCCTTGGCCGAGCTGCCCGACACGTCGATCCACGTCTTCGAGAAGAAGGCGCACGAGCCCAGCATGAAGACGATGTACAGGACGGCATGGATGGGATCGGCCAGGATGTGACCGAGCGATTCCGGCGGTGAAAGGTAATAGCATAGGCCACCGATCGGGTACGAGCGAGCTGGGCCACCACCGCCTACGTCAGCCCACACGCCGAGCAGATTGATCAGGAAGTTACCGTGGAACTTGACGGCCAGCATCTGCGAGATGACGTACAGGTTGGATACGAGCGCGGACTGCAGGATGATCGGGATGTTGGAGGTGTAGAACAGCTTGATCGGGTAGCTGCTGTATTGACCGCGGTAACGGGCCGACTTGATGGGTAGGTCGACACGGAATCCTTGGAAGTATATGACCACCGCAAACACTAGCACCGTCGCCAGCAGGTTCATCAGATTGGGCAGGTTCTGGCGGTAGAATGCCTCCCGGAGAGCACGCACCTTATCCTGGCGTGTGGCGAGCAGGTGGAACAGTGCGATAACGGCACCCTCGAACTCGGTACCACGGCCCGTGTTAACGGTGGCGGGTGAGAACGCCTTCCACACGATCGTCTCGCAGATGTTGGTGGCGATGAAGAGCGAAATTCCGCTGCCAAGTCCGTAGCCCTTCTGAAGCAGCTCGTCGAGTAGCAGCACAATCAGACCGGCCACGAACAGCTGGATGATGATGAGGAGGCAAACACCCGCTCCGATCTCGGCCGGATCGCCGTACATGCCCGTCATGACGTAAACGATCGCCTGCCCGATGGTGATGACCATTCCGAACAGTTTCTGGGCACCGTTGAAGAGTGCACGATCCTTGGGCGTATCACCGACCTCGATGATTTTGGCACCGGCCAGCAGCTGCATGATCAATCCCGACGTCACGATGGGCGAGATGCCGAGCTCCATGAGGGTGCCTCGGTTCGACGCCAAGATGACACGTATCCAGTAGAACGGATCGGCCGAATCCGAGCTCATGATACCGAACAGCGGGATCTGGCAGCAGACGAGGAAGATGAACAGCGTGATGGCCGTCCATAGTACCTTCTCTCGGAACTGGATCTTGCGCTCGGGTTTCGCGATCTCCGGCAGGATGCCGCAGAACGGCTTTATGATTTCCAGGAATTTTACTGTAAAAAAAGCGAAAAATAAAAATTAAACAAAATCCGCAAGGGAAGAAGGGTCACATTCCACGCAGGGGATATTACTCGGGCATGCCGAAACAGTACGCGACCCATATCGGATAATCGCTTGCAGGGCGCCGCGGTGTTGTGTTGTTGGAGCGAAAGTTCCAACTTGGAACTTTTCCCCTGTCTACGTGTACACACGCTGTCGCGCGGGAGAGCGAGAGCGAACGATGATACCATCGTGTGGAAGAGCGATCGAGAGAGAGAGCGCTATAGCAGGATGGCGCACTGACACGGTACATCTATGTAGCCATGGGCACACCGCTGACCGGGAAATACGGTCCCGTGCCGGACAAAATGCGTAAGGCTGGATTAGTCCGGATTGGGATGAAAATCCCCACGAGGCAACAAGTTCCCAACCCACTGAGCACTGCACGGGCGCTGGAGAATACTTACTTCCCATGGTTCCAGGTCGATGGGAATTTCGGGACTTTTCACTAAACTCGCGCACGCACGAACTCGATTAATTATTTTGTCGCTTTTCGTTGCTTTGGGTTGGGTGGAAAAGGTAAATGTTTCCACACTACGACGCGCCCTGTACCGTCTAGTAACGGTGGTACGGCGTGAGATGTGGAGCTCGCTGCTGCTGGACAAAACACCTTCGCTCCCGTCGGTCTCTCGGTTTAAAATTAACAGCAGCACATCAGCAAGGTACCGCTAAATAAGAACACCACTGTGAAAAATCGACGCGTGGCTTCTTTCTGTTTACGTGTTGTCCACGTGCTGTCAAACTCGGCCCATGTGTCACGCTATGGTTATAGCGTCGAGTTGAACGCTGCGCCGCTACCCCAAAGGACATGGTTCTCGTAGCAGTCGTTCCAGCGGACAGGGAATACTAAACTATAATTCTATTAATTATGAGAAAAACGTAGCAGAAAGACGAATGGGAGACTAAAATTGGCCAAATAATAATACGCTTGCTTGCTGATAGTCATGTGGCGTAAAATTTGGAGAATTTAGCTGTAAAATGGTTAATGAATTCGTAATTCATACATCTTGATCACTATAGGATGATGAGGAACTAAAAACTATATTAAAATTATAAAAGAACAAAGTTAAAACACGAATATGAGAAGGAACGTTGCATCATGCATCTGAAGGTGTTTAAAAATTACGATGTATGATTTTTATACATTTCTTTAAACCAAAACATCCATTACGCATTTGAAATCATTGGGCAACCGGCATGTCAATGGATTAATTATAAGAATTAAATGTTTTTTTTTATTGTTGTTAAACCAGTAATTTAATCTAAAGACACATGATACATTAAAACCAGTAATTTAATTTAAAGATACATGATACATTAAAGATGTATGATTTAAAGATTTCATGAGAAACAAAACTGAAATGTGTGCCGCATTTTTTTTCCTCGTTTGTCCGTTTATTCTACTCAACTTTAACGGCAATCGCTTCGTCATTTTACGGCTTTGTTAAATGCTGAGTTTTCGGTGGTTCATTAAAACAAAAAGCCAGGCTGCGGGTGCACCCGTGTGTCGTAATCGGCCAGTAAACCAGCCACTCACTATCCGGATCTTCACTTCGCATGAATTTCCCATGTACACCCGTTTTCCACCCCAGGGTTTTCCACCCCAAGCCACCCCACCAGACGCCGGGAAGTGCGACGAGCATAATCACCAAACAATTTGCCTCGGGCTTGCACAAGCACCGGCCATCATTCGCCTTGGCTTGGAAGCGCATCTCATTGTGGCCACTCGAAGTGATTGTGCATTTTTTTCTTCTTCTGACCGCTGTTCCACTTGCGGGCTTCGGCCGTGCGGTTTCGCTGTTGGAATTCCGCTTTTTTTTTCAACGTAACTTCCACGGACGCGAACATTTGCCTGCGGTCTTCATGAGTCGAGGCTCCAGCAAACGCTGGCCGTAATTCTCTCGACCAATTCTTTTATCCCGTCCCATTACGGACACTGGAAAAGCCACAGCGCCACAAACATCGGGCATCGGGCCTGTTTACTGTGGTCCACTTATTTTTTTTTCTCACTCGAGTGCGCTTTCCCACTCCGCTAGAAATCGGAACGAGCGGTAACAACAATTTATTCTGTTATCATTACCATAAAATTATCATGAAATTAAATCATCATGGCGGGCAAAAATGAGCCCGCTCCTGGGTTGGTTCGTCCACGTGGACGGGAAGCACTGAGTGGCCACGACACATAACGCTATGATGGAGATGTACAGGTCAATGAGCAGAATTAACCGCGCACGGGGTGGCAATGTATGCGCATACGGACGCTTAGTGGAAACCGGAAACAAGGAGCCCGGAAGTAAGCGTGCGTTTAACCTGCACTCGTCAGCGGAAACGCTCGTTTGGACGCACCTACTTCCCGTGTGTGTCGAGTCTAGGGATGAAAAATGTCCGCTACCACGAGCACCACGCGCTAACTCAATTCAACTCCTACAGTACATATTTTGTGTTCTCTTCATCCCCATACATCCCTTAAAGCGCTTGGCTTCTTCCGGCTAATCTGCCCATCCGAAAAACGAATGCTCTTGTGATTGTCAAACGCACACCGCTTATGTAAACGCGGGTCGAAATGGTCCCTTCGTTCGTCCTGTCCTTTGGGGCAGCCATTGTGTCACGTGGGAGGGAAAAGCACGCGCTGCTCTTATCCGTGAATTGGATGCTCTGACCGTTTGATGTCCCGCTGCCATTTATCGACTGCTCCTTTTCGGGTGACTGGCGACAACTCGTGGCCGTCTCGTCTGGGGGCATCGTCATCATTTAAACATGAACAGCGAACGATTACTCGAGCGTGCATTTGGCCGGATGTTTCGCTGAACTTTGCCGGTGGAACTGACCGCAGGACAATTGCGCTTCAGCTCGCTCGCTAACGAGATGGTAATTTCATGCATAAACCCTGTACCGGGTGGACGCTGTCCGACTGACCGTCCGATTATCCGTTTATGATTCTTTATGTGTCTTTTTCAGCAGCATCTTCCAGCTCGTCCTGTGGGGCTTTCAAGCACCTGCAAGACAACGAGCGAATGTCATCTTTAAGTGTTACTATGCGCGCTTGTGAGCATTGGAGACCGGGGCCAACCGGAAGTACGCTTTCATTTTGAAGTTCCCATTCCCGCAGCACATCGCGAGGTGGATGTGCTCTGAAAAGCGCTAGTGGTAGAAGCCGAGCAACAATAGGCAAAAAAAAAACGTGTTTTATGTGGCTTGTTTCTTGCGTAGAACAATGAACGCTGTCATTAATCAAACGTAGGGGCTCTCTCTCTCTCTCTTTTGTGAGCTGAAAGTACCATTTTTCATGCAGATCTCGGTGCTTAATGCGGTTAGGACGTTCCTTCCAAGGCTCGTGTGATTTGTGTGTATGTGCGAGCCAAAAACGACTTATGTTGCCATTGTGCTTGAAGGCAGCGTTTAATGCAATCTTGATTAAAATCCTCATTGTGCCATTTCAAAGGTAGCACTGCACCGAAAAGCGCGTAAATAATCACGTGTCGTCTAGCTTTGGAGGTTGCAAATGAAAATTTTGCCCATTTTTGTGTCCCAAAGGTTCGCTTTATGCAAACGATTGTATATTTGCACCCGGTGTTTGTGGAATGCATCAACTTGATGAACTGCCGACAGCCTTCGGGAGGTCACATGCCCTCTTTCTCTCTCTGTCTCTCTCTCTTGGGTGCAATCAATCTCCCGAAACCCATTTATATTAATCAAATCTCGGATTTAATCGATTCCGGCCGCCATCCCGAGTGACCGGAGGGTAAAATAAATCGGCGCATAAAACTGCATCGCTTAAATAAACCACGTGACACAAAACTTTTCCCTATTGGCTTTCGGCTTTTTGCTTCTCTTGTTTTTTTTTTATTTGGAATGTCCCACTGCGATGTGTCGTTTTTTTTCGACCCATACCTGTAGTTTGCTTCCTTTTGTACCCAACATTTAGTGAGCGGAAAGTTGATTAATATTTTCTAGCTATATCGCTTGGGCCCTCGAGTGAAAGTTTTATACGTTTTTCTTTCATGCACGTAGGGTATCAAATTTTATTCGAATTCCTGCCCTCCACTGGAGCCGATGGAGCTCGTGATGTTTTGTTTGGTAACCCGTGTGCCACCCCAGAATCGCAACATTAAATAATTTCATGTCCTGCAGCGTGCGCCAAAAGGGCAGCCCAAAAATTTAACCTCCCCCATCCGACGAGGTGGCATGATCGCGAGTAAAATTGTGTTAGAAGCCTTCCGGGGCCAATCCGTGAGGTGTTATGAGCCATACGACCGTGCACCGGTGCATAAAGCAAATGAAAACATGCGGCTGATAAACAACGCGGGCGGGAAAAACTGCATCCACGTTCGCATCGAAAAAAAAAAACGGGACACTTTTTCATATGCTATCCGGTTCTCACGAGCTTTTGCCCATTATTTGCGTTGCTGCTGTTCGCTGTTTAGCCCACCCATGGGGGTGGGTGGGTGTGAGTGAGACGACCATCACCCGTTCCATCTCTTTCTCGGCTTCTTTCACAGCGTGCAGTAATTTCGAGTGAAAGTAAGCGACTCGAGTGCGTAACGGGACGCGAGTGGGCGGTGCATGAAAACAACCAAAAAACCCCAAAGTTTGCTCTGGCCACAGATTCCGCGCACGGTCAAGATTTATTTGGTTTGCCGTTTGCAGTGTGCAGTGGGTTGGGTGGGTTTACAAAAAAAAAAAAAATAAACTGCAACGTGGCAGTTTTGGCGATGGAATCCTGAGCGCAGGGTGGATGGATCCTTTACCGGAGGGTACGCTCCTGGCGATATGGAATTTGCTTAGTTTTGCGACCAGAATAAACTTTCACCAAAGTGGCTATAACCGGCTAACGGCAGCCATCTTGCTAGGAACACGCGGATTGTCTCGACCGCTAGAACCGAGCTGGAAGGCCGGATCATTTTAAGTTGATTAAACGGGACGAAAGAAAAGAGTCATGCTTTTGTTTCATTCTCAAGCAATGACGCAGTTGCCACGCTGGAAGAGTAATTGTGCCTGGGAGATGCATTTCGGGCACACATTTGTCCCGTTATTGTATTTGTAGCAAAGTTCTTAAGGATTCGGCGCTGTAAGTTTAATACGGTCAATAGTGAGTTCATACCTGCAACTGGGCGTGTAAGCCCGACAGATTGGAGTTTGCCAGAAAATGCCACAATGTTCGTGAAGAGAAGGATAAAAAGCGCACCTGTTTGTGGCAACGAACATCGTCACAAATTAAGCAGCCACGGAATGGAAGCGACGAACCAACGCGTTGGTTTCGAAAACTTTAATATCAGTTTTAAAAGCTGGAATGGGCACCAGCAACTTCGTTCTAGATTCGTTGTTTTATTTTCACAACTATTTTTTGAACAAAAACGCACCACTCTTGGACATGATTTACACCACTCGCTAAGCTGTATTGTTTCCTGAATCCCAGCAACTCTGAGCGGTAGAGCTTTCTGCATCACAGCAGGCGACGGTTTGCTTGCTACCGTGGAGTCCGTTTTAATTGACAGTTTGGGGTTTGTTTATATTCCTGCTTCGTGAAATCCAGCGCCAGAATTTCGTGGAAACTCCCCCCAGCAAGGATTGATTCTATCTCCCGTAGAGCACCTACGCTTGCATTAGTTTGGACTATTCGGCGAGTGATACTGCGGGGAACAAAAAAAAGGATATATTTCATCCCGGACGCGTAGCTGACACAAAGCGTCACCGATACTACTGTGCTGTGGTATTTATTAATGAAAATGTCCGCCGAGCTTCGAGCTAACGAATTCCGATGAACTACGGAGGTGAAATCTGGCCTAACGAACCCCACCGCAGTGGCAGCGGTTGGGATTAAATAAATGGTCACTTCATTTGATTAATTCACTTCACTCTCATTGCCCTTTCGCTAATTTATCACCCATTGCGTTTGCTTTTCATTTCGTCTCATTTCGGTTGCGGCATCCGTTCACCCAGCGGGTTGTGTGTGGGGATGGTTTTACCATTGCAGGTGGGAAAACGCAATGAGTTGGAGTGAAAATTCCACCTCTCGGAAGGCCAGTGGTGCGCTTAGTGCGGGTAATGGCCATAAAACTTAATCCTCACCACGTGGAGTTGATGGTTGGAGGTTTGGATGGTCGTTTGGAGGGGAACTAATCGTCTCGCTACGAAAGAGACGTTACCGTGGGGTTTGTTTTCTTTCCTTACGCCACCGGTTCCTAATTTTCCGAGCTCACGTAATGAACTCATATTCCGGTTTGCATACCGGGTGCTATTACCTGCAATTCGGCACTGGCACCGGCACCAATCAATAATTTCACCTGAAATCGCACCAGCAATTAAAATGGAAACGTTATTTTATCGTAATTAAAACAAACCGATCTCCGTGTCGTTTCGGGAAATAAAAAAAAGAACATATCAAAACTGATCAAAATTTCATGCCTGGAAAAACTGGAAGTCGGAATGCTTGTTCCAGGTAAAAATGAAAACATAATACGAGCTTGAGAGGCGCACCGGTGGACTTTATCGAAAGCGGAATGTTGGAAGCTCGTACGTTGGGGGGGTAAAAATTCGATTCCGAGAAATAAAAACCCTCACCCGCTTCAAACCGTGCCACGTAACGGCCAAAACGGTGCACATTTATCTTCACCAGCACATTCGCATCCTTCTCATATCCCCGTTTGGCGCTCGAGGTAAAATTTTTTTGTATTTTCGGGAAGCTTTTGGCAAACGCCATACAATGCGCACATCGCTGCTTGGGTGGATTTGCTTCAAGAGGTCGGTTTTATCTTCACCGCATGATGCTTGATAAAAAAAAACCGCACACCATGGAAACGCGAACAAACCGACATGTTATGACAAGCTAATTAAGCAGGGCTAGAACTGTGGTTTAAAAATTGCCTTGCCATCGATTCTGAAACGGGTTTTCAACCCCCATTTTTTCAACCCTCATCGCTTTCCATCCCACTAGCAAAACGTGCAAAGTCCACCGACGCTCGAGTGCGGATAAATTATGCCACTTAAGCTAAATTACGACAGGCGGCGTTATTCGATTCGCTCCACCGTTCGACGCAGGCAACGCTATCGGTCGCAATAAATCATCATCTCGTCGATCGGTCGATCTCGTGCCGTCGTTTAATCGGTGTACCTTCGGGCGAGAGGTCGGTGAGCGGTGGGCGGTGGGCGAAGCAAATAAAATAATAACACAAAAAATGTCTACACCCCCGTTTGCGTCTATTGTGCGATAAATTCACTCACTTCCCGTGGTCCCGGCCCTCCCACAAAAAAAACCGTTAAGTGAGACTGCGGGGGAGGGTGGCTGGTGAAACTGGCTGGTGGGGTTGGTGGGTGGAACCGACCGTATTATTCACCCCACAAGCGAGCGTTACAGGAGTGCCGAGCGAGCGTCTACCAAATCAGCAGTAAGCGAAATGCAACCTGCCGGGTCGATTGCTGGGTGAGCGATTTCCGGCAAGCCATCCACCGGGAAAGGGGCACGTGGGCAGGTAGAGGGCGCATTGTGGCCGGTCTTATCTTCGCATCCATCCACGCGATGGCGTCGAACGGGGCGAACGAACGATTTTCCAGCTCCAGGGAAATCATTCTTTCGATAGCTTTCAGCCGCCCGGCATCTCGGCGCCGATCGAGAACGGGCTCGGTGCGGGATTTGCATTGAATGTCTTTGGCTGGATGGGTGGGTGGGTGGGTTGGGAGGGAGTTGAGGTGGAACTTCTCGCTCTCTATGCTCACCGGATGCTGTTTATTCAGTGTACCGTTTCAACAGGCGCTTTCGTTCTCGGTGGGCTCATCCGTGGCATGGTTTTCCGCTTAACGAAACAATTTGCCCCTTGGTGTTCTTCGTCGTGTTTTTGCCTTCCTCTTTATTTCGCTGCCAACGGGCCATTCCGGTTGTCCCTTTCCCCTTCCTTTCACCCATCACTCCACAAAGGGGGGGTGGTTTTCCGTCTATAAATAAATTAAATTAGCTCCGTACACTTTACGGCCAAATGGTGAAATAATTGGACTGGCATTTCGTGCGCTCGTGCTGCGATTGTGGCCTTCTCCGGTGCAATGGGACCCCGGGTTTCCCGGTTTCACCTGGTTCGCACGAGAACTCGGTGTAATGCTAGCGTTCGGGAAGAACCTCTGCCAAGATGAACCAAAGGCATACCGGTAAGACGGAATCATCGTGGCTTCGTCCGGCGGCTTTGTGCCGCCTAATCCCGCACAAACATTTGCCCTGGCTTGGTGGCCAAGCCTGATCATTACTTCCGATGCTTGAGCTTTTCCTGGGTCTCGTACGCCCGGGTCCAAGGGAGGCCTCAGATTTGCGACGTTCCAATCCCTGGCTCCTGAGTGGGGTTTATTTGTTTAAATTAATTTAAGCTACATCTGCTGTTTGATGTGTGTTTCTGCGGGTGTTTACGGATCGAAACCCGCCGGCGTTATGAGGTAATTGTTCGGTGGCGTCGTTTTTGCATGATTTCGCTGAAATGGGGTGAAACGCGAACGTACACGATCGCCCAATTGCGTCGTGTACTAAGCGCCAACACCGGATGCATGCGTTCGTAGCGGATGCTTTCGTGGATTGAATGGAGACGCCTGGTGCTTGACGGAATATTGAACTCTCTACCCTATGGAAACGGCTGGTGGCCGATGATGATGATGCCTGGTGCCCGCTGCAGACGCGTGGAGTCCGATGGAGACGCCTGGTGCCCGATGGTGACGCCTGGTGCCCGACGGAACATAGGTGAAAAGTACCCGATGGAGACGCCTGGTGCCCTGCAGATTGGTGGTGCCTTTTGCACGATGGAGACGCCTGGTGTCTGACGGAGTTTAGGTGCCCAGTGTCCGATAGAGACGTATGGATTCCGTTGAAGACGCCTGGTGCTTGACGAAATATAGGTGCCTAGTATCCGATGGAGACGCCTGGTGACTGGTAGTCAAGGGCACATCGAGGTTTCGTACGTCCTATTGATTCGCTGCCGTGATAATGGAATTGATCATCGAACCAAGGGATGGGCTCGAACCAGGAAGCGAGGACGGACGGATGCCGTTCTTCAGTCACGATCCGTTTTTGGTTGTTTTTCCCAAATTCCCAAGCCTCAGGGGCTTACTTTTGGGCCTGCCGGTTCGTTTCTCGGCACCATTAAACCACCCCCGCTCCGCAACCATGCCCTCTCTCTTACTATCTTTCTCTACTCCCAACCTCGCTGGGAGGAATGCGAAGGGTACATAAAAGCCCTATGCACACGTACGCATATATCAATCCGATTCAGTCAGTCGGGGACCGAAATTGAACGGAAAATTTATGGGATTTAATTCAATCAGATTTACGCTGACAAACGCCTTCGGTGTCTCTCTCGCAGTGACACTCCTACCAGGCGAGGACCTCCCGTCGCGCTGGGTTACATCTAGCGTGAGTGAGCGAGACAGAAAGCAGCAAAAAAGCTTCACGAAAGAGAACCACGTAAAACACACACAAACAAATCCAAAAAAAAGAAACGAACGCAGCATGTACACGGTGGAGAAATCAGTTAAACGCAAACTATGCCTCGTGGCGAGACCGTCGACTAGGCATTGGATGGTGTGTGGTTGGCGTTATTTTTTTTTTTTTGGAGTACATCCTAGGGTTTTTTGTGCCTGGTTTTCTCCTCTCACACAGATTCAACCGACGGTTGACAGCTTAATGTGCAAAAACTGTAAACCGGCAAAATGGGTTAGTGTCGAAATGTTACTTCATTCGCTCCGGTGCTGGCGGTTCGCACGAAACAGCGCATGGTGCGAGGTGTGCCACCGGACGGAAATGGAAATCCGGGTAATCCGGGGTAAAGGAAACCGAAATGTTTCCACCATTTCCTTCCCGGGTGGGGTTGGCGCGACGATGCGCACCGGACGGGAGAAGCGCACGGATAAAATATTATGTTCGTACGAAACGAGCTACGCAACATCACCAGCAACAATGGTTGGCTTCCTTCCTGGCCGGAGGACACCCGAGGGGGACGTTTTTGGGTTGGGGGTAGGAAAAAATATGCAACCCCCCTTCCATCGGTGAGCTGTCGCACGGGCACGATCGAGGGCAATAATAACACTAATGATAATAGCGTGTAGTGGAAAAAAGAATGTGCATGTGTGCATGTGTGCGTGTGTGTGTATGACAGGAACCACAAGCAAACACGGCACAAGGATCACAACCGAAAGCTCGGCAGCTCGCGGAAAGCGGCCGTGCCGAAATTCGGCCCGGCCTGGCTTTTAAAGTTATTTATTGCCTTTTCATCCTGTTTCGCTCTTATCTTTATTGCTTTCGGTATTGTTGTGAAGCTTGTTTTATGAACCCGACAGGACCCACCCAACCGACGAGCAGCGTACGGCGTCCCGTATGGCTGCTGGCGTATGAGAGAAAAAGGTGACCGTGAAGCGACCGTTCCACCTAAGCTGTTCCTCCCAATCACCATCCGCATCCCTTCAGGGTGTGTTTTTTGGTCGAACAGAACGGAATGGATGCATTGGCTGGAAATCGGGTGAGCTTTCGAACGCGCTCCCCACCAAAAATGAAGGTGTTGATCTTTGCCGCGTTTTGTGGTAAGGAAATGATCGCCACGCCGTGTGGAGGATTATTTGAGGTTGCGTACGTGATGTGGCTGCTCTTCCTGGATGGACCTATCGAGCCTTTAAGCCCGTTTCCGGTCCAGCCGTCTCGGGGGGTGACGATTCCGCGAATGACAATTATTGCATTCGATCAAACGAGCACGACAGCTGACATGCAATCCCCGTGGGCCTACGATTGTTTCCGTGGCTCGTCCTGCGAGACCTGCGGTGAATGGTTGAGTTTGTTGTTTTTTCTTGCTTTCAAAAGCGTTTCCAGCGTCACAATGGAACCTTGGCGATGGTTTCGCGCGCAAAGCGACCAGGTGACGCGATGACAAGTGTACCGTGGCCTCGTGACACCGTTCGGCCATTAGTGACACGTGCCGCGGTCGAAGGCCAACCATTTGCGACTTTTCGCGCCTCGTTCGGGACGATTTTCCGTATCCCGGTCACGCCATTTTCAGCCCAGCGACAGCGGGCAGGCTGGCTGGTTGGTTCCATGGGCTTTTGCTGCATGTTTTTTCTCCGTCTCTCTCTCTCTTTCGTGACGTTTTAGGAACAAACAGGCCTGCTCCGTTTGCTCGATTTGAATGGGATGTAAGCGCTGGAACGGAACAAATAAACAGTTGACCCCGTTTCCCTCCAACCCGGTGCGTCGCTCCACCCACTCTGCGGGGTCAAAGGCTCACTCGCACCCAAGGAAGGGGAATGGAAATCCGGGCGACGTGGAAAAGACACATTTTGAGCAGCCATAACGCGTGTTGTTTGCCGTTCGTTCAGCGAAGTGCGCCGCTCAAGTGGAGTTTGCTGGAACTCTGCGGCAGAGAAAGGTTTCGGGAGGGCTAATTTCAGGCGGCAGGGTCGGCCCGAAATCGTGATAGTAATTCCGGAAACGCTGACTCGTGTTATGGAAAATTTCTGTACATGCTCGCGTCGGGGGTTTTATTTTCATTCCATTCGGCAGCGTTTGTTTACAAGTACGTTACGTTGGACGATATTGGCTTGCATGGGACGGGAAACAGCAGTGAAGTGGTTCCAGAAATACTGAAACGGTCCCGTTTGCAGGCTTTACAACCGCTTGCTAGTGGTTTTATTCTGCTTGCATGTGCTTCTCCGTAAGTGCTTTTCTATTTCCCGACTGATGGGCTATTTGACAGTTGCGCAAACTGTCAAAAGATGACATAATTTCTCACCATTCCAACCTACTAGCACGTTGCTATGGCGACCCTCACCGTTTGGCGCATAATTACGGTCCTTTACGGTCGCTTTAATTACTGGCATCGCTTACTTTGACCAGCATCGCTCCTATGGTGGCGAGGCGTTTTCCATCGCAGCTACCGAGTGGTCTTTAAAAGAACGGTGCTGATAAATATTCTCTCCCCGCTGCCACACGTGGCATAATCTTGATGAAAGGACTTCCGGGTGTGGCCTGATTGCGCCGTACGCATTCGGTTGGACCAACTGCGACATGAGTTATGTGAGGTACGCCGCTCGGTGGCTAATCATTGGTCACGTCGGGCGGAAATTATGTTGCCTGTGCCTTTACCCCCTACCAGCCCGTTTTCACGCCCTTTCCCGTGTGCCTCATGTTTACGTTTAATGGTTAATTTCCCGCGTGTTAACGGGAATCGCAATTGATGACCGCACCAGCCCAGGTAAGGGTGGTACGCGCGCGTTCGTTCCGAGAATACCCGTGTTTAATGGACGATGGTATGATGCACGGCAAGTGATTGCCCTTAAACCCAAGCTGCTTGAGGATTCATATCGCGTTGAATCGCAACAGCTAAGAATTGGTTGTAGTAGCATCGAAATTAGAGATTTAAAAGTTCGATTAGTTTTGCAATAATGGCGCCAGTTATCGTTGAAAACTAATCACACCACACGGGTTGCCGCTTGAACGGCAGCTAAATCAACCCACAGCTTGCGCAATAACTCACCAACCGAGCATCCAGCAATAATAGGCAATTTTGTGGTCATTCCGTAATCGGTTGCCGTTCAGCCAGCAAATGAATCGAGCGCACGATCTGTGGGGCTTTAAGGCTCTGGGGAGAGCCCTCGCAGCCGCAGACAAACACGGCATCCCGGTGGGCCGGATTTCGCAGCCACCAACCGGAATCACATTACGTTCGAGCGCGTAGAGGGTGGCGCCTATTCATTAGGCGCCCTTTATATGGCCACGAAAGGGAAAGCCAAACACGGGGCAGGTTTTCCACTGGCGAGCCAGGGTGCGGGTGAAGTTTAAATGAGAGCTGTCGAAGCTAGTTAAAGTGACGGTGTTGGTGGCCATAAATTGACTTTGAAGTTAATTAGAAAATACCAAAACCGACCACGCTTTGCTGGGTTGTGAGACCCTGTGAGGTGCAAACACATGCTGTACGTGTGTTACGGCTGCTGTCTCGAGGTCCGGATCGGTCGTGGAAGGGCATTAGATGTACGAATCGGTGGCCATCGCGGGGGAGTGGTTAGGGCCTCGGACAAATGGGTGTCCATTTTCGTTCACATATTGTAGCTGATCGCGGGTTGGCCACCCTTCGGGTTCGCTTTTCTCTCTCTCCTCCACTTGCCACGATTGCGGTCCGGGTTTTACGTTCAGTTGATTCGGTTTAATTATAGCTGTCCCGTCCGCATCCCGGAGAGGGGTTAGTAAAATGGACGATTCGTTTTTGGTGCTGTAGTGGCACGTGCCGGAAAATTCCGTTTGTGAGGGTGAGAGGTATTGGAGACCTTTAGAGCTGGTGCAGCTTTCCAATTCCAATTCAATTAGCCGATTGAGGGCAGCAGAAAGTTTGAATCTAATGGTTTGATACGCTTACTGGGAAATCCTCGCACGGGGAGGCGTTTTTCAACGATCCAAGCAGGCCCTGGACATAAAGAGGTTTTGACATTTATTTGTAAAAAAAAACAATACTACACATTTGCGTCACATTTTTAACCGTTATTACGATCTCTTGTTTGCGGGATACTTAACCCTGAAGCGGGTTGAATGCGTTTAATGAATCAATTAAATCACAACGAAACTTTTTTTTACAAAAACGTCCGTATCACTTCCTCTCGTGGGTCGAGTTTTTCCCAGGCTCGCTACCGTTATCCCCGGAGTTGCCTGTCCATTGCACATGCCGTAGAACGATGGTGGGGACTGAAAATATTTCCCACAATTTCGCAATCACCGTCAACCGCACATCCGACCCGGTGACAACCCGAATCTAATGAAGTGAACCGGTGCACACGCTGCCAAACCATCGCCCAACCCTTTTGGGACATTTGTTGCGGAGCGAAAGCATCCACAGCACGCGGCCAAACCGTCGGAACGTCGTCGTCGTCGTGGTCGGGCCACAGCACCTACTGCAGTTTGGTGCTCGGCAGGAAGGGCAATAAAATAAATAAGCTTCGATATCGAGCTTTCTCCGTGAATGTTTCGGAGTTTTGGGAACGTGGCTGTGGCTGGCGGCGGTTTCTTCAGCCGTTAGTTACTCCTTCCGGTGGCCGCCCGGGCACGATTTTCGCTCGCTGGAGCCACCGGGTTCGAGCGGACGCTCGCTTAAAGTTTATTTATTTATTCTATCCTGCGGTATTGCCCATGTGCGGCGTCGAAGTTTTATTGTGACCCTTGGAGCTGGTCTGTGATCGAGCCGGTGGATCGAGAAGCGAACCGATAGGGTAAGAATTGAGTTTCAGCAATGGCGGGCATGTGGTACGAGTCGATTGGATGCCGTTTCATTTCGTTAGAATTGATTTTCGACACGACAAAGCGCAAGCTGGGAAATGTTTCAACCGTCACGAAATGGAGGCAATTTTCCCAAACGAAGCATACGTTTGTGGTGGTTCGCGAAAACAACGGGTGAGCATTTTGCACCGTTTGTTGCATCCAGCGAGCAGGAAAAGTGACGATTTATTATGTGTTCCTCCACGCGGCCACTATGCAAACTGATCCCCTTCCGATGTACTGACGGAAGCGAATGGCTTCCGAGAATGAAGCCTCCAGAAAACACGGCACCCAACGTACGGTCAGTTGGGTGGATTTTCATCCCGTCCCAGGCTAAGTGAGAAGTGTTTTCCCGAGCCACACGACCCTCGAGTCACACGACCGGATGGACTGTTGGCATGTCGTCGAGTTTTTCGAGCTTCCCGTTCGAGGAAAGAATCTTTG
This sequence comes from Anopheles nili, assembly GCF_943737925.1. Classification (NCBI taxonomy): domain Eukaryota; kingdom Metazoa; phylum Arthropoda; class Insecta; order Diptera; family Culicidae; genus Anopheles; species Anopheles nili. The sequence continues at coordinate 6,145,097 of NC_071292.1, forward strand.
CGGCTTCTCACCTGCCAGTAGCGAGAAACCACTTTCCATCTCGCATATTTTCGTCGGTTCTTGGAAGAGATAAAACACGATGCATTTAAAAATGTGACGAAGGGCTTTTGATTATAATTTGAGACTAACTGCGATGGTATTTAGTGTGTGGAGTGGATTTGATTTAAGAGAACAGGGAGCTCTCAAAATGGGGGATTTCTTTGATGCGTTATTCTTAGAATGCTTGTTTGCGAACAATTCACAAGGACATACAGGAAATGCGCATTGAAATGCACCGTTTTGATGCAAAGTGGCGTCTTCAAAGAGGAGAAAATGTAGATAGCTTCTGAACGGACGTTTTCAGAGTTCGCATGTTGGTAATTCTGCGAAGCTAGTATTCGGAGAAAAACCTCACTCGGGTTTGAGCTAAACATCCCAAGCTCGGCAAACACCAGTACGCCATCGCTTGTCTCTGGAGCTTGTCCTAACTGGTTTGCCTGAAGGTGTCATTTTTGAGGAATCGCTCCACTGTGATGTGGTCTTCGTTGGGGTTGAGAAACCCCTTCCCGACACGATGCCGTGTTTGTGGGAAATATAGCAAAACGGTTCCACCGACTCGCTGTACACACAAGAACCCTTCAAAAGCTTCGAGCTGCTGCGGTTTCGAGGCTTTTCGGTGAAAAAAATATAATATCGCGAGAACGCTTAGCTATCGACCGAATTAAATCAATACCACGCGCGGAGGACCTTCCAAGGATAACACGACGATGATAACACACCCACACCCAAACACACACACCATGTTGGCTTTTGCGTGAGTATTTCGGCAAACAACCGGCAACAACCGGGTAAAGGCTCGTAAGCGGAAAAGGCCCACTTCAACGCCGGCTCCTTGAGCCGTTTACCGCTAACGAATGCCAGCAACTCTGCAACCGTTGTTGCCGAATCGTTTCGAGCGCTCTCATTCTTGGATTGTTGCTTTTGTTGCCCGCTGGTTGCCCACCCACCATCCACCCACAATCCCGGGACTGCTTCCGGTTGACAGATGGAGCTGTGGGTGGGCAAGGTTGTGAAATAAAACCCCGAAAGGATGTCAGGCTGGAGCGCATAACGCGCGCGATCGATGCGAGATACGGGAACGAGCGAGCGGAGGACCGAGTGGCAGCAAGTAACGGTTAAATCCTGACAAGCGGAAGGGACTTTGCTTCTCGGACCAGTCATCACATTCCCGAGATGGCCGGTCGATTGTTTTTCGATTTACGGTTTGGTGCTTTTTATTTTCCAACGATCGTAAACGAGGCTTAAGCGCGCAGACTCGCCCATTTCCACCGAGCTAAAGGCTTTGAAGGGTTTAAAGACGATGGGATGCCTGCGATTGTGTTCCTAAGCTGCTTCCTTAATTTTCACCGTGAGTGTTTTAAGTGAGCCCACAAAAATGAAAAAAAAAAAAAGATTCTAATCAGCAGTCGTTCACGCGGCCAAGTTTTCCTTTCATCGGGAAAAGGAACTCCCAAGGGAAGAATCTCACCGATCTCGATCTGGCTATCGGTGGGCGTTTGAGTCCACCCCAGCGGGCGATTTGTAAGGATTACGGGTGGGGCGACACAATTGTTAAATAATTTATCGCCATAATTTAGAGCGGATTACGGCGCTTCACACGCCCGGCAGACAGCGCTTTCCACGGCACAAACGAGAGCAACAATGTGCCACCCGCTCAACCGTCGGTCGAACGTCCTGGGACCAGGAGTGATTGTGACAATTTCCACGCAAAATCCCCATAAGCCACTGATATATTTCGCTAATTATGATAAAGATCTGCGAGCTGAAGTGGCCCACAAGTGAAGTAGGCCATGCGCGTGAAGGCTGGTTGCTAGGCACCGGTCGACGAGCATCTCGGGCGCGACGGACCGAACCTCGAGCTGGGGAGCTTTTCCAATGGCGTCGCTGTACATCAAGATGCGTCCGTCCGGCTTATCAGTAGATGCTTGGTGGTAGTTTTCCCACCCTAGGGTGGCCCCATTCGGACACAAGGAATCTGGTGCCGTTCGTGCGAAATTTATGAATGACGCAATTTATGCTCCGTCCGTGGGGTTGCCAGCAGCATGACTTCTGCAACGGGTTGACGCGAATGCCAACATAATTAGAGTGTTTCTTTTTCTTTTGATGTGCCACCGCAGGTGAGGTGACTCGCCACAGAAATGCCACAGTAATCACCGGAAGCCATGGGGCCTTCGATGAGCGATAAAGCACGTGCTAATGATGGACAGGAGCGTGTTTTCCACCAGGTGTAATTCGTCGGAAAAGGCGCGTGGGAGCGAATTTTGTTTATCGGCGTCCTCCCATTTCCCGCAACTCGTGGAGTGTCGATCGCGTTTGAATGATAAGGGCTGGGAAACCGCAATGGGGGTGGTTCGGTTGGGCGTAATGAGGGTGGTTTTCTGGGGGTTGCGAGTTGATTGAATTATTATACGATTTCGGCCAAGATTGACAAGTTTATTAGAGGGCCGCGCGTTCTTTGCTAGTTGGTTGTTTCGTTTTCCTTCTCCTTTGTTGTCTTCCTCCAGGTGCTCCACTTACTCCCCTAACGGGGTCGGCTTAAGCCCCGGTTGATGGTGATCAATTTGGGAAGGAAATTACACCGTCCGGGGGAATTTTCCCCAGGCGGCAAATGCTCGTTTTCCATGCCGACCACCGGGAATGGTGCCCCGGGCGCCTTAATGTGAAGGTGAACGTTTATCAAATTTCCGGCTCGGAAGTGCTACCGCTCTGATAGTGGCGTGCTGAATGAGGGGCTTTTCCTGGTACGCGAACAATGGGCCGTTTTCGATGAGTGTGAGAATAAACGTGTGGGATGTGTGTGTAAGCGTGTTTGTGCGATAAACAGGGCTTGTGGTGTTGCTATATAGGCGTGGGGTTAGGAAAATGTGGCACAAATAGCGGTAAAACTATGGCACGATAAATTATGAGCTGAATAAATCGATGCCTATCCACGTGTAGATCACCAAATATACCACCGAGTTAAAGAGTTGAATTGCATCGGCAGCTATAAACGGGCATAATCTGAACTTATGACAGCCTACTTGGACCCGTAAGGCAAGTGCTTCGTTGGACCAATTCAGCTAGCATCAATTAAATTCAGTTCAATAGCCATGCAGGAAGTTGGCAAGTTTTTGCCATAAAAGTAGAACCGCTTGCAAAAATTTATCGCCGGTTGGGATTTTTTCCCAACCAAGCACGAGCCGTAAACTAACGGATGATTAATACGAAAGTGCTTACGTAACACACTATTGCAAAAGAACCAGCCAAGTGATGATGGCTCAAGGGGTGGTTCGTAAAAATACTCAAGGCTACGATGTTGTAGTGCACTTGAAAATGAAATTACTTACATTTTCCGGGCACTCGAGAGTAGAAACCTGACGCACGGAACCAGCGTTTTTTGTTATTGTTGTTGTAAAAGTGCTTCCACGAAACTAGTGAAACTTCTAGCGGCAGAAACGCCCCACCCACGGCAGTGGAAACACTTCATTTATCAAGCAAAGGTACGAATGGGGCCGGGAAAATGAATAAGCGGCTCTTCTTTTTAAGCATCGGACAAGTTCCGGCCACCGGCTCGAGTGAACCAGGCAAACATTATTACGACACCGGCCGGCAAAACAAATTAGCAACCTACTTCGGAGGGGGGGGGGGGTAGAGCAAAAAAAATGGTTCCAAATCCATATTGTCACGGTATTAGCATGGCAAATCGAAGCGAGTAAAAAAAAGCTACCATCCGAAACAGGACCTTCTCCGGGCCTGGAAAAGAGAAGGAATATAAGAGAGAGAGAGAGAGAGAGAGAGAGTGGGAGAGAGAGAAAAAAAAATGTAAGCGCTTACAAGCGTGTGATTTATTCAGTCACGTTGACAAATTGCGAACGGTTTTTCTTGCGGCCCTACTTGACGACATCTTCCGTACGGTGGTCGAGCCCCGTGGGATGGAGCGTTGCTTCTTTCTTCCCTTTTTTTTGTGTGTGTTGTCTGTCGTCCCCATAGCACCCGAGTTTCGGATTCCAAACGAGCAGGAGCACGAGTGGGTGGGTTTTCTTTTCCTTTACCAGCGAGCAGCAACGAAAAGTGACAAAATCGGTGTCTTAATTTGATTCCTCGAATAGCGAAAACATTATGATGCTAATTTGTCAAAACGATCAGGAATTTTCCTGCGGTTCGCTTTTGTTGAAGGCGGGGGGGGGGGATTTCCTTCGCGAAGAAGAGCGAGAAAAAAAAAGCGAAGGAAAACCAACAGCCAGGATGATGCGTCGCGGGAAGAACGCACTGCTCGCGATTAACTACCAACCCGGCTCGTTGTCGTGCTCAAAAATGCAGAAATTAAAACGACCCACCAAAGAGCCCATAAACTCCGGCGGCCCCATCCTTCGGAGGCTGTGAGAAGAGTGATGGTTCTTCGTTCCGTTCGTTTCGATTAAGGCCCCCTTTCCCAGATCTGGCTCAGCTCGTTCCGGCGCTGTTGTGGATATAATTTAGTGTCTAAGTGGAGCGACCGAAAGCGACCGTCCGGCGTTCTAAAGCCTCCGTGATATGGGCACAAGGGCATCGCACGGCGTGTGGTCGTGGGTTGTAAGGGTACAGGAGAAAAAAAAAGACGAAGAAGCAAAGAAAAACCCATCCACGCGTCATGCCCCAAAACCACGGTTCCCCGGGAATGGGATGGAAAGAATGCGCTCGGGTTTTTTTTGTTGTTCGGTTAATTAGAGCGTTATAACTTTCAGCCAAATCGGGACACCCTGATGCTGAGATGGGGCAATGTAATTTTTGTGCGCCGTCCCGGGGGCGGTAATGTCGTTATTACTTGATTAGGGATGTTTATCATGGTGAGGTTTCCTCTCGCAAGCCCCTGGAGCGTCTCGAAACAAGCGAATCGAAGGAAAACGAACGAAAACCCTACGACCGGGATAAGCGACCAACGGACGACTGGAACCATTTTTCAATGATAACATCTCACCCGCAAACCCGCAATTCGTGGGAGAGGAAGCAAAGGGCGGGGGTTGGGTGGGGGTGGGGGAGGAAGAAGAGCTCCTGAGAGCATCGTGTGGTTTTGTGTGTTTTGATATTCCTACGCTCCCGTCGGTGGTGGTCGGAAAAACTAAACACCCTTTCGCCCCGCGGGTTTCGCAGGGAAATGCGATACGATGGGAAGAGATTGCATGATAACGATGTCGGTAGGGGAGAGAGAAGATTCGGCGGACCATGTCCAGAGTGATGTTTTTGGACTTTTTAGTTCATATTTACAATTTTTATGCCATGCTTTACATGGCTCACCGATGGATATCGTGCACCGTGCAAGTAGGTTTATGAGACACCCGTGATGGGGTTTTGTGTTTCGATTTTTGGTTTGGGAGCTTTTTTTTTGGGTGGGGGGAGCTTTTTTCCGTAGCGTTTTTCGCTTATTTCTGTCTGGGTTTACACCGGTATCATGGCCCAGCGGGCTGTTTTTTTTCCTTGCCCATCCGTGGGAATATTTTCCACCGCACGCTTGCTCTTTCGTAACAAAAGGGTGAAGCAGCTCAACGTCGCATTCCGCCGCTAAATGTTTATGAAACAAAGCAGAACGAGCGAAAGCTTCGTTCGCGAGTAAAATTCTCCAACCACAACCGTTGCAGAGTGGGCCCCCTGTCGAAGCAGGCCGTGGAAACGTTTCCACGAACTGCGTTCATTTAAAAGCGTGGCGTCAAGAAAGCCGTAGCCGCTGCATTCCATGGCGTGCTACGATCGAACGGGCCAGACTGACGGGGTTGCGTTTCGTGGAATCTCGATCCGTTGAAAATTAATTAACCGTCATTTTCGCAACGGCTGGCCCGAGATGGGAAGCTTCACGGGTTGGAATTGTTTGCCGGTTTGCCGCGAAATGTCAAGAAAAGCCTGCGTGATTTCGGCATGAGAAAACAAATATAATTCTCTTTGTGTTTTTTTCTTCTGTTTCTGCATCGTCTTGAAATTCGTTCGATCAAAGAAATATGCCCACCAACCAAACGTGCCCATACTTGATCGTTGTCTCGCCATTCGGCCCTGAAATTGATCCAGCTTTTTTTGTGTGTCCTTTACGCATCACTTTTTACAGCATCCATGGGGTGGCATCACTCGTGTGCTAAAAATGGGCTCAACTTATCAACCTTCTGCCACGGTTGCTGTCGGAGATGGAGTGAAATTTATTTTCACTTTCCGGACGTGCCCATTCCGTCACTGACTGATCGTTTGATCAGACCGGGAAAATTCGACTGCCCGTGGGTGTCTGTGCTTCATCTTTCCTGCCAATAATGCTTTAATGGGATTTTTGTTTTGAGAGATGGAAAACCAACCCATCTTCTAACCTCAATTTCTTGAGTCCCCCCGAAAACGAGCAGTATCGTTCTTTTTGTTACCTTCACGAACGGAATGCAGTGTTGCCGGCAAACGAAGCACAGTGAGAGAAACAAATGAAAAAGGGTTCATTGTTGTGTGCCTTAATTGCATGCCCTAATTACACTATCTACTGCAGACGGGCTGGCCGAAAAGGTAGCGCAATTCCACCCGTAATTTCAATTAACCGACAGTACAGTGGAAAATGCGCAGTGAAAAAACGTTGCTTTGTTTTCCCTGCCATTGAACCTGCGGTCGGTAAGCGAAGACGGGCAATTAAGGGTGTTTAGGGCACGAAGCTTTCAAGAAGCTTGTGCTCTTACGACACCGAAAGGTTCCAGTATGCAGCTGGGTTCAATTCATCTGTAGTTATGATTTCGTTCCTCAAGCTGGCCAACAAATGAATGAGCCTTGCGTTTCGTGAGGTTTTGGAAGCAGGATGGTCAGGAAAAGAAATAGCGTCAAAACCACCAGCAATAAGATTTGTTTCGGATGATAAATATGACGGGTTCGATACCGGCGGTTAGATTGGACGTAGGTAACAAAAGATTCATCTCTAATCTGTAGAACAAGACGAAACCGGCTTATGGCTGCGAAAGGAGATTGATCGTGGGTCTGAAAATTGAACAAGTTAGATGGATTCATATCAATTACATGATTATTTCGGGCATTTTTCTTTGTACAATCGGGCAAAAGATATCAATTACGCTAAGTGATTTGAAGTTATTTGATTAAATTTTGTGGCAAAACGTTCTGTTGCCTTCGAAAAGCCGCCTTTTCTTATCCCATCGATCGCAAGTTCTTGGAACGCGTGCCAATCACCGCGAACCGCGAGCATGGAAGTGAAATGAAAATTTATACACCTCTGGTCGGGTGTATATCGCTATCTGCTAGCTGCTGGATATAACGGATATGCTAACGCGTTCGAGGGGGGTTTTTTTCCAGCTTCTCCCACCCACCCAGATCAACCGTTCGAGGTGTGGCGAAAAAACCACCCCAAAAGGAAACAAGGGAAAAGTTTTCCCACCGAACACGAGCCCTCGAACTGCAAAGATCATCGGCGGGAAAAGCCGTGGAAAACCTCAACACGACCACCGGGGGGTGGGCCGGGTTGTAAGGTTATTTAATTTTCGGGGCGCTCGAGTTTTTCTTCGCCTCTTGTTTTTTTTCTCGTCTTCTTCTTCTTCAGTTCCATTTGGAACCGCTGACAGCTGGCGACCACCGTGCTGGGTGCCGAAGACATTTATGTGACGGCGACGGGTTTACGGGTAGTTTTCCCCGGGCATGTTCTCAATTTGTCATACATTCCGTGTTCGTTCTCGCGCGCCGGGGCCGGTGAGGCGGGCTTGGTGAGTGGCTTTTCGGTGCTTTTCTCATGCGGTGCCACCCACCACACGGCACGACACCCGCCCTGGTGGATAGGATAAATGGAAAAACTGTCAAAGTTAGGTACGAAAAAGATCGCCCGAGCAGACGGAAAGTAATAAGTAACGGAACGAACGCAGTGATACAGGGTGGCTAGAATCGGCCGGCTCGGAATGGGAAGGAAACGAAGGAGTTTTCCCGACAGGAAAAAGAAACCAACTCCGGAGTGGCAAGCGAAAGAGCGAGAAAGGATCAAGAGGCGGCATTCTTTTCACGATGGAAAGCTTCTCCACGAGGCACGGGCGTGAACCGTTTGAAGCCGTCCGGAGACCTGCTTTCGTATGTGTGTGTGTGTGTGAGTGGATCGATCCACTACACCGCCCGAAGGGGTGCTGTAATTTCGGCCGTTTTAATTTCATTTCTTTGCGATACTTTTATCGGTCTTGTTTTGTGGCACCCGCGCCGTCGGTTTCGCCAGCCCTTGGAGTGTGGAATTTTCCAACCTCTCATTTTCGTTCATCCGCCTGATTTTTCCCAGCTCCGAGGCGCTTTAAGTGGCGCCATTCTGGGCACTTGTCAGGGGGTGTTGGGGATGCGCAAAGAAGGACACGCAGGGCGAAGGGTGAGTGGATTTTGTTTGTACCTCGTGTTTTGAAGTCACAGACCCACCAGCAGCCCCATGTACAAGCATCTTGTATGCGATGTTGCTGCTGCTGCATAATTGACAAGGGCTCCAGTGCCGAAGGAGCCTTACACACACCCACACATCATGTAGCGTGCGTGCGGACCCACGCGGGCTCTTCAAAAGTTTCATAATCGGTTGATGATCGGCGGGATGGGAGTTTCGGGCTGGAAGAAAATTGAGCAAAATTTAACCGAAAGCGCGAACGGACGAACATGCTGGTCGGCTGGATCTTGGACGAAGGCAAACTTGCCGCGAGAGTTGCTCGGCGAGGGATGGTTCGTCTCGAGCGAAAACGGGCGTTGGGAGTTTTTTTGTTGGTTCTCGTGTTTCGTTGGTAAATAATTGGGAAGGAAGGGAAAACATCGAGAAAATCGAGCCAAAATATGTACCATGTAGCGAGTGATGTAAGGAACCCGATGATGGCTTTCTCATACAAAGGGGTGTTGGAAAGACGTGCTGGAAAGCTCAATGAACTCGAGCTTGATCTTGTGCAGGAGATATGTATGTACGAAGCTGGGTATGCTTGTTGAAAAATCGATGTCATTTTGTGAGGGTTTCTTTTCATCGTCCTTCTGTTTGGTCTTTTTTTGCTGTTTATGGATAGGATACGGAAGCTTTTATAACGGTTTGTAAAGCATTCAACATCGCAGCAATCGTAGTAATACGCTCACCATGAGCATGTGTTTACCAGCTCGAGTTGAAGCGTTCATGAACGGGTTGATTCATCTCAAAATCATTTCATTTCATCCATCGCGTTCAATCGCCAAGCGCGCGCGATGTAGAACCCTCCGAAATGCGATAATCGATTGCTCAATGCACTCGAAGCCCGTTCTCCGAGTTGGAGAAGGCCCACGACGGAAGGGCTAAGTAGTTTATACTGGGATCATCATAACCACGATTGCTTTATTGCGCTCGCAAAATCTCCGGCAAAAGGTCGACCGAGATAAGAATCTGCCGACAGACCGGAACTTCCGGCGGATCTGCATTCGAATGGACCGCCTGCTCGGGTGTCTGTGCATTCGCGACCACCAGGGATGGTCCAGACCACTATCGTTAGCTAAATCCCCACCCAAATGGGTTAGCTCACGGGCTCGGAAGGGTTTTTGGGGGACGGTATACCCCACTCGGGGATGGCCTTGGAAAGGACTACGGCTTCCACGGACACACAGGAACAACGCCCGAGGTAAATCATAAATGGAAAATCCCGCCTAAGAGCTGTAAATAATCTGCCTAATCCATACGGGGCGGTGTTGGAGCTTCGGGATTTCTGGCCTTCTTGCGATGACGCAAAGCAGAACGGCTTCGAGCTGCTTCCTCGAATGCTTCATTTTAGGGGATGACGTCCGTGCCGCACACTGGGTGTGTTTTATTTGGTGGGAGCCGTGGTCCTTGTCGTAGGTGTTGAGGCGTCCGGAGCCCGAGTAGCGTTGTTTTGGTAGCGAAACAAAAACAGCCCCAAGTTCGTTCCTACTGTGCGCTACCTGTGGTTGGCTGGCAAAACCTGGAGAAAGGGAATCGAAGCTGCCAGATTATAAGTGCCCGGTGAGAAAAGCACCGCCTGTCGAGCACCGGAGGGAGGGTGGCAAAACGACAGGAATGGCTCGGTAAATGCTCGTTCAGGAAAACCATTGGCGGAAATGGCGAAAACCGGCACCGATGGAAATCGGACTGGTTGCAGTCAGCTAGCCTTAGCTGGGCTGGGAAGATTAATCCTTATCGCTTCTGCAACAAGCTGACTGCGGATGGAGCGTTAAGATAGGGCCGGTTTGGTTGCGGTTCCGATTGGACAGTTTCTTCTCCTCCCGAGCTTCCGATGCTAGGCTTAGTGCTACGATGAACGCTTATGCGTCTCTGTGTGACTGCAGCCGGTACGGTTCAATCGCTTGGCATTCGGTACAGTGGCAAACTCGTCGTCCAGCTTCTTTATTTCGTTTCTTTCCGTTTTATGCAGCATCATCAGTTCTTGGTCAATTTTGGAGCCCCACTTTCTGGAGGCCACCACCGAGGCCAATAGTCGTTTGATTGCAGTGCACTTGCTAATTCAATTATCGTTACGTTTTTTTCTCCTCTGTCTTCTGTTTGATCACGTCACGCGAGTGCATTTGATGTGATACCGGCGATATTACGCCGCAGGCAAGATGACGTTCGTCAGGCCGTTCGTTACCATGCCGACGAAACACATGCACGACTGGAAAGGGTTACTACGAAGGGCATCAAACGATGGTTGCTAAAGTACCCTCTGGCGCAAATGTTCATTTTTAATCACGAGCAATCGTGAACGGCTATTCGGAGGTATCGATTTCGGTTCCATTTCGTAAGCCAAATATGAGCACATATTTCGCTGCATGTTTAGAGCAAGCAACACGGTCCGTGACGGCAGATAGCCTAAATAACGCGGACCAGCTGAGGAGTGAATGAAAAAAAAAGCCCCCACGACACGTGAAACCTGGCATCCCGAGCGGACACCGGTGTCCGTTGCGCAACACAAAATTTATTATACGGTACGCATAAATCTGCATATATTTCATACGATTGACATTTGTGGCGGGCGTTTTAGGCGGGAAGGGTTGGAGGGTGGCCACACGGGAGGGTGGGGAAGCCATTATCGATAAAAATAACGATTGTCGGGTCGGTGCGGGAATAGTGCACCGTGCGCTACCGGAACCGCCATTAATCTATGAAAAGGATACGCGCAACAAAGGGAAGAAAATCGGCATTGCTGGCGCATTTCAGCTTCGGTCGCACGAACGCACGATCTATTAACCTAATGCCACCGGAAAGGCCCGACCGGGGCCGGTAGTTGTGGTGGCTGGTGAGAGCTTTGAAAGGGGTGGAATAGGAAATTTAGGCTGCAGCTTTCGCGTGGTTGCGTTCGTTTTTTTTGTGGGCTTATTTCAATGGGACCCATTATGGCGCACCGGTGGCAATATGGCCGGGGATGAGCACGCCTGCGGGGTTGGGTACAATAGTTCGTGGAAAATGCACACGAGCCTTGCACGGTTCAATTTGGATTAAACAACTGTTTTGTGATGTCCCGTCGCTGCCACCGAATTCAGGACTGTGTGTGTTTTTGAAGCGTGTACAATGTACGAACACGAGTTGTTTAGCTTCAAAATTTTGCTTTTTCCAAAAACGGTTTTTTTTCCGTGTTCTGAATGGAAAATTGTTAGCTTAATGTTGTGATCGCACGCATCGACAGCCCAGCGGTACGGTGAAAGGTCTAATGCTAGCGAAACGCTAGCCGGGCCTTGAAGCCACTCAACGGCCTAATACATCGGCAGGACACGAGCACGGACTGACCTCAGGACGTGTGAATTTGAGCAAATTTTGCATGTGTCAAAAATTCATGTTTTTTCACATGCTACACATACACCCCGGTTTTTAGTTTATGTTGTGTGCCACTGTCAGGACGTGTTCGGGATGATGGCGCTTTGGCCAGAGGTTATCCTTCTCACTCGCACCACCCACAAGAGAGCGATGTGGGGCACAAATCAACCAAACGCCGCGTGCGGTGCTATTTGTGGGCCGGTTGCACAAATGAATACGGAATTTATTCGATTCGGCTTCGGAACGTGCGGGAAACGTTTTGGGAAAGCGAGAAAGCAATCGGGGGTTATTTTTGGATCGCATGCAGATTTTTGAAGGTGCCTGATTGTTGATTGCAAAACCTCATGTCGAGGCACGAACGGAATGGCATTAGGAATGCGTTTGCCTGCGTAAGCCTGCCACCCCCGAGTGGCTGGAAAATGGGGCCATTTTGGGGTGTGGGGTTTTTTTTTGTTATTGTTGCACTTCTCGGAGCCATGAAGTGTTCTTTCGCCCAGGCGGTTAAGATGGGATTTCACCTCGCAAAATGCTAAAGTTCGTTCCCTCCCGGCTAGTGGATGGTAAACACCCGAACACGGTTGTAAAAACACACCTCAAACCGGGCGCTTTCCCAGCCAAAAGACCGGCGAATGTGGCTCTTTAATGCATTACGGCAGCGGCATCAGTCTATTTGCGAAGGCGAGCTTTTTTTTCTCTTTCTTTTGTACGCCCTTCCCACCGAAAGCGGATTTCCGCACCCGCGTGGGCCGTGAGTCGTTGGCGGAAAATGCACCGCCACAGACCGGGCTTCATTTGCTTCATTCCGTTATATCATTTCCCTCGGCCCAAGGGCATACGGTCGGGAAATAAGACCATTCCGTGGAGGGCACTTTTGTGCATTCCGTTCTCCGCCAACCGTTTATCTTTCCCCTTTTTTTCCCGCACTTTGTGGCCGTTTGAGATGGGTGAAGTCCTGCTTGTTGCTTTTTCTCTGGCGTTTCTTCCTCACGCCGGGACGTAGTGGTGAGCAAACTCCAACGCTGGGCGCAACGGCCCATCCGCCGAAACTATCGCATTTTCGAAGGGGAAAAGTAATATAGCGACCCAAAAGCAAACATAATAAAAGTGCTTTCCGAAAATGAAACCGAACGCACAATTTCCTTCGTCCAGTGACCATCCTTCAAGGAGCCTTTCCTTGCGCTGGATGTTATGCAGTTTCCTAAGCCGAATGTTGGCGTGTCGTGAGAAAGCAAGAGAGAGAGAGAGAGAGAGAGCCATTGAAAGGAAAATTGACGAAAAAACTCTCCATTCCTTCCATTCCTGCATTGGTGACTGCAAGTCCTTTTGCAGTGTATAAATGCAACCTGTTTCCTTTCTCAAGCCACGGCATAATAGAAAAGCATTACAGGAAAACGAAAGCTTGGCTCTAAGCCCACCCTTGGGTGTGGGGTGGACACACACACACACACACACGCGAGAGGGTCTTGAAGCGACGGGTAAATAGAACTCAAAAGCCTCACTTTTGATTATGTGCAGTTCCTTAGCCGGTCGGTAGCGAAGAGTTCGACGAAATAGTAAAAGGTTTTGGTACGAACGTCGCATCAATGGGCGCCGCCTTTCACCGAGGCAACAGCGAAATCAAGCCCGATCGTATCGGAAGATGGACGAAGGCTTTGGAAGGGCAAAAAAAGGCAAAAAAGAAAATTTTCCCACCACCACCCAAGAAGCCGCATTTTTCTTAGAAACGCATCCCCATCGCTCGGTTTCAATAAAAGAATCACTCCTGGGTCTGGTGGCAGTGGCTCACGCGGAAGAGCGACTTGTTTTTTTTTTTTATTTTTCTGCCAACCGTTCAACCACCCCCAAAACACCCTCAATACGCCCTCTCCCTCGATTCGGCTCTGACAAATCACGTTTGAGCGGGTTCGTGCTAGTAAGTAACAATATTGTTTCTCGAGCTCGAATTTTCCTCCCAACTTCCGGGCTACTCGCCCCCGAACGATGAGATCATTTTCCTTGAGTCCATTTCACCGGCATGGAGCTCGCGTGTATCGAACGGCCATTGCAAACGTGCTGTTTCTTCCCATTTTTGTTTTGCTCTAGTGATTGTGCCGATCGAGATTCGAATACGATCGCTGGCAAACGGCAGCATGCATGAAAGATATGTTTATTTGTTCGTTTGTTCGATTATGTTGTGAACCCGATCCCGATTGCCGCCAGTTGGTGGTGAGTGAGTTTGATGGTCAATCGTCCTTCCCGGTGGTCTAATTTCTCGCTCAAGAACACAGTTCACCGCTTGTTTGTCGCTTCCATCGTAGGAGCGTTACGTTGGCGGGCCAATATTGAAATTCCTGCTGACTGCTGGCTCTATCGGGAGCTACCTCGAGCGACATTCCACTGAAGACATTTTTGGCCGCTTGGCTTTGCTCAAGTCAGGCAATGTAATGCTTTGAAAGTCCTTTTTTGACTAACTGTTAACGCGAGAGTTCATCGTTTCGGGAAGGCAATTTGAATCAGCCAAAATGTTGAAGCTTTTCCCTTAGTCAAACAGGGGTTCATTTCAGCGTGTTGATATGCAAAAACCCCTTACCGATGGACTGCCTGTGTTGCAGTTATCAGGCGATGAGTTTTAGCAAACTCCGCAAAACTCAAGCATTCCATCGAGCACGTCTCGAATGCATAATGGAATGCATTGCATTGGATGCGCTAGATTTAATTAGCAAAGTTGGGCTTGAAGCGTTATAGTGAGGATCCAATCCCTACGCCGGGATTGGGTTTTCACCGTGGGTTCACGCATATTGGAGGCGGAGAGGGGTTAAAATTTGTTTCAATTACCGAAACGATCGCCAGCGGTGGACTCCGGAGGAGTAAGTTTTGCATTCTCGCAGTTAGCATTTTTTTTGTGGGTCACCGTGCGGAATGAATTGAATTCGGAAGCCAATTCATCAGGCTAATGGACGGTGAAAACTCACACCACACCACCCAACAGGGGGGCATGGTTTGGGGGCGAATCCAACCCGGCTGTGGGTGAACTTTTCTGTGGGGCTAGTTTGGTCGGTGCGCTCGTAATGAGCTTGTTGAGTTTTGTGCACCCATACCGTGCCGAATGAATGGGAAAAGTTGTCTCCCATGCAATAATTATATTTCTGATTGTATGTCACCTTTATGTTTTTGTTTTTCGTTTCGTTTGTAACTGGCGATTTTTTTGTGTGCTGTGGGCTTCCTAACGATCGTGGGAAGCAATTTCTTCCCAAACCCATTCCGAAGGTGCGCTTTTCGGAAGCGAAAAGATGCGTTACTTCTTCCGGAAACACCTGAGCGAGTGTTCCGAGCCGTAACGGGGCTTTTAATTCCATTATCTTATCGTCATCATGATTTCGAACGTCGTTAGGTGGGGGTGGTTGCTGCAAGCTACTTCAGGGCACCAGCTTCAGCCCCACATCGACACCGGAAACGTAATGAGCAGCAAACGCCCACTTTCATGGGCTTTCACGGGGATGAGAACGGGGCGGAGGGATGGCCCCAAACAGGGACCGAAGGAAATCCGACTTAAACTGGAAACACTCTTCCTCTTCGTGCGTGGAGAGGTCCTTTTGTGAGTGGGGACGGGGAACGGGGACGCAAAAACGAAAATCGAAGAATCGTTACGTGCCGGATCCGCCTTTCGACTGCTGCAACGTCGTCGTTGTCGTCGTCGTTGCCGGTGCTAGCTGACAAATAGACGGGGAGGAGAGAAGCAAAATTGGATTCCTTCGTCCTTGCGGGTGGCTCATGTGAGTTCGTGGGTGGGTAGAACGAAGATGGGTGGTGCCCGAATTTTCGACTGCTTAAGAGCGTTTCCTCTCGAGGATTCATAATTGATTGGCGTCGATGCCCGTGCGAAATTACGTGATTTAACGCGCCCATGAGCGTGGAAATTTGTGCGCTACTCGCGTATTGTGCTCCAAAATCCACGTGAGTCCACGTAATGACGATTCCACGTATTAACGTCGTGGATTTAACCATCGAAAACTGGTGCATGCAGGAAACCGTCATGAGACCGTCAACTTTTCAATGCACCCTTTTGTTAGCTGCTAACGAGACGTTCGCTAGTGGAGGATTGTGTGTCCATTCCGTTGTGTGTCCGCAGAACCAGCTGGCGCAATGCTGGAATCAGAAGGGTGTGCTCATCTCGGACTGGGGCCATTTTTTTTGTAGTCTTACGTGTGATGCTCTGCGTACGGTGTGGATTTAACCGGATGAATTAGGACACGAAATTGGCTGAACGGAAACAGCGGTCTAATCAAACTAGCCGCCTTCGGCAAAGAAGCAGGCACATTCGGTGCAGATTAAACAGGCGTTCTACCGTGTGGGTGTGGGTGGGTGAAAGTACGGCTAGCTGCAGGAACAGTTTAATAGGATTCACATGTACGGAAGTGGCTAACGAGTAACGACTAGCTCTCGCTCCTTCGAGACCGTTCGTTAGAGCTCACCGAGTTGACGAGAAAACGAAGACCGGGAATTATCCGTTCGAACTTTGAGCATCAGTTTTGGATTTTGCATCCCTGCCATGTACCTCACTTAGCTTCCCTTGGCCACGGCACACCATCGAGAGGGATATTTAAGTCCTTTATCGGAATTTATAAAATGACGGCTAACGGCCATCTCGAATCCTTCGTCAATTCGTGTCCGCGAGGAACACCCGCACACAAAAGGGCACCCGTCAAACGGCTTGTTCGGTACATTAGTATTCATTATTCAACGATTCCCGCTTGTTCTCGGTTTGGCAACATCGGTTCTACCCTCCCGTTGTCAAGCTGATTCCTTTTCAATACATCTCCCGCCATGCCACCCGGAACGCTTGGCGACGACGTCGTTCGTGGAAGGAGTTTTCGCTTGTTCCCGAACCGGTTGGACTAACTTTGGCTCGTAAATATTTAATTAAACATACGGCTGGGTAAATGTTGCATTTTTTCCCCCGCTCTTTGGCTTTTGCGCTTGCGGATTTTGACGGCGTTGAGCTTGCGGCATGTTGAGCAAGTCTTTTAACCCTTCGATTGGGAGCTCAAGCGTTAGACGAAACAGACCCTTCCATCTTCGCAAAAAAAAAATGCACAGCTACTTGTAACTTTTATCGGAAACATCGACCAGGTCAGGAATGAACGATCGAGCTTTTACTCGCACTCTGCTCGTCGTATTTGTCGACGACGGTCGAGTAGGGAGCAAAAAAAGAGCAAGCTACGTGAAGAAAGGAAATGGCTAGATATAGAAAGAGAGAGAGGGAGCAAAATCCTTCCGAGAATGCAGGGAATATCTGACCGGTAATGAAAATTATGCCTGACGGGTTCATGAACTCGAGCTCATCAGCGCAAGCAGAAGTGGTTTGGCAAGATAAAAAGTTGAGCAAACTGCACGAAGGGCAAGTGATTTCATAATTTTCCCCCGAGAAAGGTTGTCCGGCAGACGGGGGAGGGGATTTTTGAGAAGATTTTCCAACTACTGGCATGCAGCCGGCTTTTGCCGGCTATCGATTTTCTTTACGATCCAGGGCACAGCATCACGTGGATGGTTTAGATTGGGTACGCAAGGGCGTTGTTAGATGAAATCTTGACGAGAAAATTTGCCGATAAACCCAAAAGGAAGTATGGTTTCGGGTGCGGTTTGTTGCGTAAAGAATCTAGCCTGCGGGCTGATGTTATCTAATATCCGGAGGAAAAGATGCACCCCAAGCTCAATGAGCTGGTCACAGGGAAGGCTTCGTTAAAATTTTATCCCCCCCATGAAACGGTGTACTGAAGCCAACGGTTGCTGAGAGCCAAAAAAAAAGGACCTGTTTTTATGCGCTGACAAGCATCTGGCAGACTGTGCCGTTCCTTAGCAACCAGCTGCCAGCTGTCAGAAGAGCCCGCCGGTGGGCAGCGCGATTGACGTTCGTTTTGTTGGGTGTCGTGTTTGAACAAGAAAATGCTCGCCTGTTGATGGCGCTTGATAAGGAATGCGACGCTTAGAAGGCGTTTTTCCATTTGCAGCATCGCACTCGAGAAGCTCGCTCGGCGCAAATACCACACCGGCACCTGTTGCGCATTGTTTGTTTGTGCAGTGCAGAATCGGGAACAAAAGCGGAACGAAAAGCGAGAAAGGCTGTACACGGCTCGTGGTTGGGAGGGTTACCGTTCGCCATTATCCAGAGAAAACATAAATATTTTCCCATTCTTTCCGCTCTGTGGGTATCGTCCGCACGGCTGCAAGCTGTCGGTGGAAAGCTACGTCGATAAAGAATGCACCGTTCACTTATTCCAAGAGGCGCATCGCTGATGTCGATCTTTCGTGTGCCAGTGTGCCAATGCAGCGTAATGAAGTGCATCGTGGTGTGGCTTGCAGCACTTTCTGTGTTAAATTTTTAGCTCCCCGATGCCGGGCTATGGCTTCGATGAATCGCTTCAGCAGTCACCGCACAGCGGAATGTTGCTGACAATTCATAAATTCGCTTCTAGTTTTCCCATTGTTTGTGGAATTTTTATTTCGAATAATCAACCGGAACACAACACCTTTCCCGGTGGGCTTTGCATCCCGCTGGCCAGACCGGGCACCCGAGGACCGCATTTGGCTGCGATGAATGGTTGTTCGGAAAATTCTTCAGTGGATTTTCGCTTCGGCCACAATGGAGGCGCCTGGTGGCTCGAGGGCAAAAATGGTTTCCAGTGAACAAAACCATTCGAAGAAGAAAAAAAAACGGAAGCTGCAATGTGGAAGGCACAAATATTCGTTTCTCGCTTACTCAGACATGCACCACACACCCGGCACCTTGCGGTTAGCCCTTTGCGCCTGGCACGGGAGTCGATAAATAATTTAACCGGTTTTTATTCGCTCTCTCACTCTCTCCTCTCATTGTCTCGTGGCTCGGTTGAAGAGCTTTGTTACGCTTCATCCTTCTTGTTGTTGCTGTATGGTTTCACCGGAAAAGCCTCTGCTTTAATAAGCACGCTCTGTTGCGCCCGACCACTGGCTAGAATGTTTTCATTTCGTTCAGATAAAATAATGCCCCCGCACAGTGGAAAAGCTGAAACTGTTGAAGATAATTTACCATAATTACCACCCAAAACGGCTGGAGCACTCTTAAAGCGTTTTGTACAACGTTTCCAACATCAAAGCCGACCGCTGTGCGTTGGTGGGTTGGAAAAATAACACTGCTTTTCCTACCCATTAAAGCGCTTTTCCGATCTGTTGCGTCGCAGAGCTGACCGACTGCTCGAAGCCAGCTCTATGGGGAGCAATCTGGCCGGTCCCGTTTCGATCGGAGTGGTTTTTATTGCTCAATAAAAATCATCCTCTGCCCGCTTTCCCGCCGGCACACACAAATCGGCACCGGCACACCCGCCAGCGGCCATTGCCGTGAAGCGAATAACTGCTCCGCCGACTAATTGCAACATTCAGAGTGGTCCGGTCTTTGAGGTTTGCTGATGAACCTCGGGCCCACAATTTATGTCCTTCATTAACGCTATTGATTCATCGGTTGGGTTTCGGCCCGCTGCCCGTGTTTGTGGGGGCGTTGAGGGGGAGTGACCGGATGGCCGTTCCAGCTTCCTCCCGGCCTTTGGACCCGACGGTCTGGCCACAGCCACGCCACCCTAACTAGCTCGACCTGACGCAGCGATTTTATCCGTCCGATCGCAGGATCAACCTTCAAGTGGCATAAGCAAGCGAACGTGCAAGCAAGCAGCTGAAAAAAAAAACAGGAGAAAAAAAAAATAACACAATCGAGAAAAACGAGGAAAACCAAGCGAGCGGTAAGCAAACAGCAGGAAACGACCCTTAGCCTCGGTGTACGGGGAATCGGGCGACCGTTGGCGTTAAATTCATGGCGAAAGGTAATTTAATTAATTTCACTGCGGTTTCCCCGTGAAGGACCTCGAGCGTGGGCACCAAGTGGGAGCAACATTTTCCGTACCCCGCCCACGCAACCCAGCCGTCTGCCGGAACACGTGCGTACACGTTCCAGACCCCGTGGCCGTGGCGAAGTGCCCTCGATATGCCATACACCACGCTGATGGTAACGCGCCGACAATCGCGTGTGAGCGACTCATTTTTGCCTCGCATTCGAGTGTATCTGGAATGGAAAATCTAATCATTCTCGTAAAACCGAACGATTTCCTGTGATTTTTCGTTCACTTCGCGTTTGCGTTTGGAACTAGCACGCTCGGGGAAGGAGGTGCGAGAGTGTTTTGGTGGAGCACGGAATGGAAAGTGGAATTTCCCTAGTGGAAAGGAGCTCCCGAGGAGCTAAACGGAATGCATTTTCCGAATGTTTCGCCCCACGGAAGCAACAGCCCAGGGAAAGGCAGTTAATTATAAATTAAGATGAAATGTTTTCCACAGGTAATGGGATGTTGTGCCGTGCGACAAACGGAACGCTCAAAAGGGACGAAAATGAAGGACATCAAGTAGGCATCGGTTGCTCCTTCGCTGCCATGGGGGAATGGTTTTCCGCCTTTCGCTTCGGTTTGCGCAATGGAAACGTGGCCTACTTTTCGCAGTGCCGGTTTGTGCGCCACTCGATCGAACGACGTTTCGCGGGTGGAATTTGCTGTTCATTTTCTTCACTCAATTTATTCCATTAATCGAAACGCACGTCACACGGCAATGGGCTTTTGATGAGGGTTCGCTTGTTCGGGGAAAACTCAACGGGGAGTTTGGGGGAAAATCAAGAATCGTATGTCGGCGCGTGTTAAAACTGCGCAATGGTTGTTCGTTCAAAAACCCCCTAACCTCAAACAGCTGCTCACGTGATGAGCAGGTCGTTTTTTATTTTTGCTTTGCAGCACAGCCGTCGAAAAATTGGAACGTAAAGGCACGTTATGGGCATGGGCTGTCATGCGAAAAAGGAACATCGCATCGATCGAGCGGCAGTGAAACCCTTGAAATTTAATTAAATCAATCCGTCGGACCCCGTGATGTCACCGGGGAGAAAGCCGGCACAAGTCGATCGAGTCCAATATCAATTACTCGAATGTCTTGAAGAATGCGCTTCGGCTCTCCGACATGCGTGGAATGAGACCGGGAAAGTCTTACAACTTCAAAATCCAGCCCGGCGTAGCCGACCGGGTTGTAAGGGATTTAAAGCTCAAGGGTCGAAATCGGATTATGTCTTACCTGGCCTGTCGTGTAGCACGGACCGGTGGAAAAAGAGCACACACACACACGTTGCAAGGGTTGCCAGCCCTTATCGTGTTAGAGGCGGAGATTCAATTCAAGAAACTATCGAAGAGAACATATGGTTACAGGGCATCCATTTTAGATGATTGAAATAGTTTTCCCCGTGAAGGGACTGTGTGTCTTACGACATTGTAGCTTGCACACACACACATACGGACAAAAAAACAAGAAAACCTCTCAAACATCAGGCCTTTGCCGCATGACATCACTTTTCCGCAGCCGGTAATTGAAAGCTCTTTAAGACAAAAGCCACCATCGTTCTTTTCCCTGCACTAGCCAGCAATGATTTACGCCATCGCTTGCCGTCAGCGACTCGTGCCTGAGACCAGAGGGTTACACTTCGCGCCATGCCATCTGCCTCTAGGATGGTGCCAAATTATTCCGCCGGAAAACTACGGCCTCGCGCCCCTGGGAAAATGAGGTTGCGTCATAAATTAGTGGCAGGCGTCGTTCGGCGCGCGCTGGGGCTGATTTGCGATCGAAGGAACGGAGCCCGTTTTCTGTGCGCGCGTCTTTGCTGGCTTCGCTCATTTGCATTTAGTTAGTTGTGCCGATTGCTCACACGGGAAGCGAGTAGTGTGTGTGTGTGTGTGTGTGTGTGCGCACGAGTGGAGGTTGGTAGACAAGTTATGGATTTTATCGCCTCCCGACGGCAAGATGGTGGCTGGCTTTTATGTGATGTTTCTGGGGTGCAACATTTTATAGTGCCGCTGCTTCGGCGATGGGCTGTACGATGCCGGCTTTATGGCACTTTCTGATAAGCGGGCCAAATTTACACTCGTTATTTATTTTAGTGCTGCTTCTGGTCGTGGTGGTGGTGCAGTTTTGGGAGATTGTTTTCCATCTTCCCAAGTTGTGACGTGTCTCGTTTTGACACGTGTGCGCCTGCTTTGATTACGATCGTGGCAGCGTTGTTTGAAACCACAAAAAAAGCACATTTTCCAATGCCTACTGATTGCATTTACGCAAATTTGAATTTACACAAGTAGCTTACTGCTGGTTTAGCAAAAAAAAAACAAGAGTATTATTCTTTTCGATTGTTCTAAAACGAATTACCATCGCACGGGGCCGAGCAGCTGGGCAGTGGACGCGCGAAAGTGGCCGCTTAGCTGCTTATAATAAATAAGCTGTCAGCTTAAATTAAGCTCGTGACCGCCTCGAGCGAGGTTACTTGAGTGACTTCGGTTTTCCCGGCGCCGAAAGGACGTCACGAAACATTTGCATGAGAATCGTAACGAAGACATATTGACGCACCGTCCCCTGCCAAACCGCAAAACGCCCCATCGACCCTTCGCCAGTCCATCCATCCATCCATCATCATCCCGCCAGCACCGGCTGTGGCTTTGGGCGCGTACGCAGTAAAATCAAACCGAACAACCCAACCAAGGGACTCCGTGTCCGACTACTCCATTACAGCAGGAAGAAAACGAACGGAACGGGGCGAGGAAAATGCGCGATGGAAAACGAACAGGAAATCTCGAGCTTTCGGAGTGGGTGGGGGGAGGTTGCCCACCGATTGGGTTGTCAATCTGCTGCTGCAGGCCCGCATACGCATCACCAGCCTGTCCTGTGCCCGGGAAAATGGGGGCGGCCCATTCGATGACGATGGGAGAAAAAGACGCAACCTACTGAACCGCTTCCGGCGCTTGACTGATCAACATGTATGTGTGTGCGTGGGTGTGTGTATTCAATCCTCATCCGGTGTGGGTTTATCGCTTCACGCGCGGGACCCGAGGCGGTATCTTCGTTAGTTTTCCTCGCAGGGAAATCTTCACACCCTCCGGGGCCCGCCGGCATTCTGTCACTGTTTGGCGCTGCGCATAAATCAACCGAGCGACCCGTCGATGGAACAAGGCTGGTTTGCGGAAGAACAGCGGAGAGGGGTTTTTCCGGGGTGCGCTTTTCAGGCCAAGTTTCGGGGGTGGCTTTTCCCCGTGGCGACCCATCGTTGTTTGGGATCACTCCGGCAATCGAATGGCTGGGTGTGTGGGTGGGTGTATGTGCAGGGTAGCGGGGTTGGGAGGGAAATTCGATTTACCATCGCACCCGTGACGCGCACCCGGGTTTGGGGCCCAATGACGAAGAGTGTCCCCGGGACATGTGGTGACAAATTTTCCATTATTCAATCAGAAAGACATCTCGCCCTGCCGACCACAAACGAGCTCCTTATTCTGGGAGATTTTTCACCACCCCCGAGGGGCCGCTTTGTGCTTGCGGTCGATTCTTTTCCCTTTCGACGGGGGGGAGGGCCGTCTTGGGGGGTTTCGGAATGGCGACCGTGAGAACATTCTTCATGCAAAAAGGCCTAACGAAAGCAAACGAAGCCGAGTGAGAAAAAGAAAAAGCACTTCCTCCGGGGGTCGGACGGATTCCAAGTAAGCCCTTTTTCCATGCCGTTTGAAGTCCTTTTGCTGATACCGTACGCCTCCTGACCATCGAGAAGGGTGCCGGAAGTGGTGCCGAGCAGGTTCAAGGACCTTCGCCTTTTAGTGCGTTTTACGAGCCATAAAATTAAATTTTCAAATGAGCATCCCGAAACCCCCGGTTCGCACGGCAACACGGAGGGTTGGTGTGAAGGGATGCGAACAAGCGAACAGGAAAACCCTTCCCTAAGGGTGGATAAATAAATAACAAACCGTTAAGCAACTACTTTTCGACTACCGGGAACTGCAGCTGGGCGTGTGACCAGCCGGAGGCGAATAAATAGTTAAAAAGCCAGCCAGCCAGCCAGCCAGCTAGCCAGTGCCGGTAAAGCGGCAAGGAGTCGGTGAGTAAATACACCACGGTTGGGTGCGCGGAAAATGTCGCCTTAAGCGTCGGACACGTTTTTTTTCACCTGAAAATTCATCATTTGAAATCATCAGCTTTGTTTCAAACGAGAGGTTTTTTGTGTCTCGTTTCAATGTGGTTTTCCGAGCACACCAGGACCGTGGAAGGTGTTTCACTTTTTATCATTTTCCCTGGAGCCATTCGCTTTTCAACACCATGTAAAGCGATTTTTATCGATTCGGAATATTGAGTGCGTGTGTGTGTGTGGGAGTAAAGGATTAAATCAAACCCAAATGGACCTTGGATGCTCTTTCTCTCTCTCGTCGGAACTGCTGACTACTTCACCACTGTGCTAACTGCTTGTTTGTGTCCCGAAAAGCATCCAAGGCGAGTGAAGCTTGAAAATTTGCCGTCCATGCAATCGGATCAATACTTTCGAGGGTAGGGTGATCGGATAATTTAATTTTGTTTGCATTTCGCTTTCCACCCGGCGGTTGGTGTTTGCTCGTTTAAGGGTGCTTCTTTTACTGGCACCGGATTAAACTGCTGACGCCGCTGGGACACACCAGGTTCGGCTGTCGGGGCACGAGATCATTCAATTATCGACCCCACGTTCGTTGTATCGCTCGATCGGAGGAAAGTGACGAATTATGCTGATATCGGGGTGTAATCAATATCTTCGACACACCTTTTTTGGTTTTTTTCCTTCCCCACGCCCATGGAGCGGGAGTAAAGATAAATGGCGGATCGGAACCGGCTAGACCGGTGAGAAAGCGAGGGCTGAAAAATTATCGTACCCGTCGGCTTCAATATTGCCGTACGTTTGTTTGCTAATTTTGCACCCTCGAAACACACTCACCGAAACTTGGTGTGTTTCAGGTGGGGTTGGAACCTTTAAGGGGTGGAATTTTGTCTCCCCTTCGGAAGGAACGGGTCGGGTTTATTGCCACTGGTGGTGAGTTGTTTGCGAGCATCACCGTTGATTTGCGGTGAAATTGTCAACAATGTTCCAGGGGTCGCGGGATGAAAGCGAGAGCGAACGAGAGAAGAAAGGCTTTCCCCACGATTGCACTCGGTTGCTGATTGGCACCATTGGTCGGGAAAAGGAGAGAGCGTGGGATTAGATCCTTTTCCCGCAGGTTTGCTTGACGGTGATGTTTAGCTGTTTGTCCGGAGATGGCGGGAATGTATTTATTCGTATCATTGCCGTGGGCCAATTCCGACCGGTAGAATCAATAGTGGTCGTCCTTTCGTGGCGTCGTGAAATATTGCCAGGTTGCATTACGTAACCTCACTTTTTTTTTGTATCACGCAATGTGTACTTCGATTACCAACGCCATTTAAACAGAGCAATTGCTGTCTCTTTCTCTCTCTCTCTCTCTCTCTCTCTCTCTCTCTCTCTCTTTCGCTCTCGCTTTTCCGGTTGGCAACTTGAAACATAAAGCTGTCAACGCGATGTTAAAGCGATCCAAAATCCGCTTGCCAACTTGATTCCCTTTGCTCGCGTGGACGTTAGAAAAAACATGGCTTCATATCGCGGAAAAACCGGCTTCTTAAATAAACTGCTGCCCGTGCTGGTGAAGAAATTCCACGTGCAAGCGAAAATAGATCACACAAAAAAGAACGAAAGAGAGAGAGAGCGAGAGAGAAGGCAGAAAGAAAAATACACAACTGCACAAACGGACCCGGGGATTCCTTCATTATTTTTATATTGGAAGCGCCGGTTCGGATTTTCGCCAATGTGATTTCCCACACATTCTTCATCACAAGGGCTCCGCTTCAACGTCAACGGTGGTGTGGGTGGAGCACGGCACCGGTGTTGGATTCCAGCACGGAGAGGCAGAATCCACTTACTCCAGCCAGCCAGCCAGCCAGCCAGCTAGCCCGGGAGGGGAAAAAAAAACCTCTAACGAAGGTGCTTTTCTC
Organism: Anopheles nili; assembly: GCF_943737925.1. Lineage (NCBI taxonomy): Eukaryota > Metazoa > Arthropoda > Insecta > Diptera > Culicidae > Anopheles > Anopheles nili. Next base: position 6,170,709 of record NC_071292.1, read on the forward strand.
GATGAGATTTCGGCGGACGGTGGCGGGATTCCGATATGGACTCACTTTTCCTCGCCATTGGGGAAGTGTCGCCGGCCAGCTGGCGCAGCGGGGGGAATTGAATTTTTCTTGATTTACTTCCCCGGAACCGTATGCCGGCGTGGTTCCGGGCTTGCTTTCGGTGGTTGGGTGGTGTTTTATTTTTCGCTTCGCTTCGTCGGTCTCTCGCGCGGGATGGATCGCTTTTTGATGGCGTTGCAGCGGTGCTACATAATTCCCGGAACAGTACGCAGCCGAGTACCGTGTGTGTGTATTTTTGCCACCCTCTTTCGCTCTCTCTCTCTCTCTCTCTCTCTCTCTCTCTATCTCATTTCCCGCTTCAGCGTTGGGTGGGCTTCCTATTCCGGATGGAATGTGCCGGCAGGTTGACGGAGTCGAACAATTTCCACCCAAAGCCACGCGGGTTGCGCCGTACTTTGGGAAAGATGTGAGCCGGAATTTAGTTGTAGAAGGAAGAAAACCCTTTTCCTCATAACCACACACACCTGTGGCGTAAGGAAGCGTGTGGTTCGAGCGCATGCATAAATGTTTTACTACAGCTCATCGGGAAGGCAAAATTGCAAAATTCGATTCTACATGATTTTGCACCGATCTGAACCGAAGACGTGAACATCGGAAGGCTAAAGGTTTGTTGAATTTGACGCAATCCTTTTTTTGGCTCGAACGCAATGTTCCGGGAACAGTGCTGAAACGAAAGTATTATGCTTATTTAAGCGTAGCACGGAATCGCTCCTCGGCTGGAAAGCGGTAGGAAAATGCACTAAAAGCGATAAATATTATTCCTCCCGAGGGGAGTGTGTGTGTGTGCGTGGCCCTGCTAAGCAGCAGGAAGGATGCAGGAGAGAGAGAGAAAAAAAAAACAACAGAAAACCAACGAGCGCTCCAGATTGTACATGCACCCGTTCGTGGCATCCTTTTTCGCTTATCATACCACCAGACGCGTACTGCTTGCTGCCATGGCATGCCGAAGCCCGGTGCAGCTTCCGTGGCACGAATGCGTCCACGTTCTGCTCTGCATCATCGGGGCTGGATTGCGAGGATCGGGAGCATCTTTGGAATGTTCACCCAGCTGGCCAGGGAGCCAGAAAGGTTTCCATCTACCGAAACCGTGCAGCAGACGGGCGTATCCCGATCCTTGGTGCATCCGTTTCACTGGTGGGGTTTCATTTCGATCCGTCCGGTTCCCAGGACCGGGAGCATTCCACATCCTTCTCTGAGGAGCCTGTGTTGGGTTGGGTGGACATTTTTGGAACGTTGCATTAGCGCAACACGGGGGTGCTAGCTGCCGCCCGAGGGAAAATTCGCTGCTTAATGCATAATCACATAATAAATTATTATGGAGTGAATATTTTTCGGCTCTTATCTCGCGTGCGCGCGGGTAAACTGGCACCACTAGCGTTTGGTCGTGGTCGCAGAGACGGCGACGTTGCGTTAACCGGTGGCATTGGGCAGATTAGGCCCTTGGTGGCGAGCGGCGTACGGATTGGATGCGAATAAAAATGGGTTGTGGAAAAACAACGGCGAACGTAACGATGCACATAATCATATTTTACAGGGCTCGTTCGCGTGGGGCGCAGAAAATCAAGATCATCGTAACGAGATCTACCAGGGGCTGGTTGCCGGGTGTCGGCCCTGAGCCAAAAAAGGGGCCGAGTGTTTCGGTGGAAAATTCGTGATAAAAACTTTCACTCCCGAGCGCTACCGAAATACGAAACCAAACCCCGTTGGGTGGGGTTTTTTTTTGTTGCTACCTCCCATATTATTTTCCTCCAGCTCATCGCACGCTCGCTGCGGTGGACGTGAAGGACCACGTGAAAGCTGACGAAAGGCAGAAGGTGGAGAAAGCGTTTTTGTTTCCACGCGCAGATGAAACGGTTCGGCGTTGCGCTGGCAGATGCGCCGGATTAAAGGGTTGTGGACGATGAGAAAAGTTTCACCACCAACTCGGGCCCGGGTTTGGAGCTTCCGGCTTCGGCCACTTCGGCATCCAACCTGCCACCGTCAACGCCTCCGGGCTACCGCGCCTGACAATGCGAGTGTTTTTGACAGCGAAAATAAAGTGTGACATTATTTATGTTACCACCCACGGTGGGGCCGCTTTCTATCCCACGGCACGCGTGCGAAGGATACAGCAGCGCTTTTCTTGAGCATTAGCGCGAAACTATGAAACTTCCGAAACGCGGCGTGCCTAGGCACAGGCGGCAGTGATGGGGGCGCGATTTTCCGAATGAAATTAGTTTCGGTTGTTAATTAGAGGTGATTTATGATGTGCCTCCGCAAAAACCCGCTCCCGCATCGCGCCTGGACGCGTGTAGTTTATTTGGTGCCCCGGCGCAGGCGGAATATTCGTTTGCGCTCGCCGGAAACTAGACACGTGGGATGTCTTCTTCTTTTTTGTTGGTGGGGGTGGTTTGAGACGTTCAGATAACGGAGAGGCTAAGGCTTCTTTAGGTGCTGGAGGCGTTGCTTGGGGAGCGTTGATGAGCTGGAGCTTGCGATGGTGAAAAAGCAAAATTAATTGCTTAGCAAGTTTATGAGAATTACGAGCGGAATGTTTCGCGTGAAGCTTTGGTGCTGGGAAAATGCATCCCAAGAGCTGCTGAGCAGCTGCGACAAAGACGTGTTTTTCAAACCAAACCATCAAAGCAACTCATGGAGTTTGATTTTCCGGCTCATTGACATTTTATGTCAGTGCACTTTGATGGATGAGTTGATCCAACCTGGTAGATGAGCGCTTGTTCGACACGCTTGATGGGAGCAATCGAGCCGGTTTCATCAGCGGTTTCTTCGCAAAAACACGTGATGCAAAAGAAAAAAAAACAAACAACCTCAGCTCAGCGTTTGCAACTGCGGTGAACGTTGCAATGTTTTGCCGCTAATTCCCCTAATCCGTCGGGATGGCTCGAAACACCGCGTCCCGGCTTTGCGTTACAGCGAAAATGGCGAGCGTGACTTCTTGGCGCGCTCGAACTTTGGCCCCCCGAGTTCGCGTCCGTGATCAACGTCCGCAATCGGAGGCTGATCTGGGCGGAGTGTCAACATTTTGTTGAACTTTAAGCTAAGGCTAATCTGAACGTCATCGTCGCCGCGTGTAAATATGTGTGCGTGGGCGAAAACGCGAGCCAATATGGCTCGTTGATTCCTTTCGACGCCGTGCCGATAGCTCGTTTTTCAAAAAACAAAAAAAAAGAGCGATCCCTGAAACGGGATGGCGGGTATCGGTTTGATGCTCAGCATTGGGGGTTCCATTGATGGTGGTTCGCCCGCAGCCTCGGATGGTAAAAGTTCGTAACTCGATCAAAGTCACGTTCGGTGAAAAACTTCTCTCGAGAGTTCCTGCCGTTCGTTCGTTCGTTCACACACCCACACACACACACACACCGGACTGAGCCACATGAGTCCACTTTCCCGGGGTGGTCCCACACATTCCGGTGGAATTGTCACTTTCCGACGCAGCCATACGCAGCCCATTTGAATATTGTGGTTGTGGAAATATTTCCGGTTGGAAAACTGTCAAGTGAACGCGCGCCCTGCGTGGGAAGTTCAGTGGCCAAACTCGTGAGCACGAACGTCGGAAGGCAATCGAGCATCGGATCTGCGGTATCAAACGTACGGTCGAGACATGTCAGCGTTATGGCTGCGTGCGGAGCTGAACCCGACCGCAGCCACTTCGGAACGATGAGCCACTGGGCGCCTCCACCTGGCGTGTCATGAACTTTTAATTCAGCCCAGCGTCTGGTTCATAATTTATGAAGTTCATATTTTTCCGACGAAGGAGCAGAGCTGGTGGTGAGAGATGGATCTGATTGGTACATCAACCGCATCAGCTCGCTGGGTGGTTTGGATCGTCCGAATGGATGCTTTGAGGAACACCCCATCAACGCGATGGAGCTTTGTGAGGATGCTGTTCGACTGCCAGACTCGTTTGTGTTATGTGATCCAAGCAGGAGGGGAAACAATTTTCGGTTGGACGGAATGCGGACTGAAAGAAAGAATATATTCCTGTGGTTCGATAAACTCTCGCAACAACCACTCGAGGTAAGTGATCGGCATAATGCGAATGCGAAGTGAGCCCGGTTGGTGCCATTGTGCTGCATGATTTACATTCAAGTTACCCCCATCTCAGCGGTTGATTGCGTTTCATAAAAGCGACATAACCACCCGACACGGGGCATACTGCATCCCCCAGCATTTGATGTGGCATTCAGTAAAAAGTTTACTGAAAGCCGCACTGATATCAATATGCAAGTGGGTTTCGTTGTGGGAGATGCGCCTGTCTCATGCGTGAGTGCAGGAGGCTAGTGGGGTTTGTCGGAAACAATACCTTTTTCCAATCGCAATGAAAGTGCATCTAAGTAAAGGGGAACGGCAGAGAGAGTGAGAGAGAGAGAGCAAAAAATAAGCGGAACAAGAGACAATGTAGAGTCATTTGTAGCGTTCGTGTACGGGAACCATCTCATTTACGGAATTGCAGGCGAAGCTACATTGTCCGCGTGAGGTAACATTGTTCGTTTTTTGTTTCGCTACCCGGAACGATGGGATGTGATTCCACGTAAGCCAGCAAATGCACTCTATTGAGATGGAAATTACAAAATCAAATCACACCCAACAATGCGGATCATTACACGGGCACGGTAGCATCGTGAAAGCTGCACCTGTGTAGCGGGAATTTCTCCTCGGCTTGGGTTGAAAAATAAACCATCGAGATTGTCGGAATTCTGTAGGCTTTTTTTAACCAAATGTTGACTCAAATTAAACAAGCTTGCTATAAATAAATGAGCGCTGTTCTGAAGCAGACGCCCAGCAGGATACCCTTGACATTGATGGTCGTTGAACTTTTGGTGACAGTCGAGCAAATTCGTCTGTTTGAAGGAGTTTTAGAACGCTGCAGGATATCTCCTCAGGAGGTTATTTATGGAGCAGCAATTCGAACAAACCCACTTTGTTGGTTTGGTAGAATTTGTGTCCAAAATTAGCCTTTTAATTTAACTCCCGCTCGAGGTAGCATACTTACAGCTTACCAACCATCAAAATCCAACGATTCCACCGTACGCGTAATGATGGTTGATGGTGCTTCCCACGTATCATCACCCAAAAGCACCGCCAATGTCTCGCCATGGCTCGGAATCATCGGGAAATAAATTGTGGTAGCGTCTGAGACGCGCAATTTGAAGCAAATTTGCTGGTATTTGTCTCTTCTCCATCCCTTTTTTTTGTCAATCGCCATCCCAGAATGCATGGGAGATGGTGCTCGTTAGCCCGGATGGCGCTTCTGACAAACTGTTCCATCCGATAAGCAAAAGATTCCGAATCACATTTAACACCCTTTGCCGGAACCCGGGTGGGTGATCGTCGTTCCCAGCCACGCAAGACCAACCCCAGGAGACACGAGTGACTGTCCGGTACAATTTATACAACTAATCCCATTACTCAAGTGGAAGAAAATAGTGGCACGATAAGCCAGCGCTAAGCGGGCAGGACGAAGGAAAACATCTCCGGGACACCCCGGGACACCCCGAGGCAGCATGCATTCGCACGTTCACATCGGTCAGTGGCGGAAACACTCACACACACACGTTCAAAAGCCAGTTGATCCTGTCTCCTAGCATGGTCCCGAAGTGTACCGCCTTATTACCGGCAGGATGCTTGCGCCTTTCCGGCTGGTTGCATTCCAGCTTTGCCTCCCAGACACACACACTCACACACACTAACGGCCTCTGCATCTGACTCGGGAGGGATCCCATATCGACAAAGGATCTCGACTCCTTCACCGCAAGATCACTCCGGTAGCTTACCCCCAGCGCGGTGGCTTGGGGCATATATTTCTATTTTTCCAGCTGGTAAACAAACCAATGACGCTGAACCGAACGAATAAAGCAAAACGTAAAAGCAACAGCAAAAAAAAAAGGCGACAGCACCAGCAGAGAAGTGAAACCACAAATCGTTTGTTGTTTTCGAGCCGTATTGTGTTTCTTCGGGCACGGGCCGTTCTGGCTGGAGCGGACATATTAAAGGGTGTGCAATAAATTAACGTATTTTCCGGCCGATTGATCTCGTTACTCTCGGCCAGCAAATATTGCAACACATCCCTGCTGGTGCTGATATCTTGCCCATCCTTTTGCCTCCCCCCCCAGCGGGCAGGTCGGTTGTGAGAGGGTTCCAACCGAAAGGGAAAATCTGAGCCACAAAAACCTCCCACGTCCCCAGCGTGCGGTCGAAGGTTGGTCCCGGTCCCCGGCGGGTTATCTGATTTTAAAGGCATTAGGCACTCATTCGCTATTATCGAGTGGTAGAGATTGTGAGTGTTCACTTTTTGTTCCCCATTCTGTTACCTTTTCAGCTCCATTTGAAGCTCGTTTAATTGATGCCAACTCAACATTAACGCTCGTATAGCGTGAGGAGGCACATGAAATAATGGTGAAAGCTCGCTTAAGTGCCCTTCAGATTGATTTCCTCGTGAGCGAACCGCCCGAAACATGCGTCAAACACTCAGTTTGGAATCGTTTTCCCTTCGTCAATTGCAGCTTTTCCCCACAGCCCATGTTACAAGCATCAAATAAAAAATAAAAGCAGCACCCTCTCCCACGATCGACACAAAAACGAGTGCGCAACGAAGCCGCACAGTTTCGCTTTCGCTACTTTTAATTGCACTACAGTTTTGCACATAGTTTACAACCCGGCCCACGTTACAAGCACTCGAACAAGCGTGTTTGTAACAGCGATTTTCCCAGCTGCTACAACCATTCAAACGCCGAACACCGGCCCGGGCAAGCAGACTGCAGAAAGGGGTAATAAACCCTTTTTAAACCCCCAAACCCATTTTCCTTCGTTCACCCGTTCGAGCGCCCACGATGTTTGAGTTGGGTCAGAAGCTAATCGAGCGAACGAACCAACCGGACGAGAGTGTATTTCCAACTGGATTCGTTCGATGGACGGCAGCTTCTCGGTTTTGCTCTCGCAGCCTCCACCCTCGCTCGTGGCGAAAGTATCGCGTCTGGTTCAGTGAGCCGGAACTAAAATAAACCCCTTCCCAAGGCATGCTCGGTGGGTCCGATGGTAAGTGTGTGGGGGGGTTGTAATTTTATGTTCCCGGATTGGAGGTGAAGATTTCCCGAACCCAAACCTACGATCCAGGTCCTCAATCCCAGGATCCCGATGGGGTTAAACATGTGGAAAACTATAAAACAATGAGTGGGTGGGCGAAGGGAGATGCAATGAGGAGGGATGATGTAGGAGGGAGAGTGTGGTTTTTTTGTCGTCGGTTATACTTTTCGGTAGCCCTTGGGCCACATTTGAGACACCGTCAACCGGCGAGCGATCCCTTTCGGGGGGGTCGAATGGAAGCTCGATCTCACGCGAGGATTACATCGTGTCAGTGCGGAATGGCAACAGTTGGTTGGTGAGCAAGCGAGGATGTGGGTGGGAGGAAAAAAGAAAGGAAAACGTACAACGAACAGGAGGGTTGTATTAATCCTCACAATGACGGAGACCTTTGGATTTCGTTCGTCGCACGTTCCAGCGATCTTTCTTTTTTTTTTTCATTACATTTAATGCCTCCCCACCGAGAGAGTGTAAGAGGGATTTTCTTCTCTCATTCTTTCGTCCTTTACGTCTCTCTCTCTCTCTCTCTCTCTCTCTCACTCTTTGCGTGAGGGGTGAAAAATTCATGTACCTTTTCCTCTCAAAGCTCGTGCCCAAAGTCCAACGACCAGTTCACGGATGCGCTCGCGATGCCGGTGGGGAGTGGGATTCATTTAAAAGGGATTAGAAACGGACTTTTCCCCAACTCGAGCCTGCTGAAAGCGGGCGCAGTATTCATTAAGCCAAACGATCGCGCACCGACACAGGGTACGGCGTAAGTGCGGCTCATAATGACGAGCGGAACAGCGCGCGTGGAGGTTAATGCTATGGCTTAATTATCTTTGCATTCGCTGAGAAGCATCTTGTTGAGAGCCCACAGCCAACTCGAGCACCTTTACGGGCATGCACGATGAATAATCGACGGATTAAACTGGCATACGTTCGGTCAGCTGCAAAGCGCCACTAGGCACGAGCACAAGAAACGCTTACGATGGAGTTGCTGTCGTCATGTTTTTGTTTTCCCGCACCACTCGTCAATTAATTTGTTTTCCAATTATTCGCTTGAAGCGGGCGCCCGTGCTTAATTAAAAACCGATCGATGGTCAAAGTTTTCACTTAATTAGTTCCGAAGCAAAGCGCGAGTTTGGTCGCATTGAGCGAGAGAGAGAGAAAGTCGCTTTTCTTACGCGCGTTTTCCGGCGCGACGATCGAACCGATCCTTTGCGTAATACCATTTCAGCCTGCTTCGATTGATGTTTTTCTTTCGGTTGCACGTATCGCCTAGCAACGGCTAAGCGGCTCTACCAGCGCTCCATAACTCAACGGCTGTGGCTGGAACGGGAAACTTTCACCGATTCCTGGTGCCAACGAAAAAATAAAAAAGAATACAACGATCCAGAAGAAACCCAACTGGTGCAAGTTCGAATCGATTAGCCGCTTCCGGGGTGGTATCGGGGTCAGTTGGTGCAATTTTTCCACCACCACACGGACTAATTGTTTGAGACTGTTGCGTTGCTCAAGCCCAAAGCCCAAGGCGTGCGCTTAATCCCTTTCGCCGACGCTTCTTCCGGTGGTGGCGCTTTCCGCTTCCTCATTAGTGTGCCTCCAGCGAGGATGGCTTGGAGAGCGAGCGATGGATAGAGACAAAAGGAATGTAAAAGTGCACAACAATAACGTCGTGACCGGGTGGCCGCGGGAAGTGAATAGTGCCGGAGAAGGAGGAGGAGGAGGAGGAGGAGGGAAAAGTTTTTAATTATCTTGGTATTATAGATGAATTACACAATGCCCGGGAATGGATGGCTTGCTTGTGGAATTCTAACGACGGCGATGCTGCGAAGAGCGAGCACGAGCGATGCCTTTGGCAGGAATTCTGGCACAAAGAAGGGCACAAGCGCGGATTTTCCGGGGACGCAAAATGTTTTCGCTTTTGCCCGGAACGCCTCTCCGTGGATGGTGAGGTGGCAGCGACCTTGCACCACTACAGAAAACGGGGTTTTTGAAGGGCACCGGAACCTGCGCTCATTTGTTGCTGCTTTGGTTCGCGAAAAACACGGGCTTGGCCGTTCGAGCGCTCTCGAAGGAATTACGGCCAAACACGGTGAGCAAGCGGCGCTCGAAATCCTTCCGTTGGTGGTCTCCCCATGTTGGCCCCCGAGAGGGTGCCCGAGAAGGGGGTGATAAGCCTCCTGTGCGAGAAGGGTGTGCGGAAGAGTCTTACTGAAGGACGAGCACCAGGACCAGCCACGAGGTAGTCCGTCAAGGTTCTTCACGGCTGCACTTGTACTCGGGGCTTTCAGGCGATTCAGGAGGTCCATGGAAGTGGGCGACCGAGAGAGAGAGAGAGAGAGAGTGAAAAGAAAAGCCACTAGAACGAGAGGGTGATTGAGTATGACAAAAAAAAATTAGCTACCAAGAACGCCAAACGAACGGCAGACGGAACCATTAAATGCGGATGATAAACGAAAGTTAAACAAAGGACTTAAAACTTTGCCCATTGTGCGCGAGATACCGGGGCGAGCTTTTGAGCTTTTTTTTACTCTCTCTCTCTTCCCTAGCTCAAGCCCACCCAGAAGAGCCTTGCAAATAGGCCACGGCAGCGTCTCAGGCCGTGTGCGTGCTCGTGTGGTCTCGATTCCCTTACGTTCTCTCACCCCGCACCTGGGCAATTTGTTCGTCGTTCGGCTTCCTTTTTTTTGCTGCCTTTCTTTCTCTCCTCTTCGAATTTGGCATGATCCGCCCTTTTAAATGGCACATTCAAGGGGGTTGGGAATCTATTCGCTGCCTGCTTGAAACAGCCAACACTGGGGGCTAATGCTGGCCGGTTGATTTTAAAGTTTTGCACACTCTCGGACCGGGAAAGCCCCAGCGTGGGGAGTCAAATGAATTGAATCAAGTAAATTTTGGAACGATCTTCGAGAAGAGAGAGAGAGAGAGAGATAGAGGGAGGAAAAAAGACAGGCTTCTAGTGACCATCGCCGTGTGTTCCTTTCGACTTTGCGGGGTTTATTGATATTTCATAAAGCGCATGAACGACCGAACTCCCCCCTGCTATGGGGGAGGATTTTCCGGGTCTGAAGTTTCCGGTTCGCGGTAGGTTCGAGTGTTTGAGAACGCTATCACGAAAGGACGAACGGAGCGAACGGAAGCTGTACTGCTTAAGCCGATACCAGCGTAGATTGTTTGCGGAAGCCGATATTCTTCAAACATCCCTTTTTGGGCACGAATCGAACCACTGTGCCACGGTGGAGAGTACTCCCGGTGACTGAAATATCAAACCTCTACACACTAATACGCTCGAGAGTTGGCCCCTTGCTTTGGCGTTGCTGTTAAACAAGAAATAGGGGTGAGTATGAAGCAAAAGTAAAGAAAAAAGGGCTTTCCTACACCGCCATGAAGGACCGACCGAGCGTCCGTGGAGACTAATAGCGGAATTAGGCGTACTTGTACGGTACATTTGCGCACCCAACAACGCCTTAGCAGTGAAATTATTCATCGTTATGCAGCTCGTACACAAGTGCAATCGCTACCCAGGCCAGCCGTTAATTCGTACCCCGCCGCTGGAAAGCTTCTGAAATGGAAGCTCCCTAATGGAAGCCACCCGGCGGAAGGTTGAAGAGCCACAGTCGGACCCGACAGAACGAGGGGTTTCTCTAGCGCGAGCGCGAAAACTTTCCCGACTCCACGCTGTACGTGACTTTGCGACCGCAACCGGTGCACACTTCCTTTTGTGACGTTTGTTGGCCCCTTCTACTCTCTAAAGGCGGCTTTTCAGGGGGTGCGGGAAAAAAAAGTGCGGAAAAAGAGGATTGATACATTTTACAACCAGCCAGCCAGGAGGAGGTGCTGGTTGAGACACAGCTGGGTTGGCAGGTAATTGGCCACCCAGGCGTACAAACAAATCCGTGTTTAGTCACCCCCTTCCTTCGGTCCACCAAAACGAGGGTGTCATGTCCCGGTGGAGCATGTCAAATTTCATTTCCCATGCATACGTCATGTCTCGGGGCGAACGTGCTGAAATAAGCCCGAGAGCCCCAAGGCCCGAAACCCTTAACTCATTTCTCAGCCAGGTTCCGGTAGCAACAGCAGCACCAGCAGGCGGTGAAATTTCCCAGGACACTCATCAATAGTGTCAGCAGAGCGTGCTAAACCACCGGACGCCTGTATTATTAGCAGTCGGTTCTCGGGCCTCGGGTCTGGGGTCTCGGGCTCACACGTGGCGTCCGAGGCGCCATTTTGCCGGCGGGTCCGGACGGTGGCGCTTGTACTTTTTGACCTCACACATCCTGGTGGTGCAGGAGCAAACGAGAAGTCAAAGCAAGAGTGAGCGAGAGAGAGTGAACAAGGCGAAAAGTTTTGCACGGCTCAGGACGCACCGGCGGCAGGACGCAACCAGAAGGGGCGAACAAAACCCCTCCGAGGCAATTCAAACTTTGCAGCAAAAGTGAGTGTGCAGTGAAATTTGTAGTATGTGCAAATAGCCTTACCGGCTTTTGATGGCCAGGTGGTGGAGCAGCAGTATCTGAGGATTGCTCCTTATTTCGCCACACGCTCCGTTCGGGTTTGAACCGGGCCTGTTCGCTCGGAAGAAGCTCATTAGAAGACACAACACCGTGCGAAAGTTTGTACCACGGAGAAAGGTCGGTTCCACCCGCAAGTGTGGGCGGAACATATGCAGCCCTTTTGCATCGTGTATTCTCGCATGCGGAACTCGCAAGGAGTCACCACCGGTGAAGGTGTCTCGGAGTTAGTTTTTGCGGAAAAGTGACATAATTTGGGCCAGCTCGTTTTGGACGATCGGCTTACCAAACGGTTGGCTTTGCAACTGAAATCACGCTCAGCCATTGCAGCGGTGGGAGGTCGTATGTGTGGGAGGTTGGACAAGAAAAAAAAACAAACCCACCTGGTAAGTGGTTTCCGAGAGCCGTGTAAGCAGGAAAACTTCATCCCTGACAAAAATTCACCCCACACGCAGGGCAAACGAGTCTTTAGAGTTCTTTGCAAGACCTGCGGCGCATGTTGGCAAGAAGCCGTCGGTGGCTAACCAAATGAGATTAAAGTTTGCCTCCCGGCCTGGCTGCAGGCGTGTGTGTTGCACTTCCGATACCTGGGTGATGTGTTTTGGAAATTGCGTTGATGCGAGCGAAAGAACCCATTAAGAGCCCGCCTGATGGCGGTTTCGCAAGATGCGGTTTTGGATAGTAAATTGAGGCAGCTGCTTGTTGCCATTCCAGGGTGTGGGTTGTTGGATGAACTTCTTGAAGGTTCCGCAAAAGCGATGCAACACAACATGCAGAGAGCCCTTGTTAGGGGGTTTTGTGGGGTATTTCCACTTCAATTCACTCACACGGTGCGATGCATCAATTTATGGTATCGTCAATTCCTATCCAAGTAGCCAATGGAGGCGAGCAGAAGAGTAGGCGAATATTTTCTCTATTCCACTAAAGGGGTGTGTCCGTACATCTTGGGAAATCGTACGATTTGCACTCTTCGATTAGACTGTTTGTTACGTTTGAAGTGTGTCAACTATTTAAAGAGAAAGCGAGAGAAAAAGAAAAATTGCACAAGTTTTTACGTTTCTGTTTGCTTTTTAACGATTTTAAGATGTTGAAGGAATGATTCAAAGATTCATTCATTTGATTCATTTGATTACGACAAGCAAATACAGCTGATGCATGATCGAAGCACAAGAAGAAATGATCGTAAGAGTCCTTTTTCCCTAATTCACTTTGTTCAGGCCATCTTCATCCTAATTCACATTTATTTACAGCCGTGCATGTTCGATTAGTGTGGCACATGAGCTGTTTGTCGATAAAACAAAACGCTTCATCGGCCGGTGCATTCCAAAGCGAAAAGAGCACGTTGACAAATATCCTCTCTCTCCCGAGGTATGGCCGGTCGGTATGTTCTTTCAAAATCCATTAGAACGAGCTAGAGGCTGGCGTGTAAGTGGCGACAATCGTACCGCGCATGAAACGGACATGAAGCTGATAGCACGAATCCAAATGTCTGTTTATTCTGGCAGCTATCCCGGGGTCTCCCCACTGTAACGCACTTGATTGAGTGACAAGGGTCCTTTCGATCCAGCCGGTGGGGATGATCCATCGCTATGAGTCCTCTTCCGGTCGTCTGCTAATTGTTACACACGCTCCAACATCGGTCCCGGGACGTCTCCAGCGAAATGAATATGCAAACGTGCCTTCGAGCGCTAGCTGCAGGACATCGGCTGCTCCTGTCCGTCCGCAGAAATCTGCTTATCGTCAGCACGGTAATGGCGTCACCAAATGCCCGGTGAAGCTGACCTCCCTCTCGTTGTGCGAAGTCCACGGGCAGTTTGCATCTCCTCGGTTCAGGCAGGAGTGACACTAAAACCGTAATTTGCTTAAGCTTAAACGGATTAATTCATAAACAACCCGACTCAGGATGCAACCACACTCGGGATGCTCGGGATGCTTGGTTCCGGGGTTTTCCCGACGAGGATGATGATTCGTTACGACGAGCGTGTTCCGAGTTTGTTCCGGACGGTTTAATTCGATTTCGAGCAATCGACCCCAAACCCACCATTGCGGCCGGCCACGACTAGCTGACTGGGTGGTCGGTGTTGGGCGCTAACTCACCACAAGACGAACCACCCCCACGCAATACCGGAAGTCTCGCTGGGTTCCGGGAGAGTGGGGCGTCCACCTGGAAGCCGTCCGTTCTAGGCACGTCAATCGGGCAGCTTGGCTAGTCGACGAGTTGGGCCTTGAGCTTGGGCAAAAATGTCTAATTCAATTAGAAACTTCATAAATTCACACTCAACCGGCAACGGGAATGGTTTTCGAAATAAATTATTTGCAATTAACCAACCACCCAAGGCGGGAAATGGCTCCCAGGATGGCTTTGATTGGACACCCGCACTAGCGGTGTGTTTGATGAAATTGATAAATGGCGGTAAATGATGCGTTTTACCTGGTGCTGGAGTTTTTCTGGGCGTGGAAGTGGAGTTTCTTTTCTTTTGGGTGGTGGAAAATTTTCTCTCTCACAAAAGCACACCTCACGAGCGTCGTCTAATTGCACGGTGAAAACTTACCCAACGGAAGCCATTAGAAAGAACCATCAGTCAGCAGCCGGAGCTAAATGAGCCTCGTTAGATGGCCACCCAATGGTGCGTTTTCTCCCCTCCCTACTAGACAGTAGGGTAGTTTTTCCGCAAAGTTTGCCAACGCGCGTAGCAGTAATGACCGGTTTGGCGAAAAACGATGACGTGTTTGTTCCCGTTTTGCGTACGTTCCATTTTCCGCCTCCGGCATGCCTTTGCATCATGCCGATTTTAAGCCATCTTCTGTCTTTGTCTCTCTCGAACGAGTCCCTAAATAACCATGCTCCCGAGTAAAGGTCCTCGGAACACCAAGAGGCGCCTGATGCGTGATTATGAACGGTTCGATTGCGTGAAATGCGCTATGTGGCGCTATTTACTGCCCTCGTTCCCATCCAACGACGGTTTGTGTGAAATGTCCTTAATTTCCGGAAGTGCCTCGTCACGACGCCAACGAGACCGACGACGATGGCCAGCGCGTTGATTGTACGTCGTCCAAATCACTTGACCACTCACGACAGCAGACACATCGTCGCTTCGGAGTGGCTCGAGAAAGCTCTCTACCCCTTTTTGGGCAAAGCCCGAATAGTGGCATTATTATTATGCTCGCCATTGTTCGCGCCCATTATGTGCCCATGAGCGTAAGCGGCTTATTGTGCAGCGGACATGCCAAAGGAAGCCACCACGCAAGGACGACGGACGTGGGCCGATATTAGCGCGCGTATGTGCTGTGGGTGAGCTTGGCAAGTGGCTTTTCCGAAATGTGCAGCCTTTTTGGAAGGATGCACCGATGCGTTTTTGGGCCACGTTTGTAAGGCCTGGAACCGGAAGTGCCTGGAGGAGCGTATTTGCTTGTTCTGTGAAGAGAGCCGTGGGTGAATCGAGCTTGTGAGAGAATAATGGGCCTTAAAAAAGAACAAAACTCAACCACCTCACCATATGGCGCCAGTGGAAGGAAAAAGGGATCAATCATATCGCCATTGGAGGGCATATTTTTCCTCACCATACATCACAAAACCGATACATTTTAAAGCGAGCCACCTTATGGTCCCGGCTGGGCCCGACATTTCAGGTTTTCCCTTCGGTACATAAAATTCACACACCACTGATTCCGCTGACCGTTGAACCGTGCAACACGCACCCGGGGGCGGATTAGATTTATTTGCGCCTGCGACGATCGTTTACGGTGTTTATTTTACAGTGATTGAATGGGAATCCCACGCCGGGCGGAAGATTAGACAGCCACCACACCACCTTCACGTCGGTTCCGGGGTTTTTAGTGCGTTCCGAATGATGAAGGGCCTACATGGCACGTTTAATTTTCGATTAACTTCCCTGCCATCACGTGCCATCAGCGGGCGAGCGAAACCGATCCATTTCCCGTGAAACATGTTGCACGTCAGATCCGCATCCGCGTGTCGGTTCGATTTCAGGGCCCAATTCCAAAATAAAGGGCGTATGCTGAACAGGCGAATTTATGGGTTTATCATGGGCCACTGGTGGATGTTTATAAGACTGAACTCATCCCGCCCATCTGCTGGGGGTTTTCGGGGGACCAAACATCAAACCACACACACACACACGCCTCGGGCGTTTTTTTTCTCTCTCCACTCCCGTACATCAATCCACGGACGGTTCGATTTTACTGCGCTCGAAGGGATCGATTTATTGGCAACCGGTTGGGCTCGATGATTGATGATGGCGGTGGTGGGAAGATTTAAAAATCGTTCAATCAAACCCCCATCGCGATGCTTTTTTAGGGAAGTTGGAAAAGGAAAAAGAAAACAAAAAAGGAACTCACCTCAAGGATTGAGAACGCTTGGTGCATTTTTCATTCCCTTGTTTCCGGTGTTTGTTGTGGGGTGAGTTTTGAAGAATTAAAGCTTTGATTGTAGAACAAAATCACATTTGCTTGAAAGCTCATCGCCTACTTCGATCGCGGCCACATACATGTGCATGGTGCGCTCATTTGAGCCAACCTGCTCTATTGATCCTTGACGTTTAAGCGCATTAGAATGAAGGGAAAAAAGAAAGAAATCTTTGCCCACGCCCCCAATGGACGAAATGTAAATATTTTCTTTCAATCATCGGCCGCCCAACCTTGTTAAGCTCCCGTTGCAAAAACCTCCCCCCGGGAAACAGCGCTGTCGCACGTCAGACCGGCCCTAACGAACCGGAAAACGACGGATCCCGGCAATGGCTCCTTCCCAACTAACTGGGTGGTGGAAAAACGCGCTCATCCGTGTGGCCATTTAGAAGCGTAGGTGCAGCTCATTTAACGCGCCACTCACCTGACGGGCGATTATCCTTCGCATCCTTGCACCGGTGTCGCCCTTGGGTGGGGATGTTTGGTATGCATCGAGCCCAAGCCACCGTGTGCCGTGTGCCCGGTGAAGCGAGAACCGAGTTTGATTCGCTTTCCGGTACGTTGGGTGCATTGTTACTGGCCAGCCAGGGTTTGGGTCGTCTGTACGGCACCAAACCGCACGATTCTGGCGCACGGTGGGGTGACATGGAAAAAAAAAAGGAGAGATTCACCCTCATGGGAGCAGGGAATCATACACCACACACACCCAGGCGCATTGCAGCTAAAGGGGTTCATCCCGAAGGAGCATAAAACGGCCGAAAAGCGGTACGAGAAGACGTCGAACGGAAAGCCGAAGCATTTCGAAGAAAATCCACCCTAGCGTTTAGCAATTTTCCTCTTCGCTGGTCGCCGGATCTCCGGATCGAACGGTTTGTTAAGAGCCACCTACGGGCTACGAGCAAGACACTGCACGTGGGCGTCGAATGCAATCAAGCGGCGGTTCGTGTGGGCATTTGCGCCCTCTCTCTCTCTCTCTCTCGCTTTCTGACGAATACAAAAGAGAAGCAGGAACGAAAAGGAAAAGAAAAACCATCACCAGAGACTGAAGCTGCTGCAAAACGGCGTCACTGCAGCTCAGCAATTCGGGCCGCGTGCCGAGGGTTGCATTTCCGAATCGATATCCGAAGGGAAAATGCATGTTAGTGTGTATTCTTGCCAGGCCGAGATGCGTTCTGGTGTGCTTTTTTTTGTTGTTGGCCTCACGACCTTCTCCAACCCATCCGCAGTTGGACTGCGGGAAAGAAGGTCTCGTCCTTTTCCTTCACCAACACCACCCGGCCAATTGTTGGCCGTGGCTCTTGCCCGCTCCTTTCGTCCTGCGTGAATGAATGTGTGCGTGTGTGTGTGTGGGTGGGGGTGGGGAGGTTATCTTCTACCGACTTTTGATTGTGAAAATTGCAGACAGCATGCAACGACCAACACAAAAAAAAAACGAACGGAAGCCCGGAAAATGGAACGGGGCTGGCGAAGGAAATCGAGGCGTTTGTCGTTTGCGTGTGTGGGTGTGGGTGGGTTTTTGGATGCAGTTTGAATGAAAGTTTTCCCTATTTTCTTTTTGTCGCTCGCAAACACGCTTCAAAATAGTTGATGGACGTCGACTTGAACGAGAGCCAGCAAGCGCTTGTCGCTGCATTTTCCTCGCTAGTGCAATGCAGCTACCGTTCATCTCTCTCTCTCGCTCTCTCTCTCTCTCTCTCTCTCTCTCTCTCTTTCACACACTCGCTACACCAACTACAGTTGGTACAGATAACCCCCGGTTGGGAGTGTAGATGCAGTGTTTGTTATCTATTGCCAGGCAGTGAGCCGTGTACCTTCGTCGTCATGTTACAGTAGATTGAATCACGTGCGAGACACAGTCCGAGACGAGGTGAACGCAATTGTGGGTGGGTGAGACGCACACTTCAGGCAGGAAATGAATGGAATAAAGCAAGCCCCAAAAGAAAACTCTGTGCTCGAGCACATTCGTTGCTTAAAAACGACCATCCCAGCTCGCATGTGGTTTCGTAATGGTAGCTTCTACAAACCCGGTGGCACCTGCATAAATTGCAACGCGTAGGCGGTTCGTTTATGCTTACGGGTCGACAGTTTATGCCGGTCAGCGTGCGATGATATCGTTATCGCGACGTTATCGTTTCACCGTCACCGACTGTACCGGTTTGCTGAGAAGGCATCCAGGCACGGAAACCGAAGGGTCCACTCTCTTCGATACGATGCGACGAGGTTGAGATTGACTTGCCTTTGCCTGCAGCGCCACCCAACGGACCCCAGGGTCGACGGAGAGAGGAAGTTCAATCAGCAGCTGTTTAAATTTGACGTCCAATATATGTCGTCGTTCCGGCTCGAGGGAGCAGCATTCATAAATGCTGATGCAGTTTTCTGCTCCACTGGCGACGGCACAACAATGCGCTGGTTGCGATTGGTGAGCCAAAGAAGCTTCGCCTAGAGCCTTGGCGCAGTCAGCACCATCATCATCATCATCGTCATCGTCGCTGGCAACCGGAGCTGTTTATTTTGCGACCCCGTTGCGGTTGATGCAGTTAGGTGCCCACCCATTCACCCACCACGACGACGGATTTCACATTTTCGGGCGGTCTTCTCGATATCTTCTCGTACGGTCCGGACCGCCAACAAAGGAGACTTGCGCTGTGGATTTGGACCGGACGGGATGATGTCATAATGGGGGCGCCGTTCGTCCTTGGCGCCTTGCAAGAAGTTTGTGTGTGTGGGTGATACTTCGAGTGAATGCGTTGATTTTTCGCAACCCCCCCCCACGCCGGTTCGATGACGTGAGCGAAGGACACTTACGGGGCCGGTATCCTTTGGCAGTCGTAGCGATTGCTTGCGACACTCGACATCTGCATGCGATAATGATGTTTCGCTGGCAACCGATACCGATACCCACCGGAGGAATTCACCTGTTCACGGATCCGGAAGACGCTTGGTTTTGGATCCTTTTTCTCTTCAACCCTCTTCAAAGTCACCTGGTGTGTGGAATATGTGTGTGAGTGGGTGGCTTTCCCTAAGGCGTTCGCGATCGTTCCGAAAAGCCAAAACGCATCCACCCGTGAACCGGAAGCTTCCCAAAACGTTCGTTAAGACACATTTGTTCTGCAGTTAATGAGAGTACAAGCAATTTACGTCCGTCTCCACTCGTGCCACGGCGCTTGGTGGACGGAAAATTAATGAATTCATCCACCACCAGCCGGGCTGGGGAAAGGCTTTCTCCCGGTGGCTGTCTCCCGGACACGGACGCACATTGCAGCGGCATCGGAATTAAACGTTTGCGATTCAGATTTGCTGATTTGATGCTCGGCTCGGTTCGGCTCGGGCGCGCTATTTCGAGGCTTATGTTAATGGGCCCTGTGTGGGGGTTTTGGTTGGGAGGCCACCCTCCCCCCTCCCGGATGGTGGTGTTTCTAAACGCCATAACACTGGCGGGACACTAAGGCACACATCCAAACGGCCTCAAGCTTCGCCAAACCCAAAGGATGCCGGCTTATTACGCTTCGAGCGCAATCTGCACGCACATTCGCTCTGACCCCGGGGTGGCTTATGCGGGTGGCTAGAAGCCATAACCATGTGCGTCTTTGCATACGGCTTGACAATGCATAACATTTAGGCCTCGGCCACGGCTGTAGCGAGAGCTCTGGCGGTGGATTTTAACTGGGTGACGGCCATTATGATTTACATACAAACGGCAAATAAATAAACATACGCTTATTTGGTTTCATCATCCTTATGGCAGCGAAAATTCCGTTTCTCGCGATGTGCGTTGCTCGCAACATATGCCTCGTGGGTGGAAAGATCCTCCTCCCACCCCTGCGGAAAAGCATTGGCTCGTGATGTGAAAATTGATAAAAAGTGCTGCAGCTGGACATGGGTGTATGTGGGACCATTTTATCGCACAATTCTTTCTCTCTCTCTTTTGATCCTTCTCTTACGAGGGATCGTTTCATGTGATGTATTTACATTAACTTTCAATTTATCTGGTCCCCCCACCCCCGTCGCGTGCAATTACGCTTGCGCCCGGTGCGTTCGGAAGTGATCGACGAATTATCAATTCACTGCGACATGATTGATTTTCATTAAGCGCAACAAAAGATACCGCGGGCTGCCGGTGTTGCGTGGAAAATGCCAAGTTAACCGGTCGCTTTTTCCGCGATTTATTTTGGCCGCGTTTGTTTGATTCAATAACCTCCCCCCACCTGCTTTTTAAGGTGGGTGGGAAATTAAATGTTGGACGTTTTGCACAGCTGCAGTGCGAACAAAGTAAGTGCTGTGGAAAAGAAAGCAGAAGTGAAACACAAACACACACTCACACGCCTATAATGACGTTCTCTGCGCTCGCCCTGTTTTCCACCCACCCGATGGGGTGGGATTGGGATCGATGGATGGAAAATTGGCCATCACGCGGAGCATAATTATGCTCCTCACCAATTCCACACCGTGCAACCCCACCCCAACCTGGTGGGAAAATGCAGCATCCAGCAAATGGGTGGGGTGGAACGAAAAAAAAAAGTAAGGAAATAAAAACACGAGAAAAATGCCCCGACAGTGACGGTGGCTTCGGGCCTCGGTATTGATAGCGAAATCCTTTTAAAATGTCCAATAAATTGAGGCGGAAAGATCAGTAAACATAACAATAAACGATTTACCTTTTTGTTTGTTTGCCCGTGGCTCGAAATTATCGGGGATTTTCCGGGGGCAGCGAACCGCGTGGGACGCAGAATTATGAGTAATTTACGGTGTTGCTGTATGGAAAGTGAGTGAGAGAGAGAGAGAGAGCGAGAGAACAAAAAGCACTCACGCAGCTCGAGCAATGAGGGTGAGAGCAGATCTGCAGCATTGTCAGCGGGGACTGGCGTGAAAATCCACAATATTTGTCACTGCTCGAACCATGGCTCGATTTATGGGTTAATGTGGGCTGCCTGCTGCAGCATAGTGAGCATGGCAAAAAAAAAGAATGGCAAGACCAAGCGGTCGATCGTTACGGCCCACGGTGCTCATTAAACGGCATAAATAATCATGAATTATACCGGACGATGAGAGATGGAGGATGTGGCTGGGTTGGGCTGCGCTTAAACGAATAAAAAGTTCATTAAAACGCCATTAATTAGCCCGCAGATAATAGAACACGCGCGTCTTGTGACGCCATCTTCGCGTTCGACGTCGAACCCGGGTTGGGGGTTTTCTATCGGTGGGTAATGCATTACCCCGGGTGGGATTTTCTTTACGAACCAGCTCAAACGGGGTTCCTTTCCACGGGGTTTTGCATTATCTGTGGCATTAAAAGTGCGCGTTTTATGCACCGTTTTGTGATGGGCGGCAAGGTTGGTTGAATAATAGCTTACGAGCGTAATTGAGTTCGATATTTTCTCGCACAAAACTCACCGTTTGAGCTCAACGAACGGAGTGGAAGGACCTCAACAAACTTGGTATCATTAGCATAATGGATTGAGTTGAAGAAGGCGGAAAAAAAAACTCCCCTCAGCTAAACATAACTCCACAATTGCCGCGAGCTTTTGCACGGGGATAAGCACGATCGATTGGCAATGGAGCTTTTTTTTTTTTGCTTCTTTTGATTCGTAATCGGAAAATTCAACGAACAAGCAACACGTGGGTGGTAATTGAAGCCCCATCGTACGGTCGAAAGTCTCCGATTTCCCTTAATTAGCTCGATGGCGCTCTGGAAAGCAAAGAAAATGATGCAGCTCTTCCGTGTCCGTTCTGCTGCCCTTGACATCCCGAGCGAGAGAGAGAGAGAGAGGCGGATATCCGGCGTTTACCGTCACAGCTGCATCATGGTGGGTAAATATTTGCCAACTAAAATAATCGCTCCTCGGCAAGATGAGCCACAGGATACGCTTCGTCCTTCCAATGGAAGGCCAGCGTGCCACTGGTGCGGTCGATAGAATCGATCGCTGGCTGGGCCGTTTGAAGGTTTATTAAATCGGTGTGGCCCAGTTCACGCGCGCAGGAATTCATGGAATTAGGATACAGCTCATTAGAATCGCAATGCCTCCAGGCACGTAGTCCGCCCCGATGGGGGAGGAATTTTAAAGTGAGCGATAGTCCGTCGATGGAATGCACTCGGGGTTCGGTGCTGGCCGATGGCGCAGAGTGTAATTGAATTTAATTAATCCTCGAACCACCGGCGAAGCGGAAGTTCATTTCCGGGCGCTAGATGTTGAACGTGAAATGCAACAAATAACAAAAAAAAGTCCCTGTCCGGCATGGCAGGAATGTGAGCAAAAAATTACAGCACATCCTTGCTCCCGGACTGGAGCGGTACGATGTACTGATATTGCCCGGTTCGTCGAATTGGCAGTTTGATTTTTGATTCTCCGTTTGTCCGTGTCTGCTTTTTGCTCTCCGAGGTACGCCAAGAGCGAAGATCGTCCATCATTGGTGAAGCGCGAAAAAGAAGCCTGAACCAGCCGAGGGAACATGGCTATGGCTCAATCGAAAATCAATACAAACACAATCCAGCCGGCATCGATACTGCAGGCGCAGACGGGTGGCGATTGAAAATTGTTGATTTAATGTAGTTTCGACGCTATCGCGAAGTTTTTATGCCGCACTAATGGAAGCCCATTGTTTGTAGAGGAGATGGAAAGAGTGGCCAAAAAAAACAAACGACGAAAAACGCTCGAAACAGAAGCAAATGTGCCGGCGTGGCGCAAACGAAGGAAAAACGTGATAAGACCCCACCGCCACTGGCCGGACGCCTGCAGGACGCCGGTAGAGCAAGTTCATCGAGAATGAGTCCGTCGTAAAGTTTTATTAATCATTCAAGTCAAGGTTTCCCCGACCAGTGCAGGGTGGCCGGCATCGAGTGGTCGGTATTAAAATTCGCTAAACCCAGCACCACCGCTCGGGAAGTCCATTTTCCGGCCATCCGGCATCGGGCGTCAAGGATCATGCCAGAACCGTGACTTGGCAAAGAGGCCCGTCAGTCCGCGGGCCCGTAAAACGCATTAAACCATGGGCGCGGATAGCCGCGTGAGCGTGTCGCCCTTCTCAAAGTGGACTGTTAAAGCGCGCATAAATCCATCGAACACAGCTTGGAAAAGCAAAATCGCAACCCTCCCCCTCTCAAACACCCACGCATCGAACAGGCCACGCATCCATCATTTTGCTGAGTGGCCCAGCACATCGTAACGGTCGGTCCGACGGTTCGGGGTTTCGTTGTTTAAATCATCGATAAAAATTCAATGAGCAAGCAGCTGGTGAGCGTGAGTTGCGGGAGAAACCATGGCGCGTTACGGGTGGGGGTGGGTGGGGGGTGGTGAAATTGAAAATAATAAACTCTAAGGGTGGCCCTGATTAGCTCCGCTTCCTGACCACCCACGGTGGGGCGTTCACCACACACAGACATACATACCGTCGAGCGCCTGGGAAGTTGTTAAAAAGTTCACCAATTGACAATTGCCCGTTGCTCTAGCGACGCTCAAGCGACGCCTGCTTTGAGCAGAAAGTCCGTTGCAAACCGACCTGTCAACGGTCGCGTGATGCTTGGACTCAAGCTGGTGCTGGCTATAAATTTGCATTTCCATCCAGAACGCCCCGTGCTAATCAAATGGAACGAGAAAGTGTCTCGTTTTCGGGGGAAGAAGGGAGAAAGCAAAAGTTTCACTCGACTTTTTGACGCTTCCGGTTCCGATTCGAGCGAACAGGAAGTATCGTCTCGGACAACCGAGGTCAAAAGTTGCGCGTGGAAAATCTACACCTTATCGTGGTTTCGCCCGTGTGGATCTTGCGTTGGGGAGGTGGAAAAAAAACCTGATGAAATGAATTACCGTGGGGTTGGTGGTTATGGAAATGTTTTCCCCTGATTCGATTTGTGGCATTGAAACCGATCGGTGGACGGACGACCCACAAAGAGAGATATCGCTCGATCGCGTAACGGAATTAGTGCCGCGCTTATTTCGTTTTGCACGGCTAATTTGACGCACTTCCGGTTCGATAAATGATCCTGCCCTACGCCACGCGGGAGAATGTTGACCCGTAATTCAAATAGCAAGGTTTTTCTTTTTTTTTTGTTGAACGGCCGTACCTAATCAGGCCGACGTTTGATACGGTAAATTAAATCAAATCGACGTGCAATGTGCGCTAATTGCGTTTACCGAACGGTTTAACGAATTGAATTATGTTTGCGAAGTAAACTGGAATCGAGGGCAGGCGGTTGATGTTTTTTTTGCTTCATTATTTAACCCTACAGCTGCTGGTGCGTTGAAAAGATTTAATTAAATTCCAAAGAACGCAGAGAGAGAGAGAGAGAGAGAGAGAGAGAGGCGCAAAAAAATGACACAAATGTGCCGTTCTTCGGGAGGCACTTTAGATGGGTGGAATGAGATGTTTTTTTATTTCTGTAATAGAAGAAAAGAAAAAAAAATTAGTTGTATTTACTTGGGCGAAAGTAGCTACATTAGTGAAGCCATTTTCCATTCGCAACCGTTTGCCACCGGGTAAGGGGGGGACGAGGGTTGGTTTGGGTTTTGCAGAAGGAGGACAAGATTAACCATTCCCGGTACCGGTGGTGGCAGCAAAGCAGCTGAAGCGGCGCTGGGGTAAAAAATATATATATAAGCACAGAATCAAATGAAAACTCTCGCCCAGTGACGGTAAAGTTTGTATAAACAGAGCAAACTTCGAGTTGCCACAACGCGAAGGACAAGCGAAACCAAACAGATCCGCCCTTAGAGACGATCGTCCGACTCCGGCGAAGAAAGTGCACCGGTGCGTCGAACGACAACGCCGGGTTTCGCCTGTGGCCGTGGTCGTGGAGAATACAATTATAAAACTTTTATCTTGTTTCCATTAGCCCGGGTGCCGGGTGCCGAGCTGAAATAGGGCTTCCGAAAACTAGCCCTCGTGGCGATGCCATCCGAGGCCAGACGAGGCGAGGCCTTTAGCTTGAGATTTTCCCACCAGCGTTGCGTCCTTTTTCGGGTTTCAACGCGGCCAGTTTGATCGATAAGTTTAGCCAAGTGGCCGATCCGGACGAAGCATATGGCGCTCTCGAACGGAAAAGGACAGAGCTGGGCCCCAAAGAGCTCGTACGCATCGAACGAAACCGGCCGCCCGGCGAATGGTTCAATTTTCTCCTCTACTTGACTTTTCCGAGCCATTCGCCATTCGCCATTCGGGTACATCGAATCACGGCCCGCTTGTCGCTACTCAGGACGCACGTACAATCACGACGCCAAGGTTGCCCAAAAGGGGGTGGAGAAAAGAAAAAAGAAGATGCCTCCACCCACCCTCTCCCACCACATCGGTAAGTGCCGGTAGTTTGAAACTTTTCCGTTCGCATCATTCGTACGGCGCACTAATTCGACTAGCTCCGCTCGATGCTACCCGGTGGTTCGTTAGAGACACCACCCTAGGATCCTGGGTGATTGATGCATGTTTGTATGGCATTTCTTTCCTTTTTTTTCCCTCCCCCCCCCCCCCCCCCCCGACAGCTGACGTTGCCCGTTTGATAGTCAATTTCTTTTGGTGCCGCGTCCTCTGCTGGGAAAGGACGAAGCATACTCGGCTCTCGTTATCCTTTCCCAGCCCTGCCGGAAGCGCACTTCCGAGCGTTAAGGGCAAGCCTGTTTTGTGTCTTATGAGATCACCCGAGCCGGGAAGTGTAATCTTTGGTTTGGGGAGAGAGAGAGAGAGAGAGAGAGAGAGAGCAGGAGAAACAAAAAAAACACATACACACTCACAAGCCGCTGATAGGATCGCAAACTTTTGCTTCGATTTCTAATTGGAAAAGTTGCGTTCCTCGCGCGTGGGAAAAGCCACCACGGAAAAACTCGCACGAGCCAACTCCCCGCAGGCAGATGACCCCTCTGTCTTCTCCCCACCCCTACCGCACCATATATCGCAAAGCGTACGCTGATAACGCGCGAATGCGCGTATGCCTTTTGAACTTACCCGTTCTCTTCGTTGCGTGGCCGGTTTTATTGTGTGGGCTTTTCGGTTCGGTTTGTGCCGGTTTTCTTTTTCTTCTTCTCCACCGACGCATTTCCTCGCCAAAAACTTGCACGGGTTGACTGCAGGCTTGGGGCAGTTTGGCAGTGATTGTCAGATTCATTTCTGACCAGCCGAAAGGCCTGGTACCTAGGGTCCGAAAAGTCGATAAGTGCTCTGGTCGTGCACTGATGGTGCGCTAGTTTTCGATCATTGCCGAGCAGGACATCAAACTAATGACTTTACGCAAGAGCCATCAGTGGTGCGTTAGTGACGATGCGCGCCGGGTCGAAAGGAGCATGCAAAAAAGGACAACCGCCGGGCGTTGGAATGGGGGTGGAAATGTGTACAACTTGTTTGAAGCTTTCGCACACGAGCCGTGCTGGCGAGTTGGGGCGGTTTTTTGTTTTCGTTGTCGTTGTGTATGCCACCCCTTTCTTTTCGGTGGTTTTTACCAACAGGGAGAGAGATGTTTAGAGGAAAACTTGCCTTTATCGCTAAAACCATTCCGAGGGCCAAAACCCGCGTTAAGCGGTGCGTTAATCCTTGCCCGTTCGGTCGGTCGGTGGACCAAACCGACCGAAACGGGTTAGTCGATAATGTGTTTTAATCTACAGTTAGTGCCGCAGTTACAGCGAAAAAGCATCTGGAATGTTCCGGTGCAAGCATGCGGAACCAGTTGGTTGGCGCTCGGTGCCGGTTTCGTGCCGCTCGTTTATAAATATTCGAAACTCGTTTCCGCTCGACCGGCTTTCAATGAGCAAGTTGCTGCAAAGGAGTTCCGCAACACCATCGAATACGTGCAAGGGTGAACCAAGCAAACGGGGAATGCTGTAAGTGTGCTTATTGGCTGAAATTGAATTGTAATTTGGAATGTAGTTGAGAAAGTTTCGCCTTTCGGGTACGGTGCGCTCGCAAGCCGGATTGCAGCTGCGTATCGAAACGTGTAGTTGAGGAGTAAAATTATTTGTGCAAAACATCAAACGGCTTGCTGTTGCGGCGTTGCTGGGTTTGAGGTTATGTTTCCATCACCCAGCTTTTGGTCCTTTTTTATTCTCTTTCTTTTTTCGCCCTACTCGCCAACACTCTCGCAGCACATCATTTTTGATGGACCCGCGAAATTAGTGGAGTGGTTTTTTCGTTGATTAAATTTCCGCCGCCTACTGAGGGGTGACTCGTCGGGGATGTTGGCGAATCGCACGACGCACAAAGCAGGCGGACGCGAGCCACGCGCCGAGGTGCCGGTGCACTCATACGTATGCAAAACAACGGCTGTTGTTGGTGAAATTACTTCTCGTGATGATGAAATTATCGTTACGACCGAAGGTGCGGTGAGGTTCACCCCAGGCGAGCCCTTGGGGCCCAGGACGAAGAAATAAAATCAAGTGAATAACGCAATCATCCGCCATGATGGCGGTCACTCCAATGGACGATGGCTCTTAAAATCATGGCTTCCTTCGTTCGCGCTTGTGCGAGGCTCCTTTTTTTTCGCTTGTTTCACTTTATCGAGGGCTGATCTTGGTCGCCTTTTCTGTGCTTATCGATGGCTCGGGTTTTGGGGAGCCGCGACGCACCGAAAAGCACCGTCCGGGGTGTCATTATGGGCGAATGTTTAATTTAATTCCACCCGTCGAATATGTCGTTCGGGAGCGATTTTCCGAGCGGGTCTGTACGCAGGAAATGGAGGAGGAGTTCCGGAGTTGTGAGACGTTGAGCCAGTGATTTGGCTTTAAACGTGCACGGGGAAAATGCGAGCCGGGTGGGAAACTGTACAGCCAAAAGGTCACGCGGCAGGGCAAGAGTGCGACGGAACACGTTTTAGCGATTATATTGCGGGGGTTTGGCTTTGAAGGGCTAAAAATACGATGCCGCACGTGGTGCTGCCACCTCCCTGGGGGATCACGCCATATCGTTATCGTTCGGTTGCGATTTTTAAGGACCCGGTGTAGGGTTCAGAACCACGGCAAATGGCTTCAGGCGTTGGGTTGGCATTTCCGCATGCCAACTGGAAGTGAGATTTGTGGCGTTTCCATCCCGGAACACACACACTCCGCGTAAATGCGCAAATGAAGCTCGCGTTAGGCATTGTAACCGAAGACAGAAGCTAACCACAGGAGGATATGGGAAAGGACTCAGTCAACTACAAAAGCATGACCGAAGGGATGATGCCGAATCAAACAGAAAGGCCAAAATGGAACAAAAAAGGAAGAAAAAAAACGTCCGCTCTCAACCGAAAGCGAAGATTATAAATGAAAACGAGATGTCATTTCCCTCCATCGGGAAATCCTGATTTATTACCGGGCTTAAAATGGAAAGGAAACTTGTCAGATCTTTTGTATCCTGTTACCCTTAATGTTTGCTACCGTCCTGTGTCATTCTACGCACTCGTACGTGTGAAAGAGACAAAGAGAGAGAGAGAGAGAGAGAGAGAGAGAGAGAGAGAGAGAGAGAGAGAACAAGAGAGAGAGAGAGAGCGAGATTGCGAGTGAATGGGAATGAAAAGCAAGAAAAAAGGGAAGGTGTTTACTGATGAAATTGTTTGTGTGTGTGAGGGGGGTGTTGGTGTGCGAGCTCAGGGAATCAAGGGCCACCGGTTCCTGCAATCCGATTCAGGAATCCAAATGGCGGTAGCGAAACGATTTTCCATTATTTTCACGTTCACTGCAAAGAAGAAAGATGGCCGGCGTGGCGTAGATGAATTCGACGTAAAAGGATTTGGATGAGGTTCGAGTGTTTTTTTTTTCTGCACGCCGTGTGCTCGAATTTCCATTATGCCTTCGTTTTTGTTCTTTGTCACAAGGTCGCGAAACGCATTCTCACCTGCTGCCGCACGAAAAGTGTCCCCGGTGGTGCTTCACTTTTAGCAAGCCCAGGAAAAATCGAGTTCCCACTGGACGTATGGTGGGAAAGGATTCCATCAAAACCGTTTGCCCATGAGCTGTTGGGTGGACGAAAGGATTGGCTCAATTGTAGCCCGTCCTACCAACGATCGGAGGTGATTTTACGGTTCACCCTCCGTTTGACGCAGCGATGAGCTGGCTAATGGAGGCGCCCAGTGGTTCACTCTGACGAGGGTTCTTTTGGCGCTCCACCCACCCTGACAGCGAGAGGGGTCCGGTGCGAGAGTTTATTTAAATTTTACGCGTCGTCCATTGGCACCTTTCGGATTACGTCGTGACCCGTTTTCCTTCACCCAGGCCGGGCTCAGCTCGGAGGCTGAGTGTCACTTTTGCTTTCGCTTGTTGCGCTGCGTCCTTTGTTCTTCCATCTCCGAGTCACCGCTCGGTCACGGTGGGTTTTGGTTTTTTGAACTACAAATAAGATTTTCATCAGCCACTCGGAATGTACCGCTTCACGACGGGTGCTCTGAGAAGTGAGCGGGAAAAAAAGGGGCCACCACCGGGTAAGCGGATTCGGGTTGGGTTATCGTTCGTGGTTTCGTGGCCCTTCGACTCGCACCTCCGGCCAGACCATGTGACGCTGGCCACAGAACACCCGAATGCGCTTATCCTCTCAGCAATTTGGCTCCCGTCACACTTCGACACATTGTCTCCGGGTGCTCGAACGGCTCACCATGTCTGACGGGTTGCGCAAAAACCCTTGAGTGCAAAGATTTGTCTCACCGTTTGCATCATTCGTTAACCGTACCCATTCGGGTTTCATTCGTTCTTTCTTTTTTTTTTTTTTGAGTTGTTTACCTCATTTCTTTCAGGTGGCAGTCGAGCATATTGTCGTGCTCGTTTTGGGGGAAAAAAAAACAACAGCAACAGCATCTTCCAACGGGCTCTAGCTCATCTGGCTGATCGCTCGAGATCTATTCTGCGGGTGGAGAGAACAAGCAAAAAGAAAAACGGAACGAAACGAAAACCACCCCCAGAACCCGCCCAAGGGGGTGAAGAATTTATGTTGCTCTCAAACAAGATCAAGGGATTTGTCGCGTGATGAAGAAAAACTGTAGTGAATAGATTTAAATTGATGGCTGATCCGGTACGGATCGTAAATAACTCCGACGAAGTCCGCCCGCCGCGCCCGGGACTGCAGCGTCAAATCCCAAACTGCTGCTTCGTTTCGACCGGTGGAGGTTTTTCTTTTTGTCCTGCAGCTCCCAACCGCCGGGTGGAAGCGAAATGCTATCGTTTAAAATTGATTCAGCTTGACCTTGGGGCGATGGCGGCGTCACCGTCTTTGGGTGGCGTTATTTTTTCGCTTTGCTGGCAGTTTCGTTGGAAAAAGTCCATTTTATGGGTATACGCGTTTTACGAGAGCGTTTCATTGTCCCGAAGTCCGCATCATTAATGGGTGGGCATTGCGTAAGGATTGTGATTTGATTGATGGACGAACGCTCCTTCGGAAGGGCTTGGAGTGGCATTACGCAACGATTTTGACGATTGCTCGTGAACGGGCGCAAACAAAAACACATTTCGCTTCAAAACACGCCAATCTTTTTGATTGAATGAACTGTTCGCATTTTTTTTTTTGGAACGAAATAATACGTATCGTTTTGTGGATCGCTTTCTGCAATGTCCGCTTTGGCACGATAACGTCACACGTTTAAGAACCTGTCAAATGAGCGATCCAAGCAGGCGTGATGAATGAGACGGATGATCCCATCGGAAAAGCATGCGTCCGACCCCTAAAGAATGGGGGGTCCTTCAATTAGAGGAAATTTCAAACAATTATCATGAACCACCCTGTGCCGGAAGGAATGGCGACCATCAGCCGGCAGCCACACTTATCATTTTCCAAGCATTTTCCGGGCACTCGCATCAAACCTCGTGGGGATCATCACTAGGGCTTCGTTGACACCCCGTCGCAGAGACTGGTAGTGGCGTCACGGTTGTGAATAATTTTCCATATTAAATAAGTCATTACTCTCGCTCACGGCTAAAACGAGGGTCGTCGAGTCCACGTCATCTCCACGCCCGTTGTCCGCCTGGTGGCACTCGTCTATTACGATTCCGGTACAGGGCTTGTCGCAAGATATGCTTTTCTTTTCGGCGTCACCATGCGCCCCACCGTTCGTTGCATATTCCAAGCACAACGTTTCAACGTTCACTTCCTCGCTCGCTCGTAACGCCAGCACAAGATTCATTTTCCATCCGCTCTCCGGCAGGACCGGGACGGCGAATCCACCCATTAATCATATTCATCACGGGCTGCTCATCCGGCGCGATGGAGCGAAAGAAGCCCTTACCAAAGGGTGGATGAACTTGGTTTAGTGCAGGGCCTCTCGCTTGTTCACTTCACAGTTCCGCTTCTAACGATCGTCATATTTCGAGCGCTTCGTTCTCATTATCATTGCCAACCGATTTCCCAGCAGTCAGCAGCCAGCAGCCAGCAGAATGGAGAACATCCCAAAGCCCCGTAGCATATGGTGGAGCACGGTGGAGGACACGAGCGTGGTGCATAATTCCTCTTAACGAGGCCGAAGAAAGGCGCTCGATGGAGCGAACGGGAGTCGTTCAGTTTGTCGCCCCACCAGCGGATGCAAATAGAACACAATTTCGTTTGTTTGCGTGATGAAAAATGAAACGCGCCCCCTCCCACGCGAAGGGCTTCCTATTCTTCGGCACGGCTCGCTTGTTAGAGAAAAGCATGTGAAGAAACGGGGCAACAAGAAAAGAAAAACGTACACACACACACATTCACACTCATCGAAATAATAACCGGAACTTCTCGCGCCTTCCGGAGCGAAAACAGTGGAAGTCAGTTTGTCTTTCAACAATAACGACGAAATGGATTTGACAGCACACTCGCGCGGGGCTGAGGGTGTGATTTTTCTTTCGTTCCCCACGGACACCCCCAGCGGGTGGGATACTGACCCAGGGCACGCTGGTGGAAATGCTCACTGTGAGCCCCATGGTGTCAGAAGTAATTCATCCGTCCGCTTTCTCGAGAGCGCTCTCACTCATTACTTCATTCACGTGATCATTACCGTTCCGTTGCGTTTGACTTCCGGTGCGTTTTCCCGACCACCACACCTTCGCTGTAGTGGCTAGCGTGTGCCGAGTGGCGTGGAAAGTGACGCTGAAAGCTAAGGCACAAATTAATTTCCCACCCAAACGCGAACGGAGTACCGGGAAGAACGTGAAGGCAACGCAACGCAGGTAGCGTATCGCGAGTTTTCCGCACGCGTGAGAAGAAATGGGAAAGCAGAATGTACCTTTGAGCGTGGCTAAGATAAGTCGTACGTTCGTCTGTCCTGGACTGGTCCTAGTAGGCCAATTTGTGGTGACAGCGTTACGTGGAACTGTCAAAACACGAACACGAATGCCTCCATTGCAACTGACAGATCGATGACTTAATTGTGCATCACGGCGCTGTATTAGTATCGGATAATTCACGCTTATGCTGGGTGGGTGGAAAATAAAAAAGAATATAAATTATTCTCCTCCATCAGTCCGAGTGCGCACCTGCCCTTCAGCGTGACGGGCGAGCTAAATTGTGGCCATTAGCAAAGCGGAACCGGAAAGCACGAGCGAAAAAATGGCAGCACGTATCGGCAGTATTTCGCCGCATTAATTATTTATGCTAAACCGAAATGCTTCGGCTCGCTGACATAGTTGCATGAGTTGATCCGATAAGGATCCCCCTCCAGTGAGGCGGTGCGCGTTTTGGTGCACCGAATAATTAAACATGCCCTTCTCGTTTCGCTCTCTGGTCTCTGGCTCGACCGCTCCATGGAAAAGAGGTGGTTGATTTTTGTGCCCCAATTATTTCGGCAATTGTGCCTAGCGTGCGAGTACCATAGCATTCGATCGACCGGAATCGTTGTGATTGGCAATAAATCGGGCGAATTATGCAGCCGTTCAGCCGTGAGGCGCGTTGAGTTGATAGGCATATTTATGTCGGCCCTCCAAATCGGCCGCCATTCTGGAATAATAAATGTCTTATTATCGGTAGGGTGTTTGAGTGTGTTTAAACTAGCCAACCAGCCCGATGGAAAATCTGTCCATCCATCAGCCCGCTAGGGGGATTCGGTACCATTAGGGCGTCGGTTGGGTTTTTCTTTCACACGGCCAAGCTTTGTTCTTCGAGCGCCTGGGACTTGTTACATCCTTTTTCGTTTCTCACTCTCTCTCTCTCTCTCTCTCTCTCACACGCTGTCTCGACGGGTAGGTAAGTCACGCTCGCACACCGGAACTCCACCCACGCTTGCCCCCCCCCCCCCTTCGGGGCCAGAAGGTATCGCGATATCTCGACATCGGCAGCGGCATGGCACGTGTATGTTTTTCCAATTAATTTTCACTTCCTTTAAACACGCAACACGAACGAAAGCAAAACCCGACGCAACCCTTCAAACACAAGGAGCGGTGAGAAGACCGGGACAGGAAGATCCACCGTTGGGTGGGCGGAAGGTGGGGGAGGCGCTTGTTTTCCACCCATTCCCGCGGAAAAGCGCGGTGGTTCGCGTGCACGCGAGCGGTGAAGTGTTACGTGAGCTTTGAGGCGGAAGGATAAACCGTGCCATCATCAACCACCCTCGCTAGGCACCCACCCTCGCTAGGGGTCCCTACCTTTCACCTTCCCCCCCCCCCCCCCCTCAAACCCTCTTTTTACCCGCATCATTCCGCGGTGCGATGTTGACTGACTTCTGGATCTCGGTGGCGGATGTTTGCTGGAAAAACAACAATGAGATGGCAGGAAATTGCCACCGGGTTGGGCACAGCCTACCTCTCCTCCCCTCGGTTGTGTGGCCTCCCAAGGTAAGTGGCCGGTGCATGTTGTAGCCCACACTCTCCCACGCACTCACCCACCCTCATCCGTATTCTGCTTTGTTCTTTCGTGCCAGTCTGGTGCCGGCTGGTGCGTGGCATTGCACGAGGGATTTTTCTTTTTCCCATTTTCCGCACGGCATAGGAACCGAGTCGGATCCCTTACTTGGTGCTTGACGCGGTCCCTTCCCACCCATTCCTTTCTTTTCTTTTTCGCCCGGTTTTCTAATTAAGAGCAGCCCGTGAGAAAATGTACTCCAGCGGGCGTCGTGATCGGGCAGTCCGTGCCGTCGATTCACAGCAGAAAAGGACACGCCGGATGCTTCCTTCAGCCGGATGCTGCGTATACACTGGGCAGGCAAAACTGGCGTTCAAGGCCATTCGGGTTCGGGTTGGCATTTTGGGGTGGAAAACTTCGTGCGAACCGCGAGCGTCCCCACTTCGCGGTATTTGCGGAGGTTTGGTTTGTTTGTTCCAATGCACTGCAAAAAGGGTGAGCGATTGATGAGCGAGCGATTTTCCATCGAGTTAAGGACCACCCCCACATGAAGGTGGGAAAACGGCGTGCGGAATCGAAAGGATGATAAATTTGTAAGAAAAGGATGCTTTTTCTTTTTCTTTGTCGCTCATCCCTCTCGTTCACATGCTGCGTCGTTTCGTTTTCGAGTCCCATTTTCCGGTGCAAAACGCGGTGCAGCAAAAGTTCGCGCAAAAGAAGGCAAACTTGATTTGCTGCCCAAGCCAGAACCGTGGAAACCGAGCTTCGTTCGCTTTCTTCCGCCATTCGTTCGTTCGTTCTGCGTGCTGCTTATGATGCTCACGATGACTGGCCAATACCGGACCGGTTGTATCGTGGAAGAGGATGTGTTGGGATTTTTCCCGGAGCATCCTTCCCGAAGCATCCTTCCCGCAGCGAACGGAGGCGAATCACTCCCACTCGACTGCTTACGGCCTCGGGATCGGGATACTTACCGAGGGAAGTTTACGTTCCCGATTACTGTGCGCTTCCGGAAGCTCGGAGGGAGTGTAATCGATTTTTCGATTTTCACAAGCGGTTCGCGCTGTTTGCCGCCATGAGCGTCCAATTTCCTGGCCTGTGGTAATGATGTTATTAAAGTTTGAATGGTTATCGTGGAATGAGATTGTCCTCTCTTTCCACGTCT
The DNA here is from genome assembly GCF_943737925.1 of Anopheles nili. Lineage (NCBI taxonomy): Eukaryota > Metazoa > Arthropoda > Insecta > Diptera > Culicidae > Anopheles > Anopheles nili. The sequence goes on from NC_071292.1 coordinate 6,205,608, forward strand.
TCGGTCTTTGTAGATATCGATGTCGGGGAGGGTTTTTTTTTGTTATTCGATTCGACACAACTTACAAAGCTTATCGCTTAGGAGCGTTTTTAACTCAGCAAAAGTGCTTTGAAGTGATCACCGGTCACCGGAAGTGCGACTAAACGATCGGGATGGGTTCGGTTTAATGAGGGTTTCAGTTGTCCTTCCGCTAATGCTCACACCACGTGCCAGACTGGACGTAGATTTAATCCCATCCACCGGGGGGGTTCAGATGTCAACTCGAACACGCCAGCTTTGCCAGCAAACGTGCGGACATATGGATATGAACCCTTTCACCCTTTTTCCCGTGGTCCGAAACCGGAAGCACTTACCTAATAGCTGCCACGTACCTTGTCGAGATGTCGAGTTGTTCGCTTTTCGAGTGCCATTACACAAACCACCACCGAAGGCGAATCGAACGGAAAACGAGCAAAGGTTCTCGCAGGCGTAACCGTGAGTCGCTCGTCTGTTCGAAAACACGCTCATTATACGCACCGTCACCGGCACCACGAGCTACCCTCGTGTCCATTAACCCCGCTTTATGCACCAGCACCACCCACACCCCGTTCCCAGTGTGCGTGTGTGTGTGAGATTAGCGAGGACCAAGCGAGGACGCGTTCAATCTCTGGGCGCACTGCAGCGCACAATAACATTATCCGTATCGCACTAATCTGGTCGCCGTCCTCGTTGATCCTGTTGTCCTGCGGGTGGCCGCGCATCCTTAGATCCCCCACCCTCCCCCCCGAGGTGGTCATTTTCCATCGTGTACGTGTCAATAATTGGGTTAGTGTGTAAAGCTAGCCCACCGGACGTTCGTGCGCCCGTGTCGAAGGGGGCGAATAATCATTTATCTACACCTAGGCAAGCGTTGTAGGCCGCTGGAGGTGCCATATTTCTGGCTTAGCGTCGCTATGCCAAAGATCCGTAAGTCCTTTTTGGTGGGTCTCGAGGGTGCATAAAGTTTCGTTTCCGTAAGCCCTGGGATCGAGGAGAAAACTGACCGTATCCGTACGCCCAAATAAGGCCATGCTGGTTAGGGCAATTCCGTTAGTTTCTTCAATTTTCCTCCCTCAGTTCGGAGCGACCGTTGGTGTGACCATGGGTGTGCTTGTTTGCATGCCTTATTGATGCACCAGCAAATGGTCCTTGTATCGTAGGGTAGCGCACTCGATGCATCCTCGGAAAAGCAGGGTGAATTCGGTCATCTGACGAGCCCGGGGAGTTGGCTTGCCAAGTAGCAGCAGCAGCAGCAGCATCAGTGGCTTTCCACGTCTTGTGGCCTCCGGTTATTGTCATCATCGGTGCCGGACACCGGGCAGAAGCTGCAACTTAATCTTCTATCAAATTAATTATCGTGACAATATCGGAACATCACAATCCAATTTCGCTGCAAACTCGGACCCTCTCTTCCCCGGTGCCGCGACCGTTTGTTGCCCAAGGGGTCCTTTAGAACGTTGGGGGCTAGGCTTTAGCACGCCGGACTAGGGCCACCTTGAATGCGTTCCAGGAAGGATCGTTACCCCGAAAACACTAGCTTAGCTGCCGAAGCTGGTAGTTGCGCAAGGAATTAATTCTACGCCAACTTCGAACAAGGTGCGGGGAGTTTACTGCAAGGCTGTGACGGATCGCTCCTGATTATCCTGCCCATTCGGGACATTGGTCGGGCGGCCGGGTTTTTAACAAGGGATAAGCGCAGGAGTTAAGCGAATTTCGGAGACATTTTTGCTTTGCTGTGTATTATTTTTTTCCACGAAAAGACACAACTTTGCGTTAGACGAAGGCTTACGGATGGGCAGCTTTTCTGATAGTTAACGAGAGATTACATCGTTTTGCAAACGTTTTTTTTTTTCACGAACGAGATTACCAGTGACACTTTGTTCCCGGTCAACCTACGCTACGGAGTGACTCTCCAACGCGGGCAGAAGAAAAGAAAAGAAAAAAAACATCTTTCTTTTAGACTGGTTTTAAATTTAACTACGTTCGTTGTGCCGGTTTTATTTCCCACGTAAGCGGTCGTTTAAATATCTTCTCCTGCTCGTAATAAGCTCCGCAAAAAGGACGAATCCCAAAACTTTCGCTTCCAACCGCCGTGAGAAAGAGCCGCCAAATCGCACGACCCACGCGGATAGGATCGGGACAACGATCGTAAAACAATTCATTCGTGCCGTTGCGAGTTTTGGGTCCCGTGTCGGAACCTTCGCAGGATGGGGTCAATTTGATTGGAACCGGCCGGATAACCCCACCCGGTGCGGTTCAGGTGATTGGAACGTAACGCGAAGGGATACAGGATGGGGCCCATTTTTAAGTTTTTGTCTTTTTCAACCGTTTTTTTTTCTTTCGTTCAAAACCTGTCACCGAAAACACAATCGCAGTCCGGTGGCCTGGAGCGGGTTGACATTAATTAAGCATTCCCGGGACCGAAATGGCGCCTCGGTCGGTTAATGGCTTTTTACTGTCCGGTACAGGTGGGTCTTATTTCTTGCCCGTGAGGCCCATCCCCAACAGGTGTGCCGTCGCTGTGATTGACATTGGCCGAATGGACAAGCGCAGAAAGGGCAAGGTCGTAAGCACGGCGCAATACACTTTTCATTGTTAGACGAAGGGGGTGATTTTTTTGTGGAGGAACAAATACATATTTTTTCGTCCTTTTTGATGAAGGTTGCACAAAAGCCATTTTTTAATTAAATCATCCGGAAATCAAACATCAATATTCTTTGTTGTGCGTTGGGGGGAAACAGCAAAAAGTGTGGGAAAAACATAAGCTAATTTTTTTTACATTTACCCACTAATCAATCTCTACTTATCTGTTAGCACTCGTTGCCTGTTGATGGAACGACAACGCAATTGTGACAACTCAACCAATGTTCGGATCAAAGTGAAAGAGTTAACGAGAGCGTTCGGCGAATCGGATTGCATGCTTTTCTGTGCGATAACACGATAACAGCAAGCTTACTGTTAATCCTAATCACATGGGATGCCATATCGGCCCCGTGACTAGGAACGATAGCCTGGAGAGAGTGGGGTAAATGTGGATAGAGGAGAAAAAAAAACACAACCAAACCACACATACGCACCCATGTGTCGGAGAGGTCCAAGGGTACATAAATTTCCATCATTATCTCATCACCGTCAACATGGTGCAGATCAATCATTTGAAAACAACATGCGCTCGCCCTAAAACCCGCCACAAAGTCACACGAATGGAAATGTCCTGAGTAAGGATGGGGTGGTGGGGGGGAGGGTGGGTGGCAGGGAGGGGAAGAGAGATGTGATAAGGCCCCCGGAGCTCATCGTTAGTGGATGATCGACTTTAGCCGGGTGGCTCGTGACGACCGACAGATGATGAACTGAGCGGCCGAAGGGATGACGCGCAAGGATTAGGCTCGTTGGAAGGGTGGGGGAGGGGGACGAGGATGGAAGTACCACCCCCCTCCCAGTGATGCGTTCGCGAGAGGCACGAGCGGCACCGATTCATCAAAGTCCTTCAACATAATCGTCATAATGGTACCATCCGTGCGCATATGTTTGATGTCATGCCGTCGCCAACTGGGTGGGTTTAGGGGAGGGTGGTGAGGGAGGAGAAGAGGGGGTGGAGGATGATAAGAAGAAGAGAACGAGTGGAGCTGGGGGTTGCGGGTAGAAGCATCCGAACAATGATGATGTCGCTTATGATGCCGATGCGTGGAATGTTTGCCCGTCGGGTGGAAAGAATAAAATAAACGCTTTTCCTTTTGTCGTACGTAATATTCATGGTATATTTTTTTTCGCCTACTTCGGATGGCGCCGGAGAACGCACTGATCATCGCAAAGGGTACGAGGGTGATCGAGGGTGTGGAATGTCGAAATAATATGGATCATTTATTTTGCCCTAAGCCGGAGCCCGAAGCCCGCAGTCGAGTCGAGAATTATCGCGTCGATCGGTCGCCTTTTTCCACCCCGATGCTGGATCCTTGATGTATGGAAAAGCGGGCTGTTGTGTCGTGGAAATGCGAAAATGCGGTGGGAAAGGATTCCCAAGAATAGGTGCGTCAGCTAGGGGTTGTCGACGAGCCGTGTGCAGACAACTCTCCGACTTTTACGGGCTCGTTTGTAGCTGGTTATGTGTATGATTTGATGGTTTTCCCAGACACTGCTGCACATTTCCCTCCACTTGGTTTCCTCGGGCCGGAATCGCACGAAACATGATGAATGATTTTAACTTCATCTCGGCCTGGAGGGAGGGGAGAGGGGGATCGAAGTCCACCCACCCATGGGAGGGTGGGAGCACTTTTGCCGCGCGCTTTGGAAGATGTTTTTTGCAAATTGGATCAATGCAATTTGCGTGTCATTATTTTGGCGGAGTCTGCGAAACCGAATCGAAAGACGCTTCGATCAGATTATTTCGACAACAACCACAATCGATTGTTGGCTCTATGGGCGCGTACGGACTTAATTTAAATGAAAATTGATTCGGAATTGAAGCGATTCGGTTGTTTGCTGAGTGCGTTCGCATGATTTTCCCGAACGATATGAAGCTGCTTTCGTAAACAGTGACTAGGGGAATTTCTGCGACTGACTTCTGAGCAGTACGGGGAAAACATCTATTTTCCTCCTTTCGTTCGATCCGCGGCGAGATTTATGACCTCCACGCAAGCGAAAATGTCGGCAAACCGCATCTGCAATTCATACGCGGAATCTTCGTGCTTTGCCATCTGCTTGTTTTGATTTTTTATAATTTATCCCCACGTGCCACCGGGAGCCGCCGGTTGCTAGGATGCGCAATTTTCGCAATTGTCGGCATCTAATGAAAAGCAAACGAATACATGTTTGTGCGCGAGGCTCATCCCATCACAGCAGGCCGAGGCATTAAGCGTTCGCCGTTGCTCGTTACGCATCAAGCTCGCGCAAGCAGACGAAAGCTCGGCGAATATTAAACTTCAACAAAGCGCAACGGTACGCGGGAGGGCCAATATTTTAGAGTGTGGCACAATATGGAGCGCCGATGGAGGCGCATGCAGCATACGCTAAAACTTTGCTGTGCCTGCAATAACGGGCGCAACTCTGGAATGGGGACATTTTCCTAAAAGATTACTCTCGCGCTTGGGCGGGCTTCACTGCGACGGGGACGCAGAAGCGATTGCGTGAACGAAAGCAGCGTTGCGTTTCTCGAATCACTTCCGCTCGGTGGCTCTCTTCGAAAGGGGCTCGAGTGTGTGCACCAAACAGGAAGCATGCACTAGTTTTCGAGCGCAACTTGGCGCCTTATTTGCATACGCCTCAGTACAGTGGCCCACGATGAGGGCCACGGGCCCGTCGATGGCCATTTAGTGGATGCGATTCGGTTTCTTAAATGAAACAGTCCCATAATCAGTGGTTATGTGATGCGCATGCAACACGTTGACCCATTGAAAGGACCTCGTTACAAGGACCTCGTGCTGAAAGGGCTAAATGATGAATGATAGTGCGCGTTGCGCAAATTGTGCCCACGCTGGACAGGGCACAGGGATGACGGTGATGAGAGGGAAATGAGAGACAAAAAGAGAGTGAGAAAGCGAGACAGAGAGAGAGAGAGAATGTTCCATTTCTTACTGAACGCATCCAGCGACGAAGGTTTCTCGTTAGATGGGAGTAGTTTACATAACTTGTTTGTGCAAATGCATCGCTGGCTGCTGTACAGTCGCACGCTTTCCACACGCTTTCCACACACGTTTTCCACACACCGGTAAGTGGTCACGGATCCTCGACGGTGCACGCGGGATAATCGTTCGAGCGAAGGGTCACCATGAGTGGGTTTCGGTTGCCAAGGCGGCCACTTGAGCTTGGGCGCGGTTTCGATGCATTATTCCATCGCCGTCGGCTAGGTGACGGGATCCGGTTGCGTGCGGCTTGCGGTCGGTGTCGGAAACAGGCTGCGTTCGTGAGCAGATGGGGATGGTTTGTGGCCCAACGTCCTTTTCCCATCGTCGCTCAGCTCAGCTGCGCCCAAAGTGGCGCCATATACGCCCTCAGCAGGTCGGTTTCGCAAACAACGCTCGGTGGATTATGCTCACTACAAAGACGACGCTTTGGTTTGGTCCATTCCATTTACACAGCACATTTCTGGCCACGGAACGGGATGCATTCGTCGAATGAAAAGGAGCGGCCCTTGTTCGCGTCTAGCGAAACGAAAATATGTCGTTCGTTTTGATGAACTTTCTCATCACAATCCGGGCATTTATCACGCCAGGACACGTAAATGGATCGCTTCACTCTCGGCAGCGCGGGGAATTAATCGTTCATCCCGCCTATCACAAAAACCTTCGCAACCTTTTCTGTGTGCCCTGAGGTCGCTTGCAAATGAACAATATTCTGGCCCCGGTCGATTCGCAGCTCGTGGCCGATAATCTTCGAGTGGAAAAATGGAGGGTGAAAAAAGCTCTTGGCAACCCGCGCAAAAGGACACCCCATGAAATGAGCATCAATTGGTTGGTCGGGCGGCTTTGTCCTCGTCGGCGTACGTGACCGTGACATTCGGCCGCCCACGGGCACAAATCGTTAATTTATGGAGCTCATTTACACGGGGTTTGCAAGGGCGCGGGGGTGCGCCAACGGGAACAGGAAATGGAGAGCCATCCATCCAGCGTCCAGCGTCTGGCAAACGGCATCTTTCTGCAGAAAAGAACATCCCATCCAGTGGGTCCTTGCGTGCCTTGAGGCTTCGCCAGAAAGTAATAAAGCATGCCCATAAACAACCGGCGGGGTCATAAATTAATTTCCACACTCACACGCACAAACACACACACCCACATTACAAGCGCTTCGATTTTGGGTGCAGTATTCTTTTGCTTTCAGGCGCAATTAGGACTGTCGATCGGGAGAAGCTGTTCTTCTGCTCGAGCTGGTGCAACGAGTTGGGAAAGAAGCTCGAAAATAAATGCATATCCTTACGGGGAAAAAGCTAGGCTGGCACGTGAACCATAAAAAGCACTCGCCGGTGGGCGAGTAAACATTTAAATTATCCTCAATTCTGCTCAGCGACCAGAATGGAGGCGCCCAGTTTTAATGCAGAAAAAGGCGCACTCGCGCGCTCTAGGGCAGTCAGTTTGAAAGTCAAAAAAGACATATTTGAGCTACAGCTCACTCGCGAAGAGAAGCCTCCTCGGTACGATCTGGCAGATAGTGCCACTCCTGACGGAACGCCTCCATGCCAGCTGGTTTACTCCTTTTCTCTTTTTTTTTTTTGCTTGCTTGCCACACTCGCCGGCTTTCAGCGAGGGCGCTCGAAGTTATTTTATTCTCAACTCCATGCCCTGCCAGAACGCTCGTAACGGTGCAAACTTGCGCTCGAGTGTCGGCCCATCCCGTGTACGTCCATAACTCACCGGGCGGGCAGCATAAATGAAATGGTGTGCGAGCGCGAGCGTTGTTCTTGCGTACATAATTCACTTTTGCCATAATTTCTGCCAGACACTCGCCGGTCTCGATCGTCTGGTGGCTGTGAGTGTACGAGGGGGTGGCCTTTTTTACCCTTTTCTTTTTCGTTTTCCCAGCGCACCCTGTGGTGTGGTCCGTTGGAAGCACCACGTGGAAAGGAACGCTGTTTGTGGTCGAGATGCTGCCGTCATCAAAGGGAGCTGTTCCGTGTTGTGGGTGACTGGTGTGAGCTTTCCCTGCAACGATTCACTCTGCTCGGTGCAGGAACGAACGTCGAAAGTAGCCCCTTTTTGCTGGCCTATCAGCAACCCGGAGCCAGGCTTTTCGTGGAACCGATGGACACTCGATCACGTACGGCACATCATCACAGTTGGCATTGATTTTCGCTGCACGCTTTTACCATGGTGACATGCAGTTGTTTGGCTTTTCATTCTGCACCCTCACCATGGCAACCACCGAAAGGAGCTTATCGGTGTGTGTGTTGGTGTGTGTTTTTGGACGCCCAATCGACCCACCAAAAGTTCCCCTTTAAAAAACGACACCAAATCAACCGGATGGGCTTGAATCTATTTTTGTTTGTGCGCCAACATTCCACCCCAAACGCGGGAAAACTCGATGGCGCACCTGCCCACCCTTTGCCGAGGAAAAACAACCGTGACACAGTTTTTTTCTCCCTCTTCCCCCCCCCCTCCCCACCGGTGGCCCCATTCTATCCTTTTTCGCTCCATCAGCATCACGGTTCGTCGCCATCGTCGGTGCCATTCCAGGACGAGTTTGTGCAGTTTTGTGGTGGAATTTCGAGGCCGACCGACAATTTGTTGGGACGCTTTTTCGATCGGGACATTCCCAAAACATGCCGGGATGTTTTAAGGGTGGTTGAGGGTGGGGGGGGGGGGGAGGTTTACCCCTTTCCCACCGAATCGATCGATCTGCGAATGTGGCCCTGAAACGACCGAATGGAACCGGTGGTCCGGTGGATTCCACTTGATTTAATGCCAGACTTATTGTGAGCGGATGCATTAGGCCAACCATTAAACTGTCGTCCCGGGCCACCGGAATGGGTTTTGGGTTAGCGTGTGTGGGTGTATTTTTGTTTGATTTTTCTTTCGCTCGTTTGCTGGCAGCCACACGCTGGTGGCACAGGCGGCTTAGCGGACATGCAGCTGGATCCGTGTTAAGGGTGGGGCCTTTTTTTCTTTACTTTTTCGGGACCGATTTTGACCGATTCCGGTAAAGCTCGCGAAGGCCGCGTGATGAAACGGCATGTGGCCTTGTGCTGATTGGATAGGGATTTGCGGTTTAGGGCGCGTTTTTTTTCTAACCCTGCTTCGATCGAGATCGATCCCGTGGTTGGAAAATTACGGAATAGGATTAGGGCGTCCGGCGGCATCAGCGATGATGTAAACCAACGTGCGGTGGTCGGAATTCGTCCCATCAAATTTGTGATGAAATTTTAAAGCGCTATTGTTTGAAGTTATCAGTCTTTTACCATCTTATTAGCCCTGTGGTATTTTTTTTGTTTGTTTGTTTCCGAGGACCAACTTTCGGACCAACCCGCAAAGTGCAGCTTAAACATCGCCCGTGATGGTGGCCATTTTCGTGGCACCACTCGGCCACCAAGCCGGTCGAAGTAATTAAGAACCGAAACTCTAATTAAGTGCAAATATTTGAGCCACACAGCACGGACCATCCTGTCGGTGCATTTGCGGTCGGGATGCTAGCGGTTACGTGGTTTTGGGCTTCATTTTTTTTGCGCGTTTTCCCACGCTTACCCCACCTTTCCTCACATACCGTTGACCGGTTGGAGGGCTATTAATATTGTAATGATTCGGTGGAACCGGACGCCGCGAAATGGTCCCAGTCGTACTTAATATTTTACGTCGCGAGTTTTGGGACGAACGTCGCGGATCGCATTGGGGTTTTGTGGTCGATGCCGGACCACCAGGAAGGTGGAAAGGGTTGCTGTGCTGTGGGTGGTTGAGTGACAACATTCGTGCTTTTTCCTCTCGCCATCGCTCGGCCACACAAAATGGACCGTAGCCACCGATTTCAACGGAAGCCATTAAACTGGGCACTCCTTCGCTTGCAATGGCGGCGTCTTATTTTCTCACCCTCCCAAAGGTCTCAATCTCACCGTTTCCCTTTCGCCGAGGGCAACCCGAGAAGCCTGTGGGATTGACGGCACCATGGCTTCACGAATGGTTCGGTTGCGAAATTCGAACTGCTCGAAGCCTCGCGGGTGTGTGTGTGGGTGTGTGGCGATGGGTGGGAAAATGGCGCACGATCAACTTCGCGCCGATATAATGACCCCGGATTCGCTCCTCGGGGTACCCTTTTCTCCACACCCAACTGCTTGAGAAAATGCCCTCCCACCCCCCCCCCCTCCCACCCCGCATACCACAACTGCCGACGAATTCGAATTCGAACTTTTATCCGTCCGAACATCATCTTCATTTGGGTGGGAAACTTTTCCGGAAAACCTTAACTTCCCTTTTGCGCCTTTCCTCCCATCCTATCCACCATTCCCCCACCCCCCACCCCCCTTTACCCCATCAAGGAGCGAACAGAGAAGTGCGTTTCGGTTTCGTCAGTTTCCAAGCCCCAAAAGGTGGCAGCGATATTTCCACGTCGGCGCAAAACAAGAAACTTTTAATTAAGCATTAAATTTTATACCGAGGCCCTTCGTTGCGTCCCATCATTTCCACCCCGACGGAGAGTTTCCCGAGGGTGGTTTGGTGGGCGGGAGGGGGGGGGAGAGACAGCCCCCTAAGAACCCCTCTGTATTGCCCCCCAACGGAACGGTCTGTGGTCAGAAGTCGGCGTTAGTTTTGGGTGAAGCCTCAAAAGGCAATTCGACGGCATGGTGCAGGGGATCCCGTTTTGGTGCACGCTCCTTCCCTCATTTGAATGGGGCTACCGAGTGTAATCGGTTAACCGAAAAGTTTGTTAATCCACATTACGATTAATGTGGATCCCTGAGCCGTGCTCGGTTGCGTGGCTGGCAACTGGGTCCGGTTACTTTTGGAGCGACAATTTTCCGGGACAAATTTTCCCATACGAACGATCGAGCATGCGTGGGTGGGGCAAGAGGGAGGTGTGGGTCGTGCGTGAGGTGCCCTCCTTCGCCCTTCCCCCTCCCCACGGTTGATGCTCGAAAATTGGTACCGATTCCGGGGAGCAAACTGATTCGAATCGCCCTGGGGGACATTGCGGGAGTGTCTTTAATTGAATTAGCTGTTACGACATGGCGAAGGAAAAAGTACTGCCATTACCGGAAATCGTCGCTTCCGGGTTTTGCCGGGCAGGGGTGGCAATCGTCGGCGATGGATTAGCTAATGGGGACCGGGATGTGTCCTTGCTGCTGCTTGTGGTGGTGGAAATGGTTCGGTTCATCACAGCCCAGAGTCGTAATCAACCGGCATTAATCAGGTCGTGCGTTTTGCGGACCAAACCACCGCTAGTCGGCATGGGCTGGGATTAAAGCACATTAAGTGCCTTAATTTTAATTTCCATTTGCATTTTGCGTGTTATGCTTTCACAATTTTTGAGCTTTTACGCAGCATTAATTGGCGTTCTGTTATACGTCCACCATTAGCATGCCACAGTGAATACGCGGATGCGCGGTACCTACCGACACGTGTAACGGTTGTGAGGAAACTTTGCCCACAATCGACACAGGATGCACACGTGTTCATGTTCGTATCGTTTTCCCTCACGATTCGCTTCATGTGCAGAGCTTTAGCTTTAACGCTTCACTGAGCTTTGGCAAACGGGCGCCATTCCCGGCGATGTGGTTCTCTTTTTCTCATCTACCACGGTTTGAGGGTGAGTTTACCTGTGAGACTTGCCACAGGAAACGGCACCGTCAGCAATGGCCATGGCTAAAGCGCAGACTTGCCATTCAAATTCTCACGTCCCGTTTACCACGGGAAGCCGCGTACGCGTCGTTCGCGTGCGGTTCGGTTTTGTTTACCGCTCCGTGCCGAAAACTTCAAATTGACCATTTTGCAGTTTCGCGAACCGAGCTCGTCGATCCATCGGCGATGTGGCGGGTGGATTTCTTTTTTTCAAAACCCTACCATGACCACAAATTCAACACGTGGATGAGCAACAATTCAATCGTGAACCGTTCGAAAGCGGCTCCCTTTAGGAGAGTGGAACTGTAGCAAGTGTGTTTTTAAAATAAAAAAGCTCTCTCCCGATCGTGGCCATTGCCGTTTGGTGGGAAAGTGCGCACTCTTGTCGGTTTGAAGTCAGTGATATTTCGCTTTCTGTTTTGAGCTGTTGGAAATAAAAACTCCCACGTCAAACGTCTGCGTCGCGTACCACTGGCATCTTTGACAGATGGCGAAGATGTACTCGCAGCCTACTGCGATCGAGCTGGAAGCAGCAATGGAGAACGACGACGTCACATAACTCGGTAAACAAGTAATTTTCCCATTCGGCAGCGCTTTGCAATGTAATAAATGTCTCGATCCGTTGGCATGGCTCCACATAGCCGGCTGTTTCTTTTGCGTCACGCTCAGACCCAGCTGCCGGAAAAGACGCAGCCCCGTAAGAGTCGAATGCCGCGCGCTCTTCTTTAATTCAATTTACAATCATCCCGTTAAAGCCAGCTTCCACGTTCGGCACAGCATCTGGCATTTTTCGGCTGGCGACTGGAGGTTAATTACCGTAAGCTTCGGCTCCTGGCTTTAGTTTCTCGTGAAAACTCCGCGTAAGACGCTTTGATCCGGCCGTCGCACGTTTCGCAATCGGTTCCTTGGGTTGGGCGGAAGGCTTGGAAGGCGATTTACTTACAGCCAAACCATTAGCGCCTCATTACGGCTAATGGTGGTTTGGTGGAGCGAAGGGGGGGCAAAAGGCTGGCCAGACCGCGAGGAACGGCACCACAAACCCTCCATCGTCGAACGGCCCACCGCATCGTTTAACACTTTTATCCTTCCGGTTGATTAGTGAGCTTTTCGGCCCCGTTGGTGGGTTCCGAGTTTTAGGGAAATTTTTCGGCAAAGACGCTCACACTCAAAGCACCGACCAATGAGCGGAGTGGGTGGCGCAATAATAGTGGAAAAGGAAGAAAATTAAATTGTATTTTAAACGGGATAAAAAAGCTCATTCCGTGAGCTAATTTCGGTAATTATTCTCGCAGGCGTGAAAGCCTGCCCATCGAAAGCGAGGGAAAAATCGCCTGGTTTCGTGGCTCGGGATAATCAAACGGTTGAGTGGGGGCGGCTAATGAACGGAGGCTTCAAACGGGTGCAATTGGCCGCGTGGTTGAGATTGGTTTCGCAATCTCAATAGGGATGGGATGAGCTAATATTGAGTGGTTAGCTGGAAAAAGGGATAAGAGGGCAGCTTCGACGCTCGTACGCTGGAACTCGTAATCCATGTGTCTTCGAGCGCCGATTCGACGATGATTGTGTACATAAATAAAGATCGAATCGAACTTTTTCGCGATGTGCGATTGCTCAAAGCCATTTAAACCGCGTGCAATTAGCGAGCAGAATTGGGATGCATTTTATATTCGATCGCATCGCACCGTCATGCTTTTAGGCTCGTCAATTATTGCCCTTAATTGAGGCACTAAATACATCACAAAAGCGAACCGTTTTGACCCTTCCGCGTATCAGCGTATTCCCAGCTTTTAACGGCATTTGAACTCGGTCTGACACAAATGAATACCGGCTCTATTATTCTATTAATTTTCCAATTCAACGTAATAAAGCGTCGACCCTCGCCGGAACAGATGCAAGGGCTGCGTTCTCATTTACCATTTGGTTACATGTTTGCCCACCCTCAGCCACCGTAAATTGATATCAACTCGCAACCCCCCCGAGCGGGTGGTTCCGGAAAATGGTTGAAGCGCCGGAAAAGGCGTAACTAAATTCGCTTAAACGTACCACGATGACTCAGTTAACAGGCAACAACGCCACTCGGAGGCCTATAATTTAAACAGATCACCATAAATTCCATCCACCCACATCTTTTGTGCTGGTGGAGAGGATGTTGTAGTGGGGTTGAGTAGTTTTTTTCTCCTTTCGGCATGTGGTCCACCATTTCATTCCCCCACAGTACTCGTAAACGCTGCCGAGGCTGTACGGGGGTGCACTTTTCGTGCTTTGGTTTGGCAAAATAAGCCCCGTGCCCCCCAAAAGAAAAAAACAGAGGGTGGATATCATGTGGAAGGGTGGATACTGCAGCTACTGCTGCTGCTGCTGCTGCATATTGCATTAGTTGGAATTGTGAGTGGTTCTGCAATCGGTTGCACCTGCACCGCGACAATCGCACCCTTGCGGATCTCCACCGTACCACCCATTTCGGCTTACATGGCTGACGCATGTCCGGTCTTTTTTTTCTGTTTTCACTCCCCTCTTCACATCGCCCACATTGTCTCTTCCTCCTTGTCGGGGCTGGAAAATGAATGGCCAGACATGATAAATATTCTAACGGTGGTCCCCTCGGTGTCTCGCGGACGCTAAAAGCGGCTCCTCATCGTTGCGGTCAGAGCCCGTGGTTTTCGGTGGTTTGCCCGTTTATCATAATCCGGAAAACATGCATCATGTTTCCAGGTGCAATCTTGCCCACCCGGGTATGATTCAGTGCCTGTGCAACCTCCGGAAGAGGTGCTCCTACTGTGGACAAACCACCGCACGGGTGTGCAACTGGTTGTTCGAGAGTCCTGAAGCCTGAACGGTGGCTAACAAAGCAACGGCACACGTACACGTGAGGAAAAAAAAATAGGCAACTCTCCATCGTTCTAAGCCAAGGGGGAGGTGGATGGCATGGGAACGAGCTCTCGAACGAGAGGGTAAACCGATAAATTATTGGCCGTCCGAACGTTTGGGCTTTGGTGCAGAGAGACCAAAACCGGTGCATCGCCCGTGTCTGAGGTCCTGCCGGGGAGGTGACCAATTGACTTAAAACGAGTCGCACAAGGGATCGGCAAATGAAAAAAAAAATAAACCACCCAAACCAGGATACACTCCTGCCACAACGTGGGCAATAAATCGCAATAACGCCACGTATCGGCTCGTACGGTTGTCGAAGGAGACCCGACTCGACCACAGGTCCTGGGAGTTCAATCGGGCGTAATTCGCGGCAATTTAGCTGTTACAAGTTAATTTCGATTGGCCAATTCGGGTGCACTTTTGCGAAAACGAGGGGGGCTGGTGAGATGGTCGATAAATTTTCGCTAATGCGAAACGATTCCGATCGCACCGGCTAATGATGAATGCGTTGCGGAGGTGATTTTCCGCCACGGATGCCGGGTGTGGGAATTAATCACCCTGTGCCGTAAAGTTGCTTTTGGGTGGTTCCTTTTTTTTAAATACAGCACCACTTCGGCTGGATGTCGGAAAAGTACACGGGAACGTCAGCAATCAATCTACGGTTGGCTACGGTTCAACCGTGACAATCGATCGTAACGGACGGTTTACGTGACGATGGCCATCGTCCATCACCGTCGTCATCACGTGGTTTGGGGTGCATAAAACTTAACGATGCGCTTCGGTTTAACTCAACCCTCCGGATGAGCGTCGGATGCAGTCAACGCTCGAACGAACCGATCGTCACCGGTGAATCACTGGTTCACTGGTTTATACGCACACCTGATGGCGCGCCAAATTAGGACCCATCTCTAGTTTTCGGGACGGAAAAAGAGTGACCGCAGTTTAATCGCGAAACGCGCCATTTTAAATCATGACATGCCGTTGGCGAGATGGGCACAGCATTTATCCGCAACGGTAGGATCGTTTCATCGTTTGGTGTAATCTAATTTTTGGGATGACTGCACCGGCGATATCCTGCGAGTGACAGGACGAACGCTACCCTCGGGGGCATTAGTGAAATCGCCATTGCGGTGGAAACGATGGCGTGATGGTGGAATTAGTTTTTAAGTACGATGTTCTTTTTTTTTCGTTCGCTGTTGCCCGCTGTTGTTGATGCCGGTGGCAAATGGCGTGGTGCTTATGCTCAATGGGGGAGAATTAATGCGTGCTTCTTTTTTGTGCGTGTGTGTGTGTTTGTACGTCCGATATCCTGATTTCCATTCATTGAGCAATAAAATTTCAAGCCATTTCAACGCAAATCACTTGCACGCTTTGCATGCATCGGTGCGCACGAACATCAGAAGAACTTTAGGGTGCGAAGAAAGCGAATTAGCGAATTTGGCTGGTAAAATAATGCCTCCGCCTTGAGGCTTTCTTTACACATGCAACCTCGAAAAAATAGTGAATTTAAATAGAATAAATTATTCTGCATTTTTTTATCATGCCCGGCAGCGTGAACCATAAATCTCATTGGCATTAAATGGCAAAATGGTGGCCTCCAAAGCACCGACGACCGTGAACGGAATATTCGCTTCACGACCGTACAGTATGCATGCATATTGAACGCGTATTATTTGATCAATGCAAGATAATAAACCGTCGGTAGTTTTATTTTATGTGGCAGTTATTTATTTTCCCTCGCCCACATCCGTCCCCCTTGTGCGTGTGTGTATGCACCGTGGAGCTAATAAATATGGAAATCATACCACCGAGCGCAAATAGACATGGCGCTTCCATAATCGACACGATATGGCCACCGAGCAGTGCAACATAACAACTCCCGGCCGGCGCTAATCTCGCCTCCATCGCTCCGTCGCTTCATTTTCCCGGAAAAGAGGGCTCCCAATAAATGTCAGCCGCTGTCAAACGGGTGGCTGCAAATGTATTAGTGAATTAAAATTAATGATAAACGTCCGGATCCGTCAACCGCTCTGGGGCCAGGATTTGCGGTCGTCGGACGGTCGCAGCCCTCGTGTGTTGTCGCACACGTTAAATATTTGTTTTGGGTCAGTGGAAGCGATTTTCGATTCCGATTTGGCGCCATCGCCACGCACCAACTGGATGAATAATGGAATAGAGTGGCGTTTTGGTTTTGGGCACACATTTGCCCGGCGGGAGGGTGGAACTGTGAACATGGATGGAGAGCCATCGCTAATTTGTGACTACAATCAATCGAGCATAGGGCCCCATCGGTATGCAAATTGTTGCCCGTTGCTTGTCCGCCTGCATTCGAGTGAGATTTCGAGCGAACACATTGAGCATTGTGTTTTGTGATGGAAATGTGAAGAGATTGCTCGAGTTGATTTGACGTTTGATGTGTCAGTGATGCTGAGCGAACAGGATGCATCTGGGCTACTAGATTGCGCTAGTTACAGTGCTGATCTGAGACAACAAGCTTTTCCATCGGGCTGAAACCTACTCATGGGGCTGGCTGGTCTTTAATTACATGGCAGCCGTCTTTGACGTTTCACCATTCGATCTTGTTGATGTTCGGTGAAGCTTGATAATGATGAAACACTAGGATCCAGCCGACCTCTCCGTTTTAATTGAGACGGGTTTACTGGAGAGTCCTATTCTCAGAAGCTCGCCTCAACATGCGGGTTGGATCTTTCGTTTGAAGAAGGCGAATGCATCCTTGTAAGTTGTGAATGCACACGCTGCACATCTGGGCGAGAGGCTTATGTTACTCGCTAACGATGTGTTAGGGGAGATTGTGGCTAGAAAATAACGATGCTCTGGCATAGTAACGGTGAGCGAACGAATAAAAGGCTTTCATCTGTTCAACACCTTTCCAGAAACTACCCCAAAATTTTACGAGTAAAAACACAAAGTGCTTCCAATTAGGCCAGGGAATCAGCAAAGCTCGTTCGCCACAAAAAAAAACCCGCCTGAAAAATACCCTACCAGATTCTGGAGGCATTGTCGAAAAGGGAAATAAATTAGGCCAATCCTTCAATTCATTTGATCCGGATCAGGGAATTAGTGCGCATTCCGATGGCCATAAATAAAATCATGCCGGTTGGAGCTCTGAAAACCAGACTAAAAAAACAAGGACAACACACTCACACATTAAACGGTTTTCGCAACGCAAATTAGGCAATGAATATTCAGCTACCCAAAACGGCCACGTACTCAGCCCTGCACAGGGCTGTTGAATGTTGCGCTTCAAAAGCGATGTTTGGCGCACATTATGCACACGATTATATTCGTCCTCGTGCTGGTGCCGTGTTTCGTGAAGGGCCCACAAAAAAGCCCACCATTCTAATGACGGTTTGGCTTACCAAAAACGGTTGGATACCCGTACCGGGGAAAGGCGACACACAGCGCTTTGCATTAATTTCGTCCGTTTTGCAGCGGGACTCGATGAGTGTAGAGGCCGGATCGCAGGTAGCAGGATGACGGGGAGATCCACATTTTTCCTCCTCCGTTTGCCTAATGGATTTAGCAGTCATCCTTTTTTTTTTTTGCTGCTGCATCCAACTGAGAGCATCCTCTCTGACCCCGAGCAACGGTGTGGATTTAAAACTAGACCAAACAGCGAGAGACACACGTGTAGGGAGAAACGAAAGCACGATAGCTCAATCCTTGTGTGGCGCTTCTCGCAGTGTGCCCGACGAACGGCCAGCAAATTATGTTGTTTCTTTAGTGTGAAAACAGGAATTTAAATATCAAATGCTTGGAAAATGTGCCCCACACCCACGGGGGAGCTGCATGTGAGCATCGTTTTTTTCCGCTTTCATCGACCGTATGCATCCGCAACAAGGATGGCTAGTATGTGCAGCAAAAAGGCGCATAAAAAATCACACTGCTTCATAAAAAAGAGGTCAATCTGATGCCCACGCCAGCAGCACGTCAACGGTGAAACCGAGCGAACCGGTTCCGGGAAATCCCACCCGACTGTTCGTTGATTTATGTGCTTTCATTTAAATTTATACGCAAAAGTGGTCCCCAATTTTGGGGGTAATCGGATATTAAATTCTTTTCCCGTCCCGACATTTTACCGTGATTCGCCGAAATGGTGCTGCCAGTATAGGTTTATGGGGGCAACATTTTACTACGACTGGAAGCATACGTTTGAAAAGCATGTCAACGGGCATGCTCTTCAAACAGGATCCATCATAACGAGCAGCACGTTGTTTTTCCTGAACGCCGCATTCATATTGCAGACCACATTCATGGCATAAATATAAACTAAATTAGCTACAATTAAACAAACATATCAAAGCTCGGCTCATGGCGAACAAAGGTTATAAACCACGTTTATGTTCTTCCTGGAACATGGGCCCTTGTTCATTGCTGCAGTGTAGCATTCCGCTGAACCAACCCTTTCTATGTTGTAATAGCGAATTATAACCGCGCCATCCATTAATTATACTGCTATCTTGCCTCCCAGTTCATGGCTCCGCCATTGATGATGGCTTTTTATGGCTCAAGCACATGAGTAAGAGTGGAAAAATACGGTCTACGGTTCCACGCAAAAGGAAGCCCACGGCACAATGCGCACCCGTCTGGGTCTAGGAACTTCTAATCAGGTTTCCGAATCTCATCCTCGTTTCGCTTAACCCCCTATCTTTCGCCACCTACCTGTGCAGGGTTGCCAATCAGCCAACTTTAACCCATCTCGAAAATAACGCCATCATCTTAAACGTCGCACCCGAGTCGCACCGGGAGGGAGAGTTTCCCTCGATTCGTTGGATTCGCAAACGGCATCTTGATCATGTTTATCTTTAAAGTTTATACGCCTCGCTTCGACACACCGCAACCCGAAGGGCGACACCATCCAAGCAGCCGGGGGTTGGTTGTTATGCCGGGGCAAAAGATAATCTCCGTCGACACTACTTAATCGATGGTTCGGCGCCGGAAACCGCTCCTGAAAGGTTTTTGCCGTCGACACCGGCGCCGATGCCACCGTGTGTCGATTAAACGATTATCTAATGCCTCGAGATGGGCTGACGGTCCGATAGGTTCACTGTCGTCGCCAGGACGCACCAAGGATCGACGCCGACACTCCACAGGAGAAAACGGCACACTCTCACCTCGGTTGCGAGGGAAACTTACCTCGAAACTCGAACCCACGGCTGGGGATGTCTCGGTTGCCCTGGGAAACGCTGGCACCGCATGCTGCGATGGGGAAAGGTGTTTGGGAAAACATCCTTAAGGACCGGTTCTTGGTGGGCTGCAAAACTTCGAGCAGAAAACTTGACTCCCACTCCCGGTGCCACTCGTCAATTAGTGCCGATGAAGGTGAATATTAATATTTTAAACCCGCCGTAGCCAAACCAAACAGTTTAGCTGCCGATCGGTGTTCGGGTCGAAGCGCTTTCCCGGGTGTTTTCCCAGCGACCGCTTGACGAGCGGCGATTACTCGTTGGACGTGCGTGAACCGACCGATTGTCTGGGTGTGCGTTCCGAGAGAGGTCAACCCAGACGAGTGGCGCTGTTTTGTGAAGGGTTTCACCATCTGTCATCCTTTGGAAAAGCCGATTAGTTTGCATCGTTCGGGTGCCTCTCGACTGCTCCGGCCAGGGTGAAATTGAAAGTGGCAACCGTCAAAGTGTGGTCGTAAGGATGGAAAAATGGAACCCGTACCCGGACCCGGGCTTAAGGGGTCGGAAAAATGTAAACCCCGACGCAGGAACACACACACACGCCCGAGTTCACCGAAAAAAAAACAAACTTTACCATTCTGCCTGACACTTGATTGGCACAACTTGAATCTATATGCTAATCATGCGTCGTCCGCCTGGGACTGCCGAGACCAGGTGCTTGCGTCTGTGTGTGAGAGAGTAAGTTCCAGGACGCGTGGGCAACGAGATTCGTTTCACCTGCTGTCAAAGCCGGTTACTGCGAAATCGGGGTGATAGAATTTCCGCAAAGAAAGAAGCAAAAAAAAAACACAAACCACCCGCCAGCTGGAAAGCCCAAAAGTGGCTGCCAAAAATAGGATCATGTGTGTGTGTGTGAGGAAGTTACCAGCGAACGCATGACGAAAACCGAGGGTTGGTCCTTTTTTGGGGCGCCATGCCGAAGGGAAGATGTTTGGGCGCACTACGAGCGAAGGTATGTGCAAAGTCAATTTGCACCTGATGTTTGAGCGCTGATGAACTGTTACACACCGATGGTGGCGCTATTTACTGATCAATATTGGCTCCGGCATCGTCCTTACGGTGATGGTGGTGTTGGGGTTGGGGGTGTAAAGAACCACCCACGTAGCACACCTGACCCGTGGGGATGGCGAATTTTCTCCACCCGGATGCATTTTCTGGAGGTGAAATTCGAAGCAGAATGATTCGTTCTATTTTTAATCTCACTTTAAATTATCAGCATTCCACCACGTCAGCGTGGAAGGTGACCCGAGTGGCCATTTCCTGACGACAGTTGACGTTTTTTTTTGGCCGAGAGCAATTCTGAAGCCATTTGCAAGTGAACTTGTCTCGGCTCGACGTGGCATGTTTTGAGGCATGCTATTTTTTGTTTTTGCTCCCGTGGCATCATTCTCCGGCGCTTCTTATCGCGAGATTACACTTACCGTTCGATAGCATCGGCGCCGGGAAAGCTCATAATCGATAAATTTACCGTTAATGCCATTCAGCGGATTATTACATTATCACTCCGGGGCCGCCCTCGGCAAGCTGCTCCATTATTATGCATCGAAATTGGCGAAAAGCGAAAGCGAACGCCACGCTAACGGCGTCGTTTTGTTGCTCAACTGCCGCATCCACATCCGCGTGGCAGGTGGGTGGGTGTTTTGGAACGTGAAAATCGCACCCCGCTTTGGCCTCCGGAACGCCTCTAGGCGCTGGCAGGCAGGTGTGAGTGACGTTCTTGAAAATAATAATAATAATGAAGGAGGAGGAAGCAAACGGAAAAAAGAACCAAAACCCACCGAGAATATGCTCAAAAGTACCGAGAATGAGGTCGTTTGTAGCTTCCTTCCAAACCAGGTTCGTGGGAGAGAAAAAGAAGGCAAACGTGTTCCTGCTTGTTCATTCGCGAGCCCTCGATTCGGATGCCCTTTTTTCACACCCGCATTACGATACGTTTCCGCGCGATCGACGAGGGAAACCTTCGGGGAAATGGAAAACTCCATTTACGGAAGTGAAATCACATTGTTAACATTGAGTACACGCACACATCCGCACCGAACCGGTAGCGGGTGGCTGGAAAAGCCCTGGAAAATGGGAAACAACGCTACGCGAACGAAACGCCAGCTGAGCTTCGCCAGCTGCCATTAAGCGGGGGTGGTGCACCCGGTTTGGGGGTGGGAAGTAAAACGGATCAAAATTTATTTTCCAACCGTTCTGAGGAATGAGGAAGAAGAAGAAGAAGAAAAAGAAAACCATGGCAAAGTACATCTTCACCACAAAGCGAGCTTGTTCTGGTGGCGAAATGGCGTCGATTCTGCGAGCAACGTTGCCCGGAAACGCCGCTTGAAGTTTTCTTTCCACGAGTGTAAACCGAACAAAAAGAGCAAGAAAAGCCCACACTAGAAGAGATTATAATCCAAATATATTTACCTTTTATTAAACCGCATTTTTATCTCACAGTACACGCCGTCGAGTGGCTCCGGGAGCGTTCACCCGGGGGTCGGACATAAATTCAGGTGTGTTGCGCGGAAGATATTGGTTTTGGTTTTTCCCCCGGAGCGATGGCGAAGAGAGCTAGCCCTCTGTTTTTCTGCTTTTCCTTCGCTCCCTTGCACTCGCTCACTATTAACTGCTATTAGTGTGTGTGTGTGTGTGTGTTTGTGTCTGGACATGGTTTAGGGGGCCATCGGTTTGCTATGCGTTTTGTTCTTCCATTTCCCGACCCAAACCCGGGCTCGAGATTATCCTTTTTTTCTCCACCCTCACGTTGGTGTATGTGTGGGAGTTTGTGTTTATTTACAAGCGCTTACCATAGCGAACGGTTATTCTCTCCCTCTCTCTCTCTATAGACCGTGCATTTCTACGGACGAGACGATTCACGTGGGGATGCATTTCCACGATCTCGAGGGTTGGGGTTTTTTCCCCCGCGAAACCGTGGCGATGCTGCGCCTACGCTTAACTAACACGGTTCGGTTATCGGTGTTTCACGCGCGTTAAGAGACTGTCACAACCCTCGTAGCTGTTACACACGCGTCCCACCGATTTAAGCTTTGATGTTTAACAACTGGCCGGTGGAGCAGTGGTTTTCTTGTTTATTTTTCACGCGCTTGAGTGTATGTGTTTTGTGTGTGTTTTCTCACCCCCTCCTTCTCGATGCTCGATGGCACGGAATTCATTGAAATCCGCCAAGAGGGTGGTTAAAAATAAAGCCGAATGGAAACGGAAACGTACACGCACGCACCCGCACGCGTAAAGGGTTTGAATAGCAGCCGAGGGTTTAATTTGCATTTTGCGCCCATTAAAATGATTCACTTCACCACCCACCACCACCCCCGTCTGGGCCGCACACGTTTAATGAGCTAACATGTGGAGTGTCCTTTCTGTTGTGTGTTGTTTTTTTTCACGCTCGCTTCTTATCGCCTCGTCATCAGTTTCAACAAAACAACAGCAAACAAAGTCACGTTGGAAAAAGCAGGCGTACGTGTGTGGAAAATGGATCCACCCACCCACTGGCCAGCCACTCGCGCCGCGTATCACATCGATAACATAAATCGGTCTATTTCGTTACGCTTCGCGTTAATGCTGGGGTCGGAGGGGCTTCCAAATGGGCTTCCATGTTGTGTTTCGTGTTGTACCGATGTATCCGATTTGGATATCCTTTTTCTCTTTGTTTTTTTTTTGGGTTTTGTTTCCGTGTGTTTTGTGTTTATTTTACTTCTTTTACAAATACCATACAAAGTACATCAAACGCTACGTGGAATTTGATTTACGCCATTTTTCGTTTACCTATATATACAGCGGGTGTGTCTCTTTCCGTGCGTGTTGTGTGCGTGAATGTCCTTCGAGGCATTACTCACCTGCACGCGGAAAATAACCGGGGGGTGCGTTTTATTTTTTAGTTTTCCCTTTTTTACACCTCGATTGAGCCCCGTTCATGTTTTTTTTGCTCTTTCGCTCGTCCTTCGTCCCTTTTGCTAAATGCTTCTCCGAACGGTGCTGTAACGCAACCAGCACCTGATGCGATTCGAAGGACATCCGCACTGACTTCGCATTACACTAGTTTGTTTGTTTGTTTGCTTTATGCTTCATGTTTTTTTTTGCCAGCTTCTCAGCTCAACCAACCGTGTGTGCAGTGTGTGCATCTCGGATGCTGCCGCAAAAGGGTTGCTTCCCTCTAGCTGGGTGTATTGTTGTCTTCTTTGTCATCCCTCTTTTCCATGGGGTGTTTTTATTTTTTTATTTTAAATGCTGGTGTGCGCGTGTTTCCGCGTTTTTCAGCATTGACTTCCTCCTGCCTGGTGTGACGCGCTCAATGCAGATTGAAGACGAAATTGATGACCTGATATGTTACAACTGCCAGCGGCAGATGAATGTGTGATGCCACCAGGACCGCGTTCCCGTGGTCGCCGTGCTGCATGGCCGCAGGGTTTTCACCTATCAATGATCGGGAGGAGATAAAGCGAGAGACAAAGAGAAAAGGATAATGAATGGGAGGCTTCGATACAACCATAAAATGTTCCATAAAGCTTGGCTCGCAAATATACAACTAGCGTTGGTTACCCTCTTTTTAAGCATTTCGTCATTAAAGTATAAAAAACCAGACTCAAACAGAGCAACAAGCTTTAAATCTTTCCTAAAACCTTCAATAACATTGATCTCCATCTATTCCTCAAGTACTTTTCATTCACAACGCACGAAACAACGAACGAACGAATTTCATACGATCCAAAACACAACAACCACATGGCGGCCGCTTGCTGCTAAGCGCGAGCATTTTGGGCGTCGATTTTGCTATCTAAAACCTGCAAATGATACCAGGAGAGCATGAGCCAAAGAGGTAGCACAATAGCACGTGGGTATCGCGCATGTGAGAAGCCCATCGAGATGAACGCGATCGGCATCAAAACAAAGTACACTCTTTTGTGCTAAAGCGAGCGACGTGATTGGATGAAACGATCATCGCTGCACTATGAACCTACGTGAGACAAAACGGACAACGTTTTATTCGTCACTTTGTTTTCGTCAGTTTTCTTAACACGAATACACTGAATGCTATGGGGAACATTGATAAATGTGACAGAAAGATATCGCACGCATGTATCTTTTTCGTTTTGTGCACAAAACTTATCCTACATGTGCGGTAAAATAATTCAAACCCTATCATAATCTCATGATGTGTGATCGTCAAGATCCCACAGTGCGCGTAAAACAACGATGGCGATCGATGGCTTGATAAGCACGCCCCATAATGAGTGACCCTAGCGATTGATAACGCCAGAGCGAGATAGCAATCATGAGCTGCGTACGCGTGTGGGAGGAGTAACTCTTGAGTGACAAGGGAGATTTGCGATGGGGAAGCTGATAGGGTACAGCCTCCTTAGTGCATGCTCGCCTGGTATCATTTGCAGGTTTTGGATAGCAAAATCAACGCCAAAAAGCTTGCATTTCGCGACGCGAGTGCCACCACCACGTGGTGTATTAGGATATTCTTATGAAATTCGTTCGTGCGTTGTGAGTGAAATGTTCTGGCGGTTTGGATGGAAATTGATGTTATTGATAGTTTTTCGAACGTTTAATGTGTGCTACGTGATTTTACTTTATTTTTTTGCATCACAATAATGTAATTTGTGCCTCAAAGGGAGCAACCAAGCAAGGCTGTTGCTATTTGTTGGCGAGTGATTTTTATATAGTGACATGTATCATCGCTATTGAATTCGGATAAATGAGTTAGCAATAAAAAAAACCGACCTACAGCTGTGTCAATCCGGTCAATAATGGGCCGGAAATGAAATGCCACGTTATCGCGCGGTCGTAAAGAATCATCCGTTAATCGATATCACATCCGTCCCTTTGCTACACCCACGTTATCGCGAATCGAAACAGTAATTTATCCACCGTTTATCACACACCGAGGAGCGTTTGTTTCTACCCATGGGGTTGATATTATGGCCATTTTGTATTTATTATGCAGCTGCATAAACTAAATGTGGCATTGAATCAACGAATGTTTGATTCAACGAATCAATTTCCATTCACCAGCAAAAGCGCTGTTCGGTCTTTTGTGCCCTTTAAATACGCTGGCACAAATGGCTCAAATCGATTCGCTGAACCGTGATCACTGCAAAAAAGGACAACACTTACCGTTCAGGATGTGTACCAGGGTCGATGCGGCGACGGCATTGTTCGAAACGCACGAGTAGTTGCCCGAGTTCAGAGTGTTCGTGTGTGAGATGACGAGCTCCGAGTAGCGATTGTCTGGTAGGGTGAAAAAAAAAACGAAACCAAAACCGACACGTGTAAGCGCGTACACTCGAACCGGAAGTCGCAGGAACGGAAGGTTTCCGAATGAAATTCGAACCACGAAGCCTCGCTCTTACCTGCCTCCGTCGACACGTTTACGCCCCGGTGAGCGTCATAGTTGATCATGCGGTTGTTGTGGTACCAGAATATGTACAGCGGCGGTTCGTTGCTTTGTACGACGCGGCACGTCAACCTTAGCATCGAGCCCGGTTTTAGATACTTTTCCGAGGGGCCAAAAATCTCCGCCTTCGCCTCTGTACATGGGGGGGATAAGAAGTGATTTGGTTTTAATTGGATTAAATTGACTGGGAGGGTGCGAGATCACCTACCGATGACGTCCAGCTTGACGAAGATCGACGTCGGTGGATGGGTGGAAACCTGACACTCGTACAAACCCGCATCTCGCAGCTGAACGTACTTGATCTGCAGTGGCCATTCCTGTGGAAGATTTCGGAGGAGGGAAAAAAGAATCCAGAATATAAATTCGGCACCGGTGGCATTTACATCACTTTGCTATTTTTTCTTCCCCCCATATTCCAACCATGAAACAATTGAGCAAAGAGAGAGAGAGAGAGAGAGAGAGAGAGAAAGAGAGAGAGAGCGAACGTGGGGTGATCGCCCGCAGGCAGTTTCCCGATGCCGGAAAAGCGCGTAGCAATAATCATTAATCGTTCGTTCGGTCATCGTCCCTTATGCCACGCCAGCCCATTCGAATGCTAGTCACGATGGCCGATTTGGCTCCGGTCTTTGACCGGCGTGGGACACATTTCCACGACCCACCTCACACGCTGGCACACAATGGCGTCCCGTTGGAGGCTCTCGGCGATAAAGGAAAATTTTATTGACCCCAGGCCCCAAAAACCCCACCCACGAAAGCACGAGGGCTGGCGTATCGAGAATTAGTACGATTGGGACCCCTCCGACCCAGTCGTTTAGCGGGCTAATGGTTTGTTTCTTCGTTCGCACGACGCTTTCGCGAGTTTTCCACCACCCAATTGGCCCTCCTTTTAGGCGGTGGGTTCCCGGCGAAGGACAAAAGGAATCGGTGAGCAAACAAACGAGCAACATCGTAACGAATTCATCTTCGCCGGCTTGGTTTGCGCGTGCCAAAAAATTGGGGTCTAGCTCGGAAAGAAAAGCCTGCTTTCGAGGGCGTCTTCGAGTTTTCCACATCCCGGGTACGTGGAAAATCGAAACCCAAAAAGCACGCAAGTGGGCTGGGCTGGGTGCGTGTTTTCTTATCGTGGTTTTTTCTTGCTTCCTTTTCTGCTCGGTCGTAATTACTGCCGAATCCTGCGACGTGCTAAAAACAAACAGTTACAATATTTCGCATCCCTTCGCAAGCCCTCCAACTTTGGGGGGTCGAAGTCAAACAAAGTCACCCGCCCGAAAAAAAATCGGCACCCTTCGAAAAAGGGGATGTTTAAAACCAGCCTGCTGGCTCGAGTTGTATGTTCATTTTTTGTTATTTCTTTTTTTTAACCTCCCACTCAACAAAGTCACCCGATCGTGGTGGCAATCGGTCGGATTTATTCAGAAACGCCACCCAAAATTCGGTGTAAAAAGCACCGGGTGGGCTGTTATCGCGATAAATTTGGCCACGACTGTGGGCGAAGTTAATTAAGCGTGAAGTTAATAATTATTCGACCGCACGCGATTGCGTAAAAGTGCTCCCGCAAGGAAGCTCGGTGAATGGAAAGCGTACGTGAGCTATCGTGAGCCGTGTTGCTGGCAGATCAATCAACACACAAGCTGTGGGTTTACAAACGAAACGGAAGTCGATTGCATCCCTCACATGCACCGGATTGGGGAAGCGGTTTTTGTGTAAAATGGATGGTATAATTAACGAGGTTTTCCGCGCCGGTTTCGATCACGCTGGTTCCACACGCGCGGGAATGCCGGAAATTTATTACAACCGATCGACGGTGAGTGATGGGTGTACGGTTCCGGGTTTGCCCGGCAAGTGGTGGCCAGTACTAATGCATCCGAAACGATGCAAGTGCATCGAAAGCAAGTTTCGCAGGCTCTCGAAACCCGGCTCTGAACCACCGGCAACGACGACGACGACGACGACGACGACGAGGACTACGATGATGATGATTGAATTTGCCGACCAGCATGTGAAACGGCTTGCAGTGGGTCTAACGTACGTGTGTTTGTGTGTGTGTGTTTGAGAGAGGGATGAGAGAGCAGACACATGAATAATGCAGTCGGTGCTGAAGCACCGCAGGATTCAGAAACGAGCACGCGAGCAAACCGCAGACACTGGGAGCCGCTTCATTTCCATGCACTTTCCCGGAAGTGCCTCGAAGTGGCGTTGAAATGTTCAATCGCCATTCTGGGTGGGTCGGGAAAATGCCACCACCACCCGTGGGGGGGTCAAAATGGGCGCTTGAGGCTGGCGGTTGATTGATTCCGAAACCGGGTGGAAAAGTAAAAGGTGCACCAAGCGTGGTTCACTGTTTGCGCGCATAAATCGTTCCCGGTTGTAATGAGCGTCGCAACCGATGAGGTGTGTTTCGATGCACCCGGTGGGTGTTGAATCATGCTCGCGGATTTCCCCATGCCCAATCGTCTCTCGTTCACGAAGATGTCGAGTGCCAAGGAAGGGGCAGAAGGTTCATGAATAATTTACAACCGTCACCACCTATCTACATCAGCGTTCGAGAAAAAAAGCTGCCCAGCTTTGCGTCTTTCTCGAAGAGCACTCAACGCCCGCCAGCCAAGTGTAATAATTCCATTTTTCCGAAACGCACGTCGATCGCGCACCGGAAGGTCCTTTTGCGTTTTTTGCCTACGCACGGCTGAGTACGCCACTTGGCGGTGGTTTGCTTCCGAGTGGAAGTCCGCGCCCGGAAGTTCGCGGGAAGTGAAAAGTCGTCAGCCTCTTGCAAAGGCGTTCGGTTGCATTGGGTTCACGGTTGCACTACCTTGCCTTTTGGTGCCGTTTCAGTGGCCGCCTGCAATCACTTGCCACCGGCGTCACGATGCAGAAGTGGCTCTTCAACTCCCATCGGGAGCACGTAAACGTAAAAACGGATTTACGGCTTGCTCAAAGCTTGCCGCAGTCGTTGCCAGGAGCGGAAGCGTGACACGAAATAGGTTGTTTATGCTGCCTTGTATCCCTGGGGCTGGTGACGGTGCCGTCCCACGAGATGGCAGCGATAAGACGTCAGCAAGTGCTTGTTTGTGCCACCAACCGAAGCGGTACCGGTTGGTGGATTCGTTGACATTTACCCCGAGTCACTTTGATGATGATTCTTTCCGGGTTCTTTCCCAGCGGCGGGGTGAACCGAACGTTCCATCTCCTGGTTAGTGGATGGGGGCGACCGGAGGGTGGTTTTCATTCTTCTTCCCACCATGTTTACTTCCTCTTTCTAACCCTCTACGCTTTATTCATTTCGTAATGGAATCGGCGAGACCCAAGGGCGACGCTTCCCAAGCAAACGCGTCATCAAAGGCAAACCAGCTAATCCCACACGCACACACACACACACACGTATGGGTTGGGGCACGATGCAGATAAGGAGTCCTTCTCAAACAGAAAACGGTCGTTTGGAGGCCAAACCCGCACTAATCGTGAGCGCAAACATGCAGGCGTCCGAGCCCCACTGAATGGAGACGCCCAGTCGCTCACAGTACGCAACTGGCTGCGTACGTGCGTGAAATGCGAAACGCAGCCTGTCGCGTCATCGTCAGCCACCCTCACGGCCCCAACGACTTACCTCGGCGTCCTCGGAGTGGATAATGTTGAAACGCTCGTCACTGCTGTACGTGGTAACGCCGATCGTTAGCAGGTGATAATCTTTCCGCCTTATCCACGACACCTGCGAATGACGAGAAGAGCGAGAGAGAGAGAGAGAGAGAGTGAGTGAAAAAACCGGGGTGGACGACGGTGATATCGCTTTGTTTCGCGAAAGATACGTACCACACCCTCGCCAATGTTGCGTACCGCGCACGGAAGCACTGCGATCGAACCGACCTGGGACGCGATGGTGGTGTGGTTTTCCGTCTCGAAGTACATCTTGCTGAAGTTGCCCTCGGTTGCGGTCACGTCGGGCCCATCGAGCCGGTTCGCAGCTCCACTTGGGTCCTGTTCGGAGGCACCCTTTGCTTTCCCGGACGCCTTACCTGCCGCGGTGCTGCCAGAGAATCCCGCTGGTAGCTTTTGCCCCGGACCAAGCTTGCTGGTGTCAACTCCACGGCCACCGCCCTCGGCGAGTATTAGGTTGGCGCTAGTGATTTTACTAAAGCTACTGCTACCATTCGACCCACTCACGGACAGGGATGGCCCCGGTGTGGTGACCGAGGCAGGTGGTAGCTCTTTCACCGGAACCATCCGCCGGGCGGACGTGAGGGATTCGATGGAACCGACGCTACTACTGCTGCTGCTGCTGCTGCTGCTGCCGCTTGGGCTAGCTTTTGTGGCCTTGAGCGCTCCCGAACCCAACAGTGGAAGCGTTTTCCCTCTGGACCCATTCGGGCTGTCCTGCACGAGGGCCTCAAAGTGTGGCAGCACCTCCAGGGAGGGCACTGTGGTGAAACGTTCACCCACACCGGAAGGACTCGTGCCCTCGAGCCATTTGCTGCTGCTGGTGCTGCTGCTGCTGGTGGTGGTGCTGCTGCTGCTGCTGGTGACTCCCGCGGGAGCACTCGTGGAGGTGGGGCTGCTGGCGGTGGTGCTGGTGGAAGTGATTAAACCTGCGAATGAAAAGCCAAAACCCACAGACCGGTTAATGTCGTGTCGACGGATTGAACGAGCGAATGGGCTGCTGCTGCTGTTTAAACAGCTATCAACATTTTATCGCCCGCGCGGGCTCGCCTTTCCAACTCCTTGAGGCTGCGCTGATGCTGGGGATGCTGGAGACGTTTTAATCGCGAAGGATTGCCATCAATCACACTCCCAGGCCCCCGGGTTGGTCAAAGTGAACGCGAGCAAACGAGCGGCCATACCATGATTGCATATTTTCATTTCAATTAGTTCCAACTTCTGCCGGCGTAGCGCTGGCGGGTGGTTGCGTTAATTGAAATAAATCTTTCACTGTCTCGCATTGAGCCAACGTTGGTGAGGGTGTTCTTAGTAAGGGGGTAGTGGGGGGGGGGGGGGGTGGGAGTTTTCCACCCAGCCAGCCAACGATTTCGTCATCGATCATCGAGCGTCAAGCTGCTTCAGCCAGCGGGCAGTGTGAAAAAGACCGCCTCAGAGAAAGAGAGTGAAAATGGTACGTAATTTTGTTGAGTAGCCACCGTTTTCCTGTCCGGAAGTTGCGTTCAATTTTCAATTAGGTTAGCAATTTTCACCTCCCCCTCCCCCCCCCCCACCACACAATGACCGTCACTCGTCAGCGGAGCGAGCAAAGCAGCCGGTACCAGTTATTGTGTTATCCTAATCGCCAGGAATGGCTTTCGTTGACGTTTATATTGAATTTTAATTGAACAACACTGCCTCGGCTCTTGTGTCGTAACCGTTCTCTTCCCGATTGGATTTCTGATCGAAGCCGAACCGTCCCGGGAATGGAAGGTCGTGTTGAGCACACCGCTTTTCCTCGACCTTCGACGGGGACCGATTTTCCCCGGTAACAGAAGTTTTACCTGTTAGTGCCCGTTCCGCAAACGCTTGCAGCTCGAGCGAGGCAAACTTTTCGACACGTCGAATTAGCATGCCCACCGAATCGTTCAATCAATGCTCTTACAACCGCCACCGAAGCAGCTCCATCGGGAACAAAACCACCGAGCTGAACAAACCCCCTGGAATACGGCGAACGAACGGCGCAACAAACTTTATCGTTCGACGTTGGGGATCAAATTTTATTGTTTCCCCGAGTGCGACGCATTTTGCAACATTTTAGCGAGCAAATAAAGAAACAAACGAACGAGAGTGGCGCTCCGTGGTCAATGGGATGGAAAATTCAATTTCCTCAAGTACCGACCCTCCCCCCATTGGGGCACCATTGATTGCCGGGTGGGACCGAGAATCCGGGAATCGCATCCTCGAATCATCCTCCCGGGCTCGGGTGGCATTGGGTTTCATTTTATCTCTCTCGATTCGGGACCCGATCCCGAATTTCTACCGAGAATGTACGATACGAAAGCGTTTTATTTTATTGTCCTCTCGAGCTGGGGAAAAACTTTAGTTTTCCAGTGGCCCAATGCACAAATACACTCACACGTATGGCCCACTTGACGATGGTTACACGCCTAATCCAGCTTTCGGTGCAACTTGACACATGCTGTCGGGCACTCGTAGCACAAGGAAAATCTTTTTTAATCATCGAAAAATCATGGTCCATGGCCAGTCAATCGGATACTCGGAAGTTGACTCTCTCCCCCCCCGGTCGGGTGGAGCGAGTCGTTTCCGTTTCATCGGAAAAACCTCACCAGCGCAGTGAAAAGAAGGGACGAAAATTTTCCCAGCAATGGTGATGATTTTTACCGGCTGTGTTTCTTTGTGCTCGGTGGCTGTATCGTCTTCACAGCCTCAGTACGGTTTTCTAAAACAAGCCATCCGAAGGGTCGACGTTGCCGAAGGGTGTAGTGGCCAACATTTTCGACTTCCATTGACCCCGGGTGTAAAGGTTTGTGTGGGTGAGTTTGTGCGGTCTGTGCCACACAATTCGTTGATTGTTTTGATTGTGTTACGTAATTTCAGTCCCGGGGTTGGGCTGATTTTCTCTTTTCTCCTTAGTTTTCCTTTTTTCTTTCGCTCCCCAGAAAGGGGACCGCTCGTTCGTTTTCGCTGGTGTTTATTTTTGTGTGTTTTTTCTTTCGTTGGTTTTTCTGCAGAGAAGCTTTCGATTACTGCAAACCGATGCCGTGGCCCTTGCTGGTGGATGCTGTCCGGGAAAGCGCTTGTGCTGTCGCATTCGAGCGAAAAATTGATCGCTTTCCACAACACGGCTATTGGATGAAGTTCTAAGGTGAAACGGATAGGGAAGCTAAGTCACTTTCTTCTTTCCCCAAATTGCTACGTCTTCGGATACACCACTCAGCCCACCCGAGCGGCTTTGTGGATGTGTTTTAAAAAAATGTTAACCCACCCGGAGTCTCACCCAGACTAACGAAGCATAAAATGGAACCGAATTAGGTCCTCGCTGACACAGGGCGTCAGTGCTAGAGAGATGGTTAGTGCCGCATCCGGAACTTGGCTACTTACTACTTCCAACGCTCGTAGATTCCAAAATGATGAAGAGTGTGCACCATCTCGTCAGCTGCGTCAGTACTCGGCGGTCCACGCTAGCGCTGCGTCTGGTGCTGCTGAACATTGGTCCGGTTTGCGGCTCAGGGATGGCTTTGGCTTGTTTGGGGTTGCCTGCGGCGGCAATTACTTCGCAGTCACGAGCGATCGGAGGAACGATTTCGCCCTCACAGGCGTTCAAACGTCCTCGGGGTGGGTGGTGTCGCTTTTCCTTTTGGCTTTTGCTTTCTCACGTACGCTCGATCACCCAACGGAAAAGCT
Organism: Anopheles nili; assembly: GCF_943737925.1. NCBI lineage: Eukaryota > Metazoa > Arthropoda > Insecta > Diptera > Culicidae > Anopheles > Anopheles nili. The sequence continues at coordinate 6,238,691 of NC_071292.1, forward strand.
CGGGCGGAACGGTTAGGTCAGGAGAACAGCAAGATAGAGGGAGACAGCAGAGTGTGCACGAAAGAGTGTACGAAAGGGTGTCCACTGCGATGGCGGACACCGGCTAGCGATGGCGCGTTAGTGCTCGTGGGCGACTTAAAGCAGTCGGGCAATGCCAGTTTGGTGGATCCATTACGACTGGAATTGGGCTATCGGGTTCTCCGTGTGAAACTCTGTATCGGTGTCCTTTCGAGAGCTTCAGTTGGGTTGAAGCTGAGACTGGCTGATTCGTTTGGCAGCTATGCTACATGACGCAGATGACGCACTCGTTTGAAACGATCTGTAACGATTTGGAAAAGAAAGCAGAACGCTTGAGTTAATATTTCTTATGTGCATAAGGATGGGTGTCTTAAATGCCCCATTTATTGACAGCTTTGACAGCTTTCATACAGCGGCTCATCCGTTTGCTTACACTGGCGCGCTTTCTCTCCCGGCGGAAGTGTAACGAAAGCTAACCTCAAAATAACACACCACAAATATTAGCATAAAACCAATTAAGAACGAAACATGATCTGCTCACACGGAGGATTTCCGTTTCCTACCACAACGGCTTTATTTATTCAATCCATCTGTGAATTGGAAACTCATCAAGAACTTGTTTTAATTTTCCCGCAAATTACCACCGACACCCACTGGGGGGCGAGAACGAGCCGAACAAAACAAACCATGCCCCGTCTCGCTAGTAATGAACCTGGCTCCAAAAATGGTGTTAGAATAACAAACACTATCCCTTGGGCCATTCGAGTGGGCCGGGTTTTCCCATCTACCGTCGTCCTAGCACGGCTGCTCGGACGCTTTCCCGGGACGATCTTTTTCCGCTCTTTTGCAAATTGCACTTCCTGCGATCTCTCACTCACTCGCTCGCTGCTTTACGCCCACGCGAGCCATGGACCCCTGCTGAAGGCCGCGCGCGGAGGCATTTCATTAATTTCCATCCGTCTGAATCGCCCGGCGGCGGTTTATCCCATCATCCGGTCGGTGGAGGGAGAAATTCAATTTCTGCGATTTACGCTTTCACCGCGGTCTTTGTCCGCCTGACGGGTGCCGTCTGTCCGGCAGGGTGACCGTGACATTCGGTTCGCAGCCCTTATCGGTCGAAGTTAAATTCGAAGAACTTTCCAGCAGAATTTAATGTGCAGCCGGATTCAGCGGAAATTGAACAAGCAGTGGAGAAAAAAACCGTTTCCAGCTTCGTATTCGGTACGGCGGTATGGAAAAATCGTGCACAAAACCTGTCCGTCATGGGTCACAAAAATACGGACCAACTTCATCGGCACAGAGTTTGGCAAAGGCCTGCACGTAGATAAAAAAAAGGAATACACACCCCATTCGTTGAACCCAACCGGCCTTTCGGGCGCATTGTTATCCTTTCGACATTGTTTGGAGCTTTTGGGGTGGTGTTTTTTTTCTTCGGAAATCTGGCCTTGGGGTTCGCAACACTGATGCCGCTTCGTTCCGATTACTCGATTCTTTTTGTGAACTGATGCGTGTGTGTGTGTGCGTGCGTGCCATTTTTTATTGCCTTTCTACAGCTTATTGAAATAGATAGAGGTACGCGAGCGAGTGAGAGCGCAAAATACGCCTAGTGGACTCCAAAAAAAGGACGGAGATAGAGTGAGGTTCGGATTAGGGATTATGATATTGGACGAAAAAGCAACCGGCCCGAACAAATCCTCGACCGGATCGGCCATTAAGGGTGGTATTCGCTATCGCCGGCGAGCTGTCTTTTTTTTTTTACTCCATCCCCCACTATGTCCGTTTTTTGCCGAGGGTTAATAATGTTTCCGACCGGTGGAGAAAGAAATTATAAATCTGTTTCTCTGCCCGGCTTGCGATCGCCCATCAACCACCCAAATTCGGTGGGCCGAGCAGCTTTTTTGATGATTTGCAATTCGTTATCCACTTTTTTTCTATGTGTGTGTGTATGTGCCCCAGTATTTGACCCAGCATCTCTGCTGCGACATACTCGTTTTTATTCGGTTGTTCTCTCCATTTTCCTCGCCCGTAGGGATTTGGAGGAAAACTGTGCCCATTTTGGTGAGCGACATCCGAAAACCTTTCTAGTCTTAGTCAGCCCAGTTAGTCGGGGTTCGAGAAGGTGAAAAAAAGGCAGAAACAATAATAAGAGAGACCTCCCCCGAGGGGCACTTGCTGAGGTCACGCAGCACTAAAGGTGACGTGAATTAATTGCGTTTCCTTGCCCGGAGGTCACCCATCACAAAAGGGATGCAAGCGAGTGCGCGCGCGCGCGTGATGAATGACCGCGACCGGGATGCGGAACGGAAAACACCACCAGCCACGCGCACACCGGCGTTTCTAGCTAATTAAGTCATCCATTGTCAAACAACGTCACGGACAAGGCAAGCAGGCGCGTCTCCAGGCGCTTCGGTTGCCCACGAGTGGAAAGGTTTTTGTCTGAAAAATGTCACCACGTCGCGGGAACCGAACCGATGGCCGAGCGGAAAAGTTTCTGCCCTACCGGAAAGCTACCCCGGCCGTTCGGAAAACGATCAAGAAAGCACCTGCCCGACCTGTCCGGATGTGCGTTTGTCTTCTGCGTGGCGCCAGTGTGCTCGAAATTGCCGCTCATTAGTCATTCCGGCAGGTCGACGAAAGCAGGCTGCCGAGAAGCTTGTGGGCTTGTGAGATTTCCGCAAGCTAAAAGCAAAAGAAAAAAAAACCTCCCCTCGAAACCCGCAGATAAATAGTTGTCGTGAGACCACAGACAGTGAGGCTGTATGTACGTGCGTGTGTGTGTCTGTGAAAACCCGAGCGGCATTATCTCGTGTAGCGGTGACGGCTCCCATAAATCAAACACCTGGCCGGGAAAAATAATGATCCAATTTCGGGGCGCCGGTTTTCTCCGCACGCGTTACGCAATGCGGAACTGATGAGCCGGTGCGAGCCATCGCATCCGGAGCTGTTGACTTCGTCCTTGAGGTTATCGGAGCTTTCGAGTGGTTCGAGCGTCGTGAAGAGCTTTTTCACAAAACTACCACAAAAACCTACCGGTTGATTGGGGTACCGACGAATGGGTGCCTAATTTGTCGAAAACGAGCCGCGGTCGCAACTTTCAGAGTGTGTCTTTTAAGTGAAACAACGCTTCCGCATGCCGCATTAACCTGTCATTAGCAGCAAAAAAGCTGTCTTTCGACCGGCAGACAAAAGGTCGGCAAAACGCGGCCAAATAATTAACGCCGAACTCAGTAATTTCAAATATGCTCGCTAATGAGTCGTTGTCAGCTGCCTAATTTTCCTAATGCCGTCTGCCTTGTCGAGGGTCCGAACACACACACACACCCACATCTCGAGAATGGCCACGTTTGGTGGCGCCACCCGTCTGTCGAGAGTCGGTGAATCGAGCGGTCGACCGAAAACGAGCCCAGGCGTCGTGCCATCTTGTCAGCTTTCACTTTCAATTAGCGGCATTACTCAGACCGAAGATCTCCGCCCCGGCTTCGGGCATCGGGTGATGTCTCGACGGCTAAGCCTAAGCTCGTCCTCGAGAGCCACGGGAAAAGGACCACGGTGGAAAGATAAACAGCAAAAAATGGCCCCGACCCGAGCCCTCCATCAGCGGCACGTCAATTGCGAACAATTGGCGCTGTCATCTTTCATGATTAACTGCTCACACCACAACCCCTGCGCGAAAAAGCGAGCCCGTACCGCATCTACATACGCGCCGCTTATTAAAAGCTTCATTCATCGGAACCAGCCTGTGTGGAAGAGATTTCGGGGGCGTTTAAGGGGTCGTTTTCTGCCACCCCTCCACGTTGATAGAGACTGGGAACGCACGCTTGGGAAGTTTGCTTGCTTCTCAGAGACCGAGCCTCATGGGGCCGCTTTTCCGAGAAAATAATCCTCCAAGGACACGCGGATGGCTGCTGGCATGGAGCCTAAGTTGCTCCGGCATGGTTTGCAACTTTGTTGCCAGTGTCTCCGAGGTGAAACCATGCCGGTTGGGCGTTCTGACGTGGAACTTTCGACGGTGCGCAGAGCGAGACAAACATAATTAATCAAAATAATAAAGTCGTCACATAAATTTCCTTTATGATTACACTACATAATCGTGGGGCGGTTTTGTGTACGCGCCCAAAAGGGAGCTCCCCAAAACCGTCCCAAGAGCCTTCCGGTGCCCACTCACTCTCTCTCTCTCTCTCTCTCGCGCTTTCGAGGGTACTTTGCGCCAGGTCCGCCCAGCAGATTAAGCGATGTCGAGATTTGTTTTCCATGCAGTTTACCGTCCCCCGTGGTGGTGGTGGTGGTGGTTTCGTGACACTTTTGCCAGCTTTTGCTCGGGGGAGAGAACCGTTTTTATGCCATCGTTAATGCGCCTCTGTCGCGGCGTGTTTTTCCGGCTGGTGTTTTCTTACCAAACACCACACGGTGAGTAGCGCCCGGTTTTTCGCGAGCCGGCAACGTGCCCACGTCGGTTGTCCGTGCGCGAAAGCCACCGAACCTGATCACTGGCTTCGGTTCACTTGACGGCTCAGGTTCCGGCTTTTGATCCGGCTATTGCTGAAGCCAGAAACGAAGCGGATACCCGAGCAAGCTACCATCCTGCTCTTGATTGCCCTTTTCTCGAGATTAGTTCGGTTTCCGTCCTCAAGGGGCAGCAACGAGCCTGCCGAAGACGGGAGACGAACAACCACTCGCAAACAAGCCACCCTATGATCCCACGCAGCCACCAACGGCGTACGGTTTTGTTTTTCGCTCGGTCGTCGATGGCCCCGGAGATAAATCTTCACCGTGCCGGGAGCACACCGCGACGGAAGCGCAGGTCGGCACGTTTATGGCAAAGTTGACATGGCACGTCATCAAATTTCATTAATCATATCTCCTGACCGGGGGCGAGCTGACGTCGGGGGGTTTCGCTCGGGCGGGCTGAGAGAAGCGAAAAGGCCAAAAGTTAATGCCCACCCGAGGTGGACCGGATGGGGCAAACAGTGGATACATTAAAAGTGATGCCACCGATGGGCCGTAAGGTGAAATGTGCAATCAAACTGAGCTGGAGCTGAAGGTGCTCACCGCATGCATCGCGTTTATAGTGTATCGTTAGGGTGCTTCTTTTATGCGCACCTACAAACGGGGTGCTGAATTTCCATAAGGCAAATTACACACACCGAGAGTGACAGATTCACGCGCGCGTGTGTGTGTGAGAGTGAGAGAGAGAAAATTCACTACCTTTTGCTTTTCCGCACACAAAACAAAGCACCGCAACAGCTTTTCTTTTAATGCGTTTCCTGCCCGCGTAATGTGAGCCATCAAAATTCGAATTGTAATTTAAAATACATAAAGCAATTATTATCATAGCGCCGGGAGCGAGAAGCCGCCATTTTTTTCCACGCCCACGCCCTTGTTTTACGACGCCCGTTTTCGTAACATCGATAACGCACGTGAAATAAAACGCGCCACGGCATCCGAACGCCAGCGGAATGGTTCAACAGCGTTCCTATCGCTTTTCCGGCTGGCATTTCCATCCGGGGGAGGGCCCTTTTTTTCTGGCACAAATAAAATATGGACAGACATTCGCGGAAACAAATTGTCCCAATTTTTGTGGTCGATTTCCACAGCACCACAGCAGGTAAGGGATTGGAAAGGTGTGGAGCGAAAATAAATAAAATTCCCACACCCCCTTCGGGGTGGGAAAGAGCGTAAGAAGAAAAAAAAGCGAAACTCGACATCCACAAAATGGTGCTGACAGAGTAGGCCGTGGAAATGCCAGAACCCCGGGTTCCGATTCGTCGCCGGAAAAGTAGGCCGGGGTCGTGAATATTTTTTGTTGTTCTTTTTCCATCTCTCGTAAGGGAAAATGGCGCCCCCGGAAACGGTGCCACGTTGCCACGTTTGGTGGGTTCCAGATTCCCCCCCCCCCACAACCTCCGAACGTAGCCAGAAAGCCGCCCTTTTGCGCGCCAAGCGAGCCATCGGGACGGCCATTGCGACGTCGTGAAAGTGTGCTTACATAAAAGCGTGTACATCATAAATATTGATCCACGCTCCCGGGAAGCAACGGAGTCGCACCGGCCCCCGTTGGCACCGGAACCTGGCGGAGGCCCACGGAGGGGTGATTATTTATATTAAAACCCGGGACGCGTTCACCAACCGCTTGCCATGAAGACCCGTCCGGAGCGTTATCATCGCAACCGCACCGACCTTGCCGAGGCTCCTGGCGGCTGGCTTCGGCGCATTAAACGGCGATGATGTGATGTGCTTCGGTTTGGCCTCTACCGGTCTCGACGCCAGCCTGCCGACCGAAGCCAGGCTGGCATTATTATTATTTGAATGGCGCAACGTGGCCCAATGGCTCGCGTTGACGCACGTCGCCGCTCGGTGACGATCCTGTGAGACCTCACAGGACGCACGCATTGCCGTCTTGATGGCGTCGGCGTCGTCGAGATGAAACGGTAATGGAATTTTCAAAAGCACTCCCCCATTGCTGCATCGGCACGCCGGTGGATCGTTGTTTGCATATTCACCTCCTTCGGTGGCATTTTTGTGGGGCACCATTTTCAAAAGAAGCACAGAATACTTCAATTATCGCTCACGTTCTCGCTCACCGAAAGATCTGGACACCTCCACAGCCTCGTTTGAAGCGGATTAACGGCCCTTCCTGTTCTGTGAACTTTCAGTTTCGCCGGTCTGCCATCGCATCGCAAGGACGCTTGTGGCTCTTGAAGCACCACATTCAAGGACTCGAGCTGCCATGGATCCGATAGCGACCAAGAGCCCTGGACGGGATTATCGTCATTGCAACGGCAACGGCACCATCATCATCATCATCATCAACGGGGGTTGAATATCAAGGCGGAAAACCTTGCGAAGGACGAACACGTGCATGTGCAACAAGGCGACAACGGTGCAACGACAACAACAAAAAACCAGCTCCATCAATCCACCCGCATGCACGGTATGCAAATGATGGAACGGGCGAGATCTGAGCGGTCATAAAAACGCATCACACGCCAGGGACCCCGACGTCGTAAGGGGTCACTGATGCTGGTACGCCCACCAGTTGAGTGGGTTCGTGATAGTTTTCCTGCTTCCCAACCGCAACCCGGGCGTGATTGAATTGTGTTTGGAAACTGGGCGTGCGAACGGTAAGAAAACCCCGTTTTGCCTGGATCCTTGGCTGTTTATCTTCCTATCACCGTCCTTAGCCACGATGAGGTCACGATGAGTTGTGAAATGGAATAACACCGTGGTGTGGGTGGCCTCACATTGACAAGCCTCGGTCCGAAGGGTGATACTCGCACGTGCTGTGAATATTTTTGCTGCCAGCGGCTGGAGGTCATACCGGTGGGTGGGTTTTTTCTCTCTCTCTCTCTCTCTCCCCCCGTCACACCCTTGCGGTGGAAATGGATACAACGAACGGAAGGCAAAAGAGGCAAACAAAAAATAAGCATCACCTGCATTCGAGCCGCCTGAACGGCCCGAAAGTGATCACGAATCCGCGCGGGGTTGGGCGATGATTTTGCGGAAAACAAGCATTGGCACAGGGCGCGTGGAAAACGTAGAAAAACGATGCCCCACCGGGATCGGGATTGTGAGGGTGGGCTTGTGCTTGAGCCACTTCCATTCCTTTTTTGGGGGAAGCTAATAAACCCATCTGTCTACGCGCTTCCGAGGCGCACCTTCTCGGCGTGCGTGTGTGTATGCGTGTGCGTGTGTGCAGCTAATGAAGATTGGGTTCGGGGAGAGGTTTTCTGCTTCTTCTGTCGCTTCTTTCCCCTTTCTTTTTGGATTCTGATTGAATTGCTTTGCATCATTGTGGAGCAATTTGTCGCGACATGATTGACGAAAGCCAGCAGCAGCAAGATGGAAAGGCACACAACCGTCAAAAGGACGAAAATGGACGACGAGGGCGGGATTCTTCTTTTATTGCTTTCCCGAAGCCACATCGGGACATCCTTTCGATGGTGGGATTTTGGCTAGCGGGCGTTCGATGCCGGTGTAATTCGATTTCATGCTACCATTACTGAAAATTTTCCCGCCGAACGTGGTGTGGGTGGGTCTTTGTTCGATCTCGGCACACGCACGCACGCCCGCCATCGATGTCACTTCAGGGCACAGAGTAAGCACGATCGCGTTCGCAGAAAACATCCCTCGGTGGTCGTTTTTTCTTTGCTCTCGAAGCACCCGCGCCGCATTAGAGATAATTAAGTTGATTTTTCTGCTCGGCGAATGAATCGCGTGCTCGGCGCGTCTGTCGCTTGTAATTGATACAATTGCTCCACCGTAATACCTTCGTAATGCATCGCAAGTGATCAATTTGAGTTTTGGGGAGAGAGAAAAAGAGGGAGAGCACCGTCTACCGTGAAACCCCATTAAAATGTTTTGAGGGAAGAGAACAATTCATCGACGCGATTCAAATCCCATGCTCACGATGAATAGCTGCTTAAATATCAATTACGCATTTGCGGAACGCACTCCGAGGCTGGCTGAGTCGTCCTCCCTAGGGCTAAAAGAAATAAAGCGCAAGTGGGATTTGTGCTTTAAGGCATTCGGGTGCCTGCCCCCTTACGCATCGATCCCAGTTCCCGGAGACACGTTTCGATCGTAAATTCCTCTGCCTAGGAAACTCCGAGCCCTTGGAAGACCGCCATTCCGGCATGCTCGGTCGGCAGCCGGGCATCAAACGCACCAAAAGGATGTTCGCGTCTCAGGTGAACGAGCCGGCGAGTAGGAATAGGGCCCAACTTTCGCCACTCCGAGCGGGTCTTGGAATTCTTGTGCCGGAATTCTTGTGCACCCCGTCACAGGGCGCACTTGAGCTCGCACACTCGAGGAATTTCGCTTTCGCCTACGTCTGCACCGTCATTCCGCGTAAGGAAAATCGATTCCGAACGCGAACTTCACGCACCGTGACTTCTTTTCGTCGCTCACCACGGCACGGCGCTTTTTCTACCTTTCCCTCGAAAACTCGGTCCTTCGCACTCGAAGTTGGTAAAGTTTTCCGCCCGGGAAATCCGTTCGTGATTCCCCACGTACCGCAAACAAAAAAAAATCAAACCCATGCGTCGGTTTCGTCCTCCCGCGGGACCGAACCGCGGCCGCAGTTATTACTATTGACAGATTTACATTTTTACGCCAAAGCTCGAGGGAGAGCTTTTGGCCATTGTTTGGTTGGTGGAAGGTCCACGGAACCAGGCACGTATACATTAAACATGACGCTATGACCGCGAGGCTCTCTCTCGTTCCTTGAAACGAGTCGAATTTATTGCATTATCCTGGCGCGTGGCACGACCGAGTGAGCGCGAATTATGGCGGTTTCTTGCCCGCCGGGAAAGCGATTCAGTTTTTTTCTGGGAGGTCGTGAGAAAAACGAGCCCCCCCCCACGTGGGCGAATATTTTCCGCTGCTCGCGGTTGTTTCGCGGGGGGCCAAAAAAGAAAACCGACCACGCCCCGTCGCGGAAAGTTTCGATGTAAAAGTTGGTGCCTCGAGCGAGCCACGTTGTGGCCGTGTTGTGCCTGGGAAAATTAAATTTTCCCATTCCATCCAACTCGGACTCGGGCGGACGTCTTTCCGGTGCGTCCACGAGTCCTAGGGAAGGGATTCATGAGAAAGTGATTAATTCCACCCGGCCGGGTGAGAACGGAAGGTCGCTCTTTCAATTTATCAAGATACGCGAAAACTTGCTTCGACATTCGAGCGTGCCTCGCTCGGAAAAACCACAAAACTTGCGTTTCGGCTTATCTCGGTTCCGGCCGGGGGAATGGTCTGGTCAGGGTCGATCGAAGCTTTAAACCTCCAGCCGGACGAACAGAAACACACTTCGGCTTTCGCTTTCCGTTGGGAAAATTCACCGAAAGCTCATCCCAATGGCCCTCCAATTCACGGTCCTTTTCCATCGGGGGAGGGGTCGATCGAATGATAAGGAAAAAGTTTCTCCCGAGGCCTGCGAGACGCTGCGGACTCCCGCCTTCATCGATGGTGGCTTTAATTCACGGGAATTTACGTCCCGACGGTACGCGTGTCGGAATAAATTTGCCCACCAATTCGAGTGGCGCCTCTATTTGCACAAATCATTAAACGAACGACGGAAGTGGCCGCTCGAAGGACTCCGGACACTCAATTACTCACTCGATGCTGTCAGCCCTCGAAGGTGTGAGAGAAAGAAAGAGAGAGAGAGAGCCCTTACTGTTTACCCACGCTTCGGTGGTGTCCGTGTGCAAATCATGATTTATGAACTGGGAATTTATCAGATAAATGTTTAATTATGGATCGCGGAAATGCCGGATCATCACGAGCGAGCGAGCCGAAGCGCTTGTCGAAGGCGATGGAAAAAATCGCCTATCAAACGACGGAAGCCCCCCAGGAAGGGGCCACAATTCCGTGCGATGGAATATTTATTAAGCACTTTCAAACGGAACGCTTCTCGTTTGGTGTCGGAAATAGAAAGCTCTTGTTTGATTTATTCTTGAGGTTGAGTTGCGTTGGAGTTTTCCATAAACCGTGTGCAATAATTTACCATTGTTTTCGAAAATTCACCACCGTCAGGAGACGATATCGATCGGGTTTTCTCTCTCTCTCTCTCTCTCTCTCTCTCTCTCTCTCTCTTTCACACATCCACGGTGGGTGGGAGAAACTCCCAACCAAGTAAGCCCCATCGGAAGGTGCGCAACACAATCATAATCCGCCAATCCATTATTAATCTCAGGTCGAGAGAAATGGACCCCAGCACGACCTCCGACGGAGTTGGGGTTGTGAAATTAGGATCTGAAAATTTCATAAGCCTCCTCGGAACGGCTGACGTGCCGGAGGAGGGGGAGGTTTCTTTTTCCAAAACCCAAACGCCTCCGAGAATTTATTATTCGACACCATCGGTGTCGTAATGAGTTCCGGTGTAGGGCGGAGACAGACCCATTTCCCGGAACCACTCGGGTACGGGTGCTTCCGCTTTGCTGCGGTCCAGTCCAGGGGCACTCGTTGTGGCGTAATTGCGTTACAGCTCAATTACATACAGCCTCCAGGGCTCGATTCTCCCACACAGGGGGTAATTCATATGCTGCATTCCAGGCCCTGCTCGAATCACATGAACCACGCTAGAGCCTCCCGGTTTGTGATGCCAGGGAAATTGAAACCGTCGAGAGTGGAAATGGCCACCGAAGCCAACTTTCAATCAAATCAAACATGGCACAGATTGCACCAACCGACGCCCGGGCCACTTTCCATGTAACGCTCGGTGCTTGTGGAGATTTGGAATGGAAATTTGGCTTAATTGAAATGGAAACTTTCCCGCCAGCTGGTCCGAAATGCTCGGCATTTGATTTGTTGGTGAGTGATGGCATCGCCGGTGGCAGCCGAAAGGTGGGTTGAAATTTAAGCCGAGTTTTCCATGTGACGAGAGTTTTCCAACCGACTGGGTGGAATTTTTACTCCCCGCTTGGCGTGACAACAGAATTTTGGTTACCATTACCCTTCGGGCAGAGTAACAGAATGGATGACATTTTACCGCAAAGAATTCACCCACGTCGTTGCACCGCAAGCCGCGTGATTCGGGCTGATGAAATTTTCCGACAAATCGAGACGGAGAATTGACGTGATTGTTCACCAAAATTGCGCTCCATGTAAAACCACCCGAGCCCGCCATTAACGCCGGAACCGAAAGTGGACCCATTTCCGGACCCGTTCGACATCATCATGTTGCCATGCCAGAAATGTGTGTGAAATGCATCCGGATGCGAATGGAGCGTTTCCACGCGAGAGTGCAAAATATTTAACGATCGCTTCGTGGCGCTCGCTTGTACGAAAACCCATTTCCCTCTTCCGGCGTGCGATTATGGGCCCACCGATGAGGGCGCGTTCGCGTACGATGCACCGTCCCGTCCATTAGCGGCTTGTGGATGGGACGAAGCGTTTGTGTGTGGGTTTTAAAGCACCCCTCGGAGTGCGGAGAACGGAAGTAAGTACACTTTCTGCCCGTGGCGCGTGCCCAATTGCAACCGATGCACCACTGCAGTGCCCTTGGTGTGTGTAGTTGCGAAGGAGAAGGCAGCAAAAAACAAAACCCCACAACCGACTCCGGCAGGTGCCATGCGCGAAACCATCTTGAGTGCTTTTGCTACATTCCACCCCGACGGTGGATGCGTAATCCGCATCTGTCTCCCTCGCGAGGACAACGAACGGAAAGCCCAAGAATCCCCGTTAAGATGCGGTTAGCTCGAGGGGATGAAAAACATCACCGAAAAAAAAGGGGCCCAACCCACACATCTCGGATCGCACGAGCGAAGCGGATTCCATTATCTCGTTTTCATTCGCTGCCCTTTGGATTTGGTGCCGTGCCTTTTTTTATTGCCGTTGCGCGTTGTCTGAACGACCCACCCCACGCTGGGGTGGGGAAAATGTTCGTGCATTCGCGTGCAAGTGCATTTGAATTGTAAATCGATCCAAGCACTCCCAGGGTACCATTACGTTGCGACACCGATTACGGGAGCGCCTTTTTTTTGTTATTTATTTATTGCAGATTCGCTTACGCTTAACATTACAAAATGATTACGCGTGCCATGAATACGAAATCGGCATGTTTGGATTGGGTGCATTGTACCCACGGGAATTGCGAAACGCTGATTTCGGATCCAAGTAGCCATTGAAAATGCGCCACTCTGGCCGTTGAACCAAGTGACGTTTGTTTGACATTTTTGTCAACGATTTGAATGATGTTGAATTGCTTTCCACATACAACATGAATTGGATGCTGGACGGTTTCTCCGAACTGTCTGAAATTAACGTCGTAAAGCTCATCTCCACAAGGCCACAATGAGCGATCAGCGTGGCTCGAGTCAAATGAAAACCCACGCAAATTTTCCGACTCTTTGCAAACGCAACATGGAAACACACACACACACACACCCATACTCGGTGGAACTCGCTGGTACGGAAACACGCCTCACTCCACTTCACGCCGAAACCCACCCACTTATCGCTCGCTGCGAAAATCACCCACATCGCCACCAGTGGAAGCTTTCGTTTTGAATTTTCACCGCCAGGCGCTCGGGAAACGGGCCCCTTGCCGGATTTTGGAACGCGATGCGCAGCTGGAGTCACATTTCTCGCGTGGGTCGACACATTCCGCAACGAACCGAGGCGGGATGAAGTGGATGCCCGGCGTACCGTGTCATGTTCGTATCAACCCCCATGGTGGGGTGAGCTTTTTTTTTCTTTTTGGGTGTAAAGAAGCTTGTTAAAAACGTGTCAATACCACACACGGCACGACACGGCCCGGCGGGGATGCCGCTCGGCAAGTGGATTTGTACATTTCGATACATTTCCCAGGAAACCGAGGGTCTGGGTGGGATTCAATTATCGGCGGCAAATATCGTTGCTATCGCGCTTACATGCGAATGGGAGAATATCATCATCATAACCGAGGAGCAAAGAAAAAAAACACGCAAAAAAGGAAAGAACGGAGCAACCGTTCGCGATCAATTTTCAATTTGCTGGATGAATTTCGATTCGTAAATAAGGCCACATTCGTTCGGCTTTAACTCGCCCGGCGTCGGTTTTATTGGGAACTAATCTGCTGTAACAATGGGAGGCCGCTATTCGGACGGTTTTGGGATTGGATTTCAACCCTCCCGTCATCGTTGCCATCCCTAGCAGCCTCCCACGATTGTCCGGTTGTTTGTTTTTTTTTTGTGTGTGTTGTTTCCACAAAATTCGACCGCTCGATGCCAAAAATAACCCACACGGAAAAAAAACACCCAACACACCTGCCACCGGCAAGCTGTTGTGTTCGGTGCTTCGTTTCCGTTTCCGAAAAAGGACCCCAAAGGGGATTGGATATGGTGGCGGCAGCAGCATGAAAGGGAAAATTATGCACGCGAATACCGTTATCACAAATCCTGTCGGGTGGAGGTGACCCCCGAAGCACCCCGGGCGGAAAACGTCGCTTTGGGTCTTTAATTCGATTTGCTCGTGGGGAAGTGGTTTTCAGCCAGGGGTTCGACTGAAAACGGAATAAGAAAAAACAAATCCCCTAAAATACGACCACCGGGTGCACGAGGATGCGTGCTTTAAGGACACGGTGTGCGAGCGAGCTTCGGAGACATAACAACCAAACGAAGTCCCAATCCGAAAGATGCTGCCGAGGGCGGCAAAAAGTTTCAAAATTGAAAACCCACCAAAATCCCACCTTCCCCGACGGGAAAACACCCACCCCTCAAAAAAGGCACCCAAACTTACCGAAACCCGGTGGCGGTGACCTTCTTATTTGCTCATGGCACCAACCAGCTGCAGAACCAATGGGGTCGATTTGAAGATGTCCAAGGACGTTCGATCTTCGGCAGAAACCGGTAGTGTCCTCAGCGACGAGGGTGGAAAGTGTGAGAGAGCGAGAGAGAGAGAGACACGATCCTAAACCCGGTTCTTCGGTTCACAAAACACTTGTCGCCCACAGGCGCTCGGACTTCCTAAATTTTCCGCCTCCCGAGTTCCGCCCGTTTCCATCCAAACTGTTGTCTTGCACTCCTTGCCTCCCCTTGCCTGCCCGCGGGTCGTGTCGGGGGCGAGGAAATAATCAAAAATGACCCGTTTTAATTTTGACCACTCGAACCTTCGGCCTTCGGTCGTACGGAGGCGCACGAGTATCCTTCGGTTGGCCTTCTCGACCACTTGCTTTTCCCACGGTGGGTTCCGACACCGGCTGGTCGGGTGGCGTGCTGTTTATGTGAACGCAACCCCCTCGGGGGTGGGGAGTTTGAGGGTTGTTGGTGAACCCGGAACTCCGGAAAACTAACCCCACCGATCGGACGGGTTCACCTTTCTCAAGGGATAACTCGTGTCGGCGGTAAAGGCTTACACGCTCGGGCGAAGAAATCCGAGATTCTCCGGAAAATCCACACCAACGCACACCCACACGCACTCCACGGTGCACACACACACCCACACGAACAAACACACTCACACACTCCACACGAAGACCCGCTGGCGCACGGTGGAGCAATATATTTTAGCGCCTCGCACTTGGTCGGGTGTTTTTGCCCCTTCTTCTTTTGCTTCTTCTTCTTCTTCTTCTTCTTCTTCTTCGGTCACTTTCCGTTCCGTTCACTTTTCACGCTTCCGGGTACACCTTTACAAGGAGAACAGTGCCAACTGGATCAGCGGTTCCAGCGGCTTCAGCTCACTCTGGGGATGGGTTTTTTTTGTTTGGCGCCAAGTTCCACCATCATCGTCGCCCTGCTTACGGGCGGAATCATTTATCACTCGGAAAAACTCGGACACACTTGGGACCCTCACGGGAAAGCTCAACCCACTACACACGTTCTGGCCCTTCTCCCGCCCTGAAACGAAAAAAAAGCACACACCGGTGTGCCGGTGATCGGTGATTCGGGTGCGTTGAGTTCAGTTTTACGTGGGTTTTATTTTTCTTCTGGAGCATCTCCGTAGAGGGATCACCGTACCGCGACCTTTCGGAGGCTGGTGAAACCCGGGCCGGAAACCGGAGCCACGCCGCACGAGTGGTTCCGGCATTTTCATTTCTCGATGTCAGTTCAATTTCAGCCGATTAGCCTGAAGGGTATCAAGTATCGGCCGGTGCGGATATAAACGGTGTCATGAACATCCACGGGAGCGTCTCTCGGCCGTGGAATGGAATCAACAATGAAGGAGTGGAGAGTGAGAGAGCAAGCGAGAGAGCAAAGGAGAGAACGCGCGCGAGACAGAGAGAGAGAGAGAGACAATGGGCAGGGGTGAGACAAAAATAAAACGCATTTCTCGGAAAGAAAAGCGAACAAAGTTGAGCTTTTCTTGAAGTACACTTCGACAGAATGATTCCCGAAAGCCTGCGCCTACTACGTTGCCGGGGTGATTTAGTGGCCTGCTTTTCATCAAAGCGAAATTGTTTCGGCTGTCCCACATCATCGTGCTCATGGACGATGATCATTTTTGCTAATGCAATACGAATTGGGCGTTTGTTTTACGACAAAACGCAAGGCCAACGCAAGGTTGGTGGAAGGCCATCCGTTTGCAATTTTTGGAAGCATTGTGAGGTACAAAATTCCACGAAACGACGCGATAACAAAGTCCATTAGGACGCCCATTCAGCGCGTAATTTTATCACGCCATAGCGCAACCGAGCGCGCTGGGAAAAACGTTAGCCTCGTTCGGGTGCGTTGATAAGAAGATGCAGCACGCAGAGAGCAAAGAGAAAGCACACACAGCCACACCAGGCCCCCGAGGGAGCAAAAGCGAACCAAAAGCGTCTTCAGTGTATCTTGTGGGGAGTTTGTGTGTGTATGTTGTTTTTTGTTTGCATCTTTGCTGCTACACGAAAAATCATCGTATCGAGGGATGAAAAGTTTCAGCCCCGGAGTTTGTGGGGCGTAAACCTTTGGAAAGCCCTTTTCCCGAGCCAAGGAGCCTGTTCAATTCTGCGTTCCACTCGCACCGTGGTTAGTTTAACGGCGGAAAGTAATTGGATTTATCCGCATCCCGATGTGGTTTTGGTTGGGCTGTCGGTGAAGGCACTTTTCGATCACTTCCGGGCGGGAATTGGCACGTTTTGCAACGGCTTAACACGCACGCGGTAGCAGCAGTTGCGCCAGTTTGTGCCACTCTCCCGAGCATCCGGAACTTGACCGCACACTCGGAGCAACATCCGGAAATGGGTGATTTAATTACAGCCACTTTCCCAACCGTCCTGTACGTGACATGCACGTCCTTTCGCACGTTGGCAAATGAATCGCAGCTTACGTCTTGGCCTTGAGCTTCCGTTTCCGGGGGATATTTTTCCCCCTAGAGCTGGTCACTGTTGCACGTGCGGGCAATTTTCACTTCACCACTTTCACTGCCATCCGGAGGCACCGCGAAATGGTCACGAAAGCGCACGGAAATGGCGCACCACGGAAGGAGAACTGAAACGCGTCAACCGGAACGCCTGGAAACCGCGCTTCCAGCTTGTTTTGGGGCGTACCGAAACGGGTCGATTCTCGTTGGCTACTGTGCAGCGCGGCCGTCACCGTCCTCGGTAAGGACTCTCAACACGCCAGTCCCGGTCGGTGTTGGGCTTCGGGGATTGCGCAACCGTTTGCCAGCCGAAGCGAACGGAAACAGCTCACCGAAGCTTGTCCGCGTACCCGAACGTACCGTTCGGGCGTGCCACTCTGGCTACAGAGACTGGGAACGCACAGCCGAATCAAGAGTGCCATGAAAGGATATTCGGGAGATCTGTTGACGATTACTACTGCTGCTCTCTGGAGCAAGGTGGATGAGAAGCTGCTTGACATTAGCCGTGCGAGTGACAGCTGTCAGCTTTGCATGAGAGTGAGTTACTGGGTTACTTAACGCCCTACTAGGAAGCACTTAATGAGGGATCCCACTTGTAACGCCACGAGAGAGAGAGAGAGAACCGAAAAGGACGCTCATGCCGAGCAGTGGCAGCGAAACGAATGTGTCCTTTTTGGCCAAGTTCAGTAGGGCATTCGGGACAGACTTTAAATTGGGGTAGGCAAAGGCAGACCGATGGGTTAGTTGATCCTTGGCAACCGTTTCGGCAACGGCCCCAAACGGGCTTGACCTCAATCCAAGAGCTGTGCTTCTTTTTTGACTATGAATGATTAACAATTTGATGGAACTTTGAACTTTGTGTGCTTATTTGTTTGATCGTAATGGACAACATAATAACGCTGAAGAGGATATCTTGCATGCAATCGTTGCCACTTCACAGCGCGATGAAGGAAACATGAAAATTAGCACGAACACCGGACGGTTTTTCCCCGAATGCACAATCAAGCATAATCCCTGGCGCACGCATAATCGCTCCATAAATGTCGTACAAACATCACATTAACGGCAGACGGCCATGCGCCAGTGTGGGCCGCTTAAAGCACAAAAGCGTGATAAAGAAGGAATCCCCGAACCTCTCACGAAAAAAAAAGGACGCGAAGAAATAAAAGCCCCGCTCAACGGAAGTGAAAACGACGCGAAGCAACAAAAAAAAAGACTCGTAAGTAACGTCACCGTGTAAACGGGCACGTGGCCTGCCGGTTCATGCCCACGGCGGGTGGATTATTGGAGCGGAGCACTGCGGCGCGCTTACCGGAAACGCTATATTTTCCACTACAGTTCCGTTTTTCCTCGGGGCGCGTGGAAGCGCGGCACACAAGTGCGAGTTTGATTTATATGGCCTTTCTTTTCGCAGGCCGCCCGCTTGTCGATGCTGTGCCGTGCCGTGTGCTTGTCGATCGGTGGCTTGTTTTTGTGCCACTGGTTCTGGCTTTCGGTTTCCTTTTTTTTATCGGCCCATTGATGAGGCACTCATTGGATTGATGATTGGTTAGTGGCGTGTCGTTCGGATCATGAGCGGTTACTGCTAACTGGCACAGCGCGTTTTATTTCCATCCCATTTCTCGTTGTTCTGCGTAAGTACTTTGATTGCTAATAAAATTGTGATCGCCTCCCGGGCTAGCTGGACGGGCTCGGGATCGGATTTATGGATGGATGTTTGGTTCATAAAAACAACCACTACTACAGAGTCGCCACAATAGGTTAAGAATCATTGGCGAGAACACTGATGGGAGCACTTGGCGGTAGCTAATTTGGTAATGTGTTTGCTTCATTTGAGTTCATTTATCGATAAAGTAAACGCGACTGGCTGCTTCTTGGATGAAGCAGCACACTCACATACACGTGCAATAATCCCCAAATGCTTGATTGATCTAAAAACAAAACATGTGCTAATCGGTGGCTAAATTGCTCCCGCAGGAACTGGTGTTATGCTAATTGGTTTAATTATCAAACCAAACCGATTAAACCAGTTCCGTTGAGCCAGTGGTCACCGTTTGATGTGATTATAGATTCAACAAATAAAAAAAAAACAACCAACGAAGGGAAAATGCGATAATGTCTTGCTCTAATCCGAAACCACGCCGACGACGACGCCTTCGGAAAACAAAGAAAACCCATGGACCTGCGACTCGCCGCGAGCCCGGAGACTAATCGAGATTTATTTTTACACTTGAAGCAAGAAAAACCTTCACCTCGAATCGGTCACCGCGAATCCGTGGCCGTGTGGGTCGCCTCATAAATAAAGTTTTCCCGCATTTTCCCACTGCCCTGCGGAGCCAAGGCTACAACGGGCGCCATTGGGGGTGGCAAAAGCAATAAAGCGAGTACGAAACAAATCTAAATAAAAACAATTCAACACCGCTCATAAGTTAACACGATCAAGCGCTGGTTGTTGAACCGTGGCGTAGGGAACAATATTCATGAGAGCCTCCCCAGCGGCGCACGCTCCGTCTGAAAAGCCTTATTACCGACCCACCCACCCACAGACCCCCCCTGCGCGCGCTGGGATAGGATGGCGTGGGTGGAGAAAGCTCGCACTCGCAGCACGCATTTCCGTCCCTGCTTTCGAGCTTTTCCGCCCTCGAAGCCAGGTGAGCACACGATGATGATTAATGCCGCTACGATGGCCCACCCTGTGGTGGAGGTGGATGGCAGAAGGCAGGAGGCAGAAGGGCAGAATGGGGGGAGAGAAGGGGGGGGGAGGGCGATGAAAATGATCGCTTCTTTTTCCGGTAAATATTACTCATGCAAATCCGCTTTAAAATTCATCATTTCGGCTACCTTTTCCGTTCGCCTTGACCGGGCGCGTGAAAGGACCTTCTTCGTCCCTCCTCCTGGGTCAGGTGGAGCTCCCCCCCCCTCTCCATCCTGCTACACCCAGTGTTCGGGGGGCTTTGTTCGCGTACGTACGTACCCTCCTCGGAGTGGGTGGAACTGAAGTGTGAAAAGCGTAGGCACAAGCCGACCTCGAAGCACGGAGATGGTTTCAAGGGATGAGGCAAATTCCGGCCGGTGTGCGGTAGGTTGTGGAACTTTTCAGCTCCACCCGCCATATCGTTGTGCCCTTCGCCCGCTGGCTAATGAATGAAAGCGACCCTTTGCAATTGAATCCAGCTTGAGTAGTTCCTTTGACTCGCTTTTTTGTGTGTAGGAAGACGATGGCAAGAGCTGCAGCTGTTGCGAAGCGCGCTATGAAAGCGAAAGGAAAGGACCCCTGCGCGGAGCAAAGGGCCAAGGTCAGGTTTTTTTCCTCCCACGCAAGCCTCTCAAAGGGAGTTTATTTCGCTTCCCCAACCAAAAAACCACCCCTCAACCAGCCCCGCGAATGAAGCGCGAGAAGAATGATGAAACGTTGGGTGGGATGAGTTTTTGGGTGTAAAAATTAATTCCTTTCCACCCATTGCCACGAGCTGTGAAGGTGTGCCGGTGTCTGGTGAGAGCTTAAGCCTCCCCCACGCCTTTAGTGAAGGCGTTTATTTTTGGGAGTCGTGAAGGGGGGAGCGCGATGGCGATTTAAAAACGAATGGCCATACACCTAAATGGAGCCTCCAAGATAGCTGCTAATGTACCTTCATTAGCTCGTTCACGTGCCCTTTTGTGGGTGGTTCGTTCGTTGCCGTCGACGAACGTTCTGGACCATTGTCGATGAAAAGGGTGCGAACTTTGTTCTCGAACGTACAAAACCCCCAACGGAAGCTGGAGAGCTTCCCGGGATGCGGGTGAGTAAGAACCGCGAAGCGAAACACCATTCCCATTGGCCAGGGGTTTAATTGGTTTAAGCAGGAATGGAGCCTCGCGAAAGACGCGCAAGTTTGGCGTTAAAGTACAAAATCTGCAGCTTTTTCTTGCGCGTTGACGGAAATTAATGACCCCACTGGGAGATGACAATGCGTGCCACCAGTGAGTACCATTCCGCGACGAAACCGAACCGAACCGACCCCATCCGGGAGCTGTTTACAGATGCTAAATTATGAAATTATGCGCATAATGAAAACTACATTCACTACACGTCCCGGTTGTCGTCGTCGTCGTTGGTGGGGAGGCTTTTTTCATGTTGTCTTTTTGGCGCGAGGTTTTCTCTCCAGCACCAACGGAGAGGAGAAGTTTTCCCTTGGGAACCGATCAGGCTCGTAAAGCAGCTTACCAAGGGATATGCAAAGACTGGAAGTAATTTCCAGTGCGCTTACGTGCTCACGCGGCCACCTAAAAGCACATCGTTTCGTTCGGTGGATTGAAACGATGTCTCGTCGACTCGGGCGATGGCACGTTCCGTAGTGGGGGGTTTCAGAAGGGATCGAAGACTTTCCACCCCGTGTGTCATTCGCGATGACGAATGGGCAAACGAAAGTGCGATCAAAAGACACGCCAACACCCTATTGGCACCTCGTTTTCGGGGTTTTATTGGCACTCGCCGAGCCATTAATTTATTTGCCGCTCATCTTCGATGGCTCATGTTTATCGCGTGAGGCGTTGCATCCGCAAAATTGTACCGTGAAAGGGTACTTTACGAGGTGAAAGCCAGGTGACGCCAGGAGTCGGGAACAGGTTGTACACACTAAATGCCGTTTGTTGTTTGCGAACCCAATAAAACATTCTCCCGCAGCAAGAGGACAGCTCGAATGTGACACATCATTAGGGCCGCTTAGTGTGTCGGTCGCGTCACGTAAGGCTCGTTATTTTTCAAATTTTCCCCGTCAACGGTCTCTCGCTCACGCAGCACCGTGGATTAGCGGAAACGATCGGCTTTCGGGGGTGGGTTTTAGAAGAGCTAGCTTCAAAGGCACCACACTAAGCCGGCTCGTAAATCTCGCTAACGAGCATAAATCAGCTTGCAGGCGCAAAAGTTAATCTACACGCCCCGACAGGTAAGTGCCGACTGGCAGCAATCAACGCATGGCGCAACTGGCGTGATCCTTTTTCGGAGGGGAAAAATCGGAAAAACCAAAATCCCACCCCCCCCAAAAACACACTGCCCGCTTGTTTTTGGGACGAGACAGTTTTCATTACGGCGCGCTTGTTGAAGCCAGTTTCGTGAAAAGTGTGCCTTTTTTGGTCGCGTGCGATGGCAAACGCCGGTTCGATTCTCACCCCCACTGTGCCTTAACTCTCCCTCCCCCCCCTCCCACAACTCGCGTAGTTTATTAGGCTGCGCCGTTTATGCCGCCCTGTTTTACGCGTGTAAAGTTTTAACTCCCTCCTTTCCGACGACAATGGCCACAAAGTGGTTGCTGCGTTTGATAAGCAAATGAGTGAGGAGTGGGCTGGGTGGGTTGATTGAGGCGAGATAATGTTTACTCCCGAAGCAAGGCGCGGTGGGTGGGAGATATTTTGGGAAATGGGCACGGAAAATCCTTTAACGGAACAGTTTTCCACCTTGGTTTCGCACCCCGTGTGAGTGCAGGGGCTTTGGAGCACGTTGTAAATCCTTACACCGTTCCGGTGAAAACAATACCAATGCCCTAGAAGGGGAGGTGGATGAGAAAACCCACCCACCCACCCACTCGGTGTGATAAATGCAAATGGTCCCCCCCGCGATAGCCTGGACGGAGCCGCTCGCGAATGAGATCTGACCGATACGCGGGCGAGACGGCAAACAACAAGACGCCAATTCGACTGAAGCGACGCCACCAAAAACCACCGTGCCTCAACGTAATCGCAAACTTCTTCCTGCGCGATTACCTCCCCCCCCAGTGCCCCTGGTTACCCCTTTTACGTCCGCGGCCACGCGGCTTTTATGGCGAGACACCGTCGTGACTTTGCGTGACTTTATCTATCAAGCGCGACCGTTTCGCCAAACAAAAAGCCATAGACGAAACGCAATAAACCCCTGCTAGCTTCACCGGCGTTCCGTTCCATTCCGTTGTGTTCAGAAGGCAATGCGGGGACCCTTCTGGCCAACGGGGGGTGCTCGTTTCAGGCGCGACCCTATTACTTTATGAAGCGTTCCATTACTGACAAATTTATCGCGCACATAAAATCGAACAAAAAATGGCCCACCCGGTGAAGCCCGATTGTCCCGCACGCACAAAGTGCCTGGCTTGGTGAGGGTGTGAGGGTTGGGAGGAAGGGGGCTGCTCGGAAAACTAGCGCAAGCTGGACCACCGAAGTAGAGTGGGAACCAGATAAACCCCGAAGCAGTAGATTAAATCACTTAAGTGCAAGGAAGTGTGAGGTCAACGTTGTCGTCGAAATTTCGCTCATTCGCTGGTGTTTTCTACAGGCGTCCACAGGCGTTTGGCTGCCCGGGTGCCCCCCCCCCCCCCCTTCTAAAAGCTTTCCTCCCACCGCTGGGCTGGAAACACCCCTGGTACGGGTGTGCAAATGGTTCACAATATTTGCAGCCTAATTGAAATTGATTCGAAGCAAAATCATGCGACCAAAGCGAAACCACGAACGAAGCACGAAACCAAACAACAACAACAACGAAAAAAAACGTATCAATCCCGCGCTTTCAGGTTCCCGGGGCTCCGGTTCCGACCGGAAGACGGACGCAAACTCGATACAAAATGGCGTCATGATGACAATGCGTGCGCGTCCAAATGAAAACAAACGACTTTGCGCGGCCCAAATTGCCGCATTGCCATTGCCCTCGCCAGGTCCGGAAGGGCTCGGGCGAGAGCTTCCGATTCGGCCCATTGCCGGATATGCCGTCGGATGTTGGCCAGTTTGGTTCCCTGTGTGCGTGCGTGCGTGTGTGTGCGTGTGTTTTATGGGGAGGTCATTGAGCTTTACCGGAAGACGAAGCCAAAAAGGGAAACGGCAAAGTTTAAACTGCTCCATTTGGAAGAGCGCACATAAACGCAAAGTAGCGTAATCGTAATCGGCGTACAACGACCACCGGCGGAGTACGTATGTTACGCTCGAATGGCCACCCACACACACACAAAACCCTTTGGCATGTTCCATGGTAAGGTGCGAACAAGTGAAAAACTCCCCGTGGGGGGGTAGCACCGCGAGGGAATGGCGATTTTTATAATCCATTCCATATAAATAGACAAACGTCGTACGACGGTGGCTCACAAATATTTACGACCAACGGGTTTGTGTGGGGGCGTGTGTGTCCTTCTCCGAGTGACACTCACTCCTTGGAATGGGCGATATTTTTAGGCTTCGGGGCTTAAAATCACCGAACAGCACCGCCCGTGTGGGTTTTCCCCGAGGGCGGATTGTTATATTTATCGCCACTCGAGCCGCCGGCGAAATAAATTTGATGGAAAAAGGCTCAAACCACACTCCTGGCGGGTTGAAACTGGGTAGCTGGGGTTGGCTCGTACGAAGGAATTTGCACATGAATGGGCACGACGATGCGTAAGACATTTCGAAGTGAAAGTTATGGTTTCGGATTGGTGTGGTTCGTCAAATCAACCCATTTAACGACTATACTTGCTGCAAACATTTACGCAACAGTATTATTAGGAATTTGAGTGGACGGGCCCCTTTTTTCATGATGAAATGTCTCATTTCAACTAACGCTTTACTGGAAAACGCCTCCCTTCTGGTCACGGAAAAAAACCTACATTAATCTCCTCCGTCGAGGTGTATCCAAGCCAGTTCAGCACATCAAAGACGGATTTGTCCTTCTTTGAGAGTAAATTGCTATTCCTTCCGGTGTCCTACCAAGAAGAAGCTTTCGCTTCAGCAACAGAGAAGATTTCAGTTGATCCTTGCTTGCCTCGAAGGCGGCGGCGGCATACTGCGGAAACTTTCCGAATTCATAGGAAACACGCCACATAGAAGCCGAGAAATTCGACACCCAGGACGTAACTTTGCTTCTCGTTCTCGCTAGCATAAGTGGCATTGTTTATCATAGCAATTATCACCAACCACCGTAACGATTCTCGGGATCGAACAAATCTACCAGTTTGATTGGCATCATTTTTCCTGTAATGGGCACCCTTTTTGATAGAAGGGACCTCGGTTTGGCTTCCGATAAGACAATGGCAAATGATTTCCGTCTCGCGAGCTGCCACTTATGACCTGCCCTAATTTATTCGAAGCTATTTCCCCACGCAATACGACAAAACCCGGCCCGTTTGTTTGGGTATCAAATATGATAATGACCTTCGGGTGCGAGCTGCGTAGCCATGAACGGACGGACTCGGCTGGACGATGGAGGTTATGGTCGCTCGTACGACTGTGTGCGCCCAATTCTTCATCGAAAGTGTACTCATCACATTAGACGCAGCGCAAGCAGGCCCTTGGGAATGTGTTACGCAGTCGCAACGGAAGCAGATCCATTAGATTATGAGGCATCAAATGCAGACAGCGTCTAGCTGTGCTTTCGTGGAAGGACGTGCGATGGATGAACTTTTGTTTGCGTTACTGCACGGTGGCCCCGTTTCCATCTGGCTGTCCGCGAACTTGAAGGCATATGTCGCAGATGCCTTCTTGACTTTGATGTTTCATTCCGTGGGCGAGATGTTATCCCGCACAGAGAGGACGGTTTGCGAAAATTATTCACATTTGCATTTAAGTACAGTGCCGGGAGTCGTATGGTGTTTCTGATTGAAGGTGATGGAGGCGCATGGTGCTTTGTACGAACGGTGATGGAGGCGCCTGGTGTTTCACTATCCGGCCGATGTAAGCCCATGGTGTTTCACCGTCCAGCCAATGAAGGCATATGCAAATTCACCATCGTGTAGGTAGATGGTTCGCTTATTGCATCCCCGAGCAGCTGATGGAGACGCATGGTGTTTTACCTCGTAGCCGATGGAGACGCATGGTGTTTCACGTGAAAGTCGATGAAAGTGCATGACGCTTTTCGAGCATGATGTGATTAGATGAATCTCAACAGCTCAATATCGAAAGTTCATTTCAATTCCCACCATTTCCCCATTTCTACAGAAAATTAATGTTTCGGGAAATCAACTGAAAATCAGATATGAAACGATAAACGGTAGACGGTCGATTTCGCCCATTCGTATTTCTTCTCTCAAAATCAGTTACAATGCAAGGTCCACTGACTGTTAGGATAGCTGTAAATGAAACAAAAACACCACCGACGCTTGCTTCTCAGAAAAAAAAAACCATTCTCCATTAGTGCAGCAAGCCATGGTCGCGGTCATTTGCGAATGCGGACGTAAAATAGAGTCTGTATTTTCCGGAACTCTCACATCCGACGCTTCTAGCTACGACGGTTCGTACGGGTCGCTTCCACACTGCAGGCGGTGACGTTTTACAAGCACGAAAGTGTCCTCTTTTAAAAACCGATCCTCCCGAGCCGCCTCCAGCAAACCGTTGTTGCCTATTTGGTGCGGGGGGGAAAAAAAGAAGGAAAAACAAAACCCACCACCACCAACGCTAGATGCCGTTGGCCTTTGTTACGCTTACTTCTTCGGTTCGGTTCAGTTTTGTTTTGTTCCGAGTTCATTCGCATTATTTAGCTGCCATGGGAGAATCATGCATAAAGACAACGAAAAAAAACGTCCAAGCAAAACACCCAAGGCTTTCGCCCAGACCGGAGCCAATTCCCGGGTGCTTGCTTCTTCGTGACATAATTAAATTATAATTAACAAAATACAAGTTCCGGAACCGTGCCGTTCCAGTTTCCGGGCATATTTCCAGCGTGACCCGCCATGGCAAGGAAGTAACTGGCCGTTGGCCCCATCGTAGTCGTCGTTTTTGTGTGGCTTCACCCATGGCCCGCGCCTTTCGCACCGGCGCAGCGTGAGTTGGCGCTTTTCGTAGCGCGCTGATGGGAAGTAATTGAAAATTTAGCTCATTCAAAGGAGCAAGTACCACAAATGACCGCCAGCCGGGAAGATGGCTCGTCCACACGCTAATGGGCTTCGTAGGAGGCAGGTCGGCTAGAATCACCTACCGGGCGTTAATGGAGCCTGATGGAGCAAGTTTTCAGGGGATGAGTGTTTCAGGGTTGAGGGCAGCAATATAATCACATCTGAAACGAATTACTTTTTGCCAGTCAAACCACCCCAACCAAGAGCGCTCCCAGTGCCGTTGCGGGCAGCCAATTGCTAAGCGAATAATTGTGTCACCGGATGAGAATGTTGCTGATTTTGGTTGCCCATCGACACCATTTCGTTTGTCGATTAAAACCAACATTTACAACCTTGAAGAGTGGTTGTCATGGAGCCAAACACCCCTTCAGGGTATCATTTGTACTCGATTCAACGCACTCTGTTTGATTGTTTATTGTTTTAGCTAGATAGACAAACACCCAAACACAGCTGGCAACGCTAGCTGGTTAGCGCAATCAGTATTTGATTTGAAGTGACCCAATTATGGGTGTCAATGTCTAGCTGGCGGGAAAATTCACTCATCAAACACTCAAACACTCGGTGGCTCGAAAGCCACCATCAGTCACGTTCACGTTCATTATTGACCGTAACTGGTACCGGTGGATATGGTTCCTGCTTTAATAATGAGCTTTCGATTGAAAATTCATCCCCCTTTCGAAAGCGAGCGGCTTAAATTCAATAAAATGTACGCACTAATTGCATGTTGTTTCCGGTTTGGTGAGCACCCCAAAACCCGAAAACTCCTCGAGTGTTTGACAAACAGGATCACTTACCCCAACGGCACACTAATTGAACTCATCCTCGGGTACGTGTGCGTGTGTGTGTGTGCATGTATGTGCGACGAAAGGATCACCAAACTCCTTCCAGACGGTTGCATGCACAAAGTTCACCGTTGTGCGCAACGTTTCTCGCCGGCACCGGATGCCAGAGATTGTAACCGTATTGTGGGCCAGTTCTTCATTACAAAATGGCTGCGGTGCCATTCGACACCCACCACCCACCGCCCCACGGAACCGCCTAGGAACCGGCACACATCGGTAATTTATGCTACGACAACGATGCTCTGGGCAAACAAAACCCACAGAAAACAATATCATTCGGTGGAACAGGAACGTTGATTTGTCGGTTTGCACAACCGAACCGGAACCCCCCCCCCACCTCCTTTTTCCACCCGATTGCAAACCCCCACGCTCGTGGGTCGTGATTTCAGCCGAAGGGAGAAGAAGCGAAAGTCCTCTAAAAATCACAAGCTCAAACGGAAGCGGCCAGACCGGATGGAGCTGGGTGGAACCGAATCGGAACAAGATGTTATTACAATCCAGCACCGGACGGCCGTTATCCTTCACCTCTGTTCGGGAAGATGTTTCCCGTGTTCTATCTCCACCGTCGCCAACAAAAAGGCCCACCAGCACCGTCACCGAGATGACCTGCAGTCTGCTCCCGCACGTCCTTGTTTGTCAGTTCTGGCGTGTAGCAAAGCCACCAGCTGAGGTTCTCGCGCACTCGAAAATGGGAGCCAAATCTCGGTCTGGTCCGGTTGGCTTCCGACGAGCGTTGGGACAATGTATTTCGAGATCTACCCGATCCAACAGGACTCAGTTGGGGCCAACGTCTGCCATCTGGGTATAATGTTCGGCTTTGGTACGGCTTCATTTCGGGCAAATTATGCAGGGGATATTTGTGTGCCATAACGTGTGACGAGTGGCCGAAACAAATGATATGTTTGATGATGGAGCTGTTGTGCTTCACCACCCTGCTCACAATGCTTATGAATGCAAAATGAACGTACCATGAATGTAACATTTTTTTCCATTGAAACACTACAACGGGCAGCAAGCGAAAATTGCGTCGCAAATAATAACTGTATGGCATAATTCGAGAAAATAAGAGCGGAAACAGTTTCAGCATGAAATTCCTTCTTGTTCATTACACACGAAATTCCAGGCCAATCAACCAACAAAATTAGATCCTCTTTTCAATGCGAAAGCCCTTCAACGGTCACCAGCGCTGGCGTGTACGTTTCATTCCCAACCGGAAACCACAGTCCAAAATTCACTCCAACTCCAGCCGGATGTCAGCGCTAGGTAGCGCTCGTTGGTGAATTTCTATCGTTTTGTTAACTTTCAAATTTACTGCTTCCGGTAGCCGTGGGGCTTTACGAGATGCCGCCGCCAGCTCAAGTATGCATCATTTACACCCTCACCAAACCCGTGCGTAGAAAATTGAAGTAGGATGATTTCAGCTTTTTTGTGGGCTTTCCTTTTCAGGACTTGCCAATCGTGACGCGGCCGAATCCGTACAACACGACGCCCAAAAAGCAGGGACACTTTAAGCGCTTAAAGGTTGATAGCAATGATTGAAACGTAAACTGATGCTTTTCACCGTTATTGTATTGGATTTTGGACCTTTGCTTGCTCGCTTTTCGCTTGCGTAGAGTGCTGCTGGGCACAATGGCATTGGATCGACCAGGTGCGAAAAAGATGCCCAAAAACCCACCGACAGACGACGCGGGTTCATCGGAATTCCATAAGCAAGGGCTTCGCAAAGGACGCACCATAAATCGAACGAATGCTCCCGCACGGCCAAGGACAGCTGAGTGCGTTGTTGTGTCGACCTGGTCGACCGACTGTACAGCCTCCAGGGTCGGTGATATCATATTTTAATCCCGCTTAGGCCATGATTTACACCGTCCACCATCCCTGTTGACCGGTGGCATGTTTAAGGGCATCTCCTTCTTGGAAAAAAAAAAACAAACGAAGAAATCTCTCCTCACGCGGAATGCGTTCGAGAGATTCCACGCGAGACAGAAATAAACAAGATTTGTCTTTGAGTTATTAAAGCGTTTAAAACCCCGAATCGAGGAGGCGACCACAAACTATATCGCTGGAAGTCATCGTTGCGTCGTAAAATGCCCAAGCTGAGTCCATATTCTACGTGAAATTCCCGCGCTAGCGCGACATGTGCGTGGGTCGCTCGGGTTTGATGATGATTTACACGTTTCACCCGCGGCCCTGGGCCCATGTTCGCAAGGATCCGCCGGATTTAAGCCCACCAACCGGAACGGGCATTAGCGCTCGCGTGAAGAAGTGCCCTTTTATCTCGTTTTATTTCGCAGCCTCACAGTCCTCGCAGCTTGCCCGGGTTCCTCGCGAGCCGTGAAATATGATGAATTATCTTCGCCATTTCACGGACGACGGCGACATCCGCCCGGGCAAGCGTCTTGGTCGCCTTTTACGACGATCCGGACCGCGAGACCGGATGTTCCGGGTGCACTATAAATTTACCGCAATCAAAACCGAGGGACCGAAGCGCAGCCACGGAGATAAAATGGCGATTTGTGGGGGTTCTAGTGCAAGAGTGCCTACAATTTTTGCCGCTGTTGCTGTCTTATGCTTAAACTCGCCCATAACTTATGGCCGGAATGACTCGTTGTGCCACCGGGAGGCATGAATCTTGCGTCGTGATGATTACGAGCCAGCACGCATGGCACCGGATTCTGGGTGGTTTTCTTTGTTCAAGTGGCACGCACTTTCGATCTACATCGACAGCCGGCACGTTGTTTCTGTCACGATGCGCGTGGAAACGCTCGGAAAACCCGCGATAGGGGAATGTTATTTGCAGGAGAAAGTTTTTTCCCCTTTTTTCACGCGGCCACACACACACACACACACACGCATTGTCATGTCGAATGGGTGATGTTTGCCAAAACGCAATCACTGTTATTGCAAAGCGCGTAATGCGTGGCGCAACTTTCTGACAGGCTTCTCCGGAAACTACTCTCGAAAACTCTCCGGTGTTTGCGCTAATCCAACGCCCTTTCCCTCCCAACCCGGTGGGAAAGTCGGGCGGAAAAGTGGGGTGCGTTGATTTTCGCTCCAAAAACTCCGAAGCAATTCGAAAAAGGCGAACATTCCAGCGATCAAGATTGATCCAACCCTCGAAAAGCTTCTGATGGAAACAAAGCACGCCAAAGTTTCACCACACACACACACAGACAGACATACAGGCACACCACCCACGTACCGATCCACCTTCCTGGCTGGCAAACAAGCAGTGAAAGGAAACAAGGCTCGAAGCCCCGGTAGCATCGCCGTCTTCCTTAATCTCGCCCTTGGCACAACCCATCCGGCGGTGGGTGGCGGGTGCCGGGTAAACATTGTTCGATGGCGTGGAAATACCTCCTCTTCCTCCTCCTCCTCCTCCTCCTCTCCCTCCCCCACACCACCTAGTCAGCGGACGATTGCATCTCAATAGATGAAGCTTCATGAAGCGTTATGAACTCTAACCAATTGGTTCCATAAATCACCCATTGACTTCCCGAACGGCTGATGCTGGAGAGTGAGAGAGAGAGAGTGAGAGATAGAGGGTGGAAGAACACTGAGAACATTGTGTATCAGTCGATCGTGCGTGTATGCACACCCAACCCATCCCATCGCCAGCGCCCACCAACCGTCTTGTATTGTCTTTGCGATGAGTTGATTTTATTGAATTTTCGTCCCCACAGCCCGTCCGCTGCTTATCGCACATCTTGTGTACTTTTTTTTTTTTTGCTCTCTTGCCGTTCTTTTCTTTCTCCATTTTGGTGGAAAGAGTGGGCGAGATTTCCCCCCACCATCACCCAAAAAAAAAAAAAAAGGGGGTGTGAGTGGTGTGATGGGAATGCTGTGCAAACATTCGATCGACGGCAGCGACGTTTGAAGTCCTAACGAAGCCGTGCTGCTTTATCGACAAATCAATAACAATTCATGGTTGCTTTCGCCTTTCGCCTTTCGCCTGTCGCCTTTCACCAACCAACGAGCCAGCCAGTCACGCGCACTGAAAACGATACAGGGTGACAGGACACGCAGGACAAGCTATCGGTGCTCAGCTAAAAGCTTGCTCCTCGTTGGCTCGCAAGTTGCGTTAGCTGCAATGGAGCGAAACGGGACCCGGGAAAGTACCACCCACGCGCCAAAGGAAGGTGCAGATGGGTATAAATATTGTAATAAATAAAATTCCGCATGCTCTTTATTGAATTTCGATACGCATGTGGAGCGATGGGAGCGTTTGTCCTTCAACCGGTTATGCCAACCGGTTTCGCTTCCGCACCGAACTGAACATTGACAGAGACGCATTGACAAACCAAGATGCTGACATACGCCACGGGGCGATGTGGAATTCGATCGCATGCCTGAGAGTGTGGATGGCACAAATTAAGCGCTGATTTCATGTGCTGACAGACCGGATTGCGAGTGATCGTTTTCGGAAGCTTTTCAGAGCAAAGTGCTTTGCGTTCTAGCTGAAAGCTAGTCCCGTTCTGGGGCTCTAAACCTCGAGGACTCGAGGGCAGATGAATTGTCAATTCCAGCTCAAAGCATGCCCAGGTAGCCCTTTTGCAAAGGGGAACCGATGGCCATCGATCGGTCAAGGCATGCGGTCACCATAGCAATTATAATCACGTGCGGGTTATAAAACGACCGAGAACGTTTAATCTCGGACGGAACGGACGGTTCGGTTTTATTACATGCTCCGTGGTGGCTTCCAGCACGGGAGGGGAATTATAAGCGAATAAAACGGCACCATGGTTCGAAGGCAGCGCGGCCGTTAGTCATTTATCGGTCGTTATGAATTTTGCGCACAATCGGTCCCATCGGTAATGCAGCTCGTTGCACTTTGATTCCGCTCGGTTGCGGTACTTTTGCTGCGGTATTGAGAAACGCCGCTTTTGTACCGATTCCGGGCACGTTCGATGGGGAATTTTACGGCCTGCTTTTGATGAGCGAGTAAGTCTCGAAGCTTCAAGCTTTACTGAGCTGTTTCATTGCGTTGTAATGCGACGACGTTGCATGTTTACCCTTCCAAGAAGCATACCGTTTAATCCCGCATAACGGGTCGTTCGTGTTCGTCGCTTATGGTTTTACAAAGCTGCAATGCATTAACGATACGAGCAAAAAACGGACACGCTCAAGCTGATTGTACATCCCTCAAACCCCTGGTTAAGATCGCAACCGACAGAACCTGCCTTCCAGCAAGGAGCGTTTTCGTAGGGTTTCAAAGGAGAAAAAACACACGTGCCTTGTTTCAGTTTCCAGCCGAAAAATTATCCGGCTCCAGGAACGTGTTGCAACATTCCCGACATTGTCCCTAACCGGGGCTCGAGGGTTGTGGCTTTTCCGAGGAATAAGGACTCCAACTGCCGAACCAAAAACCCCACGACCAAACGTGGAAAACCTAACCTAGCGTTAGCGGATGCAAAACACGCCCATAAGTAGAGACATTTCGTCGATGAAATTGCCCGAATTTGTAGCACCTCGTATATATGTATCTTCTCCTTCCTTTACTTGTGTGATGTTCAGCTTCCCTTACCACGAATACGCCACAGCTCCTAACATGACTGACTGACAGAAGGGCAGAAACAAACGAAAGCAAAAAAAAAAAAAATTGCCGTCAGATATGCGAATAATTTCCATTTCTCTCCACAATCCGCAACGGCGCACACATCCAATAATATGCTAATAATGCAGCCGACACCTCACCAAACCCACCAACGGTGAAATGTGGCATCGGAATTTATTTTTGGCAGGGCAATTCGACTCCACCGAACCCACAACAAAACACGCGTTGCATGTGAGAGGCGCTGGACCGCTTCTCGTCCCTCTTTTCTGCATGATTTATTTTTATTTCCTTCTGGGATTCGTATCTCTTTTTTTCTCCTGGCTTTCCCAACGTGACACGCACATCCGATGATAATTCGGTTGTTGTCCTCCGTGCGGGGGAGCCGGAAAAAGAAAGAAAGCAAAAAAGCTCTCCAACGTCGTCGTCGTCGTCGTCGGCCAAAAGGGCCGTAATAATTTCTCTCCCCTGTCATCGTCTCGCGCTGCATAAGCTTCATTAATCCAGCGTTGTTATTGTGCGTCGTGCGCTCCGAAAGTCGGGCTCCAAAAACAGCACCATAGTTGCTATAAACAGGGGGGGGGGGACGGAGGACGCAAACCGCAATCGGAACCTCTAGCGGGGCCAAAGAAAGTGGGACCCTTCGATGGAAAACCAGAAAAGAAAACACCACCCAGACAGGCGGATTCGTAATGCAAAGTTCTCGATTTTGGTGTGTGCCAAAAAAGTGGAGATGATGATGAAGAAAAAAAAACACTCCCTCCCAAAAGTCCCCTGGTTGGCGTTTTCCACCACACCGGAAAAGCCACCAAACCCTCCGAGCGAGTCCATAAATTCCTGCCCGATACCCAAACCAACGGTGACGGTGGCAAGGACCTCGTGCCAGTGTCCTGGCATGAAGGAGCATTGCCGCAAATCAACGCACCGTACGCACCCGAAACCCGATGATGATAAGCCGCTCCACCCGTAAGGGCGAGAGAGAGAGAGAGAGAGAGAGAGTGAGAGAGAGGGGGGGGGGGTAACTGAGTGGGTCGGTGGGTTGAGAAGTAAAAGAAAATAATAAAGCTGCCACAGGACGCGAATTTCGCATTCTCACCGGTCGCTTCGGGTCCGGGAGCCAAAAGAATGCGGACAACACCAACCAGAGCCTCGGAGTGCCCCAGCTGGGGGGTGGCTGAGAGGATGGACAAGGGCCCTCTCACACCCCCCCCCCTTTTTTCTTCCTGTTCCTCAGGTGAGGCGTTCCTTCACCCTCAAAGCAACCAGCTAATAGCGCCTTATGCCGCGCGCGCGCTTACTTATAAACATTTTTTACGAGCCCAACCGCCCTTCGCGGAACGGAGCGATTCGCACACATACCGGTGGGTGGTGAGTACCAACCCACCCACCCACCCACCCACCCACTTAGTGGCACCCCTGCGTGGGCAAGCAGACGACTGGGGATTTAAATACTGAAAGTGGAAATTACCTCCTGAGAATAAAATTATCGTAACGAGATCAGTGCCCGACGATAGCGTAATCGGTGCGATTACGCCCGGTGCTACTTTGCGTGCCGCCCTCACACCTCCAGCCCCCCTTATGGCACCCCACACCTACGCAGGTCATGGCACCCATTGTGCCGGTGGGTGGGTGGGTGGTAGGTGAAACCGGAACAATGGCGTGCGTGAAATGTGGGGGGAGAGAAAG